>NC_062976.1:4743813-5476313 GCF_023078275.1 Leguminivora glycinivorella | reverse complement strand
ATTTTCTGTCATTATGTACTCACTAGTCATGACTAAATGTGTAAGCATTTTAATCTCTGTTTTAAACAACAACTTTGTTCCAATGTAGGTTCAAAATAATACTTTTTTGGCCCTCTTTTGTTTCTTTTTTATACCTTGATTGGAGTAAAAGAGAAAGATGGTGTTCGCGGTAGGTGTAGTGCAGGTTCTGTTATATTGGCGTCAAATGCAGGATAGATTTTTAACCTTTATTTAAAGAAATGATGATAGGTTTGAAACAACATAACGTTTTAACCTATGATTATTTATTTATTTATTTATTTATTATTATTCAAATAAGTTACACAGCATAACAGTAAAACCAAAGCACTGTGAAACTAAAAAATAAAAACAATAGGTATAGCACATAAAACAGTAAAAATCAGACAAAAAAAAAAACAATATTCTATTTAGGCGACGACGTAACAGCGTGGCTCCGTTGCGTCGTCTGACACGGCGTAGGGTTCGGCAGGTTGCCCCGGAACCGCCGAAACAGCACGATATGATATGATTTAATGTCAAGAATTACAAGAAGACAACTCAAACTTACTACCTCGGCTATTTTCAATGTTTTCGTAGCGCTACGCTCGTAGCTGAGCAACGCTCACGAAACGAAACGCTCGTAGATATCTATCTCTATCGCTCTTGCGTATTGGCGCGACAGCGCCAGACTACCTTTCACGGCGTTTCGTTTTCGTTTTGCGTCGCAGAAATGGCACTTAGCTACAGCACCAAGCCCCGTAGCCGAATGGCATTTCTGCGACACCAAACGCCGCAGAAATGCAATCTATCTCTACCGCCTTTTTTTTTGTACCAAGAACCAAGATGATTGACCGTGTATAGTATAGAATATAATGATAATGAGATATTCGATAGAATCGAGTTGTGCCTAAGAGGCCACAGTACTGGCTGTTGAAGGAATACTGTCATATTTTGTATTTGGTATAGCAACCGATTCTTTGATATGTTTGTTTACGTTTTGTAAGTCAGTCGGTCAATAACAGTTCTCATGTAAACATTGAATAAATTCCTGGTGTACACTTTCTTGGTTTCCTTGTGCTATAGATCTCTGCTATATAGTGTTAGACCTGTGGGATATCCCCCACATATAGTTCAATAGAGTGAATGGTTACTTATGTAGATAACTAGCTTTTGCCCGCGGCTTCGCTCGCGTTAAGTTCTAAAATTACGGAACGCTCCATACAAACTTCCACCCCCCATTTTAGGGATGTGGTGGGTTAAAAAGAGACACAAAGTAACCTATGTTAATCTCCATCCCTTTAACTTTCTCCACTTAAAAAATCACGTCCATTCGTCGGTCCGTTTTGACGTGAAAGATGGACAAACAAACACACACACACTTTCCCATTTATATTATTAGTATGGATATATAATATAATTAATTTGATACCGTGGAGGATGGGACGAGTGCTGGTGTGGGATGCAACCTGTGTGGACACACTGGCCCCGTCTCATCTTCACGGTACCACAAAGAAAGCGGGCGCGGCTGCAGAGGCTGCAGAGACGAATAAAAGACGTAAATACGGAGGTCTCGACGCCAATTACAACTTTGTTGCTTTTGGCGTCGAGACCCTCGGTCCGTGGGGTCCGGGCGCCCAGATTTTATACAGGGACTTGGCGAAGCGATATATAATATAATTAATATAGTATGGATATATAGGTAAACGTTTGTCAACGAACTATAAAATTAATAGTTCGAAACGCTCAGTACGCCCTCGAAAACTCATAATAGCATGTCATTGAATTCGTTAGAACCATTCTCAACAAAAAGTCATAAAAATACAAAATAACGCCCTTTGCCTAGCAACAACACCTACGCATCTTTCCAAGTAATTTTGAAAGAAGGCTAATCCAAATGTGACCCACTTTATTCACTGGCTTCGTACATAGACAGTCTGACAAATGCGGGCATAAATTGAAAAGTGGCAATATATTGTCGTCCCGCTTTCTTACATACATCAGAAAAGGACAATACAGTCACATTATAATAAAGAGTACTATCGTACAGTATGGCATGGCGTACAGCAAAATTTTGACGTGAAAAAATGTAAATTTTTATCAATAAATGTATCTTATCTTATCTTATCTTATCTATCTTATCTATGGCCACTCCCGCTCCCCACGTAAAGTGCCGCCCACCCCTTCTCGGTTACCTCACAGTTACCGCCTGTCAAAAAAGCGAGCAGTCAACTTAATTCATAGAAGGCATAGAAGCATAATACGCGTTCACCTACACGAGCTTAGACTGTGCAGGGCTAGGAACGCGCCTCTTTCATATATTTGATCGCCTGTAATGTATGGGATATCATTCCAACATCCGATATCGGATCGGATAATGTGAAAACGCACTTATACTAAAGTATACTTTGACGTCCTATTTCTAAAAGTCTCAATAAAAGCACCTACCGTGATAAACAAATGGCAAATTATAAGGCAAATTATTCAAATTAATTAAACAGGTATCGTTTCAGCATCTACGCCTCAAATTAAGTGGGCATAGTTACAATGTCAATTAAAACCACCCACAATGGAAAACAAAGGATCAAGTAAAATAGAATAGAATCTTCAGATTTTGTAGTTTCCACCAGCGAATTGCGAGGAAGCTTAATAATTATACTCATTTTCGCTACTCTCTATGAATTGAAAAATGAAAATGAAAAGTGAAAAATCTTAGAGCCTGAAAAATCCTCAATATACATACATACAATCACGCCTGTATCCCATAAAGGGGTAGGCAGAGCACCTGAACTAGTGAAGTTTTAGTGCCACTCTTGGCAAAAAGGGGTTGAAAGAAAACGAAATTGTGACATTGTAGCGACAGGTGGCCAGCCTCTCGCCTACGCCACAACCATACCATATCCCACAGTGGACTTCTACGACACCCACGGGAAGATAGGAGGTGGTAAAATTCTTAACCCGTCACCGCGTCACCACACGGAAAATCCTCCTACGTCTTTAGTGGAAACACAATCAAACAAAATCATTGCCAGGTCTGTTATTATAATCTGAATATGCTTCCCGCAATTGACAGGAAATCTGGGAACAGACCACAATCGTGGCTAAAGATAATGAGCCGCCCACGGTAACCGCTCGTGGGAATCCCCCTACGTGGTGGGCTGATACTGATACCCTCTTATAGTGTAAGGGCTGGCAGAGAATTTATTGGTTGGGTGAGAAATGATAATTTTTTTCAATAATATCTATGCATGAGTCTAGGCATACATATCTCATGAGGCATATTTTTTGGAAGCTTATACTTTCCAAACGTAATTATTCCAGTTTATACTGGACTACGTTTGAATTGATAAAGTTCAAAATGAATAAGTAAGGTACAGCGGGGCAAATCTCGACTGGCGGGCAATTGTAACTGATCCATTTTTCCATTATTACACTATGATGTTGAGTTCCACATGTATCCACTGAACACGCCTACGATATATGTATAACAGGTGGATACTCTATTTAATAATGCAAACATTGTAAAACATGGAAAATATGGACCAGTTACATTTGCCCCCAGTCGAGATTTGCCCCTCTGTAACTTATACTGTGTAATTTTATAAAAAAAAACTTTAAAAACAAACTTTTTTTCCAGTCGATAGATTGAAAACCTTGCTAATTATGACATTTAAGCTCGATTATAATAGGTACACTTGTCTCGTTAAATGGACCCTATTAACAGTTCCTTCACCTTTTATTTCCTTCATAAATATTTTTTTATAAGTTTTTTTTTATATAATAAGCAGCTACCAAGCATTGATTGGTATATTAGAACTGAAGCGCTGGTAGCCTAGCGGTAAGTTAAGTACATGCGACTTTCGTTCCGGAGGTCGGGGGTTCGAACCCCGGCTCGCACCAATGAGTTTTTCGGAATTTATATGCGAAATGTCATTTGATATTTGCCAGTCGCTTTTCGGTGAAGGAAAACATCGTTAGGAAACCGGACTAATTCCAATAAGGTCTAGTTTACCCTTCGGGTTGGAAGGTCAGACGGCAATCGCTTTCGTAAAAACTAGTAACTAGTGCCGGGATAACGCAAGGACGATGATGAATGATGATACCAGATTATCTAGTGCCGATGCCATGCTTCGATACCCTACTCTGAAAAGTCACCAGCTCTCGAACTATACGAGTAAATAAAAAGGAATTGTCCCAACGCGTAGGCGTTCCCGGGAGCGGGAGGAATAATTCAATTGCTGGCAAATAATTGTCATGAACCTAAAGGATAGGATTATTATTTATTATACTTAGGTAGGCACAGTCTGGTAAAAAATAAAGTAGGCTTTTAAGATCTTATACCTTAACTTAAGTCAATAGCATACACTAAAGAAAAAGCACCACAGCTGACGAAGCCAGGAATCGAAGTTTTTTCTATTTTTTTCTCAAACATGGTATGACATATTGATATTATGTTTCTTATGACAGGCTGCGAAGTATGATGTTTCAGGTGCGGCCAGGACAAGAGGTCGATAATGGAATTTCATACAAATCTTGTTGGCCTAGGCCGGCAAAGGCGTCTTTTTTATTTAATTTCCAGTCACAGATATTTGTGACATAGCATCAAGGTATTTGGCAATTTAAAAAAAACTAAAAGTGTCTTTATTACAGACGTTCAGATTGCAACTTGTATATGTATAAGAACCTAGCAATAGTTTCTTTTGTGCCTACGTTTTGACATATTGTTTTTTTTTTCGATTTTTTTTTTTATTGTAAAGGATTTTCACAAGGAAACGAAATTTTATAAAATATGGGTCGCCTGCGTGACAACCACGTCCATAAAGAGTAACTGTCATGTGTGCCACGGTCTCATGTTTCGACGCAAGATTAAAAAAATAATGTTCCAAATTTAAATCCGCATCTCGACAATTTTAAATAAAGAACGCGCCGCCCTCCCAACCCTCGTGACGTCACGGCAGCCTCGCTCGGGGTAAAGGTCGCGCGGAGGTCGCCCGTCCGCGCAATGTTACGTCATTGACTTCGTACTACCTTGTTCGAGCAAGGGATTGAAGGAATGGAATGAACGAACGGGATCGATGAATGAAATGAATGGGAATATTTCGAAAAATCTGAATTTACCGAACAGACCACATTGTGGATTGTGATCTGAAGATTTAAAAAGTAACTTTCAACAGGGAACAAATCAAATCATTCGGGGTGGTGTAGAGGTAATAATCACGTTAGCCGCGTAAAAGTCGAAGACCCGGGTTCAATTCTCGGCTCCGCCCCCAGTGGAGTCAATCAATTTTTAACCCCCGACGCAAAAACGACGGGGTGTTTGATTGATTGATTGATTTATTTATTAATAAAAATGTTTTACAGGTCAATCTTATAAACAATATGTACACAATTAATTTAATACTAAAAATATTTACAAGGTAATAGCTTACACATTATTTAGAATTACATTTATAATCATAACAAATTCACAGTAAAATTTAATTTAGAACCTAAGCATAATACAGCAGACAATTAATTGACTCCACGAAGAAACTCGTCTACAGTATAGTAAGCCTTTTCGATTAAGAGCAATTTAAGTTTCCTAGTAAACTCGTTGTCGCTTTCCACTGACTTTATCTCAGTTGGAACCAAGTTATAGATTTTTGCCCCAATGACACCGAGTGAGCTCCTGAGCTTAGCAAGTCGCTTAACGGGGGCGACTAACATTGGCTGCCTGCGGCTATTTTCGCGACTGCTACTAGTTTTGTACGCAGCGAGGTTTGACCTGATATACTTGCACGCCTCTAATATGTATACCGAAGGTAGAGTTAAGACGATACGGTAGGGGTCAATTCTCCATACAAACGCTCTCGACTATTTCCTCTCTGGTTTTTGAAGATAAAGCAATGATTTTTTCAACACAGATTGTTATTATTTTTATCTGTGTCGGACCGTTTTGATTTTTTTGATATTCTGCTTTTTAAAGATTCTAGAGCCAATCAAAAATTTCCAAAAACGACCTTTTTCATTGTGCCGCAAAAAAAGGTGTGATACTCAACTCAAGATTGGTAACAATTAACCAAAAAAGCTAAACGGTCCGACATAGATTATTTCATTGTTATTCAGATTCTCAAATTTCGTTCCGATTAATTAAGTTTTGAAGGAGGAAAGAGTCGAGAGCGGAACCTCGATTTTAAAGATTTTTTTGAAATATCTCAGTTAATAACACTTGTATATTTACCTAAAATTCCCAAGTTGAAAGAGGGGCTCCTTTCCATTTTAGCATTTACGCTACCGTATCCTCTTAACACCTTATTTCGTACAAATAATTCTTTAGCAGGGTGGTCATGAGCTTTTCTAGATAGTATTCGCAGCGCCCGCTTTTGTATCATGTTATAAGTTTAACGTGTCTGTCTGTTTGTCTGTCTGTGTGTGTGTCTGTCTGTGGCATCGTAGCTCTCGAACGGATGAACCGATTTGGATTTAGTTTTTTTTTGTTTGAAAGCTGAGTTAGTCGGGAGTGTTCTTAGCCATGTTTCATGAAAATCGGTCCACTATGTCGCGGTCGGGGTTTTTTTCTGTGTATGGTATCTAAGTATTTTAGTTTAATATTTTACTTTTCATATTTTCAAAAATATTTAACAATTGATCTATTTTATTACCTACCATTCCTACCAATTTGTAAACAGTTTTGGCAGTAACACGAAATTATTAACTACATTAAACAAAAATGTGGCAAATTGCCATTTGACCGGTTGAAAGCGGTTCAGAAACTCCCAGACTAGACTTTCACACTTTGTGCTGGTGCCAAATACCGATTGGCAAAGCTGTGGACGCATGGCCATCATAACTTGGCCCCAACACTCGTAGAATCAAGGTATAAATATAGAAGCGCACGACGATCCAAAGAGATGTATACACGACTTCATTGCTTTGCTTACGATACGATTGTGGGTACATATTCCTGGCGTTGTCCGCATCTATATTTAATATCTTGACTGTATATGTTTTACGTGAGTAGAGACCAGACTTGAATAGATTAATTTGTTAATAGCCAAGATAATATTGTTGTAGATGATTGGTGTTGTCATTATTTATTGGAGCAAAGTCCGTTGTGTCTTTATTTAGCAGTGAGTGAAGGGAAATTTTGTGGAAATCGAAATGATGATGATACAATTAACAATGCCAATAGGATTTGTAGAATATACAAACATTTAGGTATATGGTGTCACACGGGCACGCCTACTGATATGGCACACCCCTCGAGGGTTTACTGGTGAAACCCGATAAGTTGGTTTTTGAAATTCAAATTATCTCGATTTATCGGGTTTCACCAGTAAACCCTCGCCCTGTCATTTCGCTAAATGACTTACCTACGTTGAAGGCGTTTATTGACTTTATTGAATCCTAAAATATGTATGTATGTATAAGCTTTATTGTACATAAAGGAAACAAAAGAGACACAGTTACAGAGTCAGTAATATACAATGTTGTTGTTGTTGTTGTTGTAGTCCTAAGGCACCCCAGAGGTGCAAAGGGCCTTCACAAGCTCGCGCCACGCCTTTCTATCTTCAGCGACCCTCGTGGCCTCGCTCCAGCTCAGACCAGCCGCTCGTAGCTCATTTTCGACGGACCGCTTCCATGAGTGAACAGGGCGCCCGGGGCCACGGCTTGCATTCTGCGCTTTCCAGTCGAAAGCAATGCTCGCATTATTTCTTCCCCCTCTCCGAAGAGTGTGTCCAATCCATCTCCATTTTCGTGTCGCGATTTCCTCGTCAATGGGTGTTTGCTGGCATATACTCCACAGGTCTTGATTTCGGATAGTGTTTGGCCAGAAAACGCGAAGGATCGACCTCAGGGACTTGTTGACGAATACTTGGAGCTTTTTCGTTAGGCCCTGTGATGTAGTATGTATTTACCTATGTCAGTAGTACGTAAGCACTGCCTATATAATCGTGTACCTTGCCTAATATCAGTCAGAATAAATCATATATTCATCGAAGCTGTTGTTTCTCTAATGCCATCCGTACATGGCGACCCTGCCTTTTAAGGCAGCGGCCTCGTGTTCGCGAGTGCAAGGTTGTAATTAATTAAAAATGAAGGAACTAAATTAAATAAAAATTAAACAATTTGTGGACTAAAGTGGCAGAACAAGCAGTGTTTTGTTAAAGACTGAACAATGTCTGTGGGACTATACCCCATTTGGGCGAAGTGGCAGTGTATTCGTTATAAGCTAATGTCACATCAATAATGCAGTACGACGTTACCTACTGTTAAAATGGGGTCCGGCACATCTAAACCACAAGAGGTAATCATCGCGCAGACGGCTTCAGGAGGAAACAATGAAGCAAATGCCTCGGTGAAGGATTTGGCATACCACGTCAGCAACACCAACATAGTCCTGATGACCATACTTGTCATTATTGCTCTGATCTTCGTGTACGGGCTATACAAGATATATTTGAGATGCCATAAGAAGATGATCCGTAGGGAAATTAACGGTCAAGTGGCCTTCAGGCGATCCTTTGGACTCGGGAAGAGGACCGGAGCAGCAGATGCGGTGTAACAGTTTTTTTTACGACGCCTTCCTCGGACTTTTGACGGCACGGTGACGCAATGCGACGAAAGTGAAGTGTTATGTGGTTCAAATGTGAGTTAGTAGAATTAATTACCTATAACATAGATTAATTTTAATATAAATTTATCTAAAACGTATCATATATGTTCGTCAAGTAAATGCCTTTAAGGCGATGTTTCAAGAGCTTACAGATTTATACAATGAATTAAGCAAACTTAAGCAAAATATTTCTAAGTTAAGTCTTGAAAAAAGAACAGAAAAGAAATTAAATGAAAAGTTGATAACAGCAAAAGAGTTATATGATACGTTTTTGGAGTATTCAAAAGTGATAGATAATAAAATCTTAAAAGGAGAAGTTACCAGCGATACAGTAGTATATATTGACGAATTACGTAATAATATCGAACATCTATATAACAAAATATACCAATTTTGTACGAGCAGTCATATTGTAAAGTCAACCGCCATGGAAAAATTCGATCTCAAAACGGCAGTCCACCTCTTACCTATTATGACCGGTGATGAGGATACGACTAAAAAATTAATCGATGCCATTGAGCTATATAAATCAATGTTAGAAACGGACGGGTCAGTAGTACGTAAGCACTGCCTATATAATCGTGTACCTTGCCTAATATCAGTCAGAATAAATCATATATTCATCGAAGCTGTTGTTTCTCTAATGCCATCCGTACAGCCCTTTGTCACTCTCCACGTTTCGCAGCCAAACAGTAGCACAGATTTCACTATGGATTCGAAGAGGGAAAGCTTGATACGACGCGTGAGCACATTTGACTCCCAGACGGCCTTTAACTGAGCAAACGCAGCCTTCGCCTTTTTTATTCTGCTGTCGATGTCGTCGTCCGCTCCACCTTTCTCAGTCAACACGCTCCCTAGGTACACAAACTTGGACACCGAGTCTAGGCTCTCGCCCCCCAGTGTCAGCGGATCCGTTGAACTTGACTTCACACGCAAGCTGACTGTTTTGCGTTTGTTAATTCGCAGGCCCATTCTGTCCGCCTCTTCCTGAAGACTTTCAAGTTTAGCTTCCAGATAAGCAAGAGTAGGCGAAATTAACACGATGTCGTCCGCGTAGTCCAAGTCTTCCAGAGCGTTGGTGTCCCATGGTATACCTCTCGGCGTCGATACCACATTGCGCATGACGTCATCTAGGAGGATCACAAATAAAAGCGGCGATAAGAGGCATCCCTGTTTTACTCCGGCTGTAATGTGTATAGGCGCTCCGAGCTCTTTCTCATGTACTACCCTGCATGTGCTATCTTCGTATAAAGAGCGTATTATCCGTATGATGCAGGCAGGGATACCCCTCCTACCCAAACTTGCCCACAGCGCGGTCCACTTCACCGTGTCAAAGGCCTTTTCAAAGTCAACGAAAGCTAAGAACAGCTCCGTTTGCCATTCGACACATTGTTCTATAAGGATGCGTAGGGTGTTGGTGTGGTCTGTGCAGGAGCGACCCGGGCGAAATCCTGCCTGCTCTTCGCGTAGAGTGTCAGCTACTTTTGGCGCGATGCGATTAAGCAAAACTTTTGCCAAGACTTTGGCAGCAGCTGGGAGTAGTGTAATCCCACGCCAATTATCACATCGCGACAGATCCCCCTTCTTTGGGACTTTCACCAGGAGCCCCTGCTTCCATTCATCGGGTACTTGTCCAGCTTCCCATATACGGGTTATTAGGGGATATAGTAGCGTTGCAGATGTGGCAACATCAGCCTTCAGCATGTCAACATGCACATTATCGATCCCTGGTGACTTCCCCGGCTTCAAGGATTTTAGAGCCGTGACTACCTCATCGAATAATGGCGGCATGGTTGAGATGTCCAGTTTCCAGGCGGGTTCACTAAAAGAGCTGCACTCGGGCTCCGGTGACTGGGTTCGGTCCAACAGATGGCTGAAGTGCTCCGTCCAGCGCTGCAGCTGTTCGTTTGCTGTACATAGCAGACTACCGTCGCTTCCCTTCAGCGGTTTCCTAGCCGCACGAGCACTACGCCCGCTGAGCGAGCGTGTTATGTCGTACAGCTGTCGCATGTCTTTGCGGTTAGCGGCGGTGTTTGCGCGGTCTGCTAGCTCATCAGCAACTCTCCGGCGATCACGACGAGCAAGTCTTTTTATCGTCGAACGCAGACTGCCATACTCTTCCTTCAAGAGGGTCGTCTGAGGCTCCGCAGAGGACAGTAACTGGGACTTGATATTTTGTCTGGCTTCAATAGCCTGCCATAGCTCCTGCGACATCCAGACTTTCCTCCTTGGGTTTGAATAGCCGAGCACTTTTTCACCGGCGTTTGTAAAGGCAGTGCGGATCCGGGACCAGGTCTCCTCTATCTGCTCATCCTCAAGTTCCTCCAGAAGCTCGAACTGGTTCCCGAGACATACGCGAAAGTTTTCGCGACACTCAGGGTCCCGAAGTTTCTGTATGTCAAATCTTCTGGACGACTGCTCAGATTTGCGATGGGGAATTGCCAACTTAATTCTTACTTCTGCAAGGACCAGGTGGTGATCACTATCCACGTCGGCGCCACGCCTATTCCTCACATCTAGCAGCGAGGACCTCCAGGAACGACTGATTGCAATGTGGTCAATTTGATTGCGTGTTACACCGTCCGGAGAGATCCATGTAACCTTGTGGCACTCCTTATGCTGAAAAAGCGTTCCTCCTACTACCAGGTTACGTGCAGAGCACAGGTCGCCAAAGAGTTCTCCGTTTTCGTTCATGTCTCCAGCTGCTCCATGTTTGCCCATGTAGTGTTCGCGCCCTGCATTACTATTTCCCATCTTGGCGTTTAAATCGCCCATTAATATGATGAGGTCTTGCTTGCGTGTGCTCCTGAGTGTGTTTTCCAGCAGCTCGTAGAATGCCGATTTGGTCACATCCGAGGCCGAATTAGTTGGAGCATAGCACTGAACAATGCTAATTTTACGAGCTCGCGAGTCAAAACGTGCTGAGATAATGCGCTCAGATATTGGCTTCCAGCTCAAAAGACTCTTTTTGGCAGTACTGCTAAGCAGAAGACCTACTCCGTGCTCACGTCGTGAACTCTCGTCTTCTTTGCCGCTGTATAACAAAGTGCAGCCATAGTCTGCCGCTTGCTCTCCAAAATCGTTCCATCTCGTCTCGCTTAATCCGAGGATGTGAATGCCGTGTGAATATACAATGTAGGCGGACTTATCCCTTAATGGGATCTCTTCCAAATATATGATGGAAAAGAATCTATAATTGTGACATTATACATATATCTAGTATACCTACTTCTTTTCACGTCACTTATGGGGAAATTATTATATTTCAAAATATTATTTTACTTAACTGTAAGGAATAGCTTTCAAAAAGAAATATATACCCGAGAATTGCAGTGTCACTGTGTTCCCTCCTAACAGGAGATTAAAGGACTTGATCAGCAAGAAACGCAAAGTCCTTGCTGTAATATGAGAAAGTCATCATCATCCTCCTCGGCTCGTGAGAGCCTGGGGTCCGCTTTTGACAACTAATCCCTAGATCTGGCGTAGACACTAGTTTTACAAACAAAAGAGACTTCCATCTGACCTTCCAACCCCCAATCCAAGCCTTTTTAGGATTAATCCAGTTTCCTCACGATGTTTTCCTTCACCGAATGTAATGTGAAAAAGTTATCAATATGTTATTGCCTATTTCACACCACACCATGGGTAAAGGCACAGTATAATAAAAAGTACTATCATACAGTATGGCCCTCCCACTCCCGGTTCCCGCTGAAAGTGTTCTCGGTTACCACATAGTTACCGCCTGTCAAAAACGCGAACAGTCGACCTGTCATATCTCACTCATACAAGCATGGTACGCGTTCACCTACACGAGCTTAGACTGTGTGCTAGAAACGCACCTACTCTCTCATACCTATATTTGATCGTCAGTGTCCGAGGTGTGGTCAAGGTGCCTATTTTTATTTCGGAATAGCGGCCGCGCGTCACGAGGGTGGGAATGACGTAGGCACGTGCCCCGCTGGATCCTGCGGGTTCGAAGTTATTCCTGCCGGCGTAGCCGAATGGAAATCGTCGACGCCAGAAGCCGACAATGCAGTCTGGGTACGTAGCCGAATGGCACAAACGCTCACGAAACGAAACGCTCGTAGATATCTATCTCTATCGCTCTTGCGTATTGGCGCGACAGAGCCAGACTACCTTTCGCGGCGTTTCGTTTTCGCTTCGCGTCGCAGAAATGCCATTCGGTTACGGCACCTGGCCCTGTAGCGCCAATACATGCGCGGATCCAGAGGGGCAGGTTGGCCATACAAAGACACATAGACCAGGCCCCGTAGCCGAATGGCATTTCTGCAACGCGAAACGCCACTGAAACGCCGCAGAAATGTAGTCTGGCTCTGTCGCGCCAATACGCAAGAGATATTGAGCGTTTCGCGTTTGTGCCATTCACGTAGCCGAATGAAGCGAAGCCAGGCAAGATTTTTTCCGTGATTTTCATTTGTCTCCATAATTCACATTCATGGACATATTCAAACATCACAAGTTTGCAAAATCATCCCATACCTACAATAGAGCTTCTTCCAATTTCCGATAAGAAATTGCGTGTAAAAAATACCCCTGTAATAGCCAGTCAATAGGCAATCAGTGTAAGTAAGGCCTTTCATGATTTATAGCTGGCTTCTATTCTACCTAATTAGCCCCACAAGATATATGGCCGAGGCCTATGACGTCACTATATGGAGGCACAGTATAATAAAGAGTACTATCGCACAGTATGGCCACTCCCGCTCCCCGCTGAAAGTGCCTCCCACCCCCTCTCGGTTACCTCACAGCTACTGCCTATCAAAAACGGGAACAGACGACCTGTCATATCTCACTCATACAAGCATAGTACGCGTTCACCTACACAGCTTAGACTGTGTGCTGGGAACGCGCCTCTTTCAAATATTTGATCGCCAGTGTCCGAGGTGTGATGGAAGCATAGACTAGGAACAACTAACAAGAAAAACCTGAAGTTATTACGAGGAATGCAAACATGAAATTAGTTCGTGTTTGAGGAATGTACGTAAAATTAATTTAATTTGTTATTTGTTTACTGTATAAATCTTATCTTATTCAAAATAATTCACTTCAGTACAATTTAAATTGGAATAAATTGAATATTTAAGTTTGCCAGGTACAGCCAGGTATTCCTTTAAAAACTTTTTGTTTGCTACCCGCGCCATCTGTTATGACTTTTCTTAACTAAATGTTATTAGAGCTTACTTGGAGCTTACGAAAGCTTATAACCACGTCAAACTAAGTAACTCAGTGCAAAATTTGCTGTGATATTATACCATCTGTATCATATATTATATGTAAAAAATACAGGCTTGAAAAGGTATATCTGATACCTTTTATACTTTGGTAAATTATGTGTCATATGTCAGTGTACTTGAGTATGCAAATCGTGAAATGCAGCATGTACCCTAAATAATCACATGTCACAAACACAATACTCATAGAAAATACGAGAATACAACACATGGACACACCCATATTACGTTATTAGTGACGTAACCAACATGATCTATATTTTCACCGCATCTTTCAACGGCCCATTAGCTCAGTTGGTTAGAGCGTCGTGCTAATAACGCGAAGGTCGCGGGTTCGATCCCCTCATGGGCCACTCTCTTTTTGCTTTTTGTATTTTTTTAAAATGTACGTTATTTTGACATAGTAAATGTGAGCAAAGAGGATCGAGTATTATAGAGCGTACCCCAAAGCTGTAATGCCATCTAGATTGCATCTATCTAGGCCACCGTACATACCTTTTCCTGTATGGTACTGAGGTACGTTTTTTTCTTAGACTTTATCTGTCTATACGGAGTTATATATGTCTTTGATTTGCAAATAGAAAAATTCTAAGCAAAAATGTCTAAGTAATTATTATAATACCGACTTTTAAGAAAATGCCCGTCAGTTTACTCTTTCTTTTAAATTTAGGGTAGGTATTCACAATTAACAAATTCAAATTCTATGATTTTTTTAGTAAAAAACACCTTATAAAATATTTTGTATTAATGTAATTCATAGTTAAAAATCATAGCATCGAGCCGATTCACACGATATAAATTAGTAGGCATTTTATTTCAGTATCGATGTAATCACATGTAACTAACATTTCATTTGGATCATGTACAATCATAATAAAATAAATAAATAAATAAATAAATATTGGGGACACCTTACACCGATCAACTTAGCCCCAAACTAAGCAAAGCTTGTACTATGGGTGCTAAGCGACGATATACATACTTAAATAGATAAATACATACTTATATACATAGAAAACATCCATGACTCAGGAACAAATATCTGTGCTCATCACACAAATAAATGCCCTTACCGGGATTCGAACCCAGGACCGCGGCTTAGCAGGCAGGGTCACTACCGACTGAGCCAGACCAGTCGTCATAATAAGTTTATACCACATACTGTATTTCTGTACCTCACACATCGAATTATTATAGGCTATCTAACAAATAGGTAAGTAGTTGACATTCTACGTGTTTACCCTATTTCACATAAAAAATACTGGCATGTGATGTGAGTGATGTGTCTGTGGAAAGATCCAACCAGTTGGAACTTTCCGCTAAAAATGGATTAAGCTAATAACCGTTAGTCCTTGAAGCACATATACGGTTTATTTACCGCCAATCAATATGTGTATATTTACTTGAATAACTACTTAGCATCTAATTTCCTAATCACATAATCACGGTCGCAACTGGATGAAACCGCTATGTGCGAAAAAATATTTTTATTTTAATTTAAATCGTAACTCAAAGTAGTAAAGATGATTTTTTTATTATACGCCTATGAGGGATTGTGAATACATACATATCTAAATGAAAATATACCTTAAGCTTAGTAGTTAAGGTGATATATTCTGCTTTTAGTACACTTTAAAGGTGTGAATTTCAATTCCAATAGTCAGCAAACAATTCAATATCGTGGTAACCCAATCAGTATTAGTAGGTCTGACGTGTATTTCATTGACCTAAGTAAATGTATAAGGTAAGGTCAATCTAGAGTCCTTTTCAATTTGGTCGTAATGTTTGTAAATAAAATTTAGAAAACCAGTTATAACTGGATTCGATTATTCTAGTTACCCTTGACTTTGACACTGGTTTATAAAATAGGAAGATTGCATATATTATTTATTTTACGCGATATTTTTGTTTAGAAGGCTATGTAGTTTGTTTTGGACCTTGGTCAAGGATTGATCCATGTGATAAAAGTTATGTTTACTTTAACGATATTTTATCATCATTCGTTATCGTAAAATGTTAGTCACAAGAATCTAACACGATTAACACGTTTAGTATCCATGTATAATTTGACAGTCACATGGTTGGCCTAGGTAAGTATTGTTTGGGTACATTTGGTGCCTTAACCCTGTGGAGCGAGGTATTTCAATAGAAGTGTAGCCAACACTTCTGTCTGGAAGGGTCGACAAGGAGTCTTACATAATACATAACCACTTGGGTCCGTCCCCGCGCCTGAGTGGTATGCGTATGTGGCTAGCCAGGCCGAACTTGCTTACTTGCTTGCTTGTTCGAATTTTATTATACACGCAGGAAGAAATACTCCTGCATAAGCAGTTTTTTATACACACATAGCCTGACATGAAAAAGAAAAAGAGTGGCAATACTGTTATGTTGTCCCATTCAAATAAACGTAAGAAACCGGGACGAAATTACAATATTTCTATTAAATAAAATACGCACAGATTAAGTAGGAAGCGAACAAAATTAAATTATTTTATGGTTGTATGTAACAAAGGTTGTTGCGTTAAAATTAACAAACATAGTAGGTACCTTTATTTCTACGCATTGACTGCGGCTTTGCGTACGCTAGATTTGTTAAACGAGCTGGAAATACATCAAAAAAAACTTCAATTAAATAATGTATGCATTTTTATTACAATAACATTTTCCCATTTACATTATCTTACAATAATTACATGAGGTGCAAATAGAGGCACTTGTAAAGCGGTTCACATCGCATCGCTGTCATTCTGCAAAAATATTTATTTTATATTATTTTTCACCTTAGATGCGTTCGGTGACACTTCCAGAAATTCTGAATTACGCATACTATGTTCCATCAAATACGACAGAAAAATAATGTTACTTTTAAATAAATAAATAAATAAATATTGGGGGACACCTTACACAGCACAGATCAACTTAGCCCCAAATAAACAATGTATGAAACGGAACATCCGCCCCTAGTATTTTCCGTTTCATGGATTGCGTTATTTAAAAATAATAAAATTTTTCTCTCATTTCTGATGTAATTTAGTTAATAGACATTTATTTAATTTAATTTAATTTATTTAATTTAATCAAAAAGTAACACAGCATTACAGTTTACACTAAGGCACTGTGTGTTATAAATCAATATATGAAAAAAGTATAGCTTTTTATATTTATTTCTTTGTTTTACGCAAAAATATAATTTAGGTTCGCAAGAATATTTAGCGAACATAGTATGAGTAATAAAATTCAGAATTTCTGAAGTGTCACCGAGCTCGTCTAAGGTTAAAAATAGTATAGTAGTCAGTGTCAATATAGTCATACATTTTTTGTAAATACATGACACGGTTTTCAAGGCAGGTACATATACCCTACTCGGACTAGACAGCCTAGGCAAGATGTTTCTTTGCAGATAACGAAACGCTACAGTTTGGAAATAAATCCTTTTCGTTTCATTTTCTGCCTGCTAAACTGAAATATTTGTGACTATATTTGTCTCACCCAATAAAATATGACACAATGTTACATTTAATCTATATTTTAAGTCATTACAATGACAGAATATAAGCGTGCTACATTTGCATTGATAAACAGATCTAACAAAAAATTATAATTAAAATAATATCAAAAATAACGACTCACACTGGCCTTCAAAAACACCAATTAAGAACGAAACAAACATTTCAAGGTTTCAACAATAAAGTAAAAAAAATATTGACAATATAAAATTCTGTGTCCGTGTTAAACGTTCACATACGTAACCTGGCGGGCCAGCACGGTAGCGTGATACAACCTATCGCGTCGCTGCGTCCTTTTTGCACTGTCTGAGTGCCATAAGCTATATCGCGCTACTGTGCTTACCCGCCAGGACACTAAATAACCATTTAGTTATTTTTTATGGTTTCTTTACTTTAGCACTGATTACTTTTCTTAAAAATTACTCATTTTCATCGGCACTATATTTAAGAGTAGCTGTGAAAGTACTGAAACTTAACCCTTAAATGCATGACCTTGACAAATATTCATTCATATTTGAATTTTGACATGCTGTCAATAGAGTCAAAAATACATGATGCATAAACACTAACCCCCTTATTCATAAACGTTCACTAAAGTTATCAAGCCGATAAAGTTCTTTTGTCCCTTTCCAACGCATTGGTTTGATAGAAAGGGACAAACGAACTTTATCGGCTTGATAACTTTAGTGAACGTTTATGAATAAGGGGGTATGCATTTAAGGGTTTCGGTTTCATGCGCTCTACCTATCCCTATGGGAGTACATCGCCATGTCAAGCGACCAAATACAATAGATTCTTGTATCATTAAATTCCTTAGCTATCGATGACAAGCCATCGGTGTGTTGTGCTCTCTATCTGTTGCTGCAACAGCGGTGTGCGTACGCGCAGTTTGATTTCTAACGAGCCGCCTACCGGTTTCTTTCGACTGTCCAGGAGCTGTAAAAAGGAGATAATGTTATTATTTTTAACCATAAGTGTACAAAAAAATGTATTTAAAAATATATACATACATACGTACATACAATCACGCCTGTTTCCCAGAGGGGTAGGCAGAGATCACGGATTTCCATTTACTACGATCCTGACAAATCACTTTCGCTTCACGCACTTTCATAACGTTTCTCATACACGCTCATACCAGCATATAAAAATATATATACCAGTAATAAATAACAACTGGGTAAAGGGGTCTCCTTTTTGCTGTGTACTTAACACAGCAAAAGGGAGTGTACAAGTTTCTAATGGGTTGGCAACGCGCGTGTGACACTTCTTGAGTTGCAGACGTCCATAGGTTACGGTAACCGCTATCCATCAGGCGGACCGTATGCTTGTTTGCCACCGACGTAGTATAACAAAAAGAGGTAAGGTAGGTAGGTAGGTAAATAAGTACGTAAATTAAATACTTATCGAATGCGATTATTCCTATGACAAAAACTTTACATATTCTAATTTAAATAGACCGACATTTAAAGAAAATGTTACGTGTCATTAAAATATGCCTTTTGTTATTAAATAATAGTATTTCCACTTGTCAATATAATAAAAAGATTCATAGTTTTTTAAGGAATTATAGACTGTAATTTAGTTGTTTATAGAGTCAATAGATGGCGCTAGTAGTGCTAAAATAGTCTGTTGTTAGTAATTATTTAACATGTTGCAATAATACATAATTTGTATATTGTGACAATCCGCCATATGTGCTGGCCCTATGCAATTTATCGATTGTTCTTTATTTTTAAACTAAATCATTAATATCACATGTAAAACAGACAAAAATAAGTACGTACCGTAATAAAAAATCTTATTCAGAAGTTCTACCTGTCGCAAAAACGTGAAATATTATTAAAATATATAAAAACAAATAATCTAGTTATATGTCGACATGTACTACATAAATTTGAAATATTAAAATGATTTATTTACTAAATATTAATGTTTTGTACGAGACGGCGAAGATGGCCATAGTACACGTTTTTCTCTAACGTAATTTAGCCGTTTATCTGTTTATCATGTGTATAATCAACTGAAAAATTTGCTTTTATAAATATATCTAGTAAACATTAATTGAGTTTACATTTTTAATCCCCATTCAACAAAAACAATTAAAAAGATCTCTTCGAACATTTCGTAAAAATACGATACTACTAGCGCCATCTAGTAACTGACGTTGAAAACATTCAAAATTTTATTTATTACGATTTATTTTATTGTATTTACGAACTAAACCACAACTTGTATTATATTGTAATAATACAATTATACAGGGTGCAATAAAAAGGGTCAGCCATACTTTGCATGGCGACTTTTGAGGTCATGGGCAACTGTTATTATGTAAAACGCGAAAAAAAAATCGCTGTTCCATTGTGCTGCACTGCCGTGATGCCGCTCATTTCTATGGAACACTCAAAATTTTTTTGGCGATTTCATCAGTGGTCCCAATGGTCCCATAGTAAAAATTGTTCATTCTCATCCTCCTTGCGTTATCCCGGCATTTTGCCACGGCCCATGGGAGCCTGGGGTCCGCTTTGACAGCCAAATGAATAATGAACAACAATAAAAGCCCTTTTTATATCACCGTGTATTTTACTCACCGGAAACGCCTCATGAATAGTAACTTGCGTCTCCAAAGGCGCCAACTTGACCATACAGGACCCCAGCAGCGAGTCCTTGGAGAACCAGCCGCTGCAACACAAAAGGTTGTAAGCGCCGCACACTGAACAGCTGCGGCGCGCCCTTTACCAACTGCCCTTCGTCCGTAAGCGTTTCGAGTAAGTTACAAATCTTTAGTTTGTATGAAATAGATGTGGTACACTAGCGACATCTAGTAACAGAGCTGAGAAGCTTCAAAGCAAGCTGTGAAGGCAGATAGCTTGATTATTTATGATTCTAAACCTCTTGACCTCTAAAGCCTAATCTTTTTTCCCTTAAATTTTGTTTCTAATAGTGTCCCGAAGAAGCGTTTCGTGTAAGGTGTAAGTTACATATCCTTTTTATTTTTGTATGGGGAGACTTGGTGCGACTAGTAGCGACATCTAGTAAGAGGGTTGAGAAGCTTCAAAGCCCACTTTAGGCAGACTGGCTTGATCAATATTTCATGTTCTACACATGTAGACATGTGAAGAGTGTTAAGCTTTATTTTTAAATGTATCTCTTTCTAACACAAATATCAAAATTACATATATTTATAACGCCATATGAAAAAGTGTTGCTCAGGAGTTTGAGAGCTTATATTATTAACTTCAGGTATATGACGCCAAGGAACTGTGAATCCTTAGCTTTTTACAAATCGCATGACATCAAAGCCCATACCTTGCAATTTTGTGAAACCTCTTATTAAAGGGATATTTCTCGAATCTCATTTTATTTTTAAGCTGACATGAGGCTACTAGCGACATCTAGAAAAAAAGTTTTGAAGCCACAAACGTTATATCAAGATATTCGAGATGGATTTGTGCAGGTATATTTTGTAATGCTTTATTTATTTAAGTATTTACAGATGGAATATAAAGTTCGTTATCTGCCTTTAATTCATTGTGATGCTTTTGAACGACATTTCCTATTAATTCTAGTACGACCTCAAAGACTTGTAACTTTTAAGAAACACCGAGAGTTGTTAGTACAGTGCCATAACCGGTGTTATGTGACGTACTTAATATATATTATGTAAGTTATACTTATTGTGCGAAACGTGAAAAGAAATACATGACATTGGTGGTGCTAGGCGCAGCGCATACATTTAACTTATAACTAGAGTTGCAAATTTATTTCCTTCGAAATATAGTGTGACATGAATTGTAGTAGAATAAAAGAGGGCGCCACTGTTCCACGTTACTGTCATATTTTATTTTAATTGTATGGAAAATTGTTAGTTCCATTTTATTTTACTTCTACAATTTTGTCACGTTATGCATATGTAAAAGTACTAGTGCTTGACAGTGTCGTAGTAGATGCCACTTCCAATCAATAAATGTGACAGAAGGGTGTGATCTTTTGGCCATTAGCGTGTCGAGCACTAGTACTTTTACCGTGATACAATATAAATTTCGATTATAGATAATGTTAACATTGTCTTTTCGAAGAAAAATATGGAGATAAAGAACAGTGCAAAACAAGGTTGCTTAAGGTGGCTCGCCTAGGTTACCCGAAGCTCAGGCTGCGTTAGATGGCGTTAATTTGCAAATTACCGGTCTTATTTTTTTTTGTGGAGTCGTACAGGCATTTATATACTTTCAATTATGCTTCGCGAACATTTAATACTAAAATTGACATATTACAACATACATTCAACTTCTCATTGTAACGTTAATACCCATAATGTATATAAATTTACTATTTTACACTATTTTTAAGTACCACTCACACATACAAACAGTGTTTTTGTATTCCTTCTAGTCGATAATTTCACGCGGCGACAGCTTGTTTAAATAGCCTTGCGGTAAATACGTGTTATCGCATGATTTGCATGGAAGTACTGGGTTCGAATCCAGGACTTTTTCTCTTTTTTTTTTTTTTAATACTACGTCGGTGGCAAACAAGCATACGGTCCGCCTGATGGAAAGCGGTCACCGTAACCTATGGACGCCTGCAACTCAGAGTGTCGCATGCGCGTTGCCGCCCCATTAGAAACTTGTACACTCCCCTTTGCTGTGTGTGCACAGCAAAAAGGAGTGTACAAGTTCAAAGGAGGGTTTGGGTTGCCGACGACTCAAAGGACAATAGACGGAACAAATTAGTTCCGTAAGTCCTCCCGTCGTCAGCACCCCGCACCCTCGTTGAGCTCTGGCAGCCTTACTCACCGGCAGGAACACAACACTATGAGGCACTATTTTTTGTTTTATTATTTATACATAAATGTATATGTACTGAGCGTTTTCCACAAAAAAGATTAAAAACCTATTCTCTTACATGGTAATAATTATTGGGTTCGTCGAACTCAGAATTTCTAACATAATTATCCTAATCTGATATTTTTAAAAAATCCAAAAAGTATAGATAAATTTTAGTTTCTAAAGTACGATTCGAATGATTTTTTTTCTAATTGTTTATTTTCGATGAAGCAAGGGTATTCAAATCGCTTTTGAAATCTTAAATTAGTAAATGAAAATGCAACAGTTAACTGAGTATCGTAGTGCTTTAAAAACTCAAGTGGACTTTTTTTATCTATAAGGAGTAATTTCGAGAATATATTATATTTAGCGAGGGTATTAAAAGTTGTGTTTTATATCTCAACTTAATAATTAGAAAATCAAAATGACAATAAAAAAATCAATATGTTCTCTAAGATAACATTGATACCTTCGGCTCTCCATTCTTGCTCGGTCAATAAAAAATACGAAATTTATATCCAAAAAAAATACAAAAAGTTTATAGAATCCCGGGATTCGAACGCAGTTTCACGGCGTGACAGGCGACTGTTGACCAACGACGCCATTACATAACACGCTGTTACCGACGAAATTAGGCTATACGTATATAATTATTTAAATATAAATAATAATGTCAAATCCATACTAAAATTACAAATAAGAATGGGTGTGTATCTGTTTGTTTGTCCGTCTTTCACGGCCAAACGAAGCGACGGATTGACATGTTTTTTAAGTGGAGATAGTTGAAGGGATGGAGAGTGACATATGCTACTTTTGTCTCTTTCTGACGCAAGCGAAGCCGCGGGCAAAAGCTAGTACAGCACGGGTAGCATGGTCGCGCGATAGACGATAAAATATCAGGCCGTCCCTGTCGCACTATTAGTAAGTGCGATTATAGGGACGACCAGATGTTTTATCATTTATCGCGCGACCATAATTGCCTGCCTGGACCAGATTATATTGATGATAATTATTATTTGTAACCATTTAGTTAATATTGTCTTCAGTTACCGCGATAGTTACTCATGAAATAAAAACTATGAAAACGGATTAAATCGTGTATAATGAATTTACAATTCATCCCGACGTTTCGAACACTACAGCGTTCGTGGTCTCTGAGCTCAACGGGTGACTGAGGAAAAATTACAATATGCAAAAGCTACCCACATACCTACATACATATTCATATATCTTATACTATTAAACGAGCAATTCTTGTATATTTATTTATTTATTTATTTATATATACCGACGATCTCGGAAACCGCTCTAACGATTTCGCTGAAATTTGTTATGTGGGGGTTTTCGGGGGTGAAAAATCGATCTAGCGTAGCCTTAGATCCCGGAAAACGCGAATTTTCGAGTTTTCATGAGTTTTTCTTTCGCGTTAGTAAACGTAAAATATGGTCCTTAATTTCGCCGCGCGCGCATCGATTCCGCTTAGCTCAGTCGTACGAGGTCGGTCTAATGTACGCAGATAGATCGTAGGTGTCAGGGTTTCGAATCCCGGCCAGAAATTAAGTTTTTGTTTTTTGGCTTTTTTTTGTTTTTGTATTTATAAGAGTTTTTTTTAATCTAAAGACGTGATATATTAAAATAGAACCGAGCGAAGCTCGGTCGCCCAGATATTATAACTATTTAGTTGTTGAAGAAAAACATTCACACAACAATAACATAGGTCAACTAGCTCAGTAAATGTAAGGAAGTCAGCACATTACTAATACTATGCCCACACTATGACCTATGTACCTGACCTGACGTGTAATATTTTATTTTATCAACAAAGGCACAATAAAGATTGTATTGTATTTTTGTATGAAAATAAAAAATAGGAAAGAAATATAGTAAGAGTCTTTTTTAATAGAATATTTATTCTATTAAAAAATATAAAAAAAACTTAATAAATCCAAAAAAAGTTCAAATGATTAAAAAAGACTCCGGAATGGAACTCGAGATCTTCTGCTTCATAGTCAATGCGTTTGACCGAGACGCCATTTCGATTTACATTAGCAGTGTCGAAATACACGATATGTATCTTTATTGACAAAATGCGTCATTATTTCTGAGTCTGCTTGAGTTAAGTAAACCAATATCCAGCCAATATCTTTAAATAATTACTTGTCAAGAGCCAAGTGTCACTGATGACAATGTCAACTAAAAATGCGCGAAATATGACGGCTCTGTGTCTGTACACAAAATTTGGCACGCACATTTTCGTAAAATTAATAAAAAATTCACATGGATTTGTCCATGATTTCTGTATGAAACAATGTATTTCGTTCAATACTGCGACGATGGATAATGTATAGTAGATGTATGCGCATATTTTTATTTAGTTGTAGTGTGCGGTGACTAAATAAATGGTAGATGTTTTTTGTATGGAAAGCGAGCCACCTTAAAGCGAACTACATAACAATGTTGCAGTAATAAAAGTTACGTTTAAGGATGCACAGTTTGCGTTTAAAAAGCGTCTTATCTTATGCATTTAAGGTTCGTTTAACAGCTCGGAAAACCGTGTATGTAGTCGGCCGATAGAAAAATCCGTCAGATCGTAAAGTTCTTATGTTATGTTTTGATGACAGTCACTTTAATACCTGGGAGGATATTGCAATGTCTTGTATGGGAACCCTGCATTTTCTGATTAAGCATTTAAACTTGGCTCAGTTGTTCCTTGGGTGGCCCTGGGTAGATTCAGACCGAGAGGCTCCGAGAGCCCCCCTTCATTTAGGGGTGAGGAGGGGGGGTGGGCATTTTATTATGTATTTTGTTCTAAAGTACATATACCTAGGAATTTTACGATCGGCCACCGACACGTCCACACATATCATAAACGTTTTCTTTGCAAATCACATCGCATTACAATACTTACTGACATCTGCGGCCTGTTTCACCAGGTGACGTTGCCACTTGACACTGATATTTTTGAGACCATTTTGGGTCGATAAGATATAATACTAGTAACGTAACTTACCCTTTTGAGTACACTTCAAACTTGATGCCATGACGCTTGATTACTCGGAGGCAAGGGCGGCCCGCCCGGTGTATGGCCAGAGGGAACACTGCGTTGTATTCGGGGTTGTTCGTGTCTTTTACTTGGGATGTCCTGTCTACTATTGGCGCGTCCTGAAATGTAAAAATGAAATATTGATGTTTGTTCCAGAAATAATTAAGGAATAAGATGGATGCCATTTACTAGGCCTTTTCTAACCGAGGGTTTGTATGAAAAACGACGCCTACGTTTAAATAAATAATGCATGCCAAAATTATGTTTTCGTCCTAGGGATCAATAAAATGGGCCATTTTTAACCGACTTCAAAAAAGGAGGAGGTTCTCAATTCGACTGAATGTTTTTTTTTTTTTTTTTTTTTTTTTTTTTTGTATGTATGTTCCTCGATATCTCCGAGAATTGTGGACCGATTTTCAAAATTTTTTTTTTGATCGAACGAGTATAACCCCGAGATGGTCCCATTGGCACCAAGTCAGGGTCTGATGATGGGATCCTGGAGAAATCGAGGGAACTCTTCAAATGTTATAGGCACATGTAATGTTTTCAGTGTATTTTTCAAAGGTAAACCAGTATTTACGCCTGATGGTAATAATTTTATGTGGCTGAGCTGATGATGGAAGGTCAACTCCTCAATGGTTAGGAGTTAAAGGATAATTCTTTCACTAGTGTACATGTATTCGGACTGATACATATAATATCAATAGGAACCACTAAAAATCAACAAATAAATAAACTTTTTAACAAAAAATAAAACCGCCTTCAAAAATAAGCGCGTTACAAAACACGGAGAAACTAAAAAGCAAAAAATAATAAACCTTTGAATTCAGATTTCTTATCGTATTGCAATAATCTAAACATCCAAATTATAAACAAATCAATTATTTTTGGAGTCGGTGCCAGCCTGTGTATGGTTGGGTGGGGCAAACAGGCAATAGCAAGGCGACGAACAGGTCTGGTACCGACTGCAAAAATAATTGATTTGTTTATAATTTGGATGTTTAGATTATTGCAATACGATAAGAAATCTGAATTCAAAGGTTTATTATTTTTTGCTTTTTAGTTTCTCCGTGTTTTGTAACGCGCTTATTTTTGAAGGCGGTTTTATTTTTTGTTATTTTCAAAGTTGTCCACCCCGTTTTTGGCTTGTCCCATACTTTTGATATAATATTTAGCGTATTTAAAGAGTCTAAACTAATGAAGACTATTTTTTATTCGAACCCAAATTTAGTTGACAGTAATTTACAGTATTCATTTAAATTTTTATTATAATTATGTATTTGTTAAAAATTATAATGTGATAAAAAATGGGCAATTTTTTGCTGTCCCACGTCAAATATCGTTTTTGTTATGGATTTTATTCTATAACTAATTGTACTAAATATTGATGACGGCATAATTTGAAAAGATTGAGTTATACGCTATTATGTTATAAAATATTTCATGTTAATAAATAAACGTACTATTTAAAATTAAGTATAATTTGCCGAGACGGAATCTGGTAATTGTGGAATTTTCCATTCCGAAACCGCAGAATGACTGTTAAAACTAAAAGAAAGTTCCTAACATTTGGTAGCATTTTATTCAGCTTGGCAAAATTAATTTAAAACTACTCAATACCGCCATCTTGCATTTGCCAGTTGCCGCCAAACACGCATCAAAGTAGCTCGTACTCAGGGGTAACTTTTTCTCATTCCACCTTCCGAAACCAAATTTGCGGGTAAATACGTAATATGCAGCAAATTGCCAGATGGTGTCAGGGTACGTTTTTTCAATATGGTACATCCAAAAAACTCCAAAGAACACCTGAGCGCATCCAAACCAAAATAGAACACAATTTAATAATCATCCACCAAAATGTTAGATCTGTTTGCAGTAAAACATCATTATTAGAACTATTACTATATAACGCACGACCGGATATTCTGGGTTTAAGTGAAATTTGGTGTCGAAAAAATGAGCTTGAACGCGTGAAGATATGTGGGTATGCACTCGCGAACGGCTACTGTCGAATGCGCGCCGACGCCCATGGCGGGGTAGCACTGTTTATCCGAGACGGGTTGCACTATAAAAAACGCAATGACCTACATAGCTTATGCGTTCAATATCACATTGAATTTACGGCTATTGAAATTCCTAGTAATAAATTGATTATTGTTGTATTATACCGAACATGTAATGGCAATTTTGACATCTATTTAGAACAGCTAGAATTATTATTGTGTAAAATTTCTGACGAAAATAAAAAGTTTATTTTAGTTGGCGATCAAAATGTGGATTACAACTCGGACAATAGATTAAGGCAGCAAGTCGATGACGTATTGAGTAGCTATGGTTGTGTAAACACCGTAACGTTTCCGACTCGCGTAACAGCCGACTCCGCGACGTCCATTGACTGTGGAATAACAAATTGTTCGCGCGAGCTTCTTAGAGTATCGTCAGTGGATACTGCAATTAGTGATCACAACGCGCAACAGTTTGTTATCACTATTAAACGAGGAAAAATACCGAAACAACTGACATAATTGAACGCCGATTATTTAATCATGAATCTATTTATTCATTCTTTTTTAACATCTCAAATTATAATTTTGATTTTATATATGATAATACTATTGACATTGACTGCAAATTTAATAAACTATTTAATATTTTGACATTTTATATAAACTTACATTTCCCAGTAAAACAAATGAGAATAAAAAAGAAATCACCTATTCCGTGGGCATCTGACAAATTACACGAATATATACAAAAGCACAGAGATCTTCACGAGATAAGACGACAATATCCTAATAACCAGTTAATATCTGACTGTATTGACCACTACACACAACTTATTAAAACCGAGACACTAAGTGCCCGGCAGTCATTTATTCAAAACAGGTTAGCACAAAGTAAAAATCCATCAAAAGAAATATGGAAAGTCGTAAACGACGAGATTGGATTAAAAACAAAGCCCCAATCCATATCATTGAAACGAGAAGATTCAAATGCCGTATTATCTTACGAAGAAATTCCGAATACATTTAATTCACATTTTATTGATATAGCTACAAAATATGTTATAAATAGCGATGAGCAAATGTCTAAAGGATATGTCAGTAAATATTTAAGCAAATATATTATTTTACAAAAATTCAATCTCCCTGTAGTATCACGTGACCACTTGGACAATACAATAAAATTAATGTTAAAAACCCGCACAACTATTGACGTTTATGACATGTCATTAAACATTATTTTAAGTATATGGCCAATTATTGCTGACATATTAGTAATATTAATAAATGCTATGTTTCAGAGCGGTAAATACCCCAGTGTACTTAAGAATACCCGAGTCTGTCCTGTGTACAAGGGTAAGGGTGAGAGGGATGACGTGAACAACTATCGACCAATCACTATCGTCCCCACTATTTCAAAAATAGTGGAGTCCATTCTGTCCTCCAGCCTGATGACATATCTAGAAAAACATGCCCTACTTACTGATCAGCAATACGCATACAGACGCAACCGGTCAACTACAATGGCGGCGCACAAGATCATTGACAACATTATCACAGGCCTCGATGAGAAGCACAAGACGGCAGGCATTCTGTGTGACTTATCAAAAGCATTTGATGTTATTAACCACGACCTACTGTTAACTAAACTAAGCATGTACGGTATTACAGATTCTGCTCTTAAATTGTTCACGTCATTCCTGTCGGACCGTAAGCAGGTGGTGAAACTGACCACGAATGGGAAAGTACTCACCTCGGATATGGGTCATGTCAACTTGGGTATTCCACAGGGCTCTGCGATTGGCAATACGTTATTTTTGCTATTTATTAATGATCTGCCTTCAGCAATAACGAGCGGCATTCCTATACTCTTTGCGGATGACACGACAGTTGTAGTGAGGGCCCAAAATCACGAACAGTTGGCTGAAAGAATCAGTGAGGCATGTGAACAGCTTCAGGCGTGGTTCTCGTCGAATGGTTTGCTCCTGAACGTCGCGAAGTCCAGTGTGATGATTTTTTCGGCCCGTAGCACTGAAGCACCATCATGTATTGAAAACGGTCCAATGCCATTGTGTTTCGAAAGCAAATTCCTGGGTTTTACGGTCGACTCGAATCTTAACTGGAAGTGCCATGTTGACAAGTTATGCAACAAGTTGAGTAGTGCGGTCTTCGCCATTAAGAAGCTTCAGCCGCTTATATCGAGAAAAGCACTGAAGGCTGTATATTTCTCAAATTTTCACTCGCTAATATCTTACGGGACGTTGATTTGGGGAAACTCCACGGATGCGAAGCGAGTTTTAATCCTTCAAAAACGAGCGGTACGACTACTAACCGGAGTACAAACTAGACATCCGTGCAGGGAGCTCTTCAAACAGAACGGTATAATGACACATTACTCACTTTACCTCTTCCAAGTACTAATGTTTGTGAGAAACAATTTCTCGATGTTCAAGCGCGTTGAAGTTTCCGGGAAACAAATTCGGTCCACAGGGAGATTGCGAACAGTGCCGCGTCGCATGGCGCTTTCAGTAAAGAACCCGAGAGTGATTGGACCGACATACTACGAACGACTACCCGCGAAATTGCGAACAGAAACATCTGACGAAACTTTTGAACGCCAATTGAAAATCTTTTTATTGGAAAATCCATTATATTCTGTAAATGAGTATATGGAAATGACATGTAATATAAATTGACTGTAATCCATTATTGTATTTTAATTTTAGTTTGATGTACAGTCTAGCAACTGCACATTTTTCCGTTTACGCTGCAACCTACTTAAGGCCGAGCCGTAATTTATTATTTTAAGTAAAGGTAAATTTAGTGCGTACCTAGCTCTCTTACGATAATCATCAACTAAAGGAACTGCCAATTAAGTTGCCTAGTGTAACCATTTTAAGGTGAAATAAACCAGTATAACATAACTCCATCTCTTCATCATCTCTCAACGCACTCAACCATCTCAAGCAAGTGTACGGACTAACTGGCCCGTACATTAAATGGTCCTTCGAGCCTCTGCGTGTCCTGGAATCTCAAAAGGTAATAGTGTTTTTGTTACTTAGTACGATAGTGAATCGGTTTGCTGGCCTCCCACAAGCGGGTCTCCCCAGTAAAATTGAGAAGGCACAAATATCGTATTTAAAGTGCAGAAGCTCTGATTACCTGTGGAAGGAAAGGACGCCACACAGAACCACCGGTGATACAGTCATCAACTACACGAGGATCAGAAGACGCGCAGGAATCTGGATCTTCAAAACTAGCAACTAATTATCTGCCGTCGGGGTGCTTGAAAAAACGCCGGCGGGGGTGCAACTTCAAATTAACTAACAGCAACTTCAGGCTCAACTTACTACAAAGTCAAGCCTAACTTGAACAACTTAACTCACTTCAAGATCAACTTTCAACTTCCTTCTAACGACAAACTCATCATGACTAAACTTCAACAACAGCAAACCTGCTTTGAGAACATCAAGGCATTGTGTGTCAACTACAAAAAGGATTCGGCAGGCAGGAAAACTCGTGACTACTTAACCAAGCGGATAACTTCTCTCGACGCCTTATGGGGTGACTTCGAGAACCAACATGGGGTCCTTGAAAAGGAAATCGAGGACAAGAACATTAACTACTTCCAGGAAGATATTTACACGAAAACTAAAGCTATGTATGACGTCACTAAGGCGGACATGCTGAACTTGATGCAAAAACTAACTGACGCGAAGAGCACAGTCAGATTTGATCTTACAGATTTTTTGGAAGACATGGAATCTGGTTCGGACAGCGTCATTCAACTTCTTAACAAACAAGAATGCAACTTCAAGGCAATCGATCGAGCGATGTCAAAAATAAATGTCGGCGTAAACAGCGAAAAGTGGGAACTAGAGGACAATCTTAACATTCTGAAGTCAAAATGGACGGAAATCGACAAGCAACACTGGGAAATAGACGGCTTGCTCAAGGGTTCTCACGAAACTTACTACCAAATATTCACCGACATAGAAAATAGATACGATTCTATGCGCAAGGAACTCAACAGCAAGATATGGTCAACCTTACACTATCAGAAATCGGCGCCGCGCATCTCAATACCCGAATTCTCAGGAAATTATAACCAATGGATTTCTTTCAAAGATCTTTTCATAGAAACCGTCCACAATAACCCAACTATCAACAAGGCGCAAAAAATGCAGCATCTGAAAACTAAGCTTCGCGGAGAAGCGGAAAGATTGGTCCAGCATCTGACAATAAATGCCGACAACTATAAATCATGCTGGGATATCTTAAACCAGCGTTACGATAACCGACGTCTTCAATTTATTTCATTTATGAACACCATGCTGAATTTACCTAACATTCAGCAGCCGGACGGCCACAATCTGAAGAAAATGCATGACGTCATAACTGAATGTCTGAGTGGACTAAACAATATTGGCTTGGATACTACGACCTGGGATCCTATTATTGTTCATTTAATGACTTTGAAACTAGACACCACCACCCACAGCGACTACGTACGGGACCTTCAAGATCACAGGGAAGTTCCAGTCTTACACGACTTTCTTTTCTTTTTGGAAAGCAAATTCATGGCTTACGAAACCATGAAAAGCTCCAAAAAGGATATAAACTCGCAGCAGAAGCCAGCACCCATCAAAACTTTCAACAAGGATCATCAGGCCAAGAAAACTAACTACAATAACTTCAACTATTTCAAGAATAATTCCAAGACATATCACGCGACCTACGGTCAGTGCCCTCTTTGCAATGGGGAGCACGTGTTGATGCAATGTCAGAAGTTTCTCGACCTAGACACAACTCAGCGAAACAACACGGTCGCAAGACTGCAAGTGTGCAAAAATTGCTTGTTTAGTCACGGGGACAAGGAATGCAGATCCAACAAAACGTGCAAGGAATGTAACTTGCAACATCATTCATTATTGCACAATAATACGGCCAAGAAACAAACAACTTATAATTTTAGAAAAAATAACTTTGAATCTAAGCCATCAACTTCAAATTCAACTCAACAAGCATCCAGCCATCATATAGCTACGAATGGCGTGGAAGTATTGCTAACTACGGTTCAACTTCAACTTCAAGCTAGCGATGGAACATACATTACGCTCCGCGCGCTACTAGACCAGGGGTCACAACTTAACATTATAACTGAAAATGCCACGCAACTACTGAAACTACCCAGGAAGAAACTCAACGGAACTATAACTGGAATCGGAACTTTAAGCTGCAAAGGGGAGGCAGAGCTTACCTGCAAGTCCTTGCAATCCGATTATACATTCCAAACTAAAGCATTCATTGTTAGAAAAATAACTAGGAACCTTCCCAACTCCACATTCGAGAAAGGGAACTGGACGCACCTACAAAACTTGGAACTAGCGGATGCCGACTTCAACGTGTCGCGCCCTATAGACCTCTTGCTAGGGGCGCACGTTTACGCTGACGCTCTTATGGATGGCGTAATTAGGGGTGGAAGATTGGCTCCGATTGCCCAACAGACCCGTCTAGGATGGATTATTAGCGGGGAACTCGCAACGAATGGCCCACTTAGCTGCCATGTAACTTTAATTAACCTGGAGGAACTTGCCAAGTTTTGGGAAACCGAAGACATCACCCAAAGCGAGGAGAATACGTCTCTTAACGACCAATGCGAAGCTTACTACCAGCAAACTGTCCAGCGAGGCTCCGATGGGAAATACATTGTGAAATTGCCATTGAGCGCGGACTACGAAAAAAAACTGGGCAATTCTAAACAAATTGCGGTCTCACAGTTTTTACAACTGGAACGCAAACTACAAAGACAACCTAAACTGGCCGCAATGTACAGGGAATTCATGAAGGAATATGCCGATTTAGAACACATGAAACCTTCGGCCTCAACTTCATCCCAGGACTGCTACCTCCCGCATCATGGGGTGCTAAGGGAAAATGCCATCAGTACGAAGCTAAGGGTTGTTTTTAATGCGTCTCAAAAAACAAGCTCCGGTTACAGCCTAAACAGCCTGCAAGAAAAGGGCCCTAACCTACAAGGGGACATCCAAGCATTGATTCTGAAGTGGAGAGCCTACAAATATGCCTTCTGTGCTGATGTTCAAATGATGTACAGATGCATTTGGATCTCTGAAGACCAGCAGCATCTCCAGAAGATAATATGGCGAAACTCGCCCTCTGAAGCCCTTCAGGAATACCAGCTTTGCACAGTAACCTACGGCCAAAAATGTGCAGGATGGTTAGCCACAAGAACCCTCAAGCAATTGGCTGTGGACGACGGTCATAAATATCCCGAAGCCGCCGAAGCGCTGAAGAATGAATTTTATGTTGATGACCTCATCAGCGGCCGCAATTCAATTGCGGAAGCAATACAACTACAAAAATCCCTAATAAACTTACTTAAAGGTGGAGGCATGAACTTACGAAAATGGTCGGCAAATGACCCAACTCTACTTGAAAATCTAAGCGAAGATCAAATTTCCACACAAACATTTGACTTCAAACATGAAGATTCTATGAAAACTTTAGGGCTTGGCTGGAACCCTAATTCTGACACTTTTTTACTCAACTGGAATCTAAACAATAAGCCTTCAACTAACTTAACGAAACGAACTCTGTTGTCGGAGATATCTCGTCTATATGATCCATTAGGATGGTATAGCCCTGTAACTGTGACCGCCAAGCTAATATTTCAGAAAGTGTGGACAAGCAATATCTCATGGGATCAAGTTCTACCACGCGACATTCAAGAGGAATGGCTGAAGTTAAAAACAGAGCTGCAACTACTAAGAAAAATCAAAATTAACAGATGGATCGGCGGAACATCAAAACAAATCGAGCTTTTGGGCTTCTCGGACGCAAGTGAGAAGGCTTTTGCTTGTGTAATATACACTCGCATTAGAGACGAAAGCGGGAAGCCATGCACAACTTTATTAGCAGCGAAAACTAGGGTTGCCCCCATATCACAAAAAACTACTCTTCCAAGATTGGAATTATGCGGAACCCTACTGTTGTCTCAACTAATGAAGAAGGTTATGGAAGCATACAAGAATTACGACATAACTATTAAAGCGTTTTGTGATTCTCAGGTGACTCTCGCATGGCTGCAAGGAGATATATCACGCTGGGAAAAATACGTAGCGAACCGAGTAGCAAAGATCAAGCAAATAATACCGGCAGACAAATGGCATTACATTAAATCTGAGGACAACCCAAGTGACTGTGCTTCGAGAGGCGTGTATCCAAGCAAACTAGTCAACCTCGACCTCTGGTGGCACGGACCGTCTCTTCCCGAAACTAGCCCGAAAAATGATGCTCAAAGTTTGACTTGTCTTTTTGCTACAAACATCGGCGCATTGAAAACCGAAGAAGCAACCCTAACCACAAAGCAGGATAAACACTTCATATACGACCTTCTTGAAAAGTACAGCTCGCTATCACGAGTAATACGAATCACCGCATGGATATTACGATTTATTACAAACTTGCGACGTAAGCAGAAAGCCGACACCAACTATATAACTACTAAGGAGCTAATCGCTGCAAATGAATATTTAACCAGCTGCGCACAAAAGGAGGCATTTCCTGACGAATATAAACTACTGTTTAAAAATAAACCTATTCCAACCCACAGCTGCATATACAAACTGAAGCCTTACCTAGACGAAAGGAAATTGATTCGGGTTGGCGGACGGTTGAATAACTCTAACTTGCCCTCTGGAATGAAAAATCCAATTATCTTACCCAAAAAAGGGCGTATGACTCATCTCGTCATTCATCACGGGCACAGGGCAACATTACATGGCGGGGCGCGCCTAACCCTTAACTACATAAGACAACGTTACTGGATCATAAGCGGCAACAGGGCGGTAAAATATCAACTGCAACATTGCGTTCGCTGCCACCGATTCAAGCCGTCAACCACCCATCAGCTGATGGCGGACTTACCCCGCAAAGAACTATCCCATCAAGGCCATTCACGCACACTGGTGTAGATTTCACTGGTAGCGTAGAAGTCAAAATTAACAAAGGGCGAGGTGTGAAAACATCGAAGGGATACATAGTTATCTTCGTGTGTCTGGCCACGAAGGCTGTACACATAGAACTTACTTCGGACATGAGCGCTGAAACATTTTTGGCTGCTTTTGAGAGATTATGTGCCCGCCGAGGCACGCCAAAACATGTTTACTCTGACTGCGGCACCAACTTTATCGGCGCATCGAAGATTATACGTCAAGAATTTGAACAATTCAAGCAAACACTGTCAAACTCAAGCTTTTTTGATGAAATTGGAAAACTGGAAGTGGAATGGCACTTCAATGCTCCCGCATGGCCTAGTGGTGGGGGAATTGGGGAGGCCGCCGTGAAATCCTTGAAATATCACCTAAAAAGAGTCCTTGGGGAGCAGAAACTTACATTCGAAGAGTTTATCTCTCTGCTGGCGAAGATAGAAGCTTGCCTAAACTCAAGACCGCTTTGTCCTCTTACAGAAGACATCGATGAATACTATAACTGTCTAACTCCAGGACATTTTTTGACCGGGTCAGCTACGTTGTCACTGCCGCACTCGGATTACAGTGACACCAAACACATCGATCTGCGCCGCAGATGGCAGCTTATTCAACATATGACGCAACGATTCTGGAAAGCTTGGTCATATGATTATCTAACTCAACTTCAGCGTCGAAGCAAATGGAACAAACCAACTCAAAATATTGAAAAGGATGACATTGTTCTTGTAAAGGAGGACAATTTACCTCCGGCAAAATGGGCACTCGGCCGCGTCGTAGAGGTTCACCCTGGGCGCGACGGCCTAACTCGCGTAACAACTATACAAACTCAAAACGGGACTTTCAAGCGTCCTGTTGTCAAACTTTCACCCTTGCCGATGAAACCAAGGGCTGAACTCGAGGACAAGCCATCGACAAGCCACACTGAGCAATCATTAGAAAACAACGAATCTGAACGAGGCAACACTAAGAAATCTACAAGATATCCTAGAAGAAATAAAACCGCCAAGCTATCCTTCGTAACATTGTTTACAACTTTTATAACCATGTGCGCTATATCAGGGTCGCACGCCGCCAGCGCGTCGACGTCGGCACATATTACGAACCTTGAACCCGAGCGACCGATATATTATGATATAATCGGCAAGGTACAAGTAATACATAATAAATGGACATTACTTATGTATTACAACCTAACTAACTATTGGGAAGGAGTTCGTCGCATTGAAACATACCTACATGGGGTGGAAGACTGGTGTGCGAAGACGGACCCAAGATATTGCAAAACTACTCTCAACCAACTGTACCACGAAATGGATCTCCTGCAATACTACAACTCTATGCTGCTCGCCCCTCACAAGCATCTAACCGACAGGAAGAAACGAGGACTAGCCGACGGGGTTGGGTACTTAGCTAATAGTTTATTCGGAATCCTGGATCAACGTTTTGCCGAAAAATACAAAAACGACATAGAAGCCGTACATGACAATGAAAACTACCTACTCGAACTCATCAAGAATCAAACAACTATCGTCGAACTAGAAAACAAGGTGCTAAAGAAAAATGAAGTTAACATCCAGCAACAATTCAACGTTATAGAGACCTTCATGAACGAAACGAATATCAACATAGCAAAAATTGAGTCAGCAGTGGAAATCGCCATGGCCACGAGCTACTTTAATTCGGCTTCACTATCAGCCTACCTACTCATCAACAATCTAAAGAACATGCAGGAAATGCTATTCAACACCCTAACTGATGTCTACAAGGGCCATATCGACGTCCACCTTGTGACGCCGGTCAGCCTAATCGAGCAAATGAACATTATCGCTGGCAAGCTGCCAAGAACCATATCCTTACCTGTTCACAACATACGAGAAGACATCAAGGACCTCTACAAACTACTGTACGTTAAAGCTCGAGTCACCGACACTTATTTCTTCTTCGAACTTCACATTCCTCTAATTTCAGATGAAGACTATACGTTACATCGTGCTATACCGCTGCCCGTCAAAACAACTCAAGACACTGTCATCGTGCAAACAAGTGCCCGTTATATAGCCGTTAACCTGCAGAAAAATACCTACATATCCTTTAAAGAAGAGGACCTTCAAGAATGCGTACAGTTGAAACTAGAAACTTTCATATGCAACAAAAACTTGCCAGTGTTTAACCTTCACAATGAAAACATTCCATGCGAAGCAAAACTAATAAGTCATCGCACGAGTACACCATGTGACGTAGCGCATACGTCATGTCAGAACGCCTGGATCGAGTTGCACTCACCAAACGCTTGGCTTGCCATTTGCTGCGATACCTGCACGCTACGAGCCATATGTGAACAAGATGTGACGTCACACACTATGACGTCATCCGGGATAGTCACTTTAGCACAAGGTTGCATACTGCAATCTAAATACCTAACTATACATTCACTAAACCAATACAACAGCAAGATGAAGATGGGCTATGAGATAAACGTGCCCTCAGTAACATCATCCATTAATCGGATTGCAAATCTGACCTACCACAACATACCACATCTTTACCATACTGAACGTAAACACAAGGACACCGATGTAGAAGAAGTGGATAATAGAATACAGTTCCAGAAGAACAAGGAACAAGGTTTCCAAACAACTTTAACTACCCACGATATTCATCAATATACTATCAGCTATGTCTTGCTGGCCGCTGTCATATCTGCTGCTGTCTTTTGGGGAGTGGGAAGATGCTATCCCGATCTGTGCAAGCTAAAGAAGCGCAAACAATGCTCACTACAATCAGTAAGGCCACACTACGAGGATATCGAACTTCAACCGATGCCAGAAGAGAAAAGCCAGCCACAACCACAAACCGGTGCGAGACCAGCGAGCCACCTCGCGCCACGCCCGAGCCGTCGCCTCGCAACCAAGGACAACGTGTCATTCGACTTTGATTAATTGGATTTCTTGATTTATTTGTAATGGCTTTTCCTCTTGTTGAAATTTATCTTAACTTTCTCTCTCTCTTCTTCTTTTGGGGTTGCCAGCATGTACAGTCTAGCAACTGCACATTTTTCCGTTTACGCTGCAACCTACTTAAGGCCGAGCCGTAATTTATTATTTTAAGTAAAGGTAAATTTAGTGCGTACCTAGCTCTCTTACGATAATCATCAACTAAAGGAACTGCCAATTAAGTTGCCTAGTGTAACCATTTTAAGGTGAAATAAACCAGTATAACATAACTCCATCTCTTCATCATCTCTCAACGCACTCAACCATCTCAAGCAAGTGTACGGACTAACTGGCCCGTACAATTTGTTATTTTAGAATGAATAATAAACATATTGTAAAATTCCCAAACCTTTTATATTTACATTATCTGCGATTAAATTTGGTTGCGGAACGGAACACTCGCTTTTCCTCAACTCAACAAAAACATATTTTTTTCATTAATTACTTAAAATTCAAGTGAACCTTCTATATTTTATATAAATTTATTTATTAAAGAATCTATAAAAATAGCTTTTAATAAATTTCTATCGGTTTCATTTTCATATCAACTTTTTCGGGGTGGACAACTTTGAATAAAATGGCCCAAATAAAAGATGGAAATTATGTATTCCATCACTATATTCCAATTCCAATATTTAATTAAAATTATAAATATTATAAAATTATTTTGTAACAAATAAAATTATTTTGTTAAATATTTTTTGATTTGTTTTTTTTTAGGTAGTAACACTACTACGAGTATATAAAGGGTGCCCGGTAATTAATGGACAACCTTTTAACCACCAAGAGGGCACCTTATACTGGTCCAGAAAATCGACTTTAAGGTTTAGTAAAAGTCGCCTGGTTTTCGAGATTTTCACACTTTTTAAAATTTTAATACTACTTAAAATTTTAAAAAGTGTGAAAAGCCCTCTTGGTGGTTAAAAGGTTGTCCATTAATTACCGGGCACCCGGTATATCAGCCGCGATAGCTGGAGACCCGAGTTCGATTTCCAGCTTCGCCACCAATGGGCTTGATCGCTTTTTTTTTCTTTAGTTTATGGTATCTATTTCAGTTTATTATATTTACTTAAAACACGTCCCTCGTAAACATATTTTAGGTCGAATGCGACATTTCTCTTTTGCGTTCTGTAGCGCCATCTATTGAACAAACGTTGAATTATTTTGAAGCAGTTCCCATTTCAATCCTTTTTGTACATACATACACTGCTTATAAATGTGAAATTTGATCAATGAAAAAGCGATCTTGACATCCATACTAATATTATAAATGGGAAAGTGTGTGTGTCTGTTTGTTTGTCCGTCTTTCACGGCAAAACGGAGCGACGAATTGACGTGATTTTTTAAGTGGAGATAGTTGAAAGACATAGGCAATCTTTTTCTCTTTCTAACGCGAGCGAAACCGCGGGCAAAAGCTAGTATTTAATAAAAAAGACTAAAAAATGTATTGTGCTTTCGGAAAAAGCATACGAGGAGTTAATCCTCTGGTCAAAATAACATAGGTTAAATCGATTGACCTTATTGTTATGTTAGAGTAAGGGCCGGTTGCATCAAACCGCCTGTCACCGTTAAAGCATTCGTTGAATTTTATTAACGGGAAGTTCCATAGACGTCTGCTGCGTGACGATGATGTGTCTGTCAAATGTGGTTGATGCAACTGGCCCTAAGTCAAAGGCATCTGTAACTCCGTATAGACGGATAAAGTCTAAGAAAAAAACGTACCTCAAAGCCCTAGAGAAAAAGGTACGGTGGCCTAGATGGCGTCACACCTTTGGGGAACGCTCGGCTAGATGGGGCTAATATTCATACAGTAGAACCCGGTTAAAACGATCACGTTTAATACGATTTCCCGCATATTACGCCATTTTACGCCGGTCCCTACAATTTGAGACTTGTTTTCAGACATTTTTTCACGGTTAATACGACTCGCGCCCCCGCTTAATACACCATCTAAAACCACCCACCTTGCATTACTTTACAACTTTATTTATGCGGGTGACAAAAATCGGAACTAATTGTAATGTACTAATTACGCGATTCTGGCGACACCGCCACCCGTAAAGATAAATTTGTAATTTGTCGTCCTAACTCAGCGGTTAGTGTGATAGTTCGTACCTACATACACTTCGCTGCGGTGTTGAGTTTCTGAATTATTTGTCCCATCTTTGGCTCAGTCTCAAAAATAAATGTCAAAAATAAGAAGAAAAGCATTATCGCTCCAAGAAAAAATGACCGTATTCAAAGTTTACGATTAAAAATGACAATTTTTTCACGTTTAATACGATTTCCCGTATAATACGCTTTTTTGGCTGGGTCCCCTCAGAATCGTTATAAGCGGGTTCTACTGTATTTTACATTTTAACACATATCAAGCTAACAATATAGGCCAAATTGTCAAATCTGAGGTTCAAAAGTTTTAAGCTTGTGTCGCGAGATGGCAGTCTATGCACTGTGATTACACATTTTACGTCGACAGTAACTCTCTAGTCTCTATAATACTCGATCCTCTTTGCCCCAAGTCTATTATAAACTTACTTGTGGATAAGGAAACTCGAATTTAACATATGTGTCGACTTCCTTAGGGTTAGGCACGTTGTACGCGATCCCGCGCACGATTGTGAGCTCCAAGTCGTTCTCGTTAAGGTCCGTATTGCATTGCACCACAGCGAACTGCCGCGATTCGTAATGGAACTTGGGAGGGTTTTGGTTTAAACTGAAAAATAATAAAAAAAATATTTTTATTTATTTAAGATATAAATTTATTTTCACTTATCTATTAATTTAAGATATAAGCTTATGTCTGTGCTTCTACGGTGGGGTTTCCATTTCCACGAGACAGACTTTGCCGTGCCGTGTACCATAGAACCAATTTATTGCAAATCTTTTAGTTAACCACTTATTTGTGTGATGTGCACAGATATTTGTTCCCGAGTCATGGATGTCTGTGTATATGTATTTATCTATATAAGTGTGTATATCGTCACCTAGCACCCATAGTACAAGTTTTACTTAGTTTGGGACTAGAACTAGATTGATCTGTGTAAGGTGTCCCCACAATATTTATTTAAAGAAATACATATTCCATTTCTTGTCCTTAGTTTGGAGTTGTTACTAGTTAGTACTGTAGTCGGATGTGGACGTTAAATTGTGTATCATAATTCATAAAAAATTTCTTACCTTTGGACATCTAAGTCCTGTTTGACTCTCACAGCTAAATGCTCGAATCTATTCATCTCAGCAATATTCCCCATGGCCCTATTATGGTCGCGATTAGCCTGGCACAGTTTTAGCTGACTGGCCAGTTGTGAAGCCTGGTTAGAATATCTTCTGAACTGCATATTCAGACTTTTCGCAAGATGCCTAGTTTAGACTTATTTCTCAAGAACCTTTGTCATAGTCCAGTAATAAAGTGTTCAGTTCGACGACCGATCTGGCGTAATCGGTAGTGACCCTGCCTGCCAAGCCGCGGTCCCGGGTTCGAAACCCGGTAAGGCCATTTATTTGTGTGATGAGCACAGATATTTGTTCCTGAGTCATGGATGTTTTCTATGTATATAACTATTTGTATATTATATATATCGTTGTCTGAGTACCCACGACACAAGCCTTCTTGAGCTTACCGTGGGACTCCGTCAATCTGTGTAAGAATGTCCTATAATATTTATTTATTATTTGTATGTCTTTCCCATCACGGAACAATGGTATTCCGGACCTTTGGGAGGCGTGCGCGGGGCCGAAGCCAACACGTAGAGGCCCTTTCGACACTTTAATGAAATGTAAGAGGTACACCGAGCGGATGTTGCCCTTGCCCGTATCATGGGACACACGCAGCGGCAACACCCGCCAGGGTGTAAGGACTATTTGAGAGTTAATGGAATCCAATTATTTAGTGTATATTCTTACCTTTTAGCAACAGTGACGACATCTAAATCCTGTTTCACTCTAACAGCCAAATGCTCGAATCTATTCATCTCGGCAATATTTCCCATGGCCCTATTATGGTCGCGATTGGCCTGGCATAGTTTTAGCTGACTGGTCAGTTGGTTGTGTAGCCTGGATAGTATGTCGTCGTCTGAACCGGTCATGGGTTCATCGTCAGGTGGTGTGCAGTCCTCTGCTGTTACTACGTCAAACCTACAAAAAGAACAGATTATTATATGTATAGGATTATTGTCAAAGTATATTTTCTAGTCACAGTACATTTACCGCCATCTATCGACACAGAATGAAAACTTTCAGAACCAACGTTCTGACAAATTGACCCTTATGTCCTATGATTTTTTTTATGTTCCCGAGGTATATTAATTTAGTCATTATTATGCAAATGAAAAGGAAAACAGTGGCGAAAGTGATCGGGTTACGTATTTAAGTCCATGGCCCGACATGCTCTTGGCCGGTTTTTATTTATACGTTATCTAATACCTTTAAACGGGCAATTGTGAGTGTGTTTAGTACAACGCCCTACTTTGTCGATTGCTATAAAGACGAGATTTTCTTGTATCTTATATGAATAAACTGACAAAGCGGCTTTATAGCAATCAACAAAGTGGGACGTTTTACCAAACACACTCACAATTCTTGTATACGGCGATCTCGGTAATAGCCCTAACGAAATTTGTATCGGTTTTCGGGGTTGAAAAGTCGATCTCGCTTAGTCTTAGGTTCCGGAAAACATAATATAAGTTTTCAATGAACTAAATATCGGAGAGAAGTTAATAGTGTCATTTCGTTCGTACGAGAAAAATCTCTGGGTATATATTACTCACGTATGCTCAAGCTGCTTCTTGGCCGAGGGCGGTAGTGGAAGAGATTTCAAGTCGACAGCAAGTCCGCCTTTCGCCGCGTCTATCACTGCGTCGAACCCTTTGGCTGCCCGGAGGTATTCCCTTGCTTGCTCGATGTTGCCTGTAATGAAATAAAGGTAATTATTAATTCATTTGTTTTATAAGTGTGTGTGTTTTACCTGAATTTCTACGTGACATAATGAAAATTTCATAGTTGGATCCTGTTAGGAACACTGAAGTTTTGAGATGATAAGGGAATGCGAACGAAACGTGAATACTAGCGTTACAAAGATGTACACTGAGAGAAATTTGCATTGTATTGTGAATTTAACAAGTTCGACTTGTTGCGGTTTATCCGTTTGAATCAGCCAAACGTATGTTTAAAACAATATGTGTCAGGTTGTTTTTATAAAATCGACTTGTTGATTCAAATATATTGCCGATTCAAATGACAAGTAGCTTGTTGTTTGAACCAAAGAGCACGTAGGCGCTATTTTAACCAAAAAACTTGTTGAACGAACATGAAAACTGGTTGTATTTTCTCTCAGTGTGACATTCAATTATCGTATTTAGACTTCGCTACAAGATCGGCTGAAGTGGAGGCATACATTGAAGACAATAGTGAGAGATTTTGATGAGCAGCGGCGAGCGATGCATGTAAGCCCCGATAAGCTACAGTCATTCATTTTGTCTTTGAGTCTTCGGCAACCCAAACCCTCCTTAGAACTTGTACACTTTTTTTGCTGTGTACTTAACCAAAGAGGATCAAGTATTATAGAGAGTTACTGTCAAACAAAGAGAATCAAGTATTATAGAGAGTTACTGTCAAAGTAAAATATGTAACCACAGTGCATAGACTGCCATCTCTCGACACAGGCTTAAAACTTTTGAACCTCAGTTTTGACAATTTAGCCCATATTCTTAGCTTGATATGTGGTAAAATGTCAAATATTAGTATTAGCGCCATCTAGCCGAGCGTTCCCCAAAGGTGCAACGCCATCTAGGCCACCGTACCTTTTTCTATATGATTTTAAGGTACCTACGTTCTTTTCTTAGACTGTAGCTGTCTAGCTACAGTCTAAGAAAGATAGATGGCGCTAATACTAATATAGACATACGGAGTTACATATGTCTTTGACTTAACACAGCAAAAAGGAGTGTACAAGTTTCTAATGGGTTGGCAACGCGCACGTGACACTCCTTGAGTTGCAGGCGTCCATAGGTGACGGTGACCGCTTTTCATCAGGCGGACCGTATGCTTGTTTGCCACCGACGTAGTATTTAAAAAAAAAAAAGGAGTGTTGATTTGGAATCATGCAGGTTATTGTCAATTATTTGAGAGTTTACGAACGTCGGAATCCGAAATCGGCCTAGGCGTTATAATGAATTAATTGGGTATGTGTGGATTTTAGAAGTAAAGTGGAGCGGAATTAGGGCTAAGTTTCATTATTATCAATTAATAAATTAGAAACTAGTTTCAGTGCACGTTTATGGGATTCTTGCAGACTAACTAGGCTTCAACAGTGAGTCGCAGAATAAAATAGGCTAGTTTTCTATTAGTCAAATCAGCTTCTTTTTAAGAACTGTCAAAACGATTTGGTAATATGGCATTACTTTGAAATACTGATCAGTGATGTCACGGTCAATTCATTTACTTTATATCTTTATTTTTGACTTATTAAATAGAAATTATGTTTAAATATATAACTAAGTGACCACTGTCCATATTTTTCTTCTAATTTTGTGGTGCTTTAGTAGTAGTAGTAGTAGTAACTCTTTATTGTACAAAAACACATTAAAAATAACATACATTGATTGCTTTATTTCGTGCACTGCATAAAATATTTTAAGTATAGGAAACTAGCCTATTCTATAAGCTTTATCGGTTTCGGGTATCTAATTACTTTTTGGAATCTGAGAGTCGTCGGTGCAGAGCGGCTGGGATCAGCATCAGGCGTGGTTTCGAGTTTAAGTAGTCGTACTATATACGGGTAGTGTCTGCACTCACCGGCCTTCTTAGCTCTGAGCGCGGCTTCCCGGAACTCCTTCTGCCTGTGCAGTAGCAGCGCCAGCTGCTTGTCGTAGCGCGAGGCCTGCCCGGCCGCTGCGGGGGCCGCGGGGGGCGCGGGCGCGGGCGCGGGGCGCGGCGCTGGCGTCGGCGTCGGCGCGGGCGCGGCGTGCGGCTGGAAGGAAAACACACTCATTAGACCGCGATCATCTGGCAGGCAATTATGGTCGCGCGATAAATGATAAAACATCTGGCCGTCCCTATCGCACTTATTAATAGTGCGATAGGGACGGCCTGATATTTTATCGTCTATCGCGCGACCATGCTACCCGTGCTGATCTCGTCGACTCAATATTATATTATATACATACATACAATCACGCCTGTATCCCATGAAGGGGTAGACAGAACACATGAAACTATTCAAGTTTCAGTGCCACTCTTGGCAAATAAGGGGTTGACAGAAAACGAAATTGTAACATTGCAGTGACAGGTTGCCAGCCTCTCGCCTACGCCACAATTTAACCCATATCCCACAGTCGCCTTCTACGACACCCACGGGAAGAAAGGGGGTGGTGAAATTCTTAACCCGTCACCACGTTATATCATATAACGGTAACTTTATGAAGGCTATAAAAGTTGAGTACCGCTTTTGTGAGGTACGGATATCATATATGCCATAGATCAAGCAAATCATATCTACTTAGGGTATCAAATGAACTCAGTAAAATCCACTGAGTTGTCCGTTTTTAATCGCAGCTTGCAGCTTTCGGGCGACAAAAACATTAAAAGAGCATAATTTCTTTTTTTTTGCCACTTTTATGAAGTGTGATATTTTTGAAAAATACTATTTCTACTCAGAATTACTAGCTTTTTCAATCCTAGTAGTTAAAAAAATTGTCCCATACGATTTTTTCTTATTTTGTTACCATTTTCCGTACATGTTGTATGGGGTAACAAACAAAAGAGGAAGGTAACAAAAATGTATGAAAATTCTGGGACACTTTTTGTCTCCCAGTGAGATTGAAAGTACTCGTGATTCTGAGTACAATGGACCTAAAATTCCCTAAAACAATTTAAAAAAAAATATTGGCAAAAAGAAATGCTCAAAAATGCCTCGTAACGTAATATTTAATTGCAACAATACAAAAATTATGAACACTCAAAAGCCTGAGACATATTTAAAATCACAGGCAAGTAACAACTTCACTACAAAATCTGACACGCTCGGCCTCTATGCAAATAGATGAACTTGTTTCTTCTATCTAAATATAGTTCCGTGTTCACTGCACTATACGTGTATACTTACACTATCAGTAGGTATAGGTCCATATCCAGCTATAGGTGGTAGTTCATCCACAGCTACCGGCTTTCCTGCCGCGTGTAGTTTGATAGCTTCCTGGTATTGCTTCACTATGCGGCCCATGCGACGCGCTTTTGATGAGTTACCCTGCTCCTTTGCTTTGGCTTTCTTGCTCCTAAAATAAATTAAACTTCATAAGTAAATTTTAGTTCGATAGGCAATAACGTCACTTTCGATACAGAGGCATTCCTCGAGGATCTCGCTTACAACATGCAATTCTTCTAATACTTCTGAAGAAAGAAAGCGAAGTTGTGTCTGACAACCTTTAATGAATTAGTTAACAAATTGGCAGTATTTTCTCGAGTTTTACGGATTTTATTGAAATAGTTGCCATACAAGGCAAAATCATGTCGTAAGCGACATTCTCGTGGAATGCCCCTACGACGGGTAAAAAGCAATAAACGTTACGCGCTTTTGTCCCGTTCGTTACACAAAACAGTAAGGTCAAATTCGTGTGGATAGCTAATGAGATGTCCTAACAACCCCTTTTTCATTTTGGCGTTGATTAAGGACAACCTGTATAAATGTCAGAATACCTGGAACCCAGCTAGCCTTTGTTTGAGTGCCTCCGCCATTGTGGTAGCCGTGATAAGCGCGGGAGCTTCCGGCGCCGGCGCTCGGGTGGGGCTTCTAAAACAGAAATTAAGTGTTGTGTTCATTTGTGACGCTTAATCCTTGAAGATCCTTGTGGTATGTTCAATAAAGATCTTTTTAACAGCATTCTTATTGAAGTTTCTGATGTCAAAAATAAAAATAATGACCGTTCTATAATGGTAATTCTACTTTTTATAGCAGGTTATCACTGATCCCATGGCAGCAACCGTTATAAAAGCAGCAGCTATTATAATCTGAGGCGTTGTTAACACTTAATTTATGTCCTATCCAGATTTATACGTTGAACTGTGACGACCATGATTAGCTTCGCTGTTTGAAACCCGAGAATATATACCCGGAGTCACTGCCTAATAGCATGAAATCTTAGATACTATAAAGGTTACATGTAGATTCCGGTCCGGTATATCTTTGAATACTTTGGACAAGAATCCAAGAACTTAGAGCTTGTCCTATTAAGGTCCTTGTAGTTACTCCAAGGAGAGACTTTCCGTCGAATATCTTAGGTCTACTGTGGATCCTAGGGTTTTTAAGTTACCTGTGTCTGGTCTTCACCCTTCTGCTGAGCCTTAAACCCCGCAGCAATAGCCTCAGGTGTCGGCAACTGGTTCAGATCCATCTCCTGGCCAGATTTCCACGCGTCAGCTACCATGTCGAACTGTTTCGCCACCTTGGGTCGCTACGTCGTTTGAAATTCGAACGTTCTACATCGCGCTATCGACTTTTTTAAACCCGAGAATATACTTATACATATACCTGGAGTCGCCGCCTAATAGCATGAGATTTTAGATACTTTAAGGGTTACCTGTTGATTTCTGTGACTTTCAATACTTTAGACAAGAAACCAAGAACCAGAGTGTGTCCAAGTAGATGAGAACACTAAACCCCTTATAAGGGGGTATAAGACTTTTGTACTTACTTCAAGGAGAACTTTCCATCGAATTCCTAGAATACCTAAGAACTACTAGGGATCCTATGGTTTTTAAATTACCTGTAGCTCCTTGAGTCTGGTCTTCGCCCTTCTGCTGAGCCTTAAACCCCGCAGCAATAGCCTCAGGCGTCGGCAACTCGTTTAGATCCATCTCCTGGCCAGATTTCCACGCGTCAGCTACCATGTCGAATTGTTTCACCACCTTGAGGTATTCGAGTGCCAGTGGTTTGTCCGTGTGTTTGGCTGATAGGGCGGCGGCCTTGAATTCTTCTTTGCGCTCTGTGGGACATTAGTTGGTTTAGTATGGTGTGTTTAGATAGGATTTAAATTATGGTTTTTTGAGGGATTTTTTGATCAGTAGGAGTTGGATAGGACAGTTCCAAATGTAGGATTTGGTGAATATGATAGTTTTAAATGTAGAATTTAGTAAAAAGTGAAGGTGAAAGTTTTAAATTATAATGTCTAATCTTTTGGGATTTGATTGTGAATAAGTTAGTTAGTAAGTATTTAAACAAATTGGTATTAGTTATATTTCTTTAACAACAATCTTAAATAAATGGTAATTTTTAACTTTAAATGTATTTTCGAAATAATGTTGTAAATTAAACATTAATTGTAATTAAACTTATATTGACCGGGATATAGACCGTGATTACCTTTTGTAATTGTAATTAAGTTTATTGTAGTGTCCAGTTGGTCATAGTTTAATGTATGTCTGTATTTGAATGAAATAAATAGTGTGCGCTAAAAAGCGTCCAGTAATTAATATATCATAATAGGATGAAAGATAATGTCACAGTTTTAAAACCTGTTTTATAAATTATTATTTAGCTATTAGACTGTTTTGACATTATCCAATCCGATATCGGATGTCTGAAGGGTTTCAATGGAAAAAATCCAAGATGGCGCCTGTAATGTATGGAATATCGGTCCTACATCGGATCGGATAATGTGAAAACGCAATTCAGTCATCGAGGTATAGTATTCTAAGCAGTGACTTACTAAGTATGATCTGCAAGCCCTCCTGCTTAGCAGGATCTAGGGCGGGTGCCGCGGGCTCAGTGGGGCTGCGCAGGCTGGCCCGGCGCGGCGGCGGCGTCGGGGCTTCTTCGGCCGGCAGCGCGGGCGGCGGAGCGGACGGAGGGGGCGAGCTGAGGGTACGTGTAGGTTTTTTTTTTATCAAGAGTAAAAGACGGTCTTCACTGGTGTTACAAATTATGAAACTAAAACAAAATTTACACTTCCAATCGTACTTGAAACCTGGAATAGCAGTCTAGCCACTCTCGACTTACTGAGCCATAGATGCTTACCGGATGTGTGTAATTTTTTCTATGCTTTCGAATGATCGAATGATCTAGACTGTTAAAATTCGAGAATAATAGAATTATCTTTGTGTAAACGAGGCGCCATCTAGTTTACAATTCTTAAACTAAATTAATATGAGGAGCAGTTTCTGGAAGTCATTCAGTAATTCAGTATACAACGAGATAGAACCTGGGAGTGTCAGGTATGGCGGGTGCAGGCCGGGCCGGGCGCGGCTCCGCTGCGGGCGCGGGAGCTTGGCCCACAGCGACGGGTGGAGGAATGTCATCATTGGCTATTGCGGCACCCGATTTGGCCTGTTTTAGAAGGTCGTTTAGGGTTTTCAGACCGCGGCCGAATCTGTAAATAACATGTGTTTGATGATACCTAATAATCTTAAAACCTAATTAGTCCCTCAGTTAGATTATCAAAGAATTTTAGACACGTATTTTTCTTTTTTCTCGGAAACGAAATATGACGACGGTACAGTGCGTTGAAGTTTCGCGTGACGTCAAGCCTAGGTACAACTTTTACTTACAAGTGACGTCACAAGCCCCTACTCCGGAACTTTGATGCTCTATATCTTTGCATTTTTTCATTAATTAGAGAAAGCGAAAAATATGTGTTCAGTATTTTTGGACGATCTAACTGACGGACTAAACAGAATGCCATTTTTTTTATGTAGTCGTCATCCCTATTTTATCCTATCTGCGCTGACAATCAAGGGGGTGAAGCTTAAGTTATGGGCTGATATTTTAAGCCTAAAACTTATTATTGTGTATTAATGTGTATTCATCTTATAATCCTCTGATCGCTCAGGAAGTGGCTCTGCGGAAATGGAGATGGATCGGTCATACCTTTCGAAGAGGAGCTACCAACAGCGCCAGTATCGCGTTTGAGTGGCGGCCTCAAGGAGGAAAGCGGGCCCGCAAACGCCCCGTACACACCTGGAGGCGGAGCGTAGAGAACGAGCTGAGGGAATATGGACTGAGCTGGAACGCGGCTTAGGCGGTGGTTCAAGATAGAAAGGCGTGGAAGGATCTTGTGGAGGCCCTGTAGGCTTGATTCATTCGCGAACTATGAACTGTTAGGAATAAAATCCCATCAATGACCAAAATGAACTGAATCTTTCCATGCTCTGAGAATCGGTCTTTGCTCATTTAGTTCAGTATAACATCGGAGCGGTTTAGATCGAGAACGAGTGTGTGACCGCGCCGACCGAGAGCGAGAGCTACTTAGCAGAGCAACACAAAAACATTAACTTTCATATTAAACTTTGGTTACTTACAACCTTTCGACCCGGAATGTTACTATCTGTGGACTATTCGTATCATTTTGACACTATTCGGTCCCATTCGTTTCGATCTTTCCGACCGCAGTGGTCACTGGTCTGGCTGAACTAAATGAGCAAAAGACCTAAAAGAGCGAACTAGTTCGTGGGAGCGATTGAACGAGATAGGACCGCTCTGATGAACAAATGAAACGGCACAAGCCTAAGGCCCTGTGCACCTATGGGGTGTGGTCTTATAAGCTCCTAAAGTATTAGTTATATTATACCTCCTAGCTCTGCTGCTTTCTCCAGCAGCCTTAGCATTCTTCTCAGCAACAGTATAGTTAGTAATCCTATCCTGCAGCAGACTTATGGTGCTACTGTCCGCGCTGGCAACTCGAGGAGGCGGGGCTGGAGGTGCAGGCTGGTCTTCTAAGCCTAGGTCTTGAAGCTCGTTGAGAAGCTCTGGGTCATCATCGTCTCCTAAACCAAAAGTTTGCATATGTCATCTGTATATTGTGTGTTTGCAGTTTGCCAAATAAATGATTTATATATTGTGGAATACATTTTCTTTGTCAATGCATAATGTTGTTTATTTGGAAATCTTAAAAATTCACTGCCTCTCATAATGTTAGAACTATTGAATATCCATACTAGCCCCCTTATTCATAAACATACACTAAAGTTATCAAGCCGATAAAGTTCGTTTGTCCCTTTCTATCACACCAATACGTCGGAAAGGGACAAACGAACTTTATCGACTTGATAACTTTAGTGTATGTTTATGAATAAGGGGGTAATATATATATATATATATATATATATATATATATATATATATATATATATATATATATATATATATATATATATATATATATATATATATATATATATTTTTTTTTATTTAGCCTTCTTTCCACATTTTTGTCTTTTTACTTTTCATTTAACCGCACAGAATAGAGAAAAATGGCAAAGCTTGGAGGAGGCCTTTACCCTATCAGGGGGTAATATTATAAATGGGAAAGTGTGTGTGTCTGTTTGTTTGTCGGACTTTCACGGCAAAACGGAGCGACGAATTGTCGTGATTTTTTAAGTGGAGATAATTGAAGGGATGGAGAGTGACATAAGCTCTTTGTCTCTTTCTAACGCTAGCAAAGCCGCGGGCAAAAGCTAGTTTAATGTAAATAAGATATTTAATAAGAGGGAATATACTTAAGTAGGTTTTTCTCTTCTCTTTCTTGGGGGATTATAATGAACAAAGTAAACTTATTAAAATAATAATATGTTAACCAAGTGAATATAGACTAATAGAATTTATAGAATGAATATAATAAAATCAGCATAAGTAGAACACATCTCTAATAACCTATTTCTTAATTTACTAACCTGAGCCTTCATCATCAGACGGTATGTCCTGAAGACTAGCCGCAATCATAGCATCTAAGTCCACTGCCGGTACAGGGGCTGGTTTCCGAGGCCTGTTCCTCCACCACTGCCACTGAGGGCAGCCAGCTCTGCTTCTAAGTCCATGTCATCATCGGAACTGCATCCATTGGCTCATCGTCATCATCAATATTGACGTCTAGTAGACCAAACTGAAATATTGCAAAAATAAGACTAACAAACTCTTTCTTTATGGTAATGTTTGGATCTATTTTAAATTGTTTATTGAGAAAACTATCATAGCTGTATGTATGCATGATTTAATAGAAAATATATTCAAAAACATTTGCTAAACAGAATTACTAATTTTAGATTGGGCTAACAAATGGGATAGATAAAAAGGAGAAGTCTTGTATTTTAAACTATGGCTTTAATCAATCATAACATACAATATATTGATAAATAATATAAACACTTAACATATTTGATTCATCAAGCAAGGATACAAAATTATATCATAACTTTTGGACATTATACACTTGAAAATCAAAATATTTGAGCCACCTCTCTCAAACTGACCCTTGTTACCATCATCGATAACTTAAGCAACTTGAGTGAACACACAACAGAGGCATTGTAATAGGATCCATTCCATTGTGCAAAAGCATATTGTTAAAAGTTCACAAACTCTTCAGTTCTCAGAAAAAGATGATATATGACGAGTTTCTAAAAATAGAGATGTGGTTACAGCCCTCAATGAACCTATCTTGCCATTAGACCTAATAGTCTTGTATAAAACCATTATAAAACAGTTAATCTGAAGGACAAACATTCTCAATGACTCACTTGCGACAAGTTGGGTTTCTTCCCGGAACTAGGCTTCTGTGGCTTCCGAAACATTTTAGTTAACAATAGAAATTGTGTTTACGATGAAATATGAGTGGTGGTATTTTCTTTGTTCGCGTGCTTTCGATCACTTATTTTTCTTGATTTTTGAAACGAAAAACAACAGTGACGTTCCGTTCCGATCCTGCTGTTCTGTCAAGTGACATTGACAGTAATAGAGACTGTTCAAAAGCTCATACAACATTACAATACTTTTCGTCCATTTATCAATTACTTTTGTAATTTTTGTTGTGATTTATATTTATTTCAATTGCTTTACATTTTTAAAACTGTAGTAATAATGTCTTCTAGTAAGTATTAATTTGGTCAGAAAAGACAAAAAATATGTCGTGCATATTTGCCTGAATTATAAACATTGTTGAATTTAAACATGTAAAACGAATATTTCAATCACAGAATTATAATTAAACCAGAATGAGTAGTTAGGCCAAAAAGTGTGTCCACATGAGAGGTTAAAGTTGGGGCTGGTGTCCCTCTCGCACTTATTACCACTATCAAAATCATTTGAATGACGTCATCACTGTCATCATTTGGGGATACCAGTCAATATTCAAAGTTACTACCAAATCTACTAATGCCCAATTAAAGGTTTTTAATAATTGCGCATTTTTTTGGTTTTATGGCTTCATAATAATGACTTACCAATTCGTTACAAGGTATTAATACCCTTGCCTCGATATAATACGAAAATAATTTAAGAAGTTTATAAACTTAGTTATCATACAGGTAAAAATACTACTACTATAGTAATTTTTTAACACTGGTCACACGTGCGAGAGGGACACCAGCCCCAACTTTGACCCTCTCATGTGGACACACTTTTGCTAGTCTGTCAAGAACGCCTTTATGCGCCGGTGATAAGGTTCAATTTAGTATGGCAAAAAAAGTGTGAGCTCAGTCCCTATTGTAAGTCGATGATTTCAATAAATATTAATTACCTGAAAAATATGATCGGAAATAAATGCTTTCTAATTAGAATGATATACTCCACATGCCATGGTCATTAAAAAAAATGAAATAATGTTGCCGCAGTAAATATTTCAAACTTTCACAATGGTAAAAAGATTAAGTGATGTGCCATTTTATTTTTACAAAATGTATTGTTTCGTGATTATACTTACTTCAATTTTTTTTATAGTTATTTGTTTTATGACGATTATGAATATTTAAGGTTAAGGTTAATTGTATTATGTGCGATATTCCTAATCTACTTTCGGGTAAAATGCCGGCATAACATTATAATATCGGTAAAACTGAAAATTTGCTACAGCAACACATTTCATCGCGAGAGTGACGTATGAACGGCCGAAAACGAAAAGCCTCTGTGTGCCGTTGTTATCTTCTAACATTTCTGAAGAATGGAGACAAACGGCCAGGCAAATGGGCCTAAATCTAAAAAGGAAAAAAATGGTGATACGAAGGACAACTTATGGTAACGGTTCACTGTTATATTTGTGTCCAACAGGGTCCCCCATATAGGGGATCTAATGTGTCACACCTACGTGATGTCAATTCTCATACCTGAGAAATATGTGACCTAGCTGCGACGTCTTACCTTTGTTTGTAAAACAACTGTGGAATCTTTTCACATCGCATTAATATACACGCATTTCTCCCCCGCATCATGTGTAACCAAGTTAAAACTCATAGTGACGTTTCGTGCCCAACTTGCGTATGATGAAAATTGATGAGCATTGATCGAATTTTTTACATTTTTCAGGTCTGCGATTTTAGAAGAAGTCCAGAATCAGGGCAATACAAAACTACCTTCAAACAAAAATGTGTTAGTTTTGGGTAACAATGAGACTGGCAAAACCACATTAATCGCGAAATTGCAAGGAGTAGAGGATCCTAAGAAGGGGTCAGCACTCGAATATGCATATATAGACGTTAGAGATGAATACCGCGATGGTAAGTACTTATTTTAACTCCAATTACATTGCTTATAGGTTAACTATGTTACAAAGATGTAAACACAGATTCATGAGGAAACTGTGTCAAAGCTTTTCATTCTATTCTCAATATTAACCAGCAAGATTAACATTTACAACTTCAAATGTGTCATTGTTTCTCTTACTTGTGTACTGCATTGTTAGTAAATACATGTTTTTCACTGATGAAATGAATCAGCTGTTTTTATGTAATGTAGCAAAGTTTATAAACAGCATGTGCATTAACCATTTTTAACACAAACAAATAATTAATCCATCCTTTCTTAGTATTCAGAATAAGAAATCAATCAATATAATTTCAACAAGCTTCTTTGACTGTAATGCTTCTTCTTTAAATCCTGTTACCCTCAGCTGGGATCTAGGGCTCGAATCATATTTCTCCATTTACTCCAAACTTGACTGTAATGACTGCTTTATAACAAAAACTGGGCTTCAAGATTCTAGCAAGGGCATTAATTTGTCCTATGTTTTGCATATTTTCTAATTGTATGATATTCAATTGCCCACACAAGTCTTATTGAGTTTTCTGGGTGATACTCGATGAACACCTTCGCTGCGGCAATTAACGTAATTTGTAATTGGGTGAATCAACTTTTTCTTGCCTGATATTTATTGCCATGTTTACGGTCCCCTTGGTCACGCTGGTTTTATCCAAAATTATGCTACTGAAATTAAGCAAGCGTGCATGTAGTCTATGTTTGTAGGTGGCAAATTAAGGAAAGGGCTTGTTAAGACCAGAAAAATGCACGTTTGCTTAGTTTAAGTATCATAATTTTACATAAAACCAGCGTGACTCAGGAGACCGTAACCATGGCAATAACAGGCAAGAAAAAGTTGATTCACCCAATTAAACCCATTACCACAGTAAATGTCTTAAAGTCTGAGTGATCTCAAAAATACTTATTTCCGCCCAGATCAAACGCGTCTCAGTGTATGGGTACTGGATGGTGATCCAGGGCACACAAACCTGCTCAAGTTTGCCCTCAACGAAGAGACGTTCCCCCATTCACTGGTCATCTTCACGGTGGCCATGACAACGCCATGGGGGATTCTAGAGCAGCTACAGACCTGGGCCACGGTGCTCGGGGACCATATAGACAAATTGGATCTCACACCTGGTAAGATTTAACTAATATTTTAGCTAGAAATTAACAATACTGGCACAGGATATACATCTAATAGGATACCTTGCAGAACCCACACCTATTCACCATCACTTCAAATTTCAGAAAGTATAAAGATAACAAAAAATTTACGACATAACTGCCACAGTAACCTGCTGTGTTACCTACCTCTTTATAGCCATTTTTGCTGGTTACACCTGTGATGTGCACTGGAAATGGTATGTATCATACCTATATGGTTGTCTACCATGAATATCATGATAGCAGCTGTAAATGGCACTGTGTCAGCTTCTTAAAGTTATCTCTGCAGCTTGCCATGGCTCGTGAGAGTTGTTCGTAGCTTGTTGCTTTGGCAACTAATCCCAAGACTTGATATTGACACTAATTTTCATGAAATGAAAGCAACTGCCATCTGACATTCTAACCTATAAGGTAAACTAGGCCTTTTTGGGATTGATGTGGTTTCCTCACGATGTTTTCCATCACTGAAGAGTGATTAGCAAATATCAAATGACATTTTGTACATAAGTTCTGAAAAACTGATCGGTATATGCCAGGGTTTGAACCTGTGACCGCTGGATTGAAAGTCACAAACTACTCTAGTTGCTAGGCCACTAGCACAATGTGTGAGCATCATAGCAATATTGCATCCAATAAAAAGTCTGGTGAATGTACAAAAATAAAAATTCTTGTTGACTTTACTGGTTTTAACAATAATGGGCTTGGAGACAAGTGGCTAAAAAAATCACATAGATAGGTGAATGCAACAGATAACTAAGCCTCATCTAATTAACTGTTATCTCTTATCTTATCAACACACAACCGGCATACATAATAATGTACCCTACTTAGTGATGCGTCATTCGCTTCCGTTTCATGATGTGTATAATTAACTGGTTACAGTTCTTGATGGTATAGTCACAAGATTTAATTTTACTAAGCAGTGTACAAGATTTACGTATGTTTTGTAGAGTGATCTTTTTCTTTCTTAAATCAAAATATCTGGGCGAACGAGCGAAGCTCGGTTCTATTTTAATATATCACGTCTTTAGATAAAAAAAAACTCTTAGAAATACAAAAACAAAAAAAAAAGACAAAACAAAAACTTAATTTCTGGCCGGGATTCGAAACCCTGACACCTACGATCTATCTGCGTACATTAGACCGACCTCGTACGACTGAGCTAAGCGGAATCGATGCGCGCCATATTTTACGTTTACAAACACGAAAGAAAAACTCATGAAAACTCGAAAATTCGCGTTTTCCGGGATCTAAGGCTACGCTAGATCGATTTTTCACCCCCGAAAACCCCCACATAACAAATTTCAGCGAAATCGTTAGAGCGGTTTCCGAGATCGTCGGTATATATAAATAAATAAATATACAAGAATTGCTCGTTTAATAGTATAAGATTAGACACACATAGTACTTGAATTAACAATTGTCATTGACTCAACGAATGGTTATTTAATATAATTATACATACCAATATACGAACAGTGTATGAAGCAAAAGTGTGTGAGATGATATTTAAATCATTTAACTTATACAAAACATGCTAACTTAAAATTATTCTTGTTTAGACTGTGTGCTTCCATGACTTTTCTCTTTCTGCACAGAATTAAGTTATTGGTACACAAACACACTAATTTGTTAAATTGGTCAACAAGATGCCACAGTAAAAAAAATGTTTACATATCTTTGGGCCCTCCGTAAGCATATTTATTTATCTTTATTCATGGAAATAATCAGTTTTTTATCCTCGAAGTCGTTAATAATCTCGCAATGAGTGATGAGCTCATTTTACGATATTTATAGTCTCTCTTAATACTTTTTTATTTTGCTCTTATGACTATTAAGCACACAATTTAATGATGGACATAGTTTGAAGTGCAAAGAAAAAATTAGAAGACGTTGAAAGTAGTTGATGGTCCAAAGAAGGAAATTACTTTTTTTATCAATCATCATCATCCCACGCAAACACAATTACGAGTAAAATCGCCGTCAATAGAAATGGTCAACAATGTAAACAAACTATTATACAAAATATCAATGTTTTAGCACAATTTTATTATTTTTAAGGGTGAGGATCATAGTGTGAGATGAATTGATTAAAAAACACATGGAATTAGCCAGTATCTGATGAGTTAGAATGGAAATTAAAGACATTTTGACTACAAGGTTTGTTTACATTGTTCACAAATTCTATTGACGGCGACTTTAGGTAGCTATTTTACTATAAAACAAAACTACAACTACTACAATTAATATGTCATCTGTATGCACTGAACAGCCAATCGACAACTCGTTGCAACGATGAACGACGTAAAAACGAGGGACGACTTAATTTAAACCGTACGATTAAGGTCGGTCATTATCGGAGATAGGAATGTAGGTTGTGCGATAGATACTCGTAGCATCGTAATTTGTTTCTTTACATAATTTAAACTAGAAACACATCAGTAAGGAAATGCAGTATCTAAATCTCTACTGGTGAAAGTGGTATGGAGATAAGTAAAACGCGAGTTTGACACTAAGATATTCGCTAGCGTGTACGCTTTTTAAGTATTTTAGATTCGCTCGGACTAGATTAGTGAGAGCAAGATATACAACGTATAAAGTCACGCAGTCGTTAGACTCGTTACTGAATGCCATGATAAAACTCGTGGTATAGGTTGTTTGTCGTGATTATATCAACTAGACAGCAGATTTAGTAGAACTAAAATGCTCAAAGTTATAGCAAATTTTCCTAAAAGTATAATAACTCGTGTAAGGGCATTGACCTACCGATTTCAACAAAACAATTAGAAAAACGTAACAACTCTGCAGGTAGATTCCGTGATAAGGCACCGTCGACAAAAAAAAACAAGGTCTTATTATAACTAATCCACGTCCAATACTCATCCTATCTTGATCTAACAGTTAACTTGTTTGTGATCCTATTACTTTGACTTAAGTTCTAAAAATAAATATACAACTCCTACCTTACTTCAATGGAGTACGGTTCAAATTTTTCAATATAAGTCTGACGCTGTCTGTCGTACAGTATTCAACACATGTTCAAGTTCTTGCATCTTATTTCTTTAGAGATTTGGTTGCAAATAAATGTTTGTGTCGCTAACTGTATTCGACGGGGACCCCGTTTGCCGTGAGTCAGACATTACGTCAGAGTACGCGTAATGCCTAATCAATGCCAGATATTTATGCAGTGTAGCGGTTTGACAACTTATCGTTTGGTGTGTTTTGGCATTTAAATGTAATGTCATCGTTTTAAATATTTTATTTCTTTATAAACAAGTTTTTAAGTCAATAAATTTGGATAGGTACCTATACTGATCATAAAGATTGCGTGCACTGATTGAGTAACAATCGTCTTAGTTTAAAGTTAATAAATATCACGGTTAAATTGCGTTATTAAACTTATTAATCATATAATATCTGCAATTCAATTTTAACTCTATTTTCTAATTGATATAAACTGTTTCGAAGGTTCACGTAATGAACGGTGGTATAACATACACAGTTACCCTCAAAATACAACTTTCTATCCCATTTCAGCACATACAGTGCTGGTTTTCAAAGCAACCGATAAAAAATAAACAACGTCTCCTTTTTCCACTTTTCAGAAGAACTCTCTTGGGCCTTTCGGCACTCAAATTTGTTTGAGGGGATGATTATTTACTCATTATTTCTTCCACAGAACAAAGGTTACAGAGTAAAAAACAGCAGCAACAGAAATGGCAGCGGTACACAGAGCCCGGAGACGAGATGGAGCAAGCGGCTTCCTCGCCCATGAAAAGGTCTTCCCGAAACTTGTCAGATGACCTTGACAGTGAGGATGATGAGAACCCCCTGCCTGAAGCTGTGTTGACCACTAATCTGGGGTTGGATATAGTGGTTGTTGTCACTAAGGTGAGTTAATAATTAATAACGAGCGGAAGAACTGGTAGTATTTTCCCTAAATGCCAAAAGTTTTACCCCCTTATTGATATACCTACAGTTGATTAACCCCTCTCTTCAAATTGCAATAACATCACTATTACTCTTCTTGAACCTTGAAATATTTCTTAATCTCATCCTTTTTTCCCCAGACTGACTACATGAGCACCTTAGAAAAAGAGCACGACTACCGCGACGAGCACTTCGATTTCATGCAGCAATGGATCCGGCGGTTCTGCCTCCAGTACGGCGCAGCCCTATTCTATACCTCGGCTAAAGAGGACAAGAACTGCGACCTGCTGTACAAGTACCTCACGCACAGGATATACGGCCTGCCGTTCAGGACCCCAGCGCTCATTGTTGAGAAGGACGCTGTGTTGATGTAAGTAACTCACTTCATGATCAAATACTTCTGTCTGAAGACAAATACTTCTGTCTAAGTATAGCTGCTGTATTGTGCAGCTCAGTTAAAGAGGATAAGAACTGCGAACGCCCTTTAAGTGTCACGTTTGTGTGAAAACTATTTTGGTATTGACAATATAAAATATGTCTTTCTAAAGCCTTACTTTGTCGCTTGCTAAGGCACTTTGATAGGTTCATCATCATTGCATAAAAATACAAGCAAATCTTGTTCTTCTGGTAAGCTCCAATGTGAACTGACAATGTTTGACTAGACATCACAAATGTTGTGTTGCCTATTTGCTGAATAAATGATTTGTATTTTGTATTTAATATTTAATATTTGTTGATCTAAAGTAATTTTCCCATTGTGTCATTTTTTATTTCGTTACTGAATACACCTTTAAATATTTTCTTAGTTTTTTTTTAAGTTTTGCAAGCATGGTAGAATACAATTTAACAGTTACAATAATTTATACTTATTGTCATTCTTTTTCCAGACCCGCTGGTTGGGATAGCATGAAGAAAATTAGCATATTATACGAAAACATGCAGAGCTGTAAGCCGGACGATTACTACAGAGACATCATAGTGCAACCAGCAACACGAAAGGTAATTAATAGAAATGATAAGTCATGTAACATCAAGATTTGTTGTTTGTGAAGTGTTTCCCTTTGAATCTTCTTGAACATGTATTTTATTATCAATAGTGTGAACTTGTTTTTTCAAATATGCCTTCCGAATTGTGGTGTCTTTAGAAAGGATATAGTTCCTAACGGTTGAACCGAATACAATTTTTAATTTAGTATTTTTGTCTATGAATTTTGATTAGTCGGGAGTGTTCTTAGCCATGCTTCAGGAAAATGAGGATTTCCACTATGTATATACGGTCGAGGGCGTGCGAGCGAAAATTTTAATTTTGTGGTTGGGGAATATTATCAATAGTGTGATAGTTGCTTTTTCAAACATACAATGAAATAAAAAATGCTCTAAAGGACAATATTTTAGAAAGCATATAGTTCCCAAAAAATAATATGAAATCCCTTTACTTTATTCAGTTTTGCGCCCAAGCGATTCCCCAGCCCATTCTAGGAAAGACAATATTTCATATATTTTGAATATTATATTTTTGTACAGACTGGAGCGAACCGGGAAGCAGAAGTAGCGGCGGAAGACGAGCAGGCGTTCTTACAACGGCAGCTCGCCGCATTACAAGCAGGGGCGCCCGCGCCTCGCGCCGATTCTCCGCTGCGAGCCGCGCAGCGCGCCACGCAGGTAACTTCATCGGCGAGAAAGCTGAAGTGATCTGTCCCACCCTCCTAGACGACCCTCGCGCCTAGAGCACAGTATAATAAAGAGTACTATCGTACAGTATGGCCACTTATACAGTATACCCCCTCTCGGTTACCTCACAGTTACCGCCTGTCAAAAACGCGACCAGTCAACTTGTCATATCTCACTTATACAAGCATGGTACGCGTTCATCTACACGAGCTCGGGTTGTGTGCTAGGAACGCGCCTCTTTCATATATTTGATCGCCAATGTCCGAGCCAGCAGGCAGCCGGCCAGTGTAGAGGGTTTCGAAAGGACATAGCCAACTGGGAGGCAGAAGTAGTGGATGAAGACTAGCAGACATTCTTACAACGGTCGCAGTGCTACACTCCGACACGCCTCTCGCAAACTCACCTCTGCAACTCGCACGAATCTATCGCGTCGTATAGTTCCACCGCGGCGCATCAAACGCGACACGAGTCGAGTTATCCCTTTTGAAATGTTTGATGTTATAACTGACGAGAATATTCGTTTCCAGCTGGACGGCGCCAAGATCGGCATGGGGCCGGGCACGCCGGGCAACGAGGGCGTGCTGGCCAACTTCTTCAACTCGCTGCTGTACAAGAAGACCGGCAGCCCCGCCGGCCGCGCGCCCGACCCCGCGCCCGGCGCCGCCGCCGCCGCCGCGCGCTCCGACGCCGCCGCGGAGCTAGGTGACCAACTACCAACATTCTAAAACATTTTTTTCTTGAATAGGTAAATTTAATGTTTTTCCTACTCAGAATCACGAGCGCTTTCGACCCTACTACGTAAAAAAAAGCGTCCCGAATTTAATTTTTCCTCTTCGTTACCATTTTTCAAACACTTTGTACGGCGGTTACAAAGTGGAAAGTATGCAAAATAACAACATTTTGGGACCATTTTTTTGGGCTCTTGTTTTTTGTCCTGGTTCGAAAAGGCCCATAATTCTGAGTAGAAAAAACGTAAAATTTACCTACATTAAACAAATATTTTTTGGTGATTGTTCTCGCGAAAATGCCCACACACGAGCGCTGTACAACTAAGGCCTGATTTAGACGGCGTGCGAACTCGCATACGATTTTAGTTACATTGCGGGCTGTTGAGGTTACATATTACAATTTTGAACAGCCATCAAATACCGCAATGTAATAAAACTCGTATGCGATGCGAGTTCTCGTACCGTCTAAATGGGCCCTAACAGTTAGATCCGATGTTACAGCCTAATTGAGCCAAAGAGACACACTGGCGCTGTATAAAGACCTAGATCCGACGCAAACCACTGAACTAGGTGAGCCATGTAGGATATAGGGAAACACTGTCGCTGTACAAGAAGCGCAGCCCCACCGGTCTCACTCCCGACCCCGCATCCAGCCGCGACAAGGTCTTACTTTGTCTTTACGGTGCCTTTTCAAATACGTACCCCCTTATTCATGAACGTTCAGTAAAGTTATCAAGCCGATAAAGTACGTTTGTCCCTTTCTATCACACCAATACGTCGGTAAGAGACAAACGAACTTTATCGGCGTGATAACTTTAGTGAACGTTTATGAATAAGGGGGTTAGTCTTTAAGACCACTGTACAATTATGTTTTTCAAAATATTTTTTTTGTATTTGTACTTATTTGATTATTGTTTCAGACCGCTTAACCCGGGCGAAGCCGCGTCCGCCACCTCCGATTGACCTGAACTCATCCTCTGAGTGCTAGCGCTAAGGGTAAGTGTTGTTGATCCGTTTAGAGAGGTGTTCACATTGTCTCATCCTCTTTCTGCTGATATTTATCTACCTGGAAACATAAACATACAGTTAAATAGATTTATATAAATTATACATCGTAATTACTATTGTATACAACAATATAAATTTAGGTAAACTGACCGTGACTCATTCAATGACGTCAACTTTTTCGTGCATGCAGCCCGTAGTAACGAGTTATTAGACGTTGTCACGTCAAAACATTGTAGTTTACCTGCCAAGTCCTGACATGAATCCTTGAATACAATCATAGATATATTTTCCATGTTCACAGCTCTTATTATCAACCAATTAACAATCAATATTTTCTGATTTCCAGGTACAATGTCGTACGGCGGGCATACAAAGCACTCGCCTGCACCGCGCTCGTTACACAATGCTGGCTTGTACTTGTCGACGCGACCTTACTCGCGGCCGGGTAAGCAACCATCCCGTAGGGCGATCCCGGACCCCGGGCCACAGTCCCGGACTACAAGCCCCCGTAGCTCCCTGCTTCGTCTTAACGCGTTATGAGATTCTTCCAGTCGCGGTGTTATAGGATTCGGTGGATCGCGAACATAGTTTTGTACTCATTTTATAAAGAGTTGGGCGCCATTTGTAAAACCTGTTTTAAATTAATATATTAGCAAATACTATTAGGATTTTATTGAAACTTCTAATATTATAAAACTAATATTTAATATTAAAATGGATCGGTGGCATTGTGAGCGTCCGCGACTACACTGTATTGTTTATATAAATTAGATATTTATGCAATGAACTTGAATTTGAATAGCCTTCAATGTTGCTCTACGAGGATAATTTTCTATTCTGTAACAATTTTTGTTTGTAATTGTTCATGATATTAAATAAGTATTTATTTAGATAGCATCGTGAAACTGATTGTAGTTAAAAGATTAAGCCCAGCATTCACTACACGACACTTATAATACCGTTGAAAAACCCATCATCGAATACTTTTTAGATAACTGTACGCTGCGCGTCGTATTTATAAGTGAGTTTGTTAGTCACCAAATCCGGCTTACATGGAAATGACTCTGTGAAATGCTCATAAGAGGTTTTATGAAGTTGTAATAGTTCTATTAATGGTCGACCTGTGTTGTCGGTGTGAATGCTGGGCTTCATAAGCATCATCTGAGATTAGGAGGTTCCAAACATGTGATCTTCTGTGAAGACTGGCCGTGTAAGATCAGGACACGTTTATGCACAATGAAGTCACTATTTGTACAAATACAAACCGTGTTTATGTACAATTACAATATTTGTATGTAACAATCATTTCATACGCTCATATGTAAATTGTTTTCGACGGTCCGAGATGTAATGGTGACCTTTATTGTGTGTTTTAAACGAATTTATTTATTACTTAACGCATAATTCTCATTTTGATTTGTTTACCCCCACAGACAGTTGAAAATGTTTATAGAACTTTTTTATGTTTATGTGAATGTAACTTATTTTTTTATTGAAATTGGATTTTGTTCTTAACATGGTGCAATACTGAACATTCCAAACGTGGTTTGGTGCTTATTATTATAGTAAAAATATTGAATAATATATGGCGTTTCATTTCATTGCTTGCCTTGCTGCTCTCTCATTCGACTTCTAACGGTTAATGATAGCGTTGTCTCGCTCTAAAGGTCATCATTATATATTGGTTCCATTTTTAACTTTCCAATCATTATGCTTCAAATTTATGATAAATTAATATTCCGAATCATATCTTAGCGTACTTAATCTCATTAAATTTGAACCCCCAATGAAATGCCGTCGTTTAGGCATTTGAGTTGCATAACATTAATATTTATGTTACTATTAAATAATAAACTGAGGGTTTTGTGTAACTTATTAAGTTATTAACTTGCATAGCTTAGATATTTAATCATTAATATGACTGCCTTGACAAACTTATTTGGGCACCATTTTATCGGCAGCTATAAAGTTATGCCAGATGAGTAGAAAAACTTGGCTTGCACTCTGCTGTGCACATATTACAATGGCCTAACGCTTTGTAAATAATTATTTTAAAGTATTATCTAGTTTAATAAATAAAATAATCCTGAAAGTAACACAATATATCAATGGAATTTTTATTAACAATATCATATTTCTCACAATCTGTTTTAATGTGCAGCTAACATCATAACTAATAATTCCACACATTCCTAAAAGGAATATAACTATACTATTACGCCTAAATAAGTTTGTCAATATCTCTTTTTCCATGTTCTACTGAAAGTTAAATCACATTTTTAATTTTTACTTTGTTTTGTATTTAATGAGGAGGCTCAAAGGTTATGACAGATGGCGCCACCATATTATTAGTCCATTGCACAGATGAATAATTTCATACATAAGAGCGAGATGATGTTTTTTTCTCTCTCTCACACATATGAATGACAGTGACATGCATAGGCACTTGCACACCCGCCGCCTAGCGGGATAAAATGTCAGTGTGCTTCCTCATTCTTACTTTTATATACCTACATCATTCAAAAGGTTTTACATTGTCGCTAGTTTTTCTCCTCTCATTAAATTTACATAGGTATCTTTCTAGTTTTCTATTCCAACTACAGCAATACCTATGTAATTTGGTTTCTTATTAATAATTTGAGTTAACTTTCACGGATCAAGGTAGGTAAATAATAACTCAATGTATGTAGAAAATGGATGGCATGAGAAAAATGTACAATCTACTAAATAGTCTGTTAAAGCAGCTACACATGGGGATGGTAGGTAATAAGAAAAAGACACCTAATTATTATACGAGATGTGTCTGCGAATACGTTATAATAATTATACCGACAAATCCTCACGACCAATGGCCCATTTCAGAAAACTGAAAGTTACAAGCGGAAGTCTCTTTCCAACTTGTCATATTAGACATTGACTACCACTTATAAATTGTAGCTTCGAGAAATGGGCCCCTTGCCACCTTGCTCGCATGATATGTGAATGCATATGGCTCTGACCTCTGACAGTTGTGCACATCCACGTAAACACAACCGATGTGCTCTACCGGTTTTCATGTTCAGTTGTGATGCGTCAGTGAAAAAATAACGATTGTATTTTAGTAGATTGTCAATTTTCTTTACAAGCAATCGAAGGGCTTGTCAGTTTTGATACGAAATTTGTATGGAACGTAATGGAGTGAATATAAACTATTTTTATAATGGGGACAAAATGTTAGGTGGCTATACGCATTACTTATCAGTACCTAGAACTAACGTATTACTATTTGTAAGATATATAGCTGACCATGTTACCTAGGGTGTAAGGAAAATACATATTTCGCACTAGTGGGGCTTGAGGCTTATTTCTCACTTCTGCTATAATAACTACTAAGTTAGGGTCGGTAAACATGGCTGGTCAGCACTACTTGAAATAAAGTAATAACTATTAAACATGCCATTGGTTTACTACCTATGCTAAACTCGGGAAGTGCCCAGCGCTACGTTTAAAACTTGTACTGAATTAAAGTATCAAGTCTCGATTTGGGCCTAAGTCGCTTAAAATGTCTGCAATAAGAGTACATTATTTAATTTACTCTCTGGTGTGATGTTAGCATATTTGGAGAAAAATCCATGATCTGGCGTGTTTGTGCAGAATATTTGCTGTAAAAAAGCTTTAGTAAAATTCAGTTAGTTCAAAATTAAACCCTGAGTGCTATTTTTCTACAACAATTCATAATAAGGCGTTCTTGTGTCACTAAAATATGATTTAGTGAATTAATGAAACTTGCAAGGTGAGAAAAAAATCTGAAATTACCAATAATGTTATTAAATATATATCATATAATATGACCTTAATGTCAAGAAAATTGCATAATACTTATGTAGTAATTTATAAAGTAAAAATATAATTAAAAGCTTAATTCAGTATTTAACTTCATATTTAAATCTGGAACGTTAACAAATAGTTATTGTTATTGGTTCTACAATCTACAAGGGGGCAAAGTTTCAGTTTTCAATTCTTGAATCTTGAGCGTTGCAAGGGTTTTAAGTCAAAGATTGGACAAAATAAAATCTATTTTTAAATTATTATTGCTAAATATTTACATTTCAAAATTATGACTTAAAAGCCGATTCTTAGTTATCCTCAACTCAAATTTTGCATGTAGTTATAATTTTTCTTTTGAATTTAAACTTGTATTTACTGATTCCTAGGTAACATTTTAAGTATATTTACGTATGCGATGTGTATGTTTACTTGATATTATTATGGTTTCGAAAACAGATTAAATGAAAGTTTGCTTCAGCAGAAATCTATTATAAAAATTGTATGTACTAGTCAAAACACCAGTGTAAGTTCATTTTTTATAATGCGTCTTTCTGTGATATGATTTTTATATTAATAGAACAAATATCCTCTTGTTACAAAATGCATGAAAATTCTACTTTTTTAGGTTTAGCGTACAGTAAGAATCCAAATGTTATTTAGAGTCAAAATGCCTATATATATGCAATGTATTGTTTCCTTATAAATCTTATAATCCTTATTGATATCGGCATAAAAATAAAGGGGTTTTGCAATACATTCGGTCACTTTGGTTATGTATTATATTTGGGATGCTGACTGTACCGTATACGACACTATAAAAGTGACTTTTTCATGTATATTTAACATTTATTCTTCTTATAATATATTATGTATTGGCCACGTAACATCCTCAGCTAAGAGATTTAATAATAGGATTTTAATGCGTTGTTTAATTTGATTTATGCTCAACTGTTTAAGATGTTTTGTTAATGTTATTTTAAAATGAATAATTATAACAGTTTAAACATGAAATTAAAAATAGATGTGGTGATCTGACATAGTGAAAGTTAGTGCCAATGCAAAGTAAATCTTATGATTTATTCACAAGATACATACTTAGTTGCAATAATTAAATCGATTGATCTAAAACACTGTTTGTTAGTCTCGCATCTATTGTTTATTCAATCTAATATTTTAGGTATAATTGGGAGCCATTTTGGTTGTAAAATAAACAGTTGTAGCAACTCTGGCTAAGGCATAGTGATTTATTATTAGATTCTCAATAGTTTTGTTACGCTTTGTGTAAGAATAGATCCTAGTAATCATTTTAGTTGTTAAATTATTATTTAAAGAGAAAAAAATCGAAAAATTAATTATAGTAAGCGACAAATCGATACAATTATATTGAGTGTAACATATTTAATACATTGAATTAAAAAATATATCTTTAAAGTGACGGACAGTGTACATCCATATTTGAACACCCATCTGTTGCCTAAGCATAACGGCTCAGCCTCAGCCCACGATATTGGTCTAAGCGCGACAGCGTTGAGCGGCGACCATACATTGGAGCGAGACAGCGATGGGACTTTTCATTCGCACGTATGGCTGCCGCTCACCGCTGTCGTGCTTAGGCCGAAAGTACACTATCGTATGTTAACATAGATTAGAAATATGATCATAGGTTTGTCTGTATGCCTCCCTTTTTCTCCAATTTGAAGAAAAAGGACGGCATGTTGCCTATGATCATATTTCTATGATAGTGGACTATCGGCCTTAGACCAATGTCGTGGCTGGGCCGTAAGAGACACTCTAAATTAACCATTTGACCAATACTGAACCTTACGGCTTATTAATAAGGTACATGAAGGCTCAGTTACTAGTTGATGGTAGTTAAGTACTGTCTTTTTCATTAGTAATAGTAACTTTTGATTGTGATTAAATCTCTCACAATGAGAGTTACCAAGCTGATGAACTGACCCCGTTAAAAATACTAGGTATTCAACTACTAAGAACGTACTTACTACTTAATAGAAATTCTGAAATGTACCTATTAGAAAACCTCCATCTTATTTAAAACTTCTTAAGTATAAAATAGATGGTTGTTTTATCTATTTCTATGCAAAACACTACACTATTTCTATGTACAGTACTGCTCATGTAAAGTATTACGATCAAAGAGTAGTTATAATAGCAATCCAATGCCATAGAAAATACTAAGTACTATGAGTAAGTAGGTACTTACTCATAGTACATAGTACCTAGGTAGGTATCTTAAAACTATCTGCATTCTGCACTCTATGCGTTACATTTTATTAGTAGGGATCATTGAGGTATATGTACTACGTACTAACTTAAAAACACTGCACATGCTGAAAATGCGCGGGGCGGGGGGAGCGGCAATTTACGCATAGATAGGTCCACCATCAGATTGACACATTATTATTATATTCTGCCTAACTAAATTTTACATTTTAAAATAAAATTCTAGTCAAAATGATTTATTTATTTACAACTTAAACAATACAAATTTCTATGTACAGTACTGCTCATGTAAAGTATTACGATCAAAGAGTAGTTATAATAGCAATCCAATGCCATAGAAAATACTAAGTACTATGAGTAAGTAGGTACTTACTCATAGTACATCAGTACCTAGGTAGGTATCTTAAAACTATCTGCATTCTGCACTCTATGCGTTACATTTTATTAGTAGGGATTTTTAAAAAAACTTGTTTCTATAAAAGATACTTATTTGAATGCAATCTTGCATGTTTTTAATTAACAAACTATAAAAAATTACAAAAAAGAATTTTGCCACAAAATATTCTGTCCTAAAATCGGGCCCCTTTTGCTATACACCAACCCAAATTTAACATAGTAATGACATCACACTTTGCCATTGCAAATACTGTTCCAACTTTCAATAAGCCTCTTATTTTATTTATGTTGAAAACGCAGTTTTCTATTATGTGAAAGTATTTCTATTGTAACTACTCTATTGAATGATTAAACACTCGTCTCTGTAAAATAGTAACTTACAGCCTGATTGTAGTGTCTACAACTTATAGCCTCTAATATTTCAATGCAATCCTTTTACTTACAAAGTTATTATAGACCTAAAAAACCCATATTTGCCTTGGTAATTCACTTATTAGATGACAAGTAGATTCAGTAACTATAATTACTTTGTTAGAAAAAGGATAGATTAGTCTTTTAGACAACACTGTACAGACATATTTAATTTGAATAAATAGCACGGAAACTGTTCTGATCATATGGTGTTTTATTTAATTTACTTACGTAATTTATCTGTGCGCCGTCTGTAAGTACTTTTAAAACTTTAATACGAAAATAAAACTCAGGAAATACAATAGTAAAACTCAGTCTCATAAGCACAGAATGGTCTGTGCTCATAAGTCTTTCTTTTCTCCAGAAGAAAAAGTTCTGCTTCCCGCGTTTTTGCGTAATTTTTTTTTTATAGAAAATGTTCGTTTAGAAACTAAACATTTATACATTTTTTGCTAAAGAGTACAAGAAAACTGAAAATACACAATAGTAATTGGTTTTGCGAGAAAATTACAAGAGTAGTAGAAATAAAACGGTTTATTTAATAAAATAAAGATATTAAGCATGACTACAAATTGTAGTAAAATGTTACTGATTTCTGAACGATAAAACTTGTAGTTGCCAGCTTATGAAACTTTCCTCGATTTATTCAATAAACTGGCATGCCTTAAGTTGTTATTACATTTCATTTATTTAAACTTTTGACGTGATAACGTCTAATAACTCGTTACTACGGGCAGCATGCACGAAAAAGATGACGTCATTGTCCCGTTTCCCAATATAGCTTAAGCGCCATCTATTGGCGCGCGTTGGAACTAAGCGGCTGATCGATGCGCTCGGTATGGTTGTAGCGTGTGGCCTGAGTAAAGCACCACAGCTGCGACAGATGGCGCGCCCGTGTTTATTATTTTTGAGTGTTTGTAATTTAAAAACATGAAAGATTGCATTAAAATAAGCATCTTTTATAGAATGAAGTTGTTTGAAAAACCTACTTATTTAGGAGTTAGAGCAGTACGAAGTTGCGAATTTTCCCATAGTATTTACTAAGGCGCCAGAGACTTAATAAATTTACGATGATTTTTTTTACCAATAAAACCTATGTTAATATTGATAAATCATATAGAACACGTTTATAAGGATGTTTTGTTATATAAACTTTTTCTTCTCCATTAATATTTACTGAGATATTAGGGTTCTAAGATTAGTAAATGGCACTAGCACTTTAATAAAATTAACGCGTGTCTCGCAAACGGTCTAGGATACAAAATGACGACTTTTATATAGGTATAGGTTAGGTTCGTTAGGTATCTTCAAACGGCCGAAGGCTCCTATTCTGTGCAGTTTCTGTAATAAGCGGGGCTCCGACGATATCGCTTTCTGTCTCTGGCGCCTTAGTAATGCTACGGGAAAATTTTGCAACTTTGCACCACTCTAACTCCTAAATTAGTAGGTTTTAAAAAAAAACTTTAATTTATAAAAGATGCTTATTTTAATGCATTCTTTCTAATAAGAACAAAACACTATGCTAGAAAGAGTGCAGAGGAAGTTCTGTAGGCACATTTACAAACGACTGTACGGATATTACCCATATATGTATCCATCTCTATTCGTAACAGGAATGGTTGGTCTTCAAACTCTAGAAACCAGACGGAAACTGCTGCATATTATGCATTACCGCCAACTGTTTCACCATAGAGTAGATGACGCATCCGTGCTTGAGAGAATGGGGCTGCAAGTGCCAAGAGCGAATGTGGTGGTTGGCATGCCGGGCGCGGTGCCGGCGCGGCGGCGGCGGCGCCTGTTCGCGGCGGCGGCGGCGCCTGTTCGCGGCGGCCGGCGCACCGCTCGAGCCCGAGCTGCTCTTAACCGCATCATGTTGGAGACAGACGATATTGACATATTTGCTGATAGTGTTGGTGTGTTTTACAGAAAACTCTTAAGGTTCATAGACTCTACACTCCTTAGGTGATTAATGTAATAACCATAGTTTAACTTTTAAGTGTGTTTGCTTTTATTTATGTCAATTTAACATGTACATAATTATATTACCACATAAGTGCTTTGGTGAAATACTGTTAACTTTTGTGTATTTTTAATAAATAAATAAATAAAATAAAATATTTTTATTTTATTTTATTTTATTATTATTATTAAGTGCGTGAAAAAACTTTTGTGTATTTTTAATAAATAAATAAATAAACGTCCCAGAATCGGGCCCCTTTTGCTATACTCTGACCGCCCCTGTCTATACTACTGTAATGTTTGACGTTATCACGTTAAACTACCGTCCGTAAACCGACTTTACAGACAACCAATTTTTTGTTTGGCTAGTTAGTTATAACTATAAATTAGACTTCAAGTAATGTCAAAAGGATACATAACTTTTTACTAGGTTAATCAAAGCTAAAAAACCTGCATAACTGAGAGATAGGTTAGCTGTTTATCTCCTTATTTTGATTAATAAGAAACATCAGTTACTTTTTATAAATTTCTCTATACATGCCTACTAACATTAAACTGTAAAGCGGGTTTTTAAATATATGTATATTGCGATTTTCTACATTTAGAGCTTGCAACTCCAAAAATGGCATGTGTCATTGTAGTCGTAGACAATACGTCAAAACGATAAGACGTTTTCTTGTCTGTGGTTGTTGCTGATTATGGCTGAACGGGGGAAGTTGTGTCAGCAAACTCCACTTTATTTTTAGTTTTGAAAAAATATTTATCTAGCTATTAGTGTAAGTGTGTTTTCACGTGATAAGTGCAACAATAGTTAGTTAATTATAGTGCAAGTGTTCCAATCGTGCTGTGTTATAGTGCATCGCGATCTATTATTAGTTTTTTTAATAGTCTTTTGAATTTAGTGTTATGATCAATATTTGATTTGTAAGCAACCGTGGCGGTCAATATGGGGCAGAGTCCGAGTTCGATGAGGAGCAAGAGCGGTCGGCAGCGCTCATTCAGAGGGTTCGCGCGGCGGCACAAACTGAATAAATCCAGTTTGAGCCATACGTTTAGTTTGCCGCCGTCGGAGGAGTACCCGGAGCTGATGAACGTGAACACGGCCACGGAGGAGCAGCTGATGACGCTGCCCGGCGTGACGCGGCAGCTGGCGCGCGCCATCGTGCTGCACCGACAGATGATCGGCCGCTTCAAGCGCGTCGACGACCTTGCCTTAGTCTCAGGTGCGTGACCAACTCATTATGCTAATTCACTCACTGACTCGGATGTTTCTCACATCATTGAATATTTATGCTAGCTTCAATATACACTGCCATTCTAATTCCATTGTCTGTCTTAACTTTGTTTTAGGTATAGGAGCTGAGAAATTAGAGCTGCTCAGACCGGAGATTTCAATTAGCAACCGCAAGCAAGTCTCAAGAGCGAGCTCCTGCTCTCAATCATTAGACAGTGTCCGGGGTTCTGTAGAAAGCAAGCTTTGTTCTGTTAATTCTTCCAGTGTTTTCCAATTGCAATGTGTGCCCGGTTTGAACCAAGAGATAGCAGCCAATATAGTAGATTACCGGAACAAGAAGGGACCATTCAAGTCGCTAGATGATTTAATAAAAGTCCGAGGCATGGATGTTGTGAGACTTAGCACTGTGAAGCAACACTTAAGTCTAGAGCTAAGGAAATGTGAGAGTCTTCAGTATCTGACCAATGGACATCTAAATGGTTGTGCAGATGATACACTCCCCAAGTCTCTCTTGAATGGTGTGACTAGTACTCCGAAGACGCCTCATAGAAAGAGCTTATCAATGCCAAATAAACTTCCAATGATTTTACCAAATGGCTTTGCAGCGGCACCTGTGAATGATATTCTAGATCTATTGTCAGCGTATTCCCACAGACCAATAGTAGAAGAGGAGTTTAAGTACGAGCGGGACGGGATCAAGTGCTGTAGGTTAGCGTCATGGAACTTACACAAGCTTGATGTAGATAAGATAACTAACCCAGGCGTCAGAGAAGTCATTTGCAGGACAATTTTGGAAAACAAGTGAGTAAACATTTCTTTGACTGCTTTATAACTGAGGTATGCTTGGGTAACAATTTTATGTGACTGGAACCAAGGAATCCCCAAGTTATTTTATATAATCAGGCATAGACAGGTATATATTGCCAGCTGAAAGATTAACAACATTAATGCAATGTTTTCAAAAAATATATTCTTATACTCTGTCAAACAAGTCTGTCAGTAAATAAGAACTAAGAAAACCATAGGTATCCTTTTCTCTAGCACCCTAAAGAAAAGGATTCATATAGTTTTCTTTGTTCTTATTTACTGACAGACTTGTTTGACAGAGTTTATTTTGAATAACAAAATACCCTAGTATTTATCCTACCCCAGCTATTTCACAAAATCTAGCAAGGCTTTCAGGTTAATAAATACCTCCTATTCTGTTTCATATAATATAAAAATGTATTGTACATTTAAATAATGCAGACTGAGACGTGTTATCAAAGATTCTGTTGCTAACCTATCAAATGTTATCTATGTAGCAATATCTGTAGATAAGTGATTATTTCACAATGAGCTCATGTAAATCCGTAATCACTGCACAGAACTGATAATTGTATCAGTAGCTACATTGTAATGAATAGTAAAATCATTATTAATTAGCAAGTCAATCTTTTAATAGAGACAATGATAATTTCATACTTTCATAGATTTGCACAGAAAGCTAAAAAACATATTTTTCTTTGAAAGAGTCAAATCTATGCAAGTATGTGTGAGTTTCAAATCTGGTACTATCTGGCATCTTTTAATACAAACCCATACAAAACCATATAAAGCAGTTAATGATATTCAACTGCAATGAAAGTATTTGAAGTTCAAAAACAACTATTTTTTTATTATATGCACTAAGTAAGGTAAATTAAAGCGGTACATAAGGTCCATGTAGCATTGTGCAACGAGGGAGATAAGGGGCATATTGATAACGAGTGTTATATAATTCGCGACAGCCGCAGGCTTGCTAAAAATATAATCACTTTTATTCTCAATACTTCTTTCCTATGAATCATATCACAACTTTTGCTAAACATCAGGTCACTATCTTAAATTAGCCGATTGTTCTCCTACTTTCTATTGGAAACAAGCCATAAACGAAATGATAGACTGCACATGCCAACATTGCCAACTTTTCACACTTAAAAGCCATATTTGATATGCTTCACTAATGGAAATGATGCTCATGGATATAAACAGTAGTTGGCTCATGCTCAAGTTTACAACATTTAATAGAACAAATTAACCATAATACACTTACTACTTGCTAAGAAAGATTGTCTGTAAACTGAAATAGATACCATACACTAAAGAAAAAGCGATCAAGCCCACTGGTGGCGAAGCCGGGAATCGAACCCGGGTCTCCAGCTAACGCGGCTGACGTGCTAAACTGTTACACCACCTCAACCGCCGAGGTACCCGTCGAAATTTCTCTAGTGTATGTTATCTCTGAAGGCTAGGCGCCTTTGACCAACTTGAGGTCAACTCGAGGTGGCGTAACGGTTTAGTTTAGCACGTCAGCCGCGTTAGCTGGAGACAGTGGAGACCCGGGTTCGATTCCCGGCTTCGCCACCAGTGGGCTTGATCGCTTTTTCTTTAGTGTATGGTATCTATTTCAGTTTATAATTTATATATAATAGTGTTACTACTTAAAAAACAAATCAAAAAAATATTTAATAAAATGATTTGATTTGTTCCATACATCGAAAGATTGTCTGATTTATACATTAATTGAAATAAAATTATTAATTTACAATTAACATGGTAATAACAAAAAATTAAGTCTTTTCTTGATATTATCTATGTACCCGTGTGGTGACGGGTTATGAATTTCACCACCCCCTTTTTTCCCGTGGGTGTCGTAGAAGTCGACTGTGGGATATGGGTTAAATTGTGGCGTAGGCGAGAGGCTGGCAACCTGTCACTGCAATGTCACAATTTGGATTTCTTTCAACCCCTTTTTGCCAAAAGTGGCAATGAAACTTAGTATGTAGTTCATGTGTTCTGCCTACCCCTTTCTGGGATACAGGCGTGATTATATGTATGTATGTATCTATGTACTTAGTTTAAATTTTAAATCATAGTATGAGCAATAAATCTGATACATTAATACAATTTTTTATTACTATCTATCTAGTCAAAGTACCAAACATTAAAAAACATACAACCGAATTGATAACCTCTGTCTCATGGAATGTTGAAGTCACTTAAAAACAATTAGCATTAATGAGTGCACAGACGGCAAAGGCGATCTTTAAAATCTCACAAACTTTTCAGCCTGGCAAAAAATTCACTTGAAGGTGTTGCTATGATTAAAAAAAATAGTTCCATTTTTGCTCTTTTTAACCCCTGACGCAAAAACGACGGGGTGTTATGAGTTTGAAGTGTCTGTCTGTCTGTTTGTCTGTCTCTGTGTGTGTCCGTAGCTCCCGAACGGATGAACCGATTTAGATTTCGGTTTTTTGTTTGAAAGCTGAATTATTCGGGAGTGTTCTTAACCATGTTTCATGAAAATCGGTCCACTATGTCGCGGTTTTTTTCAACATTTTAATTTTGTGGTTAGGTTATTTGCCAAGCTGCGGAAAGTTATGTTTTCCTGTTTTTTTTTTTAGTTTAACTAGTCTGGTTATCAAATCTTTATGCCTTATTCCAACGTGACGTAAAATCAAAGTTCTCGATTCGTTTTAGTAACATATTCGTTTGCCCACAGATTGTCCCTCATCGCAATCCAAGATGTCCTAGACGTAACGGCTCTAAAAATTCTCTGCGACGAGTTAAACTCACCATCGCTCAGGAGAGTTAGGGAATGGAAGAGTAACAGCCATAGATGGGAGTACTGCATAGCTGACCAGTTAGATAGGTAAGCTATATTTTTCTCGAAATCTAGCCAAAGTTTGTCACTTACTATAAACACAAGATCTACTTCTATTCTATTTCATTATGGCAAGTAACAAGGTGAGTTTACTTCGAAACTACACATTAGGCGTAAAATACACACTGGCGGCGGGGACGCCTGCGCCGCGTCGCACGAGTGCACGCGCCTCAAGCGACGCGGCGCCACGCCGCGCCACCGAGCCTCTAGGCGGCGCGTCTTACGTCTTTCCTATTTCCTATACATGTACTGAGGAGACGTTTTTTAAATTACACTCGGGCGGCGCGGCGCTGGTGGCCGTTCCGCGTCTTACGACGTGCGTCGCCTGTGTGTAGATAGTCCCTTACAGTCATTTACATTATACATATCAGTAGGTATTTAGTATCTACCTGCAATAGCAGTTGACAGCTGCCAGATAGTATGAAGTTTCAATACCAATGTGGCGTCTACTGTCACTATCACAAACTCTTGAGTAGTCTTGAGTTCTTGTTACTCTTGTTAGTAATTTTAATTTAGACGAATATCAAATCAATAGACCTTGACCTTGACATTCTAAAAATATCGAGAGGTACCCAAACCGGTTTGTACTTATTAATGTATCTAGGTTTCTGACTAATTTTGTAATCCTTGGATTTTATTTCAATGTAGTTCTAGATCTAGATTTTCGTTTGTTTATTTTTATTTCAACGAACTTTAAAAAAATATAGAGTTATTAATAGTGTTTGTATTGTATGAAACAACACGTGACACACGCAGTTAGGTATTATTAAGTGCAATCATTTTTTCTAGGTATACATGTATAGTTATGTAATTATTTACGTATTTGCATTTTTATTCTAAAAGTTAACACTATAGTGTCTGTACCTAACATGTTATCAGTACTTAAAACAGCACTGAAAATCTAATCAGCTGTTCGGAAATGTTAGCCTTTTCCTTATCTATCTTAGTAAGACCAAAGAGGATTGAGTATTATAGAGAGTTACTGTCAAAGTAAAATGTGTAATCACAGTGCATAGACTGCCATCCCTCGACACAGGCTTAAAACTTTTGAACCTCAGTTTTGACAATTTGGCCCATATTGTAAGCTTGGTATGTGTTACAATGTCAAATATTCATGTTAGCGCCATCTAGCCGAGCGTTCCCCAAAGGTGTAACGCCATCTAGGCCACCGTACTTTTTTCTCTAGGACTTTTAGGTACGTTTTTTCTTAGACTTTATCCGTCTAACTATACGGAGTTACATATGTCTTTGGTAAGACTTACATAACACATAACAAATTGAATTGAAGAGTTTTGAGAAAGTTTCTAAGTATAATAAAACGTTTGTTTACACAATTCAGGTATTCAAAGAATGGAGTAAGTCGAATGATCGGATAACGTGGTTTTGTTTGATTATTTGATTCTTTACGTACATAACTTCTTTTAATAAAAAGGCAAATTGACTGACTAATCGTTTGATTGCAGTCACAGTATCACAGTGGCTCATGGACACCTTAACTCATCTAACCGGATAATTAAAACATCAAACTATATGAAACAAGATATTTACTTCTTACTCGTAAAATTGACCAATTATGAACCCCATTTTCACTTCGAAGAAATCATGTTAAAATAAAATAAAAAGACTGAAAACTTAAGGGACACTTGCACCAACAAAAATGCAGGGTTAACCCGAGGGCTAACCCACCATTTTATATGGAATTTGACTAACGCTAACCCCGAGTTAAGTAATTGGTAGGCTTGTGTCGTTCACGAACTATGAACTGTTAGGAATAAAATCCCATCAATGACCGAAATGAACTGAATTTTTCTGTGCTCTGTGAATCGGTCTTTGCTCATTTAGTTCAGTACAGGATCGGCGAGCGCGAGCGGTTTGGAACGAGAACGAGTGTGTGACTGCGCCGACCGAGAGCGAGAGCTATTTAGCAGAGCAACACAAAAACGTCAAGTTTTCATATTAGGTTTCGTTTACTTACAACCTTTCGGCCCGGAATTGTTATTATCTGTGGACTATTCGTATCATTTTGATAATATTCGGTCCCATTCGTTTTGATCTTTCCGACCGTAGTGGTCGCTGGTCTGGCTGAACTAAATGAGCAAAAGACCTAAAAGAGCGAACTAGTTCGCGGGTGCGATTGAACGAGATCGGAGCGCTCCGATCAACGAACGAAACGGCACAAGCCTAGTAATTGGTGCAAGTGGGCCTTAATCTCATGAACTATCTCAATCAAAAAATCTCTGGAATTTGCACTCGGTGAAAAGGTGCCCATCACGCCTAGCCGCGTTACGACAAGCTAGACATTGCCATCTAACCTTTGCACCAGAGTAGAATATGCTCCCATCAGAGTAACAACCTGGAATAAACGTTAACTTTACATGTACTGTAATGTAATGTATGGTTTAAAGCAATAAATATAAAAAAAAAAATGTACGTGTATTGCTTCTAGCTCCCAAGATGGAGGCATTGACACTCATATGCATAGACAATTACAGAGTGCCCTCTTTATTTATAGACTTAAATGCACGTTGAAGGAAAACTTGACATAAGATGAGGAAATAACAGCTAGCTTGTATATAAATAAATGAGTAGTTTCTCATCCATACTAATATTATAAATGGGAAAGTGTGTGTGTCTGTTTGTTTGTCCGTTTTCACGGCAAAACGGAGCGACGAATTTACCTGATTTTTTAAGTGGAGATTGTTAAAGGGATGGAGAGTGACATAGGCTACTTTTTGTCGCTTTCTCACCCCCACTTCCCTAAAATGGGGGGGGGGGGGGGGGGGTCATTATGGAGCATTCCTCAGTTTTCGAATTTAACGCGAGCGAAACCGCGGGCAAATGCTAGTACCTGAATAAAAGGATGAAGTGATGTAGCTTTTGAAGCAAAAAAGTGAGCTACGCCCGTAAAGCCCCCCATTCACGGTACGATATATCTGTCTGTACGATCCGTCGCAACAGATTAATCGAAACGACCGATCCACAGTGTATGTCCATATCGTTAACGATTTACTTGATCGCATACGATATCGGGCATCGCAACAAAATTCCGTGCAAGCATAAATACCGCAACGGTCGATCGTGTGCGACACGTTTGCGATCGATCGTAAACGATCAATCGCTTCGTGTATGGCTGGTACTTTTGATGCGAGCGATCGCCACGATATCTGTCCAATCGATCGAAAATCGAAACGATGAATCGTATTAACGTGTATGGGCGGCTTCACAAATAAGCATACGACGCACCTGATAATAGGCAGCTACCGTAGCCTATAGACACTTGTAACATGGTGATTCATGCGTGTTTTTGACCCTAACACACTGCAGTTTCGTCGAGCTATTCTCTATGCCTATAATATACAGAGTGGGGCCTGTAACAAAGGCGAAGAATTGAACTCTAGGCCATTCTCCTTATACTGATCAACATTTGTTCGGCGACTTTTAAAAATAACTTGTATTTTGATTTTTATCACCCTTGAAAGTTTTTTCTAAGAGGTAATGTATTGCGAATTCTGTTAAGTCTAAAGTGTGACAGACAACAACGTCAATGACAACAATAATGGCGTACATTGAAGCTAATATTTATTTTGTATGAAAAATTAAAAATTTAAAGACTTCATAATTTTTAAAAGTCACTTAACAAATGTTGATCAGTATAAGGAGAATAGCCTACAGTTCAATTCTTCGCCTTTGTTACAGGCCCCACTCTGTATATATTTGTGATGTTTTCAATTAAATGATACATTGTCGCTTACCTCTCAACAATGAAATGTGCTCGTATCTATATACGAGTTACCCTAGTTACCCGTTAGAGCGTCTTCAAGCTTACTGACAATGTGGCACCTTTTCTCGAAAACAGCACATTTGTTTAGTAAACAATATTGTTCTCGATACTTCGCTTATCTCAATACCTAATCACTGCAGAAGTTCACGCTAGCCGCCTTGCCCTTGCTTGCATGACTTGCATGTACATAGATCGGCTTATGTACGACTTGTTATACATAGGTTTGTAAATTAATTATAGACGAATACAAGTAACGTGTAGATGATAAGATGATACACGTACAACTACAAACGATATATCGTCACTACTTTAAAAAAATCTCGTATCTCACGCTGTTCCTCTAAAGTTAAAACGCAGTAAGTCTATATGCATTCCATACATACTTACTACAATTTTCTTTTCATTGGCAGACGAAGATACAAGTTTTTTTAAAAGTAGTGACGATATGTTGTTCCTGAAGATATGTTTGTAATTTATCTGTGTCAAATTTAATTAATTATTTTGTTTGATTTGTTTCACTAATATCCTTGTCCTTTAGGTATAAAAAAAATTGTTAAGGTTATACCTTTCTCTACTAACAAAATACTGTAATATCACTACCCGTTTGAGTTGAATAAAACCAATTGATTTAGCGAATTCGAAGCGCATTCATTCACTGCCAATAAAACTAATATGTGTATTTATTTTGTATTGAAAATGGGGTGCTTAGCACTGAAAGTGTTAATTATAAAGTTTGAAAGCAATTAATATCCGGACTATAACATTTTCTTTGTTAGGAACTTCGTCGCCTTTAATGCTATTATTGGCCTATTGTTGTCTCCAATCAGGGTCGGGTATTTATATAGAGTTGTATTTATACCCCTAAAGGTGTCGCAAGGGCCTTGCCCTATCACAAAAAAAGGAATTCAGGGCCATTCGATACAATACAGCAATCAGTTGAAAATCGTGTTAGGGTACCTATATTTAAGTAAAACTTTAGAGATTGGACGACACTTTTCTTCTTACGGCAACTATTCACTTAAACGGTGGTTTCGTTTCCACCACGGTCTTGGAAATAGCTAGAATTTAGTCGCTACTTTTCTTGCAGTTATTACAATTCGCCATAACAAATTTTACTGGGCCCGTATTAAATTTATCTCAAAAACGACATGAAAATGTTTACTGCAATATGGATTTGACAGCGCAATTCAGCGACTAAGATGTCAATTTTGGCCGTAGTGAGCGCTGTGATCGTTTTAGCTACCCCCTCCACCCGCTTTGCACCCTGCCAATATTATTTCCAGCGTGGCCTGTATAGTCAGATAGTAATAGGACCAGACGTAGGCTAGGTCAGGGGCTTCCAAACTTTTTTTAGTCATCAAAGATGAAAGGGCCTGGCCGGACTGCCATGGTAAAATCGTCCCTGGCTAAATATGAAATATTGATATGCAGGATTATTCGTATTATTACTACATGTACTACTAATAATCCTGCATATCAATATTTCATATTGAGCCAGGGGCGATTTTACCATGGCAGTCCGGCCAGGCCCTTTAAATCCATGCCTGGGGAGCGCGCTGCACAGTTTAAAAAACGCTGGGCTAGGTTGACTCGGCGATTTTTCCCGTATACCGTAAACGAGATTTTATCGTATACCGTAGCAGCAGCGAACTTTGTATGGCAACATTGGCAACTATCAAAATCGTTGCGGGAACATTTCGTAGTCCGTGTAAACGATTTTGAAAGTTCACATACAAACGCATACATACATACAATCACGCCTGTTTCAGAGGGGTTGGTAGAGATCACGGATTTCCATAAGCTACGATCCTGACAAACCACTTTCGCTTCACACACTTTCATAACAAGCGCAACCACTCAAAATTACCCTTTTTGTTTGCCTTAAAGTATTTATACCAATTTATTATTGGCATAGTCGCCGGCCAAGTTCAAGAGGGTATTTATATAGAGTTGTATTTATACCCCGCGCTTTCGCAAGGGGCCTTGCTGCGGTTTGTGGTGACTGGTGGTAGAGACGTAGAGTTGCGAAAATTCTATTCAAAATAGTATTAGCCTTAAACCTAGCTTTGTTTGCATATAAGTCCACATCCGCGTAAATTATTTGTATACGTATATACCTACATGTTATAGTGCATCTCTAAAAGTTTCAAGGTGCAGCCTGGACGGTACTGGATTAACCTCTTATTTCTAATAAAGTTATCTCAAAAATTCGCTTTCCGCACTTTGATAGAATCCCACCTTATGGCGAAGGCTACGCACAATAAAATAGTGTTATTTTCTGTGTCTGACTGTGGGATATGGGTTAAATTGTGGCGTAGGCGAGAGGCTGGCAACCTGTCACTGCAATGTCACAGTTTCATTTTCTATCAACCCCTTATTTGCCAAGAGTGGCACTGAAACTTGAGTAGTTTCATGTGCTCTGCCTACCCCTTCACGGGATACAGGCGTGATTTTATGTATGTATGTATGTATTTTCTGTGTATGTAGTTATATAAAATTAAATAGTGTACCTACGTCTAGCCTTCGCCATATTGTTCTAGATTAAACGAATTCCAGATATCTTTTGACGCTTAATCGGATCCAACGGGCAAATCAAAAGGTCGCACAGGGCGCGCTTACATTTTAATTGAATCAACACCGATTAGACGATTAGCTAACAATGGTAGATAAACTACAATGTAGTGAATGTTATCGCCGGTATTGTTATCATTGTCAACGGGAACTGTTGATACTAAGCGGAACTATGATATGAAAGTATTTCGAGCTACCGCGGCCCGGACATCGACCACCTGGTAAAAGTGGTAATCTGTGGGCACCTTTAGGTCCGGATCCTTCCGGATGTACCAAACTGTCTATCACTGATAGTGTTCGCAAAATTTTATTATATGTGAATGCTATTAAGTCCGCCATTTGTACATTCTTTATATCTGTGCAATGAAGTTCGAATAAATAAATAATTTTCCTAGTTTTCTGATAAAGTAGTATTGATTAGTCTGTCAAACGTTGGGACCTTAAGGGCGTTCCCTGCGCCAATGACCTTCGCTTTGAATGCATTGATATAATGATAGTTTCTAAAGCCTATCATATTAACAGCATCGTCTTTAAACAAACTAGTATCTCGATTTCATGTATGTATGTAACATCCTTCATTTAAATCAAATTTCGATAGAAGTGTTTTTTTCGGCCATATATAAAAAAAACGTAATAAGTACATAATAAACTTTTTTCAAAATATGGCTTTTACGAATAGAGATAAAAGATTGAAGAATCGATGGCCGTTAGTCTTATAATTCTATCTGTAGCACAAATTCAGGAGTTTCAACTCAAAACTTGCCAAAAATCGATGAAAACCGTGTGGAGCCCCGTATGCGATCTCATAACACCCTGTAACACCATTTTCTTCCTATTCTTAACCGAGTCTTTAGGGTTAAAGCGAGTAGCTATTGATTAACAAATGTATAATTATATACTAAAATATAAATCCCATGTGTTTTAGCTTACTTGTATAAACCGTTGAGCATCCAAATATCTACCGGTAAACAATTTATCTTAGAAAACCATATGCCCGCAAAAATAGCTCTTCCATCACTCATTATTCTATCGATATCGCACACCTGCCTATGCAGAGATAAACAGCATTCTTAATTTCTTATCATACTCGTTATCTTCGAGACATCCTAATTAGTTTTTCATCACACCAGCTGGTATTAAGAGAGCATCCTCCTGATTGATCAAAAATATTTTATCCACTAGAGAGCAAAGTTTTTTCATACAAATTTTAACTTTATGTCCTAAGTTGGCTGGAAGAATTGACCTTAAATGATGATTTAGAATCATATATATTTTTTTAATTATTGTAAATGGGCTTACTCTTGGCCACAGACTAGACAAAGGCAAAGACACGATGATGGCCTACGATGGAGTGAGCTCGTCCAGAATGTTTAATAAATTGCTGGAATTGATTCCGTTTGATGTTTCACAGTTAGTATTTTGATTTTTTCATTCTCCCCGTGTTGGTGTAGTGAAATTCCTTTTTTACCGCTGGTGAATGGATGGATGGAATGGATTTGCATGCAAATTGGTAATTTGATGAACACTGAACTAATTTATTTTACGCTCGGCAGCGGCACTTTGTCAAGCTTGAATTCCGATTATCATCAACAGTTCTCGATCGCTCAATGATTAATTGATAAGATGATAACAATAATTGTTGGATTTAGTGCCTTTTCACATTATCCGATCCGGTATCGGATGGGATATCGGTCCCATACATTACAGGCGTCATTCCATTGAAATCCTTCCGACGTCCGATATCGGATCGGATAATGTGAAAACGGACTTACTGTGCAATGGAGACACTGCAATGAATTTAGAAAAATAATGTCGAATTTGAACATGTTTGTTGTCAGTATTTCGGCAAAAATTTAAATAAATATTTCTTTAAATGATTTGTTGTAATGCTAATAGACATTTGTAAGGCGCACAATATTGAATATGATTAAAATTTAAAACTCATTTTTCGAGTACTTTTAGTAATATTTTTTTAAGTCGCTTGTTCATTGTCATTGCATGTTTGCTTGGTCTTGTAATAATTAGTCATGCGAAGATAACACATGCATTTGCAAAATGTTGCAGTTTCATCATTACTGTAAAATTTCCATGCATAGATATATGAGATTTATGGCTATTTATGACATTTCTCCCTTTATCATTTCATGGTTAGCTAACAGTCGATCTCTACTGCAGCTAAATCGCAACAGGTTCACCCATTGTTCAATAATCAACTAACTATCGATTACTAATTGAATTAATTAATTACCTACCTGTGTAAATTCATTCATTCCGCCCTTCAGTCTCGTCACGGCTCTTGTTTAAACTTTAGGTACGTCAAGTTTACGCTACACTGGGGATACGCCGAACAAAGTCCGTTGTGACGTAAAAAATCTCATTCAGCTTACTATTCGTCTCATCTGTCAACTGTTTTTTTTATCATCAACAACCATAGATATTAACCAAGGATGATTTATATAGGATTGACAAACTTCATAGAATCATACCTCAATTTTTTAGCGCTACGTATTAAATAGGCACTATCATAACTATACGGATGATGCCTACAAATTTCTTTTTTTTTCGTGTATTGACGTGATATCATAATATGAAAATAAAGAAATACGTCATTTCTTTTTATAAAAAAAAATAACACTCAAAAATATATGGGGGAAATATGATTTTTGCCACTTCCAGGCTGCGAAACAGCGCCATCTAGTTTTATCCCTAAAAGACCCATACATTTCGGGGGTAGGTACACTTTTTGCATGGGCTTTGTCAGTCCCGGTATAAGGATATCGTCTTTGATAGTAAGTTTTTTTTAATTCATAATATAAAATAAGAATCCGTAACCACTATAGTAATAGTAATAGTATCTAATAGTGACAAAAGCGTATAACGTAACTTGAATCCATAGAAGGAGTACCTAATATACTTACGTCAATGAATACTCGAAATAGATATTTCCGCCGAACTATACATTTTTAATATTATGTTAACCAATAGTCGTCATCGTTTTCAGTGAGGGCTCTTAAAATAGGTAAATTTCATTAACAAGGATCGTCTATCGTTTTATAATACCTTTCACACTGCAGTATAGTATAGTTACATCTTTGTCACGCAAATCTTTTAGGTAGATTTCTTCTTTATCGTATAGATATTCTAGATATTCACTCAATAGTCATTCAACAGATGGTCATTTCTCTGGCGATAAGACTGATAATCCCACATCTAGATTTTCATTGACACTGACAGCATTGACAGCTCATTCTTCATCTGGCGATTTTAGTAATAAGTCTAAGGAATATTACCATTCCGCCCTATTTATTCCGTTAACTCTGTTATGTTATTCACTGTATACTTTCTTTATAAATACTTTACCTACTGCTACCCAATGTTGACTTGACAAAAAAGTCCAATGTAAACAAATATAGACCTTATGCAAAACATCGCATATGTCAATTTGTATTACTCTTCAAATGCAGATGATGCGTTGAAATATAAATGGATTATCCGTATACGTACTGTGCATATTAAGCACAATATCCGTTGTATGGACTCATACTTATCCGGTTTCAGTTCCGCTTAGCCGCTTCTTTTATATTGGTAATAATTAAAATTAATACAAGAAATGATACGATTGAGGAGTTTATTTTTGTATGAATTTCATAGATAAATAAGTCCTTTTTAAATAAAATCCTCTTATACGGCGCGATAACGAAAACGCCTCTTTAAACCGCACGGATAAGAAAGAATTGGTCGATTTGTCGTTACCACATCGATAACTGTATAGTGTACCTACTCGTATCATTCGCTCGATGTATATTATCTTAGCAAAACAGACAATTAGGCACAAGACATTGGAACGTCCTCAATTGGAGGTGACCTTCGAATGTGTTGGGGGCTAAACGGTCCGACCCCTCTATTGGGAAGCCGAACCGCAAATCATTCCCGCTCTTAAGGTCGCCAAGAAATAGAACGATTGGGGCTATTTGCAAAGATATCGAGTGTGAAGCCTACTCTATAAAACTAATGTAATGGAGACCGTGGTCTCCATAATAACCCTGGGGTTATTGGTAAAAACATAAAAGTAGCTATCTACTCTATCTAGTGGAAATAAAATTCCCTATAACAAAGTACCAACATAAAAACGATGGCTTGCACTTGCAGTCATATTTAATTAAAATGATTTTGCTTAATCGTAGCAGAATGTCTTGTTTCTTTGGATTTTAAGAACTAGTGTCGTCCTACAATTTGGTATTGAAAATGAAAATCGGTTTTAAGGTAGGTACCTAATATTTAAGTATTCGCTGAAATTTTTATTACTTAAATTCACATTCGTATTTTTTTGATATTTAGGTACCTACTCTTTGAGTTTTGGCTAATTAATTTCAGTGTAAAACATGTAGATATTAAATACGACAATGACACTAAATACGAGGTCTCAACGACTACAAACATGTTTATGAATAAACAGCCGGGCGGGGAAACGGGCTAAGTGCCCTGACCAAGCAAAAATGTCGGAGAATATTAACCATGTGTATGTTTATAGCCATGCTTACCATCGCCGCCATTCTTACTGAAATTGTAAATTCTGCGCTTTCAAAACAAAAATTTAGAAAATCGGGGTCTGCTTATTCTGGGGTTTTGTTAGGCTAGGTCTTCGCCCTAGTAGGATCTTAGTGTATAAAAAAATCTTGACGTACAGGGGATAGATTTTCGAAAAAGAAAATGCAGTTGTGAAGGATTTTGTACTAGTACAGAAATAGTACATTACATCAGAGGCCGGGAAAATGAGGATTTCCGGCCAAGTGGGTATATACGGATAGGGATACGAGGCCGGGAATCCGTTTTCACGCCGAGGCATGTATAGTGCTTTTCTCAAACATACAGTGAAATAAAAAAAAATGCTCTAAAGGACAATATTTTATTTTATTAAGTGACAAAATACAAATACACTCCGTCAAGTGTGACAAGTATCCAGGTCAGTGACATGACAGTACTGACAGCTTACTTAAAAAAGTTACTTTGCAGGCCTAGGCCTAAAAAATAATATGAAATCCCTTTACAGTCCTCTCGAGTTGTTGCGCCCAAAAAGCGATACTTCCCAGTCCATTTTAAGGAACGTAAAGACAATATTTCATTGCATGTTTGAGAAAAATATAATTGTGAGCGGAATGAAATCTAGGGACTCTCCCTCCCTCCCTAGGGACCCTCGATTCTTGATGACTTAAAAAAAAACTACAATACATAAAATTAATTAATACTTCATGACAGTCAAAAGAACAGTAGAGAAGTCGGTTACTCGTATTATTAAAGGTTACAATAATGTTTACACTTACAGGTGTGTCAATGTTAATCCAATCTAACGATAACACGAAGGTTAACCTAATCGTTTTAACCAAGTATATAAAACAAACAGTTATTTGATAAAGTGGCTATAAATCGACTCGCCGATATGATTGTGTCTACGTAATACATTTCAGCTTTCGATTTTTCTGCACAGCTAGCATGATTTGCGTATTTCTGTTTGTCGTTTTGTAAACCTAGACAAGTATAAACATACAATATCTCTCTTACACAAAAACAGTCTGCCAAATTTTAAATTTAGAACTCTTTTCAATACTTTTTTACCGGTGTGTGTAATTCCATTCATTCATTATCCATTCAATTTACTATTACAACGACGTTTAAACTGCTCATTACATGAATAAATGATTCATTGATACTCGTATACTGAGGATTAACCAGCGGTATGCGAGAAAACACACATCTTATACCAAACGATAAAAACGGAATGAACATTCGTTATTTTCTTACTTATTGGATTTAACAGGATCTTTGTGTAGAGAAGAAATGACAATTTTATATGGATTAAACCATTTTGACTACCTTGAATTTTTTTATGTCAGGTAGTTTTATAGCGGTTAGTTACTAAAATACCTTTTCTCTTTGTTGTAGTGAAAAGTTGGGTTTCCTCTTCGATTCATCCAACAAAGGTATAACGATAGAGGACATCCCCCTTGACCAAGTGTGCCTTCTGAGCGAAGCAAGCGAGATTAGGCCGCTCGTCAGCGAGCTGGCAACGTTGCGGAGCGAGCGATACATCACTGCGCCACAGGGTGAGTCTATTCTATATAAAGTATACAATTCCAATTGACCAAGTGTGGGTTTACTGACGATTCGCCAAAAAATGTTTCCCAAAGTTTCACATCCCAAACTATTATTCCCAAATTATCATTTCCCAAATAAACGTTTGGCAAAACAACTTATCGCAAATTGACATTTAGCAAAACTTTTTTTGGCAAGTATTTGTTTCCCAAAATATTTACTTGGTCAAATTTCATTTTACCAAATATTATTTAGTCAAAGGTATTGTTAGGCAAAATTTCCATTTCCCAATATATTGTAATTAAATGGCGCACTGGAAATTTGTTGGTTGATTTTATACTTTGTGTCCAAGATTTGTGTGAAATAATGTGTATGTCGTACTTTTTTTCCTTCTGCTGCAAATGTCAAGGATGACATTTTCACTTACATGTCCGGATACATTTTATTAAAAGAAACCTGATGTTTTCAAGACCATTATGTTCTATTAATTTTTAATTAATTTAAAAAATCATTTCCGGTTTGCTCATTGTCAACCTAACACGCTCCTCCTCGCTTCGCTCGTCGTCGCACCTAAACTGACTTTGTCACACACGACTTTTCTGTTACAATACTAATAAAATTATTACACGTGGCTTTGCATGGTGTAAGTAGAAACATTTTTTGACAAAAAAAAATAGTTGACAAAATAATTTTGTCTAGTAATTAATTTGACAAAAATAAAGATGAGTATCCTTTTTTTGTCCAACTGAAGCACTTGGGAATAAAATTGAAATTATCATTTGACAGATTTGAACTTAAATTTGGCAAAAAAATCTTCGGTAAAATACGATCCCGTAGAAATGAAAATGCAAATGCCTAAATATTTTCGAACTTTGCGATGTGAAATTTTGACCAAACATGTTTTTGGGATATAAGTTTTGCCATTAAAAACGTTTGCGAAATAAAATTTTGTCTAAATAAAATTTGACAAAGTAAAATTGTGCCAAATGATAATTTGACCAAACAAATTCATTGCGAAACATATCTTTGCCAAACAATACTTTGGGAAATGAAACTATTGCGATATGATTATTGGGAAATGAAATTTGACGAAACGTTTTTTGGCGAAACGGCAGGACACCCCAAGTGTGCCTACTGAGCGAAGCGAGCGAGATCTGACCGCTCTGCGCGTTGCGGGTCGGGCGACGTGGTGTGTCTTCTGATTGAAGCAAGCGAGATCCGCCAGTTCGTCAGCGAGCTGGCAACGTTGCGTAGCGAAGGATATGTCACTTGAGTTCTATTTATCAACGCGATTTTTACAAAATCTCTAATACAATCGCTGAAAAAGATCAATTTTGTCTAAAAAGAAGTATTGTATTGGGTCGTACCATTTTTTTTTTAAGTCCAAAAAACTAATTCCTACCGAAAGTTTCGCATCGAAACGGTCGGTCAATCGGTTTGACCGTCTCAATGTCCTAAATTCTGCTCCTTGTTATTGTTAATCGATAGCGAATAGCGATACGCAATCGAGTCTAAAGAGCAGCTGCAGAAAAAAAAAACACATCTATACATTATGAGCCACGGAGCACGCCTACCTATAAAATGGTTCTTTACCTGAATGAAAATAACTTCGATGGGAATGTAACAATGAAATATATTATATACTGCATATTGTATTCGTTGTAATAGTACTTTATTACAAATCTGTTATACATGTGTTTGTAAAACATAAAATTATCTTACAATAAAACTAAACTATTAAATCTAAAATTAAACTTAAAATAAAATTAAAATTAAATTAAACTAAATAAATCTAAAATTAAACTAAACTAAATCTAAAAACGGCCCCTGTGGCATAGTACCGAAGACGCTGGCAGCATTTCCTCGCTGGATTGTCAAGCTAATACGCTGAGCGAGGAAGCTGCCAGCTCTTCGGTCGCCGGTGGCGTCTCTTAGTCTCTTCGATAAGTCCTTGAAGAGACTCAGAGCGCCAGGGCCCCACGGACCAAGGGTCTCGACGCCGAATGGAATAAAAATATATTCGGCGCCGAGACCGCTGTATTTTCCTACCTTTATTTTCTCGGCCGCCTCTGCTGCTGCCGCTGCCCTCACAGAGGTTCGGTGGAGATGAGACGGGGCCAGTGTGTCAACGCAAGTTGCGTCCCAAACCAGCACCCGTCCCATATTCCACGGAACCAACGACATCCCATCCGGTCTCTTACCGTCCGTCCTAGATATGCCGGTCGGCTCTAAAAGGGCCGGCACATTGACTGACGCAAGAGACCGGCGGATCACGTCGTTGAGGGCAGCATGCCTGGAGAAGCGGCCAGCGCTTCGTTGGCAGGAAAGCCCGTGGTGCCCAAGTCGGTCAACCTCATGGCCACAGGGGCAGCGATGGGGGGCGCAGACCGGGACCCCAAGACGAAGAGAAACTGAAATACGAAGAGTATCGGGGGTTAAAAATGTGCCCAAATTTGGTGAAGGGTGTGCATGGAGCCAGAACCCTGCTTCGCTGGTTCCAGCTGCTAGGAGTCTGGCTCGTCCCTCAGTGTCGGATTGGGCTAGGAGGGAACTAACGGTCAATTTACATATAATGTCGTCCCAGCTCCTTTGAGAATTTGGATATTCGGGAAAATTTTGACCGGGGCAAGCAATTGACCAAGCATTTTTGGCGTCAGCCAAGCCCGCAGCCTCACAGTTTGTTCGTAGGATTTTTCCTATGAGACTGGACGAGCTATGAGCTGACGACAAAAAAGCTGGTAATGCCACACTGGAAATTTTGCGGATCCCTAACCCACCGTGCCGGATGGGAAGGGATCCCTGGGTCCAAGACTGCTCGCTGAGTTTTATATTTAGGACGGATTCTAGGTTAATTTTAATTATAATATCTATTCTACTGCATATCAATTATCAAAGGCGACACGACTTCGCTCGCGTTAAAAAGAGACAAAAAGTAGCCTATGTCACTTTCCATCCCTTCAACTATATCCACTTAAAAAATCACGTCAATTCGTCGCTCCGTTTTGCCGTGAAAGACGGACAAACAAACAGACTCACACACTTTCCCATTTATAATACATATTAGTAAGGATTTCTGTAGTAAAAATCATTTCGATAAACAGAAAATGCTCCCCATATACTTTATAAACCCCCTTCATCATATACATATAAGGATATTTTACACTGAAAGAAATGTTTGCATAACTGTAACCAAATTTTAGGTTACTGCTTACCAAAAAATTGTGACTTGCGAACTACGTGTTACCCATTACCAAACCGTGTTTTGTTATTTGTGTTGAGATATTAACAACTTAACCCTTTATGTTACTATTTTGAATTGTATGTTCTACTTATAACAGTGGTATTAGTCTAGTAATAATTATAATATTTTGTGATTTACAACAAAACTGTTTAGCAACAAGTAACTCGACCAATTTAGCAATTTACAATCAAACTGAATTGTAAAAATACCTTTTCTGGTCTGGCAACTAGTAACAAAACTGTTTAGCTACAAGTTACTTGACCAATTTAGTAATTTATAATCAAACTGATTTGTAAAAATACCTTTCCTGGTCTGGTAACTGGTAACAAAACTGTTTAGCTGCAAGTAGCTCGACCAATTTAGTAATTTATAATCAAACTGAATTGTAAAAAATATCTCCTGGTCTGGTAACTAGTAACAAAACTGTTTAGCTACAAGTAGCTTGACCAATTTAGTAATTTATAATCAAACTTAATTGTAAAAATACCTTTCCTGGTCTGGTAACTAGTAACAAAACTGTTTAGCTACAAGTAGCTTGACCAATTTAGTAATTTATAATCAAAATGAATTGTAAAAATACCTTTTCAGTAGCCTTACCTGACCCTCTAGCACAACTTGCCTTGTCGCGAGCGAGTCCATACTTGAAGTCGCGCTTGATGCATGGACTCGCGTGCGACAAGGCAAGTTGTGCTAGAGGGTCAGGTAAGGCTACTGAAAAGGTATTTTTACAATTCATTTTGATTAAAAGGCCAGATCTCGTATTACAATTCAGTTTAGGACTAACATTTATTTGCTATCATGCGACGAATGTAGCTCCGTCCTGAAGCAATTCTGTTTAGTTCCTAAACTAAATCGTAATAAAAGATCAGGTAAGACTACTAAAAGGTATTTTTACAATTCATTTCAATACAATGTGATTCCACTATACTCTGGTTGATTAATTTAAGGGCGGATTCATTGATATCGCGCCTTTTTGTACTAAGTTAATTGCCGGATGGGTAGCTATTTGATCGAACGTTTAACAAAATATAGTGGAATTACCATATAGTATTTATGTAATAGTTGACTTAATTTGATAATATTCATATTACGACGGGTTTTTACTTGAATTGGTGTTACTTATATTAAAAGCAACAATAGTTAAATTCCATTATTTTCATAAATAATTAACATAAAGCGTCTTGATACGAATATTCAAATTTTAGGTAGGTAGCGTAGTAAAACTCTTCCTTTGAATGGTACAGTTTTATTCCAATAATTGCTGTATTTCTGAAATGTAATAAAATGATGACAGTACAACATTTTTTTTACTACCTATATTTAGGTATAATCCAAAAGTATCAGCTAATTATTTTGACTGAGGATGCTTGGGAAGACAATCCTCAGTCAAAACAATTATAGTTCTATTTCTACCCTTCTTAAGGGAAACTGTTCTGGGTACGTTCTTCCCATCTGTTCCCAATACAGTCATGTACAATTTACAAATGGAGCTGCGGATGTGCTTTGTATACTCCATACATATTTTAGAAACAAATGACGCCAGAATTGAAACAATGTGCTCTATTTATTCCAGAGATATTTTAGAAAGAAATGACGCCCGCCGTCCTGATGGCAGGTCCGCAGGTGCATTTGCTAATGGCTGCCAAGGGTCAAAGTACTGCCCGAGGTTAATATTTACAAGGCATGTATATTTAAGCTTATTTAATTCCATATCAGTCTCTAACCACTCTCTAAATTCGATTGAGCTTAATATAATATATGAAGCACATGTATTTAACTCATGTACATGTACTTTGACCCTGAGTAGCAGCTATTAGCTTGAACTGTAAATGTACCTGCGGACCTAACGTCAGGGCGGCGAGCATCATTTCTTTCTAAAGACGCTACAGGAGCGAAATTCTAAAATGGAAAGGGGCCCTCCTTTCAATTTGGGAATTCTAGTTTAATATACTAGTGTTATTAACGCGTAATACTCTGCAGCCGGACTACCTCGCTTTATTGTGCTCAGATCACAATGGTGATGAAATGTACCCCTGATGTAACCTCTTGTACCTAGTCGGAAATTACATGTACCTCTGTAGTTGGACAGAAATATGTGTTTAAAAGGGGTCCGGCTACTCGCGTACTAACGGCGATAACTAAAAATCGAAATCTGTGAAAAGTAATTTATAAGGCCACTTTTAATAGAAATATAATAAATAACTTATTCAAAGATATACTATGAATTTTCTGAGTTGAACTTTACGCTTTTGCCGTAATCTGTTAAACAAAGGCCTTTGTTTCTATTATTCACGGCGGCTAGCTCCCGTTTAAACGGCACGTGCTATAGTCTCAGTGTAGTTAAAACGCAACTATCATGATAGTAATAAGGTTCAAATCCATAAAAAGCCCTTTCGGAGATAACACGTTTTGTCATCTTCAAAACAAGTTACCTGCATACTGCAAACTGTTTAATAAATTTGAACCCTATTGCTATCATGATAGTTGCTTTTTAACTACACTGAGACTTTAGCACGTGCTGTGGAAACGGGAGCTGGCCGCCGTGAATAATAGAAAGAAATGCCTTTGTTTAACAGATTACTGCAAAAGCGAAAAGTTCATCTCAGAAAATTCATACTATAACAGGTACAGTTTTTGATAGTTACTTAAATTATATCTTGAAGTCAGTGACATCAGCGGATACAGACGTGGTCCGGCTGGGGAGTATACTCCGCAGCCGGACCCCTTTAAACACATATTTCTGTAAAATTACAGAGCTACATGTAATTTCCAACAAGGCACAAGAGGTACATTCCACCATTGTGATCTGAGCACAATAAAGCGAGGTGGTCCGGCTGCAGAGTATCAAGCTTATTAACTAGATTTATCGAAAAAATTGTCCATTAAGAACGAAAAGTTAAGATATTCCGAAAAAATCTTTAAAATCAAGGTTCCGCTCTCGACTGTTTCCTTCTTCAAAACTTAATCACTCGTAACGAAATTTGAGAATCTGAATAACAATGGTCGGTTTAGTTTTTTTTGGCAAATTGTCACCAATTTTGAATACCACACCTTTTTTTACGCCATAATCAATAACGCCATTTTTGGAAATTTTTGATGGGCTCTAGCGTTTTTAAAAATAAGAATATCAAAAAAAAAACAAATCTGTCCGACACAGATAAAAATTATAATAATCTGTGTTGAAAAAAATAATTGCTGTATCTTCAAAAACTAGGAGGAAATAGTCGAGAGCGTTTGTATGGAGAATTGACCCCTCCTGTAGCGTCTTGAGTACATTGTTCTAATTCTGGCTCACATTTGTAGCACTATCTCCTGACGTATACCGCATCTCCATTTACACCCGCTATCCTAAAATAACTTCAGTACTTATCAGTGGTAATACATAAAAAAATCTGTGCTGTCACTACTAACACTACTACATTAATAATGGTAACCAGTTAGTTCACAACAAATATTATCATCATTAACAACGACAACACAGGAGAGAGTAGGTTCACAAAAGTACGTATTAAAAGATTGAACTGGGTAATCATTACATTACATTTCCATTCTCGCCACTATAGACGTACTTAACATTAATATAAAAAAACATTATATTTAATAAGGGGCGGGGTATTCGTGGTAGCCATCCCAAGTTACAATTATTATTACAAATGCCCTCTTTGTGTAACATATCTTTTACCATTTGAAGCTAAATTAATATGATTTGGAATATAAGATAACAATGAATCCTGGAACACAAATATATTTGATTCAGTTTCTGGAATTTCCACTTCGAAGCAATGCAAGTGAAAATCAAAATCAATTGTTGTTACAAGTACACATTCAAAGATGATGCGATCATTGTTATAAATAAAAATATTTTTGATCATCGCAAATGTAAAATCACCTAGATCTCCTACATTTTGAACGAGAATTGCTCCGGGCGTGTAATGTGTGCCTTTAACTTTCACCCACTTTACAGAACTGAGAGAAATATTCTCATTGAAATGTAATTGAAGTATTACTTCTTTGCGTTTTTGTACCGTTATTTGTTTAGACGGACCTACAGAGAAAAGCGCATCTAAAGTCCCTTTTAAAAACATATTATTCAATTGTAATTGATGTTTATTGGCCAGTGTTAATGTTATATTACGACGGTTAAAAGACGCACGTGCAGCAATTTTAGATACCCTATGTTTAGCCTCATACCGCATGCTCCAAAAATTTACTAGTGGTCCAAATTTTAACAACATTGATGGATAGTGAACCATAAAATGAAATTTAGGTTTAAGTTTTTCCCCAGATAATGATATATAAAGTTCATTTAGTTCAGAAATCAAAACCTTTAACAGGTCACAAGTACCTTTATCAATCTTATAAGACATTATCAAATCTAGTATTTTCCTCAAAGTAATATATATTATCCAATAACAGTCATCAGTAGGAACAAAATCTCCTATTAGTAGACCGAAATATCGAAGAAAAGTTAACATTTCGGAAGCCGAGAGTCTAATATTGCCCTTCAAAATATGTTCCATAGTCAAAAGACAGGGTTTGCTTCCAGCATCAGGACCATAATCAAAATGATTAATTCTAGAATTTAAAACATGTAATGAGAAATACTTTAAGTCACGGATATATTTTATCAAGAGAAAAGACATAACATATTTAGCTACACCTTCCAGAATATCATGCATGATATCTACACCTACGTTATCAAACAAACTAAAATCATTTACGGTCAACCAAACACACTTTTCTTTCAGGCCTGTGCTAGCAGGGCATTTTTTTAGCAATTGTTCGTTGTAGTTTTCAGCATTTCGCAATATTTGTTCATTTTCGAAACATTGTGTTTTCAATTCCTCTTTGGAGACATTACAAATTCGACAAGGGTGATTAGATGAAAATGTTTCATTAAATCCTAGGATGGAATGAATCCCCAGGTTGTCGCCAATTATTAGAGCTAAAGAAAAGTAAAGCTTACCATGAAAACACGGTACATCTATATCAACTCCGAGTTCAGATAAAAAATTTAGTTCTTCTATTAATGGATGAAATATTACATTGTTTCCAAAGGTTGTTCTATCAGATGAATGAAATAAAAGAGCTAGAAAGATATTTGTTAAAGTAGAAGCGCGATATGGAGGAATACAACCAACAGATACATACACAGCTCCTAATTTATGGATACCCGAATGACTACCAAGAACATTCCCGCTTTCGTAATCATCAAAAAATAGGAACAATGGAAATACTAACCTATCCTTGTATTTCGCTTTAACTTTTGCCCAAGAGCTCCCCTGTATAATGTTTCTAATAAGGCTATTGTCTAGTAATAAATTGTTAACGTAATCGAGAGTTTCTGCCATAACATTGTCGAGTGAAAAATATTTTTGCAAAACAAGTCTAAGAGGAATCAATTGCTCTTTACATTCCATTGGGGCATATGTTACTACACCACGCTTTTTAACACTACACATTGTTTGCCCGATAACTATTTCTTTCGGGGGTATGTAAGTTCCTTCTCCTTTTAAATATTCCAGACGTTTATATTCAGTATCGAGTGACTTAATAGGAGATTGAACAGCAGACAAAACCTTCTGTTTCAAAGACATAATTTTTTTATCTTGTTCTGGGGATGTTGTTACTTCTCTAAAAATATTTTCTAAATTACTGGATAAAGTATCGCATAAGTACATGTTCATTCCATCTACTACATCTTGAACTGCCGTTTTAGGTATTAATGGGTTTGCATACAGCGATGATAAAAACATTGGCAATGTATAATTATTTGAATGTGGATTTGCAATATTAGAAGGCCGATGTCTTTCTGACGAGCAAGGGATAACAATATTTGATATTTGGTCAGTAGAAGCATTACAAGTATCACTCTGCATATTAATATGATCGCGTGTTATATGTTTCTTATAAGTATTTTTTAAGTGAAAAGTTCGATTACAGCCATCTTCTACACAAGGATATAATGAAAAATTATGTGTTCCATGCATTAAGGAAAAATGTTTAAATAATTCTTTTATACAATCACAAATCTTGAAGCATAAAAAACACTTAGGCATTTTTTCAGGACCTAGGTAATCTAATTATTGGGTACAAAGGTAACAAATCAATTAGTTTAACTCACTCTCCTTGTTGAATATTTAAATCTGTCATAAGTGTGTTCACTGTCGTGTAAATTTTGTCATATTTTGTTTTTATTTGGTAAAGTGCGGTTTGGATAAATTGCCAAACGTTATTAGACTCCGCAGGATATTGTGCGTTAAGAACAAATATTATTTTAAAACACGCATCAACTGCATTTATGATCGATGTCACTTCGTAACGAACATTATTTACAATTATGTACCTGCCTGATATTTCCTTGATAGAAGGTCCTACAATTACTATAGACGGCTGTAACGTTAATTCCATTTCGCGCAGTTTTTCCGCTCTACGTGCGATGGTGTCTTCTATGTGCGCCGCACATTTCACATGGATGATAAATCCCTCCAACACCTCCTGCTTAGACGGCCGCCAAAGACGTTTTGGCTTGGTTTTATTCTTACTCTTGCCTACGTTCGAAGTAGTCATCAGAAACGGGATCGCCATCAATGCTGCCAGGTCCATGACTTCTTCACGCTGTTCTGAAACATTCAATTTAATATGTAGCCTCCTCAGTCCTCTTGTATACATTTTTGTGCATATTTCGAAATCCATTTTGAACTTTTATTATGTAACAAAAGGTTCTAATTTCAAAAACAAACCAATCGCTTTCTGGACTCAGGAGGATAGGTGTATACATAATATAATATAATATCAATGTTAGTTATCTCTAAAACAAGATTTTTTATTGTTTAGTAAGTTAAAATATTAAATATTATATTTTAAACATAACATTAAATATCAACAATAGAAACATTTCAGATCGAATTTAGAAAAAGATGTGATCAGGAATACGTCTTAAAAATCTACCGGGTATACATATAGGGTGGGTAACGAAAGGCTGTACTCCTTAAACATTAACCAACATTTGTTCAGCAACTTTTAAAAACTATGAAGTCTCCAATTTATTTTATTTCATACAATATAAATATTAGCTTCAATCTACTGGAAGCAGTGAAAAATGCGTTTTTTGCGTTGTGTTTTCCTTGCTACAGTGAGGGGAAAAGTTTTGTATTAAACACGGGTGCAAATGTGTTTTACTTCTCGTGTCTTGAAAAACTCGCCAAGTTCAGGATTCGATTTTCGAACCACTCGCTTCGCTCGTGGTTCAACTACACAATCCTTTCACTTGCTCTTTTTCCAATTCTACACTCCGCGTTAAAATACAACTTTGCACCCTTGTATAACAAATAACTATTTATTGCCTCTTAGTAAAAACTTTCAATGGTGATAAAAGTCAAAATAAAAGTTAGTTAAGTTAAAAGTTGCTGAACAAATATTGGCCAGTTTAAAAAGTATAATAGGCTACATTTTAATTTTTTGCTTTAGTGACAGGGCCCACCCTATACATAATATACATATATATATACTTACAAGACATGCTCGTATAAATAAATAACTAAGCAGTGAGCTCAAGAATGCTTGTGTAGCGGGTACTCAGACACACTCATAAAAATAAAACGATAGAAAATAATTATGCTCATCATACAAATCAATGGCCTTAGGCAGCGTTCCCACTTATGCGTCGCGTGTCTCGGGGCGCGCAAGGGGCGTCCGCGCCACGCCGCTTAAGTGTAATTCAAAAAACGTCTCCTCAGTACATTTTGTATAGGAAAGACGTAAGACGCGCCCCAGGTGGCGTGGCGGCGGCGGGGCGCGCGCCGCGCCGCTTGGCGGCGCGCCTTACGTCCGTTGCGCGCCCCGAGACACGCGACGCATATAAGTGGGAACGCTGCCTTAGATATGGGTTTTCGAACCTAGGACCATGAACTTAGCTGGAAGGGTCACTTACCGACTTGGCCAAAGTGGTAGTTAAATTAGAGGAATTAATTATGATAGAGAGAAATATAAATATTTGTTATATTTACCATGATCAATATCTGCTAACATGTCTTTCAAAAACGCGTCAGAGCGGTTTTTGGCTAACTTGATTAATTTTGGTCTCATTAAAAGCCAATTTCCTGATAGTGTTTGGTTATTACCAGGGTACAGATGTGCGTAATCTTTTAAAAGCTGTGAACAATTGTTGAATGACATAAATTAGAGTTACCTAACAATAAAATAATGTAAATTTAGTAAGACAGAAGCACTCTTTATGAAGCTTTTACTAATAATGAAGTATTGGCAGGGTTTGATGAATGAAGGACATTTCATAAAGCAGTTGCATCACATCATTGAATAACGGTGCTCTTACACGGGCGACACATTACCAAGCAATTCGCATACCATTGCCGCGATTGCTCCATAGTTGGTGCGTCTTGAACAAACGCGGCAATGGTATGCGAATTGCTTGGCAATGTGTCGCCCGTGTAGGAGCTACTTAAGAGCACCGTAAGAGACCTGAATGAGATTTCTAACAATAAGTAAGGTCAGTTAAATAGTTTAGGTACATACCAAGAATATACCTCCTGGCTGGTTAAGTGGTTTAAACTCCGAAAAATATTGTTGGATCGTATATTCATTAGACTGTAAACGGGTCAAACGTGTTTTGGCAGTGATGGTCCAGTAGTCTTCGACAGTTTCCCAGGGATCGCAACAGTTTTTCAGCCATAACAGTTTTTCATTTATATCAGATTCCAAGTGATCTTGCAGTTGCATGACAGCAGCTTGAGTGCTACTGCTAGCTCGTGGCGATTCTGGCTCACTATAGGATGACGAAGTAGAACCACAGCGTTTTTCTCTGCCTTTTATAATACCCGATTTTATATACTCCCTCCTGCGTTGTCGGTAGCAATCAAGCAATTTTCCTTTAGCTGATATTTTTTGTTGTGGGCTAAAACTAGCAAACGGAATAAAATACACGGAGGAACTTTCCTTTTTGAAGATTTGAGTAATTTCAAACGCCAACTGATATAATCTTGAGCTGGTGATGGTTTTTTGAGGATCATCTTTTAATTCATCATTTATAATAATGCTGCAAAGTCTCCTCCTCGCAGCATTATCCAGTAAGCCTTTTTCTTTGTAGCGTAGGAGAAGACCTTTTCCTTCATTGTATTTAAGTAATGTTTCATACAACTTCTGTAATTAAAAAATAAGTTTACCTAAAATGTCTTCTAAATTATGTTAAAAGCAATTAATAACCAAGTAGTGTAACAGACTGTCCGCCTAGGTTTTAGTTATGTAACTGATTTGGTTAAAAGGTGGGAAAAAGCCATTCTTCTCTTCTCTAGGGGTTACCACTATCTCCATATCAAAATTGGTGCAGCGGATAAAGCGTGAAAATAAGACAGGTGGACAGACCGTGTGGACAGACAGACAGAAGTGGGTAATATTTACCAGCTTAAATTAACTGTATCTTTCAACAATAGGCAGTAATCCTAATATCGAATGAAATTTATTAATATGGAAACGAGTCTAAGTAATATTACAGTCAACTCATTTACTTTACATATTTCTTCTATCTTTCTTTTTATCCAACTTACAAAATAGAAATTAGGTTTAAAATAAAAATAACTACCGTCCATGATTTTCTTATAATCATCTGAAGCTTTATTTTGTGCATAGTATAAAATATTTTATTTTAAGTATAGCCAGTATACTAGTATAGGCAAGTTCCCTATTATGGCTAGAAAAGTTAAGTAGCCTAGAGGAAACAAATTTTCATTTTCACCACGCCAACTAGTAGTAGTTTGTGTTGTATGTACCTATCTATCTTGTATCTATCAAATTTGATGTTAAATAAAGTATATTCTATTCTATTGGCTGTCTAGATGCTTCAAAAAGTGATAAGAAAGTAATTTCATACAAATTTTAACTTGATGTCCTAAGCTGGCTGGTAAAAATTACCTTCAAATACTGATTTTGTATAATACATGTTTAGTAAATTGGATGGATCTGATTTACTTTTATGTCTTAAAGTTAGTATTTTCTCAGTGTTGGTGTGCTGAATTATTTTATTTGTTTAACCTTCGTGCCTTGAAACAGTGCCATTACTCAAGATTCCACTTTTCAAACCACTTGCTACACTTGCGGTTCAATATTGGAATCTTTCGCTTGCCCGGTATCAAGATATTGGCACGTGTGGTTAAACAACAACTTTGCCTCCTTGTAAAACAATTAACTATTAAAATATGATATGATTAATAGGAGTTTCCGAGTTTTATAACTCTACTTACGCAATTCTCTTCCTGTTCTCCATGGACATTTATTTCAGTAGGTGGTTGTTCGTCTGGCTGTGCCTCTAGTGAGCATGATGATTTTTCAATTAAATAAATTGTTTTCACGGCGTCATTTTCATCCTCCTCCGCCTAAAAAGTAAAAATGTGTCTATCAAGGTGTCATGAAATTTAAGAGTTGGGTGATTCTAAGAGGTACTTTCGACGGCACTGACAATAAAATATATTTTTTCAAGATAAAACTTCATAATAACATATTTATTTTATAAAACTAAATGTTTTCTACATGGACACTCAAAATTATTACAGAAATTTATGTAAATTAGTCACAATCAGCTCTAATGTAGGAAAAATGTCTCTCCCCTGACCTGTCCCCCAACCGAATAGGTAAAAAACAAAAAAAGTCCGCGCCGTCACTCCATACAACGTATTACCTCTTAACTTAGAATCACCCAGTTACAGCAGTGGCGTGCCTAGGGTTTTGAAATAAGGCAATCCGGAAGATACGTTTTCGCAATATCTAACTAATCTTCAGTTTTCGGACTCACAGCCCTACAAAATGTTCTCTTATGCGCCTCACTTTTCTGAGAAATACACAAGTCAGGCGTTGGTTTTGGCGCGGAAATAATGTCTCGTTTTTGGGCAAAATTTAATGACTTTACCTTGCCTTCGTCGATTAATATGTGTACGCATTTATCACCGTCACAAGGAACAACTTCATATATTGTCGATTGGTTTTTTAAACGAATTAAGCACTTAGTAATAAGGAAACGATGAAGAGGACATTCACTTCAGTTCAGTTTTTAAAAAGTGAATGGCTTCAGTCCATTGGGACTATTTCGCCAGTGTTCAGGTGATATGAGCTAATGACAAGATTAAATGAACTTACCTGAAGTTAAGTTTTTGTACGGATAGTACGACAGTGTACGGTGAAATAGCGCTTGTAAATTGATAGCTAGATTTTACAAGAGCACGTGGACTACCGGCCGTTGACGACAAAAAGAGGCTAAACGCGTTTCGAGATTAATTCTTCATCAGCTTCTCAATACAACATTAGTTTACTGCATAATAAGCTATCGATATTACACTTTAAACAATATTAATGAGTAAAACAAAAATAAATTAACACAACACGAAACCGCTAAGATGGCGTGCCAACCGGAAGTCAGCACATTCACTTTTTCATTTATATTACAATACTCTTTGATTCACTTAACGCAAATAAACGACTAAATAATACACTTGAAGTTGTTCCTCTAACGCGCCTCACTTCATACCAAAAGCCCGGCTTAATATCGTTCAACAAATATATTGGTATTATTGGTTGCTAGGCATAATGTAGGCAAAACGCTCAAAGAGCAGGATGAAAGAGTAAGCCCCGTTGCAAGCCAGAGTGCGAGCGAACAAGACTTCAAGTCTCGTTCCTTCCGCGCTGCACTAGCGCCACGGCAAAAAATTGCAACATGCTGTGGTCTGTACTGTACCGTGCGGTCGGTCGCCATGCGCTTCACTTAAGGTTATGGAGAATTTGGCGCGCGGTTTTAAAAATGTTAGGGCAAGCCCGGCTTTTGGGCTGTACCGCCACTGAGTTACAGTTAATTAAGTAATGTATACATTAATCTATTTCCGTTTATAATTTGTATATACAGGGCGTCCCACGGCGATGTAACATGGTACCTTAAATACCATAGATAGCATATTTTGCTGAAAGAAGACTTCATTGTATTTTTAAAACTTAGTAAAATTGCATTCATATTTTTGCATGCATTCAAAAATTGCATGGAAAAAAATTACCGCGTCGTCGGAGGAAAGTAAAAAGTAAAAAAAAAATATAAGTCCTCAGTCCTCATAGTAAAAATAAAAAAAATTGAATGCAATTTTACTAAGTTTTAAAAATAAAATTAAGTCTTCTTTCAGCAAAGTATGCTATCTATGATATTTAAGGTACTACTTTCCCTCCATGTGGCATCGCTGTGGGACGCCCTGTAGAGTACTGTAATTACTTAAAAAAAAAATGTGTATTGTAGGTATCCCGTGTAGTGCCAGGTTAAGAATTATTAATCATTGAGAATTTCACCATCCCCTTTCCTCCCGTGGGTGTCTTAAAAGTAGACTGTGGGATATGGGTTTCATTGAGATGTGGGTGATGGACTGGCAACCTGTCACTGTATCATAATTTAGTTTTCTTTCACCCCGGAATTGCCAAGAGTGGCACTGAAACTTATAATTTCATGTCCTCTGCCTACCCCGTTTGGGAATACAGACGTGAGTTTATTGTAGAAATATTTAAGTAGAGGGAATAAATGTGAGTGTGTTAAGCAAAACGTCCCACTTTGTCAGTTACTATTAAGGCGAGATTTACTTGTATCTTTATATGAATAAACTGACAAAGCGGCTTTATGGCAATTGACATAGTGGGACATTTTCCCATGCACATTCACAAATCATTTAGAAAAGTATGTAATAAAAATAATATTTTGGTTTTACAATTAAGGGCCTCAATTTTGAAAACAGGCTGCAAGCTAGGTAACTACATATATACACGAACTTAAAAAAATATTACAACTCTAGTCTACTGTAGTAACAAATAGGTGGATCTGACCTGAGCCACAAAATCACCAAAGGGGGAACGACCACTGCCACTGCCAAAAACTGTACTGATCCTGCACTGCCTGATGAGAAATTGTATGTATAGGTACATACTTACTTTTTGGAGAATGCATCCGTAATTATGTCTTTTAAGATGGCTATTTGTGTAATTAATTTTGCTCTGTGTCCTATTACAGGAACCAGTTCTTTAAGGTCTTCTCCTGATAACAACTGCAAGGTGTCAATATCGATACTGTGCTCTGAAATTAAAACATACACATGTCAGCATACCAACGTTCACTGGTGAAGGATCCGCATTTTCAGATCACATTGGTAGTTATGGGTTACAATTGTTATTCGTTGAAATTGTTGGAAAATTCTATTGTACCTATATATTATAGGTACATAACTACCAAAGTGATTTGAAAACGCGGGGCCGCGGGCACGGAAAGGAACCTAGTGATAGACCACTCGTTTACTATTCTGTTACTATTTGGAACCATCCACACTCATGAGACGCATGTTTTGCGGCGCGCAACGGACGTCTCCCGTCTCCGCCACGCTGCCTGAATGTAATTCAAAAACATCTCCTCAGTACATTTTGTATAGGAAGGACGTAAGACGCGCCCCCAGGAGGCGCGGCGGCGTCGCGGCACGCGCCACGTGCGTCTCATGAGTGTGGATGGTCCCTTAGGTGGATATCTACTTACGCTACATGTAATTAATTAATGTTATTTAATGATGTTGTTACTTACCTTTAAATTTATCTATGTACATAGGGAGACCCCACGACTTTAGATACTCCTCCATCGTTGTTGTGGTACTAACATTGGCACACGAAGCATCACGCTCGGAGGTTCCGGCTAAATCCGCCGCCGCCGCCTCCTCAAATTCACTCATATTGTGCACCCGCCCTTGCCTCCAAGGTTTTCTCACAAAGAGCATGAATTTAAGAATACGTTTATTAATAACAACCGGATTACCGGACTGACAAACTTGCGACGCCTGCCGAGATGAGAAAGGAAACACAAACAGGAACGAACAGGTTTGCTTCGGTCCGTTTCACGTAAACAATCGCTCGTGCTACAGATAACAAAAGTTTTGTACCTGTTTTACTAAACATTACGTACTTTATAACTATAGTTTTTATAAATTCGTACATTTGATTAAGTAAGTAACAAAGAAGTAAAATCACTTATTTGTTACAAAACTATTTATTACTAATAAATAAAGTAGTAAATTGAAGACAACATAATTGTTTGTCTAATATTTGAATGAAATTGTTACCTGGTAGTTAGGTAAGGTAAAATTATTAGTATGCTATTAGATTTGGTTAAAATCAATCAAACACTTTAACAGTCTGCAAACATATACAGTTTGTTGGAGCAACAATACATAGTTTGGTAAAACTTAGTCTAACGTACTGATAATAATTAAGGATACATTTAAGTTAATTATAAACAGACAGTTCTGTTGCAGCAGCTCTACTACTTCGTTTAAGTTGATTAAGTTAATAACAGCCTAATATTAAATTACTGCACATCAAATACAAAATAACATGACTAGTATTGTATTACACCACAAAATTAGTTATGTAAATTTTACTAAAATTTGTTTCGCTATAACTTGAGTTCAATTATTTCTGAAATAACTTAATTAGTTCAGTTAATTATTTCTTTCAGTGTAGGAGCCAGCGTGTTTTACACTTGCCAAAAAATAGAAAAAAAAATGGTAGAAACAGAAACTATTTTAACATTTTCATGCCCATTTGGAGCTTATTATTTACCTATTTTTAATGAAAAATAGTAATTATTTAGCAACTAGCTATTGCCCGCGGCTTCACTCCCGTCAAATTTGAAAATTGCGGAATGCTCCATACAAACCGTCACCCCCTATTTTAGGGAAGTGGGGGGTTAAAAAGAGACAAAAGGTAGCTTACGTCACTTGGTCAGTCAATTGGTCGCTCCGTTTTGCCGTGGCCGCTCGCGTTAGAAAGAGACAAAAAGTAGACTATATTACTCTCCATCCCTTCAACTATGTTCACATAAAAAATCACGACAATTCATCGCTCCGTTTTGCCGTGAAAGGCGGACAAACAAACAGACACACGCACTTTCCCATTTATAATATTAGTATGGATTACTATGGATGAAACAAACTTGTAAACACACGAAAGCAATCAATCCTACATGTGATGAATTGCTGATGTAACCTCAATTTGTGTGTGATTTTTTATAAATAGTTGTTACTGTTATAAATTCTACAAAATCCACACTTCTCACCTGCAAAACAAGATCGTTACACGTTTCAGTTTCCAAGTATTAGCAATAAAGAAGTTCTGAAAGTCGGAAAGTATCGACTCCCACCCAAATGTAAACATTGGTCGCGGAAGTATGTACAACATCTAAACTCTGACCATCGATGGCCTTTAAAAGACTGTGTTAAGGTTCATAATGTGTCAGATAAAAGTACACAATAAAACTGACCATCGAAGGTCTTTAAGTCTTGGTTTTAAGGTTCAATGTGTGGATAAAAGTGTGGATTGTTCAGTAATATAGATGCGAACAAAGTGACAAAACTATGTATACACGACTCAAGGGGCTGACAACACCCAAATGCGCAAAATTGATGTTTCTTGCGAAGGTTTTTAAGACAAACTATTAGTTTTAGTAAGGCAAGTAAATTATATGTTATTATTCATTATATTTTAAGGAACATAGCCGAACTCGATGCACGGTTTAATGAAATCGGCTCGATAGAAAAAAAAATACAAAGATTGGTCTCGAGTTCGTCATTAAACGGTTCTATGTCGTTCAATTATTCACTTAGTTGTCTTTAATTAAAATTCCAATAACAGAAATATACATATCTAAAACACTAACGAAACATATTGCACAAATAAATGCATCTTTCTATTTTATTTTAATATTTTTCCGTACTTTTCGTACCTAACCGCCCTCTTTTAGTGACATCGCGCTTTCACTTACTCCCATACAAATAGACAAAGTCCGCTAGCGTCAAGGTCATTGGGTGTTGTCAGCGTCTTAAGGTTATGGATACACATTTTTGGCACATTGTCCGTATCTATATTTATTACATTCCTTGATTGTACACGTAACGTGTAACGGCTGAGTGGAATTGGCAGAAAATGTATTTGATTCACGAACAACTGAGAATCTGGATAAATAATAGTATTTTTATATGAGAGCAATTAGTCAGTAGTCACACCGCAGCTGTTTCGATCTGTACGAATATAAACGAATGTTGATATCATTCTTTACTTTCGAGGTCACACTGTGACATGGGATTTGTAACATTTGTTCTACGTTTAGGCTAACCCCCTTATTCATAAACGTACTCTAAAGTTATCAAGCCGATAAAGTTCGTTTGTCCTTTTCTATCACACTAATACGTCGGAAAGGGACAGTTTATCGGCTTGATAACTTTAGAGTACGTTTATAAGGGGGTAAGTCTGTATCGTGTCGTGTCCTGACTATCAGATTAGGCAAAATATTGTTATGTTCTTGCCATCGATTTTTAGACTTTTTAGTACATATCACTAAAAGCCGATTGTCATATTTCACTTCGTTAACTTGAGGTTTGACTTGAGTTTTGGACGTACAGTTTTAATGTGCAGGTACATTTTTTCACCTTATTACAACGTCTGAAGGTGAAGCAATGTATTACACATCTTTATGAACTGGACTGTACATACTTCAATATTTTCCTGCCGTCTTCAACATTTTTTTTTATATCAAATACGCCCGCTTGTTTGAAGTCTATTCTGCTAAAATTAGTGTAGCGCCCCAGACACAAAAATCATTCTCAACGATGGTTTAATTGAAAGTAATCAGGTTACGAATTCGTGACTCGCAAATTGTGCACATTAGCGGTTTGTATTTTTATGTACATGTACGTATAAAGTATGTCTCTAGAGCTGATATAATAACAGATATTTTTAAGCAGAAATCAATAGCACATAATTTTTCAGATATTTAACATATAAAAACCACCAATATATTTATATGGAAATAAAAAAATCTAAATATTTGACCGGGCAAATTCGAAACAGATAATAGTACGAGGTTGACTTTTATTGTCCCTATTAAACAATATTAACAGCATGATAATCCACCCAATAAGTTTGACCTTTATTTAATACTTTAATTTAATAATATATTTACATTTTTTGCGTGGTTTGGTTTGGACCTTAGTGTCTTACATTTAGGAATCCATATGGCAAACCACCACGCCGGTGGAGCTGGGCCAAGGGTAGGTGATGAGCCGTGTCGCATGCTTTTTATTCTGTTCTTCTATTACACATTAACGTAAATGAGGAGGCACACTGACATTTTACCCCGCCAGGCGGCGCCTATGCAAGAGTCTAGGCATGTCACTGTCATTCATATGTGAGAGAGAGAAAAAACATAATTATCAGCTTCTCGCTCTCACGTCTCACGGACTAATAGAGTGGCGCCATCTGTCATCTCCTTTGAGTGTTCCTCCTCATTACATGACTGTTTCTACATAAGTAATATTTTAGGTAGATCAAAAACAGACGTTTCCCACCGATAATAAAGTCCAAAGTAATTAAAAAAATTACATATTTATTTTAGGCATGCGATTTGACAGTCGTCGAAAAGAGTATATACTTGTCAGTACATACATCTATCTCACGTTTTTCTCTTCTACCATTTGACAGATCTCCGTCATCCTGTGAAATGTATTCTTCCGTTCTTCAGAATCGTTGAAGCAACGCTTGTTACAAACACGCGAAAGCTATGCAAAGTCTAATTTCGACCCATATGTCACGGCCAGGTATAGCCCCGGCGATTATCGTTAGACTTACAAGCCACAGGTCACGAGTTCAAATCTCAGTCGTCGCATACGTAGATTTTACAGCTTTTATAATTTATTTTTTAAGGTTTTATTTATATTATAAGTTGATGAGTACAAGCTACTGCAATGACATTAAATACAAGGACGCACAATTCATAACAAAAATGTTTTAAAAATCTGGCTCTAAATTGCATTTATAACATTCTTGTTGATGCTAATAACGTTAACTTCTTATCTGCTTAGGAAAAAAATCGCTCATGCCATAACCAACTTAGTGTATAAAGACCTAAGTATCAAAATTGCAAATGGAACTGCGACACACTAAAAACTCTTTACCAAAATACCTTTTGTCATAATGTGTTCAAATGACTTATATGTCAAAATGAATTGCGAACGAATATTGAATGAATGGAGCCGCTACCAATATATAATAAGTATGTAGGTATTAGATATTTCCAATTTATTCCATAAATATAAATACCTAAAAAAAGGCCGCAATTTTACTTCTTCATTACATAAACTTTAAAAATACCCTACTGTATCATCTTTATCTTGGTCACTTGTACTCCGTTTATTACAATAAATGTATTGTTGTTACTTACATCAAAATAAGTTTAAAATATGGTTACTAGCGCCATCTAGTCAAGAATATGTGTAACATGTGTTTATGCTCCCATATCTGAATATGAATAAATCCGTTACTTGTCAACCGTCATTCGTGCGTTTCATTATAGGTTATGGGTCCCATCCCGTTTTTAATTAAAAAGTAATTGTAATAGTTAGTGTTTTTCGTGTAAAGTGCTTAAAAATGAGTTCTCATTTTCTGACGAACGTGCCGAAGCTGAAAGGTCGCGAGAATTACGACGATTGGGCGTTCGCAGTAGAAAATTTGCTGATACTTGAAGGCGCGAACAAGTATATCAAGGAAGAACCTGCGGCAGACGGGACTACAACAGTGGTAGACGCTGCAAACGCAAAAGCACGAGCGAAGCTGATTTTGACGATAGATTCATCATTATTTGTGCATATAAAGAAGACAAAGACCACGAAGGAATTGTGGACGGCGTTGAAGACTTTGTTCGACGATTCGGGATTTTCGCCGAGGATTACTTTGCTTCGTCATTTAATATCCATCAGACTGGAAAACTGTGAAAATATGACGAATTATGTGACACAAATAGTTGAAACTTCGCAGAGATTGTCCGGTACGGGTTTCAAAATTGATGATGAATGGGTGGGCTCTTTGATGCTTGCTGGTTTACCAGAACGTTTTATGCCCATGATTATGGCTATCGAGCACTCTGGTATCAGTATAACGGCCGATTCCATCAAGACAAAATTACTCGATATGGAATCAAGTCAAGTAAGTGAAACGGAACGCAATTCAGCATTACTTGCAAAAAGTCACTTGAAGAAGAAGTGTAGCAACACTAGCAAGCATAGACAACAGACCGGTCAAACGTCAAAATCGAATGAAAACACGAAAAACATAACCTGTTACAAATGCAGAAATACAGGCCATTATCGGAGCCAATGCCCACTTTTAAGTGAGAAATCGGAGAATAAGAAGCAGACTAACGCGTTTAGCGTTGTTTTTCTCAGTGGAGATTTCAATAAAAGTGATTTTTATGTCGATTCCGGTGCGAGTCAACACTATACGCCGAACGAAACTTGGTTGCAAAATAAAGAGTTTTCGCCGGCTGTTCCAGACATTTTCGTAGCTAACAATAATAAAGTACCTGTTTTATGTTCCGGAGATATGGAAATATCAACAAGTTACGGCTACGAAGTGAACGTGAAGAATGTCCTGTGCGTGCCAGAGCTTACGACAAACTTGTTGTCAGTCAGTGAATTGATAAAAAACGGAAACAGTGTTGATTTCGGTACCAACAATTGTTTGATTCTTAACAAACTAGGCGATATAGTGGCAGAAGCTGACCTAGTCAATGGTGTTTACAAGTTAAGATTGGAAACAAAACAGAGTTGTATGTTATCTTCACCAACAGCTGATGGTCAGACATGGCATAGTCGTCTTGGGCACATAAATGCCAATGATTTGAACAGGATGAAGCGTGGACTAGTTGATGGAATAGATTTTCCTGGAACTTTCACCGGAAGTAAATTAAATTGTGAAGTATGCTGTGAGGGAAAACAGTCAAGGTTACCTTTCTCATCAGGCACAAGAGCTACAGAGAGCCTTCAGATTATTCATAGTGACATCTGTGGTCCTATGGAGAAGAACTCGCTTGGTGGTGCAAGATTTTTCATTATTTTTGTCGATGACTTTACTCGAATGACTTTCATTTATTTTCTTAAAGCAAAAAGTGAAGCATTAAGTTATTTTAAAGAGTTCAAGTCAATGGCCGAAAATAGTCAAAACAAGAAAATAAAATTTTTAAGAACAGATCAAGGCCGTGAGTACTGTAGTAAAGAATTTGAAGATTTCTTGAAGAATGAAGGTATAGTACACCAGAAAACCAACCCCTACAGCGCTGAACAGAATGGCCTTAGCGAAAGGAATAACCGCACGATCGTGGAACGTGCACGGTGTCTTTTGTTCGAGGCCGGCCTAGAAAAGAAATTCTGGGCAGAAGCTGCCAATACTGCGGTATACATAAAGAATCGGTCAGTAGCGTCGGGGCTAGAGAAAACTCCATACGAGATGTGGACAGGGAGAAAGCCTAATTTGGAAGGTTTGCGCATTTTTGGAAGCCCTGTCATGGTTCACATCCCGAAAGAAAAAAGGACTAAATGGGATAAAAAGTCCAAGAAGCATATTCTTGTAGGATTTCCTGAGAACATAAAGGGTTACAGAGTTTATGATCCTGTGAAGAATCAGATTACAACCAGTCGAGATGTTGTGATTCTTGAGAAGAAAAGGAATGACGACACAGTCACAGTTTGTGTAGAAAACACAGATTCAGTGGGGGAGTTGACAGAGGAATCTGTGGTTAAATTAGAATTAACCAGCAAAGCTCCAGCGACTCTGAGTTAAAATACCTAGACGCGGAAAATGAAGGTGAACAGCATGAAGAGGAAGTACAGCAGCAGTCCTTAGAAGATATATCTAGAACAGATGCAGGCCTGTCACAGTTGAAACCTGAAATTCAACTGTCTTCAGTAGATGCTTAGCCGAGAAGACCCGAGGTATCACAGAAGTTGCCCACTGTGAAGAACGTCAGAATCAACAGAGGAAGAAACCTGAGCAGTATAGTTTTTGCAAATACATGCACCTATGTGGGAGAAGATGAAATGACATATGCGGAAGCTGTCAGTGGTCCTGAGAAACAACAGTGGTTGCAGGCGATGGCCAATGAACTGCAGTCGTTTTGAAGACAACGAAGTTTGGGAAGTTGTCGATGCTCCAGTAGTGTAATGGGTGCAAGTGGGTGTTGAAAAAGAAATGTGTTTGTGACATAAAATGAGTTATCATTGCGGCTTGTAGCTAAGGGCTTTACGCAAAAGCTCAGTGTAGACTATCAAGAGACATTTTCCCCTGTTATTTATTAGGCACTCAATGTTGAGGTTACTGTTTGCCTTAAGTGTACAGTTGAATATGAATGTAACTCATTTAGACGTCACAACAGCTTTTCTCAATGGCCAACTTAAAAAAGTATTTTTATGCATTTGCCAGAAGGTTTTCCTGTCAGTGATTTAAACGAGTTGAAATTAAAAAAAGGCTGTTTATGTTGTAAAGCAATCATCACTTGCTTGGTATAAAAAAAAAAGTGGATGAATCTTTATGTAAATTAGGATACACAAAATTGGAAACTTGAGCCTTGTGTATTTGTAAATAATCATTATGATAATTTGAAAACTATTGGTGTTCATGATTTTTCTATATTTTTAAATCATAGTTAAGTTGTTAGTTGAAAAAGTTTGAAACTTCTATGGAATGTAAATTAAATGTTGAAAAGGCAAATTGAAATAATTGTGAAGAGGATACTGACATGTTATTGTTAACTCAAGGTTTATAATTTCATTATAGAAGTGATTGATAATGATATTGTAGAAACAACTGACATGTTAAGTAAAGGTTTACTGGAGGTGATGTATACAGGTTTATGAAAACACTTAGTGTGGTTTAAAAATGATTTTATTGCTGTTTGTTTGTTGTTAGTAAATCATTTATTTAGTTATTTATTAACCTGTGCTAATTTGTTAACTTTGTAGAGAAAAATATTGTGATATTAAGTTAAGAAAATATTGTTTCCCCGGTTTGCACCTATGAAATATTAGTTTATTTGTTATTTTGATATAGTGGGGGTGTTGTTACTTACATCAAAATAAGTTTAAAATATGGTTACTAGCGCCATCTAGTCAAGAATATGTGTAACATGTGTTTATGCTCCCATATCTGAATATGAATAAATCCGTTACTTGTCAACCGTCATTCGTGCGTTTCATTATATGTATGTAATGTATGTATGTGTAAATTTCCTGAAATAAATGTCATATCTTGTTGTCACAAAGAAAAATTTACAGGGCTTCCAAATATCTCGAGCTGGAAGGAAAATAAATATTTAATTAAAATATTTTTATGAAAATAATTAAATTCGACAGCAGACAACCCAAAGGTTAATCGGATTTATTTATTATAGGCATATGTTTTAAATTAAATACCAGTGGCTCTGATCTGATAGTGGGATATTCTTTAAAATTTATTTTCAAAAGGAGATTTAATGTTGGTACCTAATGCCATTCAAATAATATTAGAAGCGTCTACGCGAGTGTTCGAATTTAATTATAGGATAGCACATATTGAAAGTACTGCAATATGGGTACAAAAGCCTGCCTATTGAAATATAAAATACATAGCAAAAAGTATAGAAAGGACCTACGACTTTTCGACTTTTTATTTACATTACATACCGACCATACAACTGACTCTAATTAATCTTGGTTTTAAAAAGTGTAAAATGTAGACCTAAGTGCGTTTTCATATTATCCGATCCGATATCGGATGTCGGACCGATATCCCATACATTACAGGCGGAATCTTGGATTCTTCTATTGATATCCTTCCGACATCCGTTATCGGATCGGATAATGTGAAAACGGTCTAATAGCGACTCGATAGTTTTTGTTTCTTGACGGTCATTAATTTGAACTAAGTAATAAAATTATTTATTTAAATCTATACAATTTCAACGAGTATTAAAATGTATAATACGTTCATTTTGATATGTAATCCAAAGAAATAACTTATAGAAATATATTCTACCCTTTTTGCTTGTTTTCTGATTACTATTTAGCCAATTTTTCATTAAGTCATACCATGGACTTTCAATAGGGACTGAGCTAACACTTTTTTTGCCATACTAAATTGAACTTTATCACCGGTGCAGAAAGGCGTTCTTATCAGACTAGTAAAAGTGTGTCCACATGAGAGGGTCAAAGTTGGGGCTGGTGTATCTCGCACGTGCGACCAGTGTTAAAGAGATTACTATAGTAGTAGTATTTTTACCTGTATGATAACTAAGTTTATAAACTTCTTAAATTATTTTTGTATTATATCGAGGCAAGGATATTAATACCTTGTAACGAATTGGTAAGTCATTATTATGAAGCCATAAAACCAAAGGTTGCGCAATTAAAAAACCCTTCCTCCTTCCCTTAACTCGTACTCGTCCTTTTCGTGTACTTAACACAGCAAAAGGGAGTGTACAAGTTTCTAATAGGGTGGCAACGCGCTTGTGACACTGTTTGAGTTGCAGGCGTCCATAGGTTACGGTGACCGCTTTACATCAGGCGGGCCGTATGCTTGTTTGCCACCGACGTAGTATAAAAAAAACCTTTAATTCGGTATTAATAGATTTGGTAGTAACTTTGAATATTGACTGGTATCCCCAAATAATGACAGTGATGACGTCATTCGAATAATTTTGACAGTGGCAATAAGTGCGAGAGGGACAACAGCCCCAACTTTATCCTCTCATGTGGACACACTTTTTGGCCTAACAACTCAATCTAGCTTAATAATATATAAATCTATGAGTCATACCGGACAACTGTCACTGTACATTTGTAATCCTTATTACAAGGGCATAACGTCTAGCGATGGTTAGCTAAGACAGAGTATTGCGGTTAGTAGGAACGATGTTGAACCTTAGGTTACCTTCAATCAATACTAATACTGAAAGACAATTTTTAAACTTATTGCATTACATGTGTCTAACAAAATTTCAATGAAATGGGTTGTAAATCTAATACTAAAAAACTCAATATTTAAAAAGAGAGGGTTGAAAAGGGTATAAAAGATAAAAAAATAATAACAAGAAAAAAAAGACTTCCACTGCCGAGGTTCGAACCCACAACGTCAGGTCAGGAGCGCGCCCATCGTCTTACGCTACTAAAACTGAGCTATTTAAGCGATAGTAAAGGTGGCGAAATATATTATTATACCGCGATGTAATGAAAATACGAATGAATAACTAACTTTTGAAGTAATGCAGAAAATGACGTCGTCAATAGTAGAGAGTTTGTAGGTAAATGAAAAATATGAAAATACTTCTTTCAGTACAGGTTTTAGCGCTTCTTGGCGTGCATTTAAAGGTGGATTATTTTTTATTCTTCTTTATTTTGATGTAAAGGCGATCGAGGTCACAGTTGCTGATTTGACTAGTAGGAAACTACTGAAACTAGCCTATTTTAAAGGAGATCGACGGCATAGATGAAATAAAAAAAAAAGTAAAAATATTGTATTATAAAAATATGGGTGGACAAAAGTTGCTCCAAAATATGTCCTCTTATAATATCCTCGACATAAATAAGAGTTGTGGGACATATTAGATATTTTATTTATGGGACGCATTACATGGATATTGCATGGATATTTTTGATCTAATTTATCATTTACACTTGACTTTACTAGCTAATTGTTTACTGCACTGCAACATTTTTATTCGCACTACGTAATATCATAAGAAAGGATCTAGAAAGATAACCGTTTAATTCGATATGCTGCAACGATTGGCATTTTTGGCTAGGTTAGATACAGTAAGCATTTATTCATAATTTCTCCATGCACTTTTGCTGCTGATAGTATCTTGTCCTATGTAGGCAAATATGTATATGTATATCAAGTAATAGCAAGTATATTAATTATCATCAACCATCTTTGTTTTTTATGATTTTGTAATAATACATATATGGTTCGGTTTACGAATTGTCACATAACAGTACAATGGTTCCGTTATTTAATTACCGTTGCGAATACTTAATTGTAGTAATTAGTTAAGTGACATTTTTAACAATATTGAACGCAGTTAGAATTAAGTTTAGTATGAAAATGATAAAATGTTTCGCTGTGTAATCTGTTAAATTATTTTCTGTATAGTACAGACAGACTATTAAATAAGTAAAAAAAAGATAGGAATGAGATTTTGATCGAGATAAAAAGAGAAAAAATAGGACGGCCCAGATGTTGAAGGACCTGATATGGCACAACAACATCATTTTCTTTAACATTCTGATCCACATGATTTTAAATACGAAAAGCAACGCGTTACATGACAAACAAAGCTTTGATCAATAAAATGAGGTGACCATCGTTACGTTAGAATTTTGAATCACTGAAATCTGACGGTGACCCGATCCATATTGTTACAATTTAAACAGGTACATAACAAACCGTCTGGCAATGTCATTACGCACTGTAAGGTCAGGCAGTCACATGCCTTGACAGTCTGTAGGTGAATGACCTCTACCGCCATTTCAATGTTATTGCAATTTGTCAATGAAAACTTGTTGCTACCCGGCCTGCCTTCCGCGTCCGGATTTCCGGAAAATGTTTATTTTAACATTTTTTTGTTGTAGTATGGTAAAGTAGATAAAATGTAAAGGAATATGATAAAAGAGTTTATTAGTATAATCTTCTCGAGCGTTGGTGTAAGAGCTGGCTTAACTTAATAATCTCACCATTGATCGAGAAGATGGAAGGGTCTACCTATGCACAGTTGCACGTTAGCTGCAAGTGCAAAAAAACATTTTGGGTCTCCATGAGAGACAAGAGATCTCCCGAGATCTTACATCGGCATCAAACTTCCCCGAGGTGTTGGATTTGGTTAAAATGAAATTCATTCGCCTATCCCTCATGACTCATCCCCGTCACGAAAAATAAGCCCCATTCGTCGAATCGCTGAAAACGGCCATTGCTACAATAAACTAACATGCAATTTATAAACTTGAACGCTTTTAGGCCATATTCGTAATGATGAGATCACTGAAATTTTTTTTGCTAAAAATGTATGCATTGAATTGAATCACAGTATTCACAGTCTGATAGGTGAACGTGATGTCAGAAAATCTTTATTATCTGGAAATAACATGTACCGGAAAGCCGTGGGTTTGCCTCCGACAAAATGGACCGATGATGCGATAATGACCTATGAGAACAATATTTATTTATTTTGACATGTTGGCTATTTATTTAGATACTTATGTTCAGAAATAGTGCATTAGGTACGATACACGTGCGGAAAAGAGTAAGTGTTTTAAATCGACACATGTTACGATTGTTACAAACTTCCTTTACGCACGTCGTGTAGAATAGTCCGAAGTTTTTCAGTATTGCCCTCTGAAGTTTCGACCTGACAATGAATGAACCTTTTTGCGCGCTAGTACGGGCCCCCTTTACTTTCAAACAGCCTGTTTTTACCACAGTCAAATATAAATACCGCCTTCACAAGTACCTCATTCTAATGAAGTTTGATTGCAAATCGCCCTTTCCACCTGGAGTGTCATTTACGCTATCGCTCCCACCTTGACCCCGTCTGTTTGCTTATTAAGGTCCTCGGTGCCAAGTCATTTGTTTTCATTATAATTAAACGTTTGCACCCTGAAACTGAAATTAAATAAGTAAGCTTAATTTATTATCTAGCGACCTGCCCCGGTTTCGCACGGGTTACACAAAACGTTAACAAATTATACACCTGAACATTCAAGAATCATGATAATCAAAACTATATGAAGATCCGTTTAGTAGTTTTTAAGTTTATTGCATGCAAACGAGATGTATCAAAAACTACAAATCAAATATTGATAAACTTTACGTACGACGTTAGCATAGGTCAGCAATTCCCGTTTAGTTTGTACATTTGGATCACGTCTCCGATTTGGATAAAAATTGGTAGGCTGATAGAGTCCATGAGCAAGATCCACTAGGTTTCCCAAAATGTCCTAGGTTGATTGTATGAAACTTTCCTTTTTTTGTTACCGAAAATGTATAGAAATCTGGTAACAAAAAAATGTACAAACTATTCTCATTTCTCCCTTCCATGCCAGAGTGTTGCGTTGCGGCTATGCCGAGCTATCACGTGAGATGGGGCCAAATGGGAATACAACATTGATGTGGGCATGTGTGTCGATTGTTCTATTTTAGTGAAAAACTATTAAACGTTTCGGTGAATGAGTTAGCAATCGATTTTTATGACGCAGGTGACATTGGCTATTTTTAGCGACATTGACGTCGACGAGACGAAAAAATGCATCTAAACGTTTGTGAACTACTTAAACGGTAACTTTGAATGTAGGGTAATTATGAAAATTGCTTACACCTATTCTACTAAAAGCAACGTTATACTGCAGCAACGCTAAGGTTCTGGTTTGTTAATATTTGCGATTCTGCTTATATTTTCTTCAAACTTAAGAGCTGTGCTCTTGTCGGTGGAGCAATCTACAACTCGTCCGCTCCTCTGCCAACTCCTTCACTTTCTGGTACGACACGACCTGAACCTTTCCTTCTAGGATATTCTTGAGGAACAAGTCTTGTCGTAGCAGCAACTTATACACCGTGGGCCTGAATAAGCCAAAAGATTTTTGTTTTTTTGGATATTTTTTTTTACTATTTTTGAATGTATTTTGTACAATAAAATTTTAATCATAAAACTGGCACTTAAAATCACTTTTAACGTTTGTTTTTGTAAAAACCTCATTTTTGAAAAGTTTTATTTCTCACTTTTTGACATATGTATATCAATAAGGATAGTGAGAGGAATACCGAGGTATTCCCGATGAACTACAGTATGGGGTTCTTCAAAAAAGGAGTGTACAACTTGTACAAGTTTCTAATGGGTCGGCAACGCGCATGTGACACCCCTTGAGTTGCAGGTTACGGTGACCGCTTTCCATCAGGTGGGCCGTATACCTGTTTACCACCGACGTGGTATTAAAAAAAACTAATCTCCATAATGGCATCAAGGCCGTTAAAAATACCTTTTGTACTGAGTCACAATAAGATTTTTTTTTTCAATTGGTAATAACTGAAAAAAGGCGATATCCAGAAATGTTTATATGACATTGTAGTCTCTAAATGTGGTGAGGAATACACTGTTACAATCTTTCGGGTTATTCAGGCCCACGGTGTATAATGTTTTAAATAATTTCAGTCTGGAACACAGACAAAGTAACACAGTATAATAAAATCCTTTTCTTTAGGGTGCTAGAGAAAAGGATACCTATAGTTTTCTTAGTTTTTATTTACTGACAGACTTGTTTGACAGAATATACCATTTTGTGGTATCGAAATTATGTAGTTCATTACATTATCATTTTTGGGTGTCAAATGACTGGTCTATTGTATTGTAATATTTGTAATCGTCTATGTGTAGGCTGTATTAGGCAACACACTGTAACCTAAGCGTAGTGTGTGTTGATAAGAGTTTATTTTTTTTAACCTTGGCTGAACAATAATCTTGCTAACAGTTTAAAAATCCGGCTTTTATGCACTTGTGTACTTAGTTGCTTTATGGTAAAAGTTCAGTTCATATTACACTTTATACCGGTAAAAGAATGATTCTAGGACATTCTTTTACCGGTATAGACTGTAGTTGTAGTGTCAATCTATTCGCTTATACATACCTTAATTATAAGCAATTTTTTCGCGATTTCAGCATTGGTACCATAGTAAAAGTATGACCTCAAAAGTCAAGTGCTAAAAACGGTCCTTTTTATTTCATGCGCTTGTTGTGTTTTGTACAATCTGCTGATTATACTATAGACGAAAAACTCATACCTAACATAACATAATATATAAGTCTCCACCTTAGTCCTCGACCGATATAATTTCTTAGATCTCAACTTTACCTACATATAATTCGTCTTGTCACATCTACGTATACTGACGTAGAAGCCTTACGCCGTGGCCGTGGCTTGCGTGGGCGACGGTCGCGCGACGGCGATGCGACGCATACGAAATCAAACCTTATCGATATGGAAGTATGAGACGCGACGGCGACGGTCGCGCGACGATCGCGCGACCGTCGCCCACGCAAGACACGGCGATACAGTCGAAGATCTTAAAAAGGTAAACTAGGTTCTAGATGTATCTTACTGTACGTACTTCCTTTTAGCAGATTAACGCGCATATCATTTAGACTGCCTCACAACAATAATCCTACCGATATGGTGGCGGAATCAAAGTTCAATCTGAGTACTTAATCATTGTTTATTTAAAACCAGATGTTAGCGTTTTATGCGTGAGAACCCAGCAACATACATTTATAGTATATACCTATACTCTTCTGATAGGTCGTCTTACACATAATTAAATACTTAATTATCTACGTATATCCATACTAATATTATAAATGGGAAACTGTGTGTACCTGTTTGTCCGTCTTTCACGGCAAAACGGAGCGACGAATGGACGTGATTTTTTAAGTGGAGATAGTTGAATGGATGGAGAGTGACATAGGCTACATTTTGTCTCTTTCTAACGCGAGCGAAGCCGCGGGAAAAAGCTACTTAACTAATATTATAAATGGGAAAGTTTGTGTGTCTGTTTGTTCGTCTTTCACGGCAAAACGGGGCGACGAATTGACGTGATTTTAGTTGAAGGGATGGAGAGTGACATCTAGGCTACTTTTTGTAACGTGAGCGAAGCCGCGGGCAAAAGCTAGTAATTTATAAGCGCGCTTTACATTAATTTTATAATTAATCAATCAACGAACATTATACTTGGAGCTCCTCAAGTTTCGTAACCTAATTGAACTGAACTTTGAGGTTTCATCTGTTTCGAGGATAGCGAATTTTCACGTACAGTCACCGGCATAAGTACCTTGTCATATTAACGTTTTGTTTGAAATGTCATACGTAATTGTCAAACGATTAAAAGCGACAAGGTACAGAAATCATCACTTCTTTATGCCGGTGACTATACGTAGACTAATCTTTTTCAGCCTTTTTGTGTTTTGTGTCTCTAAATCAATCCTGATTTTCTAAAGGCAATTCAAGTCGAGTGTTCAGAGACATGTTCCTTGTTGTCTAAGTAGCACTACTATACTGTGTACTACATGTACCTTTTTCTGCTAGTTGTTTAAAAGTTATCATCAGACTTAACCAACATCGGTTGTGTTATAAGAGCAAATCTCGACTGGGGGCCAACTGTAACTGATCCATTTTATCTCTACATGTAGGTATCTACTGAACACGCCTGCCATATGTAACCGGTGGACAGTCTATGTTTATTTTATTATCACAGTACATTCACATCATATATTTTATAAATTACGTAACAAAACATTTAACAGGTATTAAGAACTGATATATACAATAGTTCTGTACGATAGTTCTGTACGTCAGCTTCATCTCCCTTTTTAAAGACTGGGACAATTCGAGCCTCTTTCCACGCAAAAGGAAAACATCAGTCAGAAAGTGACCTATTATAAGAAATAGCCGACATCGTAGGCATCTCCTGTGAAAAAACTCTTAATATTATAGTTAACGAATTAGGGTTTTCCAAGGTGTCGGCGAGATGGGTTCCAAAGCTCCTTTCAGTGGAACAAAAAATCACTCGTCTAACAATTTCACGCGACTGTCTAGACCTGTATGAAGCTGACCCTCAAGACTATTTGAACAGATATGTTACTATGGATGAGACATGGGACTACCACTATACGCCCGAGACTAAACAGCAATCAAAACAGTGGGTTCGTGCTGGATCTCCGCCACCCAAAAAGGCAAAGGCCATTTTGTCGGCAAATAAAGTTATGGCATCAGTGTTCTGGGACGCAAAGGGTGTAATAATGGTTGACTATCTCCAAAAAGGTACGACTATAAACTCGGACTATTATTGCGAACTTTACCTTGCTTAGAGCTAGACAGAAACGCATGCAACAGGAGTGTTTTCAACGTTTTACTCAGAATACAGAATCCTGTATAAAGAGGTAGGAAATGGAAGGAGGTGGTCAGGTTGACGTGGTATACACGGACTTCGAAAAAAAAAGCTTTCGACCGGGTAGATCACGCCATCCTGCTCTCAAAAAATTACTTCAAACGCTCGGAATACACGGTGACTTACTTAGGTGGATTCAATCATATCTCATAAATCGTTCACAAGCTGTTGTCGTGGGTGGTTTCAGGTCTGATTTTATTGATATATCATCTGGCGTGCCTCAGGGCTCACATCTCGGTCCCCTCTTTTATAATGCGTACATTTTTGATATAGATAAATGTTTCACAAATGCTCACCATTTATTGTATGCTGATGACAAAAAAGTATACTTGCGTGTTAAATCTTTAGCAGATTGTGAGCGTTTGCAAAGTGACCTTACTAATCTTATGAGATACTATATAGAAAATAGAATTACAATCAGCATCAGTAAATGTCAATGTATTAGTTTTACACGCAAAAGGAAACCTATTATATTTTCCTATAATTTTAATGGTACGACAGTCCAGAGAGTCGACGTAGTACGCGACTTGGGGGTACTGCTAGACGCGAAAATGACCATGAGAGACCACGTTGACCTAATAGTAAATAGATCCTATCGTAACCTTGGCTTTATAATGAGGACTTGCAAACCATTCCAGAGTTTATTAAGTTTTAAGATTGTTTATTATGCATATGTACGCTGCGTCCTAGAATACGCTTCCCCAGTTTGGTCAGTCTGCTACGCCATCCACAAAGACCGCATTGAACGAATCCAGAGGAAGTTTATTAATCATTTAAATTACAAATTTAATAATTCATTTGCCTCTTACTCTGACAGCTGCCAGGAATACAACCTTCTCACACTTGAAAATAGACGTAAATTAGCCGATATGAACTTCCTCTTTGATATAGTTCGAAACCGTCTTGATTGCCCTGAGCTATTATCTGGTATACTTTTTCGGGTTCCTAAACGTCGCACTAGGAATACCACGCTATTTCAAGTCCCACTACATTCTACTAACTACGGGGCAAATGCTGTACTATCTCGTATTCCGCATCTTTATAGCCAGGAATTCGACTCAACAGATCCTTTTAATGGCACTAAAAATAAATTTAAAAATGACGTATTAAATATATTATTATTGAAAAATAACAGATAAAAAAAATATATATATATATATATATATATATATAATTCATTATAAAGTAAAAGGTATTTTGTGTTTGGGCTTGGAAAGACGATATATCTTGGTATCTTATCACTTATAGTATGGAAGGGTATATAAAAAAAAAGTAGAACAATAGTCATTTCTTACAAGAGCTTAATCTGCGTAATATAGTGACCCTTGGGTATAAGCGTGAGTATAAGAATTATTTATAATCGCTAAATTCCAGTACCTATAAATATTATCATAGATTAAATAAAATATTATTAAGGTAGGGTAATATTTAACCTGTGTATCGACCTCTAACTTCACTTTTCGTTGTATGTATTGTTTGCATCAGTTCACTGTTTTCTGTGTGGCTTGCACATTTTCACTGTAATTTTAAATATGTAACACAATTATTATTTTTTTAGTAACATATTGTACTTATACTTTTCACTCAACGGATAACTGTTATTGGCCTAAGACTATGTAAAAATACCTATGTAAGTTATATATTTACGGCTGTTGTTGTCCTAAATACCAATAAATAAAAATAAAAAAATAAACTTTTACGTCGATTACGTCGACTTTGAAAGTAAAAAGACCTGGAGTGCTGACAAAGAAAGTTCTTTTCCACCAGGACAATGCACGGGTGCATACGTCACTAAAGTCAATGGCAGAAATTCATAATTGCGGGTTTGAATTATTGCCGCATCTGCCTTATTCACCCGATTTGGCACCATCGGACTTATAAATATTATAGAAAAAACTTTGGTTTTGATTTCAACTTAGCCGCGAACTTTTCAATCAGCCCTGGTATATTATAGAAAGAGGTAAAGCCAATGCTGAACCACAACGTTTCACAAATATAGGAGGTATGCCACCTGGACCAGAACCTTTAGACGTGTCTAATAATTTAATTGCCTGTAATATGTCAGCTTATATTTTAGAGATGTATGCATCACGTCTAAGAGGGCGGTCAAGCGTGTTGGTGCCACTGTTACTAGAGTTCGGTCAAGTGTATACTGAAGAAAAATGGCTAGCGAATAGGTTAGCAATATCAGATCCCGTCACCGCCGTCATGTCGCTTAAGTACATTCGGGCAGGGCGAGCAGAGTGGCCTCCTCTCTTGTTTTTAATAAAGCTCCAAAATTCCAAAATGCTTTTGGGTTACTTCGGAGTTCGGATATTTGATTCGATTGTCTGTTTGTAACGTTTAAAGCATTAATCATAAAGTTTGTGACACCTACTACGAAGTAACTTAAACTCCAATTCATCACTTCTTGGTTCTTGTATTTACGGTAATTTTTGCGAATTTCTCTATTTAATAATTCAAACATTGTAAAACATGGAAAAAATGGACCATTACATTTGCCCCCAGTCGATATTTGTCTCGCTGTACCTTATCAACTTTTCAACGATATAAACTTTGCTATTTGTACATTTTACCTGTATTTACATACGCGAGCATTAACCTGCTTACACACTTACATACGACTACTCATTACCCATACGAATGTTAGAAGTAATTGATTTTTATATCGCGTGTCGTTGCTTCATGTCACTATCGACTCTATCGAGCATGACAAATGTCACTGTGGAGCGTGACAAGTATCGAAATGTCCGGAAAGAAAACCTCCGACCATCATTGATATTTGATAAGGCCAAAGATACATACATTTTAACTAGAGATGGGCGGCGGGAAAATACCCGGGGTAGATATCGGGTATTTACCGGGTATTTACCCAATCTACCCGATATTTACCTTTTCTACCCTAATGGGTGGGTATAAATAAATATTGTAATAAAATGGGTCATAAATTGAATTTAATCGTGAAAAAATGTTTTCTTGGTATTGTATAATATATTTATATTTTATTAATATAGTTCTATAAACATATATGTTAAATGTCAATTTCGAATTTCGCGCCTTGCGAATCCGTCTCGCGCTTGACGATCCTTACGTCAATGTCATGTCACTTGTCTTGTTTAAGCGGCTACTCTGTGACACATGTTTTACGAGTGTATTTTTATAAATTAGCTTATAATTAAACGTTATTTCTAGTAAACTCTCGTTTAATTCATCAGGTTTAGGGCCCAGTAAAGCCCAGAAAAGAAGACAGTGCAATAACTCTCAGAAAAAGTGATAATTTGTGGACATAAAAATCGGCCTGGAACAATCAGTGACTTGCAGTTTTTATTTCGTCAAATAAGTGTTATTTCGTTTGTGTTAACCAATAAAACACTTGAAAATGGCATCGAATAGCCAAATGGCATTAATTGAAAAATTAACCGGCCGTGCTAACTACGCTACATGGCGATTTGCAGTAAAAACTTATCTTCAACACGAAGAGTTGTGGGATTGTGTTGAACCGGCTGAAGGTGCAAAAGTAGATACAAAACTAGACACAAAAGCAAAATCAAAGATAATTCTTCTTGTGGATCCTACAAATTATGTGCACATTCAGGAGGCCAGCACCGCCAAAGAAGTATGGGAGAAACTGTCAAGTGCGTTCGACGACTCTGGGCTGACACGCCGAGTCGGCTTGCTGCGTGATCTTTGTAATACCTCGTTAAATGGATGTCAAAATGTAGAAGAATATGTGAGCAAAATTATGAACACTGCACATAAGCTCCGGAACATAGGCTTCAAAGTAGATGATGAATGGCTCGGAACACTGCTACTCTCCGGTCTACCAGAATCGTATCAGCCTATGATCATAGCTATTGAAAGCTCTGGCATGAAAATTACCTCTGACTCTGTGAAATCAAAATTATTGCAAGATGTCAGATGTACTGAGATGGATTCAACAGTATTTCTTGCTAATAAGAAGACACATAGAAGTAACAAGAAGCAGACTAAAGGGCCTAGGTGTTATTCTTGCAATAAATATGGCCATAAAAGCCCAGAGTGCAAAGAAAAGCCAAAGAATGCACAGCATCATAGTCACAGGTCAAGCAGTGCGTCATACGCTGCAGTGTTCATAGCTACAACAAGTCAAGATGATGTGTGGTATATAGACTCAGGAGCAGCTTATCATCTTACTAAGGATAAAAATTTGCTACAGAATGAGACAATCCCTGTGATAAAGAATATTAAAGTTGCCAACAAAGAAGTGGTATCTGTGCATAGCTCAGGACAAGTAACTTTAGATACTTGTGATGATAAAGCCAAGGAGCACAAAGTGCTATTTACAAATGTACTGTATATTCCTGAGCTGGCTAACAATCTTCTTTCCGTCAGTCAGATTGCAAAAACTGGAGGCAGAGTGAATTTTCACGACACAGGCTGTACTATAACAAACAAGAGAGGTCAGATAGTAGCTACAGGAACTCACATCAACAACATGTACCGGCTAGATATGCCTGAAAAAGGCTATGCATGCATGTCTGAGGTTGAAAAAGAAGAGGATACTTACCGGTGGCACCAGAGAATGGGACATCTTAACTTTCAGAGTCTAAATAAAATGACTGAAAATGCTGAAGATGTAAATTTCTCAGAGAAAATAGAAAATCTGACATGCATAACATGCAAGGAAGGTAAACAGACCCGATTACCTTTTAAAAGTGAAGGCCCCAAAGCTGAAAGTTTACTAGAAGTGGTTCACTCTGACTTATGTGGGCCCATGGAAACTCCGTCGCTTGGTGGAGCCAAATACTTCATTACATTTGTTGATGATTTCTCAAAGAAAGTGTATGTGTACTTTCTCCACAACAAATCAGATGCTTTAGAAAAATTTAAAGAATTTAGAAATGAAGTAGAGAATCAGCTCAATGTCAGGATCAAGGTGATTCGTACGGATGGTGGAACCGAATATGTCAACAAGAAATTCTCCGACTACTTGAAAGGTGCAGGTATCATACACCAAACAACCACACCGTATAGCCCAGAGAGCAATGGGGTCTCAGAGCGAATGAACAGAAGCTTAGTCGAACGAGCAAGATGTATGCTTCAGAACGCCAACTTACCAAAGAAATATTGGGCTGACGCAGTTCACACCGCTGCCTATGTGATCAACCGCTCTCCGACTAAGTCATTATCATTCAAAACTCCTGAAGAAATGTGGTCTGGACGAAAGCCAAATGTGAAACACATGCGCATATTTGGCTGTGAAGCTATGGTCCACCTGCCCAAGGAGAAACGCAAGAAGTGGGATCCCAAAGCACACAAAATGATTTTCATAGGATATTGTGATCATTCTAAAGGTTACCGATTTATAGTACCGGGGACTACTACAGTGATAAAGAGCAGAGATGCTATATTTCTAGAGTCTACTGTCAAGAGAGATTATGTTCCTGTTGAAATATCTTCAAAAGATTCGGCAGAAAACAATAATACTCATGAGATGTCAAAGGAAAGTGTCAGTGATACAGATAATTCAAGTTTTGACACCTCATATGATACAGTATGTGAAAACAGATCCACCTCAGATAGTGACTATGTACCTGATACTTCTCTGGATACACCGATAGTCAATAAGATGGAGCTGAGACCTAGACAGAATAAGGGTACTAAGAGATCAGAAGAAAGTACTTATCTGTGCTTAAAAGCCATACCTCCGGAAAATGTTCCTGCTTCATATAAAGAAGCGATCAAGTCACCAGCTGCAGAAAAGTGGAGAAAATCCATAAAAGAAGAATTGGATGCTCATGAGATAAACAATACCTGGACATTGGTAGAAAAACCCCCAAATGCTAAAGTCATAGGATGCAAATGGGTGTTCCGTGTCAAAGAAGAACCAACAGGTCAGCGTTACAAATCACGCCTGTGTGCTAAGGGATATGCACAGACAGCAGGTATTGATTATCAAGAAACCTTCGCACCAACTGTAAGGTATGATTCTATTCGATTACTACTCTCTGTGGCTGTTCAACAAAACCTCAAAATGGTTCAACTAGACGTCAAGACAGCTTTCCTTTATGGTGAGCTTGAAGAAACCATATACATGACTCCCCCAGAAGGACTTCCTCATGAAGAAAATATGGTATGTAAACTTAACAAATCATTATATGGTTTAAAGCAAGCGCCCGATGTTGGAACAGCAAATTTGATTCAGTGTTGAAAAAGTTTGGCTTTGTCAATAGTAAAGCTGACCAGTGTGTCTATATTGGTCAAGTTCATAATAAGAAATGTTATCTATGTCTATATGTTGATGATGGATTATTATTCTCGACAGATGAAACAGTTTTAAAAACAGTAACTACCGAATTGAATAAAGTTTTTAAAATTAAGATTCTGGATAAGCCTAGCAATTTTGTTGGGATGCAAATTGAAAGGTCCAATGACTATATATTTATTCATCAAACAAGATACATAGAGCAAATGTTGAATAAATTTAACATGCATGATGCTAATACCAACAGTGTTCCGGTCGACCCTCACATGAAGTTGCAAAAAGGAGAAGAAGAGCCTGAGAGGAGTCTGCCATATAGAGAAGCAGTGGGATCCCTCATGCACCTGGCAATTGTGAGTCGACCAGATATAATGTTTGCCGTCAACCTGGTGAGTCGATTTCTTAATTGCTATAATCAAACACATTGGAATGCGGTGAAAAGAATTTTCAAATATTTGAAAGAGACTAAAGACCACGGTCTCTATTACAAAAAGTCTAATGAGTCCTCCGAAGTTACCGGTTATAGCGATGCTGACTATGCTAATGACCTAGACTCCCGTCGTTCAGTAACCGGTTATGTCTTTATAAAAAGTGGAGCTACAGTAACTTGGTCTAGTCAAAGACAGCAAACCGTGGCCCTCTCAACGACCGAGGCTGAATTTATGGCTGCTTGCGCAGCTACTAAGGAAGCAATGTGGATCAAACAATTTCTCAGCGACATTGGTGAATACAAACAAGATTCTCTGTGTCTTCACTTAGACAATCAAAGTGCCATTAGTGTTATCAAAAATGTGAACTTTCATAAAAGGTGTAAACACATTGAAGTGAAATATTATTTTATTAAGGAAAAGTATCAGCAAAAGATTATCACTTTAAAAGCTGTTAGCAGCAAAAATCAATATGCTGATATTCTCACAAAAGCTTTGTCAAAAGATACATTTAATTTTCTCAGATCCAAACTTGGAATGTGTTCACTTGGAGCTATATGATTATTTTTTTTTTGTTTAAACTTGTGCTTATGTTACTGTTGCACTATTGTTAAAACTAAATATTGTATTATTGTTGTTTAGAGTAACTTGTAAGGCTCGAATTCAAAGGGAGTGTTAAATGTCAATTTCGAATTTCGCGCCTTGCGAATCCGTCTCGCGCTTGACGATCCTTACGTCAATGTCATGTCACTTGTCTTGTTTAAGCGGCTACTCTGTGACACATGTTTTACGAGTGTATTTTTATAAATTAGCTTATAATTAAACGTTATTTCTAGTAAACTCTCGTTTAATTCATCAATATATCGAAGTATTTGTATTGAATAAGGAATTTGTTAAATATCATTGACATGCTTGTGTGTTTGTTACCTCCTCCTCCTAAACGGCTGAACCGATGGGGATGAAATTTTGTGTGCTTATTATAGTTCCTCTCAAGTAACAATTTCTGGTCCTATAGTGGTCGAGGACACCAAATTAAATCACACTAAATGGACCTATAAATAGTCTATATTGGTACTGTAGAGCCGATTTGGCGCAATTATGCAGCCATTTAGTGATATAATAGGCCTATAGCAGTATCATCCGTGACGTTTAAGGTCTATAATGGTGATGTAATGATGACTATTGTGCTAATTTGTTGACGTAGAGGACACAGTAATGCTATTATAGTATCAATGTATGCTATAGTAGCATTTGAGATTCCGTTATACAGGTTATTTTGTTTTTTAATAGCAGTTGCCGTCCCTTTTAATGCGAAATTTCTAAAATAATTTAATGTGTGTAATATTTAACAAAAACTGTTCTAAACGAGGAACTTAACGAAAAGTGGCGTGTGAACTTGTGAAGTTTAGTGTCAATTAACATAATTTGGATTTCGTATACTTCCACCATTACTGCAAAAAGGTATGCGATGGAAATTTTACCGTTAAAAGAATATTAGTTTAATGGAGTATTTTAAATGCGCCCTCGATTTATACATGTTTTGAATAAAATAAATAAATATAATTTAATACAATAAAATTATTGGCACCATAGTTTCTAATATGGATCCAAGAAGTAAAACATACGCTTTTATAGTTCGACTATATCACTTATCATACGCATTCACTGCCATAAGCCCGCCATTGTGGATTCAATTAGGGTTGCATGAGAATTTAACTATGATCCAGTTTAACTTATAAGTTCTTTATATAGAAAACAATACTTGTTTTCAATGTTTTACTATAGAAAGATCTTTTAAACAGTATTAATAAATGTTGTTTTCTTTTTAGTATGACAAATCTAAACTACAATTGGTCGCTATGTGTATTTTTAAAGTTAATTTCTAGAAAAACACTGTACGGAACCAGATACCGCATCTTTGGCCTGATTTCATAATTACGATGTATAAACACCATAAAGCAGCCTTTTAAGGTCAAAATTGTCATTTAAAAGTAATCGTTTTCTACTCTTATATATTTGGTTTATAAAACATATAGTAAACTCAGCTATAACGCTATTGTGTTTTAAAAGAGATACCGAAATCATTATTGAACAGGTCTGTGATATTTAAAGAGTCATTGTGGCGTATACGGCGATGAGATATAAAAGGCATTAGAAAAAGACTATAACCTTTTCAAAGCTATATAAACGTATCCTGAAAACTTCATTATAAAAATAGCTCTATAATGGTATTCATATCACTACTATACAGTGTTAAATACTATAGCAGTGTTTTCCAAAGCCACTATATCCCAAAATAGTGGTATAGTTAGGTTTTAAATCTGTTAAAACACAACTACTAAAAATACTATAAGCGACTTGTTGGTAACCTTAATAGCGCAAATTAATTGCATAACAGTGATTTCTAACACCATTATACAGTAATATTGTTCTATAATAGTCATATTTGATCCTGTTATAGACCAGGCCTATAGCGGCTCTATAAAATGGTGATATAAACGTTTACATCACTTCCTAATAACACCTTTTAGCTGTATAACGCAACAACTATAGCGGCTTGTCGGGAACCTTAGTAGCGCAAATTGATTGCATAGCAGTGATTCCTAACACTATTATACAATAATATAGACCTATAGTAGTCATATTTGATCCTGTTATAGACCAGGCCTATAGCGGCTCTATAAAATGGTGATATAAACGTTTACATCACTTCCTAATAACACCTTTTAGCGGTACAAGCTTATATAGCTAAAAGGTGTTACAGGAGGCTTTTATACGACAGGCGGTCACGCGAAAACCTTTATACGACATCTATAGTAGCTTTTAGCGTCGAAAACCAAAATTATAGCACTAAAATGTTACTTGCTGTTTGTTTGGTAAAGCCTACTATCTAGCCGAAGTCCAGTATCTAGCCAAAGTCACATAGAAGGCATTATTACAGTCCGAATTTAAAGCAAGTGTTAATTAAAATCACACATGGACGTGGCGCTTGTTTAACTAAGTACAAACTAAATATAAGTATCCCATAAATAAAAATAAAAAAAAGTAACTGACCGGTCAAGTGACTTATTGCACCCTTTAAATGCGGATGCAACTACCTGGCGTTTTGCAAAGCTGTGACCTCATTGGCTATTTTAACTAAATTTATTTATTAAATCCGTCGGTAACCTGAAAACAAATCTGTTACAAACCTCTTCAAATATTGTCTTTTTTAATTGCGGACATGTTCTTTGTCTGTTGTTTCATTTGTATGTACAGTCACCGGCATAAATAGATGATGTGATGAATAGAAAGTGATGATTTCTGTACCTTGTCGCTTTTAATCGTTTGACAATTTCGTATGACATTTCAAATAAGACGTTAATGTGACAAGGTCTAGAAATCATCACATATTTATGCTGGTGACTGTACCTACAGTCACCGGCATAAATATGTGATGATATCTGTACCTTATCGCTTTAAATCGTTTGACAATTTCGTATGACATTTTAAACAATACGTTAAAATCAAGGTATAGAGAATCTGAATCTGAATTCCATTTTAACAAATAAAATATACTTTTACTTACTTTTACCCTCTCTACTCTACAAATCCCGTTTTACTTTGCAATTGCATAGACATATTAAAACCTGATTTTACCCGACCCTCACTTTAGGCCTTCAGTTATTTAGGTTAATTAAGTTTATTCAAGAAACAAAAAGCCAATAAATTAATTTGCAAAATGCCCCAGAAAACCTTCACAATAACAGCTATTCAGTAGTAATTTTCTTTTAAAAAAATCCTATAAACATAGAATAGCCAGGTTAAAACAATAGCATTGGTCGCGTGACGAGAATTCGCTATCATAACAGTCTGACCTGCTATTTTACTACTTTAATTAAACAGAATGTCACAGAAGGTGACCGGGCTTGTACAGGAGCAGTGGGTGGGTTAGATCGATAGCGGCCTTGGGCATGAAATATGTAGCGAACCACTGCCACGTGACCGCTGTTTACCAACACATTACTGTTGACGGTGGCCTGCATTAGACCGAGAATAGGTGTGGTGTGTGGTTACTCAGAATGACATGTTGACAATAAAATAATAAAAAGATATTTATTTACCAACACAGCACGAAATGGAAATGTAAGAACTTATAAAAACTTAGTAAGTAAAATTACAGATGTGTGTGCAGTAAAATGGATGAGACTCAGCGAGACCGCTGATTTTCAGTCCCAACCAATAAACTTAAAAGAAGTTTAAGAAAGGTTTAAGAATATATTAGCATGCCATAAAGGAAAATGGATGCGTCAATTTGTGCTCTTTTTTTATTTTATTTTATTTGTTAGGAAAACTTATTACAATAAGGCCATAAAAACAATGAGCCAAAATGATAGATGGGCGTACAATTTTTTGAAATATATTTGAAGATCTAGTACTACATATGTATCAGTAATATCAGTATTTAAAGTACCTACAGCAGTTATCATTAAGTTTTTTTATTGCGCTAAGTATGAATAAAACTCACTTATAAACTGGCAACATTTCAATCGTTTTATTCAATGAACTTATTTTACCCATGTTAACAAGAATTTAAAAACAATCATTAGGTCCATAGGTAAAATATGACTCTTCTATAAAATGAAATAGATACCACACACTAAAGAAAAAGCGATCATTAGTGGCTAAGCTAGGAATAGAACCCGGGTCTCCAGCTGTCGCGGCTGACGTGTTTGACCATTACACCACCCCGATCGCCGCGCGACTTGGTACTCGTCGAAAATTCTCTATGTTATCTCTGAAGGCTTGGCGTCTTTGACCAACTCTCGAGCAATGTGTGCTTGCTCTTTGTATGACTCTTCTAGTTTTAATACTGATAATTTTGCATGGGAAGCCATTGTTTTACTATCAATAATATTGATTCAATAATTACTTTGAGAGCTGAGACCGCTATCGCCATTGTACTGTAATAGTTTACAAACTAACTAACTATTTTTAATCTTTCCAGCGTTCCTGCTCTCTGGGCGACCAACAGTCATCCTAAACGTGATGTGTCACAACCGACTGTCGACTGAGGATGTGGACCATATACAGAGGGTCGTCAAAATGGCGGGCCAGTGCGCGCTACCACTGGCGCTCGCTGGCGAGTTCGCGAGCTGGACCAACGTGCAGAGTGAGTTTACTATGAGTTTCTTTTATAACGTAGTGACCGACTGTCGACTGAGGATGTGGAGCATATCCATAGGGCCGTCAAGATGGCGCTGTCACTAGAATTGACTGAGGGACCAATGTGCGATATATATTACAATACCAATATTTATTTTCCAAGTAGGCATATTACAATGCGCTTATGAACGTCAAATAAAACTACGCCGGCTCTAACCCTACGCCTACGCGTTATTAAAGAAGACTGCCCTTGCTTGTGTCCGCTTACATCTTTAATTTCGTTTCCTAACCATTTTGACCTTTGTGTCCCTATTTAATACGACAAATAGTTACAATTTACAAACAATTGAGAACCTATTTCAGCGATTGTGTGTAAACAACTGCTCCAATCTCTCAACCCACTTGTTCATGATCATTGTTTAATATCTCCTTTGTCCGAGAGCGCAATTAATAGTGCCATTAGTAATAAACCGCTAGTATATAAACAAGTAGTGACCTGTGGACCTTGTTACAGACTATGACTATATTATGCTTTGTTTCAATATCCCATCTAATATTGTAGAGGAGACAATATCTCTGTATGCCCGCTCTTCACGCGTAAATAGCTCTAGGCTAGCTACTCGTAGTTTATAATATCCATCGGGCATAGTAAAGGGTAGGTTCTCAAGCTCAAAAAATATGACGGGAAAGCATTTTCTTTACAATTAAACCAACTATCTGTTTCTTAGTAAGGGTATATATTTGTGTGATGAGCACAGATATTTGTTCCTGAGTCATGGATGATATTTTTTATGTATATAAGTACTTATCTATTTAAGTATGTATATCGTCGCTTAGCACCCATAGTACAAGCTTTGCTTAGTTTGGGGCTAAGTTAATATGTGTAAGGGATCGTCCACACTCAAGAGACGCATGTCCGCCGACGCGGAACGGACGTCAGCGTCACGCCGCCTGAATGTAATTTAAAAAACGTCTCCTCAGTACATTTTGTACAGGAAGGACGCGCAAGGGTCGTCGCTTGGCGCGCCCCAGGCGGCGCGTCTTAGGTACAGGCGGCGTGGCGCGGACGTCCGTTGCGCGCCCCGAGACACGCGACGCTCTGGTGTGGTCGGTACCTTACGTCTTTCCTATACAAAATGTACTGAGGAGACGTTTTTTAAATTACATTCAGGCGGCGTGGCGCTGACGTCCGTTCCGCGTAGGCGGACATGCGTTTCTTGAGTGTGGACGGTCCCTAAGGTGTCCCCAATATTTATTTATTTATTTTATTTAGTTCATTTTTTGTTTTTGCTTCATGTAGCTATCTACATATAGTCAACAAAGCCATTTCATTGTTTGATATCCCTGCACTTACACATTTTTAGGGTTTTATTTAGAGGTCAGAGGTGCTATGCTAATAGATTGTGTGACGGAGTAACGTTTAAATACCTTCTTCTTCTTAGTCGTGTACTCTTGTCAGAGTAGTCACACACAGAGTAGTCAGAGGTTGCACAATATTGATGCATTGCCATTATATGTTATCAGTTTGAGAGCGCGATACACGCTGTCTGCTGCTACTAGTGATAATATGCAAAAATACGTCTAACAGTAGCTATACATTGTAGATGTGGCTTAAGGCCAGTTAACACGCGTCAACGTCACACAGAAAATTCAATGTAAAATCAGGAACAGACGGTTTGATGCAGAATGCATGACGCAAAAACAAAATTTCAAAAACTCGAAAATTTATTAATTTATTTCCACCCACATTTTGCGTGGTTTGGAGTATTTAGTATCTTACATTGTATCAAAGACATATATAACTCCGTATAGACGAATAAAGTCTAAGAAAAAAACGTACCTCAAAGCCCTAGAGTCTAGCCTATCTGTGCTCATTAATATTAATATTTGACATTTTAACACGTATCAAGCTAACAATTTGGGCCAAGTTGTCAAAACTGAGGTTCAAAAGTTTTAAGCTTGTGTCGAGAGATGCAGTCTATGCACTGTGATTACACATTTTACTTTGACAGTAACTCTCTATAATACTCGATCCTCTTTGATTGTATACAGTAAAGACGGAGTATGAAAATTGTAATCCATACTTCCATACTGGGATACCCCCATTTGCCAGAATTTCATTTGCCATAATTTTATTTGCCATCCTATTCAACAATCATAATATTGTTTCTCATAACATCTTATGCCATAATCATTGTTTACTATATTAATCTAGTGCCAGAAACTTTGTTTCCCATAAAGTCAGTTTCCATAATGTCATTTGTCAGAATCATCGAAATCCGTAATTACCACATTCCATACCATCATTTGTCATACAAATTAGCGTCCAGAAAAGTCAATTTCCATAATGTGCTTTGGCAGAATCGAAAACTACTATAATAGGTACTAGAAGGACTAGAGAATGAAACTGCTATCAGAAAGTAGGTTAGGTTAGGTTAGAACTGTGACCCCCTGGAAAATGAAACTGCTATCAGAAAGTAGGTTAGGTTAGAACTGTGAACCTCTGGAAAAGGAAACTGCTTGAAAAGTAGGTTAGGTTAGGTTAGAACTGTGACCCCCCGGAAAATGAAAATACTATCAGACAGTAGGTTAGGTTAGGTTAGAACTGCGACCCCCTGGAAAATGAAACTGCTATCAGAAAGTAGGTTAGGTTAGAACTGTGACCCCCTGGAGAATGAAACTGCTGGAAAAGTAGGTTAGGTTAGGTTAGAACTGTGACTCCTGGAAAATGAAACTGCTATCAGAAAGTAGGTTGGGTTAGTTAATAATATGGGCAACAATTAATATGGCAATAATTGCTTATGGCGATTGAATATTCTATGAAACCATATTATTGCACTTAATAATATGGCTAACAAATAGTATGGCATTGTATGATTATGGAAGGTAATATTCGGATAAACAACGAGTATGTCATATGATTTTTATGGTAAACAAATCATTCGGGCAAATGAAATTCAGGCAAGTTAGATTCGGGCAAATGAATATGTTAAATGACTGTCGGGCAAACAATAGACAACCTTCCATACTAATATTATAAATGGAAAAGTGTGTGTGTCTGTTTGTTTGTCCGTCTTTCGCGTCAAAACGGAGCTACGTATCGACGTGATTTTTTAGGTGGAGATAGTTGAAGGGATGGAGAGTGACATAGGCTACTTTTTTTTCTCTTTCCAATGCGAGCGAAGCCGCGGGCAAAAGCTAGTCTATTATAAAATAGTATGCACTCTTTTGCATCTTTGTTGCTGATGATTCTCGTATGATATCTATAATAATAACTATAATAAATAAGAGCGCTTATTTCCCATTAAATCGATTTAATTACGTATTTATCGAACTATTTAACACTTAACTTAATTTTAATAGTGACAATGATGTTTTGCGTTACCAACCTTGTTCTCAGGTTACCTAATTACAAAATAATAACAGGTTTTCCTTACATAACTTATTATTGAGGAAAATATTTTCTTGAACATGACAAACAACTAGTACTTAGTGTAACGTTGCGTAAAGTGCAAAGTCTTATATTTCTATTAAAAGATATTCGAGTAGGTACATATACCGCGTCAGTTCTGACATCATGTGATACCTATCTCTCGTCACGGTGAACATATATATGTGGTATGTATGTATAAACTCTTTATTGTACAAAACACAAAACACAAATATGACACAGGATAGACAGTACAAAGGCGAACTTATCCCTTTAAGGGATTTCTTCCAGCTAACCTTTGAGTAGGTGAAATGTGATGAAGAATGGTAGACAAATATAGCACTTAGTACAACAGTTTATAGGAAAGCCCATAAAAATATAAAAGAGACGAAAACAAAAATAATAAAATAAAATTGGAATAAAAGGTACATCAAATATAAAGAATATATAACAATATATATAGTAAATAAATATATATTTATATATAGTATCTATAACTAGTTAAAATATCTTCTTTTGTTAATATTCCCATATATGTATAATTATATATATGAGATTATTAATTTGGATATTACATTTTTATTGTATACTAGCTTTTGCCCTCGGCTTCGCTCGCGTTAGAAAGAGACAAAAAGTAGCCTATGTCACTCTCCATCCTCTCAAATATTTCCACTTAAAAAATCACGTCAATTCGTCGCTCCGTTTTGCCGTGAAAGACGGACAAACAAACAGACACACACACACTTTCCCATTTATAATATTAGTATGGATACATATTTGCCGCGTTTTATAAAACATTTATCAAATAGTGCCAAACAAATTCATTTAACCCTTTATAGGGCACCGGTCTCAAAAAAGACCACCCTGTATGACTATCTTTTTGTATTTTTTTCTTGTAGAGAATTTTTTGTACTATAGGATGGCGATGAGGTTTGAACTCACGATTTTTTTGAGTCTTGCCCGTTAAAGGGGGTAACTAAAGGCCCACTTACACCAATCACTTAACCCAGGGTTAGTGGGCTGTCATCTGTCAAATTCCATATAAAATGGTGGGTTAACCCTCCATTTTCGTTGGTGCAAGTGGCACTAAAGTAATTAAATTTTATAAAATGTTCTCAGAAGACGTAACGTCATCTATTCTGAAAAACATGACTATGAATGCGACACTTAAGACTTTCCCAAACTTATCGACGCGGAATCGCTCGTTAGTGTGAATTACGCGTCGTCTTCGCTGAACACATCCATGTTCATACCAAAGACATATATAACTCCGAATAGACAGATAAAGTTTAAGAAAAAAACGTACCTCAGTACCATACAGAAAAAGGTACCGTGGCCTAGATGGCATTACACCTTTGGGGTACGCTCAGCTAGATGGCGCTAATACAAGCTAAGAATATGGGCCAAATTGTCAAAACTGAGGTTCAAAAGTTTTAAGCCTGTGTCAAGAGATGGCAGTCTATGCACTGTGATTACACATTTTACTTCGACAGTAACTCTATAGATAGATTATAATACTCGATCCTCTTTGTTCATACTAACGAGCGATTTTTAGTCGAATATGTTTGAGGTGACCCTTAGTTCTTGGAAATGTCGTGTCAAGGTCCAGTTAACATTTAAGCGCAGTTCCATTCCATTTTTTATAATCTTATTAACTTCTCTCATTCCAGCTCTCGACAGTTGCGAGCCGCTCCTAGACGAAGGTCTCTCCACCACCATAGACAACAAGCACACCGGCCAAACCTGCATTGTCTCCCCCGGCACCATAGACAAGTCCATCTTCAACGGCCACTCAGGAGCTATCAAGTCTGGCCTCAGCCACCTCGCGATCCCTAGAGGTTGGTCGTGGGGCGGTCCGGCTTCACCCTACTGCCCTCTATGGGCGGAGATGAAGGTCCCTGATTGACACCTAGATATGAGGATATTACCTTCCGCGGTTTTGTTCTTCCTGCACTGTCTTCTTTTGGTGATGTTGCATATGTTTTATTTTAATAGTTACGTGTTTTAGTGAGTTTATTTGAGTTATTGATGGTAGAGGAGTTGTGAAGTCTAAAGTCCACAGACTGTCAGTTATTCGGCACTGTTACTTGGTCTACTAAAAGTGAGACTAATATTGTTCACGGAAATAATAATTGGTTGACTCTTAAGAAAAAACGTACCCACAGTACGTTTTCTAATTTATAGCACGATTTTACACACACGGCATCAGATAATATATTTATTTTATTTCTTGGTACCTCTTTGAGCCAAGGTTACCGCATAATGGACGGAGCGATACCTATAGCTAGTAACTTAGGCTTTACAAGTGTTCTACTATCAGTAGCTCTTTAATTTAAAGTTAAGTTTGAATTATTTAAATTCCAATCCAATGAATTGTTATAAGATATCTTCCTTTTTAAATCCTCAATAAATATAACCAATTTTCACTTGCATCATAATCAATTTTAATAAATCAATACTTTTATAATACCATATTGCTACTAAAGTGTAATTAATGAATTGTAACGTTATATTTAAGATATTTTACCGTTCTGACTGGATTTTGTTTATTATTAATTATAATAAATATTAACAATAAGTACGCAACTACGAACAGAGACATCACTGGTAGCACTTGTTCAGTTGTTCACATAGATATTTGTGTATGTTTAGTATCATTATAAAAAGATGGAATAGTATTTGTCCAAAATGGTGATTTATTTCTGTAACGTATTTCTTAGTTCAGTCAATGTAAACTAATCTTGTACTATATCTGACACGTTCGTGCGTTTCCGTTTTACGGTATATCTAAGTTTTTCGGTATTAGGTATTATTATAATGTTTTACTGCGTATTTTCGGTACTTAGGAATTTTAAAGAGGAATATACTAGTGAAATGAATTTGCGTCCTTTAGCGTTGATACTATCGATGTATATAATCATAAATTTAATTATGTACATAATTAAAAATAAGAAAATGCTTGTATATACGCAAATTATTTTTTAAAACTATTTGTCTTGTTTTAAGCCAATGCTACTCTTAGTAAAACTATACACGTATTTATTTTGTTTATTATTTTATTTGGATTGCACGTTTTCTAATCAAACATTCTGTCTGATACTCATCTTTATTTCCAGTATTTACAGTTATATTATATTTAAGAAGGATAGTAAATAATACACATCGCTAAATCATACCATTTTCTATCATTAGCCTGTTTAACAAAGAAATATTAACGCTGAGTAATAATCATTTTCACCACCAAAAATAAAGGGTTAACCCGAGGTTAACCCATTATTTTAATTTGGAATTTGACAGTTGACAACCCACTAACCTTGAGTTAAGCGGGCGGTGCAAGTGGCCCTTATCAACCCAGAAATAAATAGGCACAGAATTGTTAGTATCAAGTGTCAATGTCACTTTTGTGAAATAGGCAACAGGCTTTATGGTTTGATTTAGCGATAAGTATTTTTTTTAATAATAATCGTTTACCGGAACAGTGTACCTGAACTGTTTTCCTTTTAGGGTAGTGATTTAAACTTTAATTAACTATTTGTATAATTTTAAGGAATAATATTCCGTTCTGAAAGGTCCAAAGGGTCGTGATTTATTTTACTTCTACTGATAATTCAAAATTGTATTTAAAAATCGTCATAATTATTTTCATTCTGAGTGTCCGAAACAGATGCCCAATATGATAACTTTTGTGGACTTTTCTGAACGTATTTCCAAGTTCTTTGTACTTCTGACAGCTGATATACCCAAATAACTAATATTCTACTTAAATATTGTTATTTTGTAGGCGTGAATGATCTCGTGGTTGATTTATTATACTCGATCCCACTTCTGACATTAATGTATTGCGAACCAACGAGTTATATGATAGCTAAAATACTGTGGATGGATTGGGCATTACCTTATATTTATGAAATGGGTCTAGTTATGGACATAAATACAATAAAATTGTGTTTTTGTCAGAACATTGCAGGCGAGACACATTTTTTTTTTTATATTGGCCAGAAATGTATTACCTGGGTTAATTTTTGTTCCATATGCATATATTATATATTTCAATTCATTTTAAGTTATAAGTAGAGGTCTGACAGGGTAAGCTGTCTGCTCGAAAGCTTATCGTTAATATACACATTTTCCCTACATTTAATAGTGTTTGGGCAAGAATTATACTAAAAGTCAAACTTCAATGTAATTATGGCGTTTACTTAAAACGTGCATGCCCTAACAAAATCGGTGTCAACTTAGCTTGGACTGAGGAGTCGCTATTCACATTTTTTAGAACTTGGCTTTAATTGTTGAAAGTACAGCTTGGCAAAAAAGAGGCAACATTGTCGTGTCATCCCTTTCTTATGTGAGAAAACGAGACATGACAATCTTGCCACTTTTTAATTTCTACTCTTTTGCCAGACTGTACCTTATTTTTATTTTAGATTCGTTAGAGAAATTTTCAAGCGATGACATTTGCCTGTAAAATGCACAGAAGAGGCCGTAAAGGCGTAAAATACACAGAGACGTGGGGCGTGGAGCGGGCGCCTGGGCCGCGTCGTAAAAGACGTAAGACGCAGCGCCTGGCGCCGCGGTGGCGGCAGAGTGGCGCCGCGGTGGCGGCAGAGTGGCGCCGCGGTGGCGGCAGAGTGGCGCCGCGTTGGCGGCAGAGTGGCGCCGCGTCGCTTGGGGCGCGTCTTACGTCTTTCCTATACACAATGTTCAGTACATGGAGACGTGTTTTAAATTACACTCGGGCGGCGCGGCGCGGGCGTCCCTTCAGCGTCTTACGACGTGCGTCGCCTGTATGTGGGTTGCCCCTTATACAGACTACGATAACAATCAAGTCACAATAAGTGTTGTTTTGACTTGCACTTACAATTAATTAAATGATTTATATAATCCAACTTCTATCCTTACTTTGTGTGATAAAATTATTTATTTTGTGAAATGATTTATAATATTATTGCGTATTTTTAATGTTATTTTCTTGGTGTATTATAATTATTATTGGTGAATTTTAATAAATTATTGAAACAATGTTTGGTATTTATTTCCAGTGCTTGAAACCCATAAATTTAACATATTTTGTTAAATTGAAATAGATATCAGACACGAAAGAAAAAACGACAAGGCCCACTGGTGGCCGAGCCGGGAATCGAACCCGGGTCTTCAGCTTACGCGGCTAAGCCACCAGTGGGCCTTGTCGTTTTATTTTTCGTGTATGATATCTATTTCAATTTATAATTTATATATAGTAGTGTGACTACTTGAAAAAAGAACAAATCAAAAAATATTCAATAAATTAATTTGATTTGTTGGCTAGTCGTATATTTTGTTAATTTAAAGTATTTAATTAAACCTATTTCCCCTTATCTTACTCGTGAAAGCAAGCTCAGTAGGTTGCTAACACGGTAGTCGTAAGGTAAAAGGTAGTATTCCTGGCAAAATAGAGTAGATATGTACGTAGAAATTGAAAAGTAGCTACAGTAGAACCCGCTTAAAACGATTCTGAGGGGACCCAGCCAAAAAAGCGTATTATACGGGAAATCGTATTAAACGAGACAAAATTGTGATTATTCATCGTAAACTTTTAATATGGTTACTTTTTCTTAGAGCATTAATGTTTTTCTTCTTATTTTTGACATCACTGAACCAAAGATGGGACAAATAATTAAGAATTATTAAAGAACCGACACTCCACACCGCAGCAGTGATAATGAGCGAAGTGTATGTAGGTAGCACAGAGAACCTCCTATTGTAAAGTAATGCAAGGTGAGTGGTTTTAGATGGTGTATTAAGCGGGGACGCGAGTCGTATTAACCGTGAAAAAATGTCTGAAAACAAGTCTCAAATTGTAGGGACCGGCGTAAAATGGCGTATAATGCGGGAAATCGTATTAAACGTGATCGTTTTAACCGGGTTCTACTATACATTGAAGTTGTAGTGTTTTCCCGTCTTCTTACAAGTTGATTTGAAAGGAACGGTACTACGTTGTTGCCACTTTTTAATTTCTATTTTTTTTCAAGCTGCCTACATTTTTAGGGTTCCGTACCTCAAAAAGAAAAAACGGAACCCTTGTAGGATCACTCGTGTGTCTGTCTGTCCGTCGTCACAGCCAATTTTCTCCGAAAATACTGAACCGATTAACTTGAAATTTGGCATGCATATGTACACCTGTGATCCAAAGACGAACATGTAATTAAAATTAAGAAAATTTAATTATATTGGTCACTTTTGGGGGGTAAAAGTGAAAATTAAAAATCAAAGTTTCTAGAACTATATTTTGTTACATATCAAATGAAAGAGGTTTTTATAAGTATTTCAAAAATATTTTTATAATAATTTTTAGTAAGGTAATTTTCAAGTTATTTAAGAAAATAGGCAAAAAATGACCATCCCCCCCCCTTATCTCCGAAACTACTATGCGTAAAATTTTCAAAAAATACACGAGATAGTTTTCAATCTATAGATTACAGGAAAACCTATTAGAAATCTACAGTAAAGCGTAAGTCGGACGTAAAAGAAAAAAAACTCAAATTACGAATTTCACTTACTGCCGCTGCAAGGAGTTACCAAATCTCTTGAGATTGTTTGAGCGCGTTTGAATATTACACATTAAACTCATTTCTGTTTCGTTTTGTTCAAAATATTGATTATTCGCAAAAATTACTTAAGTTCCTACTAAAAAGGAGGCGCTTAAGCCCTTCTTGTAGTGTGCGTAACCCTTACAACGCGAGTAGAACTCGCACTTGGCCGGTTTTTTTTTATTGACCCACCGTGTCCTACGGTTGATTTGATTCTGTTGTAAGCGCAGCTGCGCAGTAGCCGACAGCCGACATCGTCGTCGACAGTTTGTAAAACTGTTCTGCTGGCTCACAATTTTAATAATGCAATGCAATGGATCAAATAAGTAGGGTTTAAAATAACTTACACAAAAGAAAGGGCTAGTTTTATCCCATAGACGTAGACGGTCAAGCAAATCTTGTCGCTAAAAAAGGCACGAAATTAACATTTTCTATGGGACGATAAACCTTCGCAAAATTTTTCAAGATTTGCAATTAAATCTAAAACAATAATTATACTTTATGAATACAAAATATACAAAAACCGACGAGCGTGTATGAGAAACGTAACGTTATGAAAGTGTGTGAAGCGAAAGTGATTTGTCAGGATCGTAGTAAACGGAAATCCGTGATCTCTGCCTACCCCTCTGGGAAACAGGCGTGATTGTATGATATGTATGTAACATGTATTAAACAAAAAATGTTTTTTCGTTAAATTATTATAATGGAACGCACTTTTAGTATGTCAGATCATCAACACGGGAAGCATGGTCGCGCGATAGATAAAATAGCAGGGCGTCCCTATCGCACTTACACTATTTGTGTTTGCAGTGCACTCAAGACGAGGCGGTATGGCCTATGGTCCTAGCCTGTCCAGAAGGACGAAAGAAAAAAAAAAATCATCAGGAGTGTCAGTTTGACATTGACAGTTACAGTGGCGTCGTTCTCGTCTTCTTGTTCAGCTATGGTGCAATGAACTGAAGGTAGAACAAAAGAACCTAAACAAACCTTTGAAATTATCGCAGACAGTTATTGTAGTGTAATAAAATGAAGCCTGAAGACGCACCCAAAGATGAAGAAGAAAAAGCGGAGCCGGAGAGTAGTGAACAACTCGTCGCGGGAGACGTTATTGGTGATACTGCTTACAGTGAGCGATTTGTTTTGAAAATCCTACTAAAATTAGCAAATTTGGATACTTTAAAAGAAGAAATCAAGGAAAAATCCTTCGAAGACGATCTTTGCACGTTGTGGGATATGACTGCTGAGCGGGATGTGGTTTTATTCCTTGAAAAACATGACATCTTAAAACTCTTCTATTTCGCTTTACCCGTTATAGAATCTCCGCGTTTTATTGAGATAATTGTCGGTATTATAGGAAATTTATCATGCCATAGGAACGTCGTCTCAGATCTGATGAAAATGGAGAAGTTTTTGGAGTTACTTCTTGATTACATGAAGAGTGATGACAGTCTGGTTTTGATACAAGTGCTGCGACTTGTAAACTCCAGTTTGTTCCTCGCTCCCGACGCTCACGTCACTACTTTGATGGATCTTTTCCAAAAGACAGACTATGCAAGTACTCTTTATTTCATTTTAAAGAATTCTTCAAGTAAAGAATTGCTTGTGACAGCAATAGAGAATTTCAATACACTGTGCTCATATTGTAACACAGAAAAAACCAGATTGCTTTTCTTTACAAACTTCTTGAAGAAGGAAGCTATCGAGTCCTTGGTAGCAGGTTTCACCGAGATTATTGTGAATCAGAAGGATTCCTGTGAGCAAGATGAACTCGAAAGAGTGCTCGTCATCACATTTCAAATTGTACTAAATTTGGTAGGCTTCGACAAGTCACAGGACATTTACATAGAATGCGCTGAAGATGTTGCTAACATGATTCACCAAGCTTTATGCTACTATGAGAGAAAGTTGATAAATCTGAAGGAAATAGACTCTGATGTAATAGATATACTTGACTCTAGCATTACTATAGTCAATGTTTTGAAAATCACTTGTGACCCCAGTAAATACTTCAAGCCGTGCCACAGAATGTGGAAGGCAGTGAGTTTGATATTAAAAAACACTAAAAATGGTAACACTTTTGAACAAGATGATAGAGAAGAGTTGACTGCATACACGAGAAACATTGTGAACCCACTGAGCACTCTTATTTGTGTATATTTGAAGACTTGTACTGAAGAGGAGTTGCACAAGATCCTGGATGACATTGGTGAGGAGTACGAGAGGATAGTGGGGGGAGTGAAAGACAAGGAGGTTAAAGCTGAAGTCAGTAAAAGGACAGAAAACTATAGAACCAGGTTAAAGGAGAATGTAGACTCATAATAAATTTTCATTGTACCTTTCACTTGATTTTTTCTTTGAAATCTTACCCTGCCTACTTAGTAATGTTAAACTGTATAACAGGCTAAAGAAATTCACATTGTTGTTGGACTGGTGGAACTTGGTATTGTTTTTTTGTAGTTAACAGATTTATGAAATGAGGACATAAATCTAGTAAATCAAAAGTTTCTGAACTATATTTGCAGTCCTTTTACGATAGTTCAACACTTCACCTCTTGCTTTTGAGTAGAGACGGGCCGAATACGAACAACATTCGGTTCAGATCTTACCGAACCGAACATTCGGTTACGCCATATTTTTAAAGGGGATGTTCATTAAAACTATCAAATGATTGATAATGGTTACATAATTATGTCACTACAACTATGTTTTTATGATTAGGTGGATAACTAAAACTTAGTTAAAACAACCCTGTACTCTTCTCAACTCTTAAACTACGGTTATTTAACTTTTTTACAAAACAATTATATTTATATTTTGATGCATAGGTAATTAGCTCTTTTTATTCCAATGGAATACGTAAGATCTTCATTAGTTATTTACTTTGTATATTCGGCAATGCAACCGAATTATTCGGCCGAAAACTTACCGAATATTTACCGAATATTCGGCCCATCTCTACTTTTGAGTAATGCATCGCCTCTGTGGCTTCTGTGAAAAAGGCTAAGTCTCGTCAAGGACATATAATACTGGACAGACAAAGCCCATACAACAAAGCGTACCCCTGACATGTAAAACTAGATGGCGCTGTTTCACAGCCTGGAAGTGGCCAAATCATATTTTCCCGAAATATTTTTGCGTGTTTTTATTTTTTATAAGAACAAATGACATGCTTCTTTATTATAATATCACGATATCACGTCAATACACATTTTGAAAAAAAAAAAATTGTAGGCCTCATCAGTGTAGTTATGATAGTATTTAATAGGTGGCGCTAAAAAAATGAGGTACGATTCTTAGTATGGAGACTGTAAATCCATACTAATATTATAAAAGGGAAAGTGTGTGTGTCTGTTTGTTTGTCCGTCCTTCACGGCAAAACGTGGAGATAGTTGAAGGGATGGAGAGTGACATAGGCTACTTTTTGTCTCTTTCACGGCAAAAGCTAGTCCTATATATATTATCCTTGGTCTCGTGCAGCTTCTGAGGTCTCCTGGTGATGCATGTTTTTTTCACATGGTGCCATTTTTAAAAATACAGGAAAGTAAAGTAATTTTGAACACATTGTTCAATACAAACCTGAAGGACTTACCTCTATCTAGGCACCAAATACATCAGTATTTTATCTCATGCCAACATCATTGGTAAAACCTGTCTTAAGTCTTGTAGCCTGAATCGAAAACATAAACCGTAGAACATTTGAGAAAAAGGCAAGTGCTCTGGCCTTACTAACGTTTTTCTTGTACATTGTAGGTGCTGCCATCTTGTGGGTTCCATTGGAAACTTTACATTTAAACTTTGCCAATAAACATGGTCAAGGTGTTCATAAATATGTGAACACGCCTCTGTTGTCGAGGCGAGTTTAGATATTTTAGCGCGCCCGCCGCTTAGATATATGTCTCTGATGGTGACTACAGCCTGACCAAAGAGTAGATATTAAAAGTCGGTTAAAAAGTGGCAACATCGTAGTGTCGTCCGGTTTCCCACAGATATTTTTTTTCATATATTTAGGCACGCCACAGTCTGTATCCTGTCAGTCACATATAAAAGTGTTTAAGTTCTTAGATTACAGAAAGACCTATTACCTATATATTATGATACATAGATATATTGATTTGAAAAGGATGACACGTGTTGCCACTTTTTAATTTCTATTCTTTTTGGTCAGACTGTACTGTGCTGCATCCTACAGTTCATGCGCACTCTCTTACTTGAAACGAGTTATCTTTGACCATAGCTACTATAGCTAGGTAGCAATTAATAATCTGTGTGCTTAAGTTAAAGAGTTCATGGCGTATACAATGCGACGTGAAATAGTTATGAAAATAAGAGGGCGCCACTTTCTTCGTAGATAACTGTCAAATTTTTGACATAAAAAGAAAATTTCGCAATCGAAGCATTTTTTTCAGTTTCGTTTTATTTACGAAGCAAATGGCACTAAAAAGGCGGCTGAAAAATTTAGGGGCAAAGGTTTATCGTCCCATAGAAAATTTGCTTGACCGTCCTTATATTTTCTCCTATACCTATTTTATGTTTCAATGTAAATAGGTTCGATGAAAAAAAAAGTAAAACGATAGTTGTATATGGGATTATATATTTTGTAGACATCATAAAGCAACATTTACATTACCATTAAACAAGTTTCGCCCGTCGGCTAGACTATCGAATGTAACAGTACAGTAACGTAACAAAACAAGCACGCGCTCGATATGCTCACAACACACACCACAATACTGAAAAGGAGAACAAATATTAATAACAGTATACTTTACATTATATGTATTTATAAACTAACACGTCCTACGCGCCCGTCGGGCGAAATCGCACAAAAATTTAAATATCAATTCGTAAATATTTAGATTATATCGTTAGAGATAAAAACAGGATAAAGACTAGACTTTACACTGATCAACGACAACTCGGGACGCGCCGCACCTTATATCTACACATTAACGTAAATCAATCATAGCGACTACTGAACATCGTCTCAAATGAATTCAACCGCGTATCGTCTACGATTGAATTTATTTAGTCCAATATTTAGACCACATTCGGGGATAGTCCGAGCATTCTTTATCGATGCACCCGTCTCTCTCACACGTAACTAACTGAATCTGCGTGTGGAGAGACGGGTGCGCGGCGCGCCCGCAACAGAACGTAATATCGCCCGCGGCGCCCCCGCGCGCGACGCCACGTGCACGACCTCACTCCCGCGCGCTCCACACCGAGCAGGCCCACCACTTCACCGGGCACGCGTACCCCACAGCATATGCGCAAATCATATTGAACGTTGAACGCACCCATAGTCTGAGCCGCGGCGTATAACTTACATTAAAAATGTTCATTAATTTACGGTAATCGAAGCCTCTCTTAACATATATTTTTAGCTTTTATAATTTATAATGAAGTGCCTCTTGCGGTGTGGTGGGACGCGCGCGTGTACTCAAAACAACTGAGCGAATATATCAAAGTTACCGACATAACTTTATGGCCCCGAGCGGACCCGTGCGTACGGTCGGCATACGGTCAACTTGAGACTTCAACGGTCTATGTATATGTACGGTGTATATGCTGACCGTACGCACTTGTTCGCGAGAGGCCCGTAGCGGCCCGCGGGGGCGCTATTAACATTATATAAACCATTGTTACCTAATCAATAAATTACATAAATAATCTGAATTTAAAACGAGTCTTAGGCTTTTGATAATCATGTTTGTAGTACCTCCGGATCGGCTCGAAGGAGTTACTATTTCAAAACCGATTTTGAGAGTATTTAGACGGTCAGTTTTAAAATAGTACTAGGTGAGAATATATAACTTAGCCAATAATGGAAGCTCACTTTGCAAATCATGATGAACATTCTGATGGTCATCAGGTCATCACGGATTGCCGAGTGATGGCAAGCCGCCGGTGATATGCTATCCCGTTGTACTCCAGGGATATGTATGTTTGTGATGTCCGACTAACGCTACGTTCGCATTCAACATATATAAAAAATCGCACATTAAAATTACTTCGTTCATTTTTTAAAACGCTAAAAACTGTCAAGTTATCGAATCCACTATAGCTTCGTCACATACATTAATATTAGATAAGAAAATGATTGATGAGATGGAAGGCGGTTCTCGGTTCGCGATTTGAAACACCATTTCTGCATCTCACTAACACCTATAGTAAATACGAGAATGAAACATACATAAGTCGTATCATAGAAAATCTGCAATTAAAATGGTGTCAAAAATCGCGAATCAATACATTTATACCAAATTGCCAGACGTATAAAGTCGAATGGTCCTTTTTTGGCACATAACCGTCAAATGTAAAATAATACTACACACCGCGTCTCACTCGTAACTTTAGGTACACATACAACACCGACAACTGTTGTAAGAAGTTCAAAACCGTGCGTAGCGATACCTACAAATTTCTCTACTTTAAATTTCTTTGGTACATTTTTGTGAGCAAGGATATGGTGACAGTTTTGAGTATATGAGACATGTTTATAAATTAGGATTAGAGGAACTTTGCTTATATATCGCTAGTAAATTGGACCATATTTGAAAAATAATATAGTTCCAATATTAAAAACTGACGATGTATAAGACAAAGTTGCTCTGTCCGCGTATCAAGCCTTACAAGCATGGAGTCTATTGTCTGTATTTTTGACCATTCAAAGCCAGTCTTATGACATCTGGCGTGCATGGTACGTCCTTCTTATTAATATTTCTTACTTTAATACAGAAGTAGGTAATTCTAACTGCCAGCCGTCGTAAGCTGCCTTTTAAATAAATTCCAGAACTTTTATGCACATATAATTGAAGCAGGCGTGGATGTTCCGGGCAAACTTGGGGCCATCCATAAAGAACACTGTTATATTTCAAATTTATTAAAACAACAAACAATTTATTTTTGGATGAACCCTTATATGTCAAGACGAAGAACGTGCCATCAATTTATAGATTTTATCGAGTACCTAATAATTAATTAGTTAAAGAAACATCTTTACAACGCCATTTAGTAAAAAGGCAAGAGTATTTCTTTAAATATATTCCATTATAACACCGTAATAAAACTAAATATTTTACATATAACACTTAAAAGTACGCGAACGATATAGTTGTGACCTTTATGATGGCACGGCCTCGCACGCCCGGAATATCCTCACCTCCGCCGCCTAGGCCATCATACATATTGCTTTCTTTAAGCGTATTTAATCCAATAGTTACGTAACACATTTTTGTACTTACACACTCTACGCGAGTAAATATCGTAACAACCTAATTGCCCCTTTCGTTGTGTTGAACGGATCTGTTAACCTACACTTGTCTTAGTGCGTGTGAGGCTAGGGGGTACGGGAGATTACACGTGAATAAATATAGTAATACAGCTAATACACAGTCTATTTACGGCAAGAGACGGCTTACCGGTTACATAGCGATTTAGTCGATCTAATCTTAAGCAAACTCGTATGTTATCCGTGTGGTTGCGATCGCAACAAAAATGACAATTTGAAATTGAACAGAACGCAATACGATCTTGAATAAGATTGTAAGGTAAGAATTGCTTTTTCTAAATAATTCTAATGCTACTATACTCACGCAGAAGTTTACTTTACGAATTTTGGTTTATTCCGAACAGTCTTAAACATCCAAATTGCTAAATCTAATTAAGGATTAGCAAGATTGACCAATTTGTGACAAATATTTTCGTATAGCAAGCTTCTGCGTGGGTCTGTAGCTGTATGTAGATGTATATATATCGCTATGTAGTCAGTCGCCGCCTGCAGGCATGCGCACCTTGTGACACGATCACAACATTTATATCACACTCGGGGTACGACAATACACAAATCGGGCCACCCTTTGCTGTGACGTCAGCTTTCTGTATGAAAACAATGTTCGATTCAACCGATCTACAACACCATTTCGTATTGGAGTATGGGAATTTTTGTAACATCTGATTCGTTTTCGTGATTTTTTTTCGGTTCAACCGCTCCGCAACTCCATTCTGTGCAGGAGTATTAGTAGAAAAGTTTGTAATGAATGTCAATATTAAACAGAAATAACCTTTATGTCTACATAATAGAAGCGAAGTTCTTTTTGCGTAAACATGGATGTTTTTCTATCAGCTGTTATCGATTCCGCATCGGTAGGTGTGAGAACCTGAGACGGAAGTTTCCATCATGTAGACAAGACTTGCAGTCGGTGTTGTGACGTCACAGGTCGGGTGCGGAGATTCGCCTAGGCGCCGGAGAAGCCGTAGACCTCGAGCACGCGGATCTCGAAGTCGCCGGAGGGGCAGAGCGGCGGGTTGTTGAAGGTGGAGCAGCGGTCCGTCTTGCCGAACCGGATGTTCTCGTCCATCCAGATCGCCTGACCGTCTCTGCAAGGTCGAGAGAAACGTTAACATTGGGAGTCATGTGTTGGGAACTTTTTGACCCCTTCTACTCGTGTCATCTATTTAGCTGTAGAATGTTCTGTCACCGCAAAGTAGTTCAACACCTTCGAACCTTTAAGAAAAGAGCGTACTCCCATCACAACGACCTGTGATGCATAAGTTATTACACGTTATGCTTATGGCAGATAGCAGTAGTGAAATGAAGTCTACTCGAGGAGGAAGCTAGTCCTGTGTCATAAATAAATTTAAGAATGTAGTCGAAGTACTGCACCGGAGTTTGACCTTTCCTCACCTAATTAATATAGAGTACTCGAATTATGTAGTATTGTTTAAAGTTGTGTTTACCGTGGCGGTCAAAAAGTTCAATTAATGTAAAAGTTCAGTAACGTACAGTGGATACATCTCTTTATAGTCGACTGTACACGTCAAAATGTAGGAGCGAATTGTCTTGAACAATACCTACGATAACTTTCTCCGCGCTGATGTGATGCGATTCACTCTCATCTTCTGTTTTATCTTCTAGCGTCCCAAGCGTACCTAGCTCAGACGGAATACAATCTGTATCAGTTGGACAAGTCCTCCGACAGTGATCGTGGTGCTAACTCCAGCCATGAAGAGTGTCAACGCGTGATGAGACTTACCCTCATCCTCCGCGTTGTCTGCCAGCGTCCCGACCCAAGGATACTTAGCCCGGACGGGGTGCAAGCTGTAAAAGAAAGATGTTGATACTGACCCGCCACCGATGGTGATCATTCTGGAGCCAGCCAAGTAGACCTCAGTCCCGTCCAGCAGTGTGTTATTCCGTTTGCTAGCTAAAACATGTCGAAGCAACATTGTCTCTTACCCTCCTCCGACGGTGATCATATCCACCCAGCCATGAACAGCGTCGACGCGTAATGCGATTTTCCTTCATCCTCCGCCTTGTCTTCCAGCGTTCCAACCCAAGGATACTTTAGCCCGAACGGGATGCAAGCTGTAAAATAAAAGTATTGATACTGACCCGCTACCGATGCTGATCATTCTGGAGCTAGCCAAGTAGACCTCAGAGCCGTCGAGTAGTGTGTCAGTTTGACAACTGACGCGAGCTAAAAAACAATAGAAGCAACTCTCTTACCCTCCTCCGACAGTAATCATGGTGCTATCTCCAGCCATGAACAGCGTCAACGCGTGATGCGACTTGCCCTCATCCTCCGCCTTGTCTTCCAGCGTCCCGACCCACGGGTACTTAGCCCGGACGGGATGCAAGCTGCAAAGAACAAGGTTGTTGGACACTGACCCGCCTCCGATGGTGATCATCCTGGAGTCGGCGGCCATGAAGAGCTCGGAGCCGTGCGCGACGGCGTCCTTGTTGTCGGCGCTGCAGCCGACCCACGGGTACTTGGCGCGCTCGGGGTAAAGGCTGCAAGCGTGCGGGCGTCCGGAGGCGTGATTGCGGGAATGCGGTTACAAGACGGTGGTTCGGGTCGAACTTTATCGATTTATAATTTGAAATTTTAGGTTTAGACGAGGTTTATTGATTTTTTTCGAAAGATGTATAATTAGACAATATACTTTGATATTTATTACCGTCTTAAAGATTTTAAAGCGAGGAAATCTCTCATAAAAAACAGAGTTATAAGAATTCTATTTAATTTTGATTTTTTTTGCAAATAAAGAATTTTTTGCATTTCTACAAATAATTTTCGTTAAATTTCGCAATAAAATATTTTCTTATGACGAATGCAAAAAGTAAAATCGGTGAAGTTTCATTTTTTTTATCATAGACTATTTTAAAAACTTTTACACAATTAATACAAGTCGAAGTCTAGTAGATCGATTGAACTACCGCGCATAATTCACAATTAACTGTATTCAGAATAAATATTAATTTCACATTTATTTTTAATATTTGTCTAAATGCAGTTTAATATGATGTTTTTGCAAAGTTTTGACCGAACTTTTTTTTTCACCCAAAACCGTCTTCTAATCGTTGTTATATTTAATTTATGAAGAACCAATCACGCCTCTCGAAAAATGGAGTTGTTATGTACAGGAGAAAGGAAATGCAGCAACAGCGCAGAGCGATTGCGCAGCGGAAGTCGAAAAGGAACGTTATTCTCCAATGAATGTTAAAATCAAGAAAATTTAATTTGAAAGTAATTCGCAAGAAATTAAACTTAACTTTGGAACTGTGTACATGGTTTACAACGATTTTACTGACAAGGTTAGTTATAAGGCCAATTCATGCATCTATTTTGAAAATCGAACTGTAAGAAATATTGATTTTCTAAATATGTGTCATGACAAAATACTATTTGGTGCTTGGGGTCTGTAGATTTCGCAGCAAAGTGTGAAAAAAAAATCTAAAATGTTTTTTAAGTAATTAAATAATATATTTTTGGTTGAAATTTTGGGGTTGCCTTTCGCAACTCACCTAAAAGAAACGTAATGTGTATAATTAACAAAATCCAATGTTTTGTCACAACACGTTGTGCATGCAAGAGAAAAATTAAGACAGGTTTCATGAACACAGTTCCATTTAAAATAAACTAAAACAAGAACTACTACAAAATCTAAACGTGAATCTATGACATAGAATGATTACAGACTACTGAAACCAAAGAGTCATTAATAGTAGATAGGTGTAAAGTACAGATTCTAAAGTACTAAAGTGCATATCGTCGTAGGGCATTATATTATGGGGTAACCGGCTTTGAAAAATGGCCAAGTAATGTTTTCGTCAAACTGCCAAATTGGAGGCCACAGTAATTTTTAATGACTGAGGAATTTTAGATTTAATAAATTTAAGAGACGTGTCCTGTCTCTCACGTTTATTAAATCTAAATTTCCTCGCTGTTTCGCATTTAACGAAGAGCTAAGGGAGGAAATTTCAACTTAAGACAGCACAGCTGTGCAAGATTTTTCTCATATTCTACAATCAATGACTCTTTGAGTGAAACTAATGGCAGGACATGCAAAGCGGTGCAGTGAAAGGAAGTGTGCCGGCAGCGTTGACCCGAAGTACGAAGTACCCGCTACTTACAGTCAGTCTTACATTTGACAGTCGCCCATTTGCATGGCCGAATTGAACTCCAGGATAATCACGTTTCAATATGATCTCATTGAAAAATTTGGAAGGATTTTAAGAATAGTATGCATTAAGGATTGTAAAATGTACTTTTTGGTGTATCACATAAATTTATCCAAGTATCTATACAATTTATTATTTAATATCTGAAGACGGAAATATAGTTACGGTGATGTTTACAATTTGTGTAAAGTTCTTAAAAATAAAGGTTCTTTAGTTTTAGATAAAATGTAACAAATAGTTACATAAGATTTTTTTTTAATACTACGTCGGTGGCAAACAAGCATACGGCCCGCCTGATGTAAAGCGGTCACCGTAACCTATGGACGCCTGCAACTCAAACAGTGTCCAGTGTGCAGTTCTCCGAATATAGTACTTTCAGTGGTCAAACAAGTCTGATTATTTAAGAGAGATATTCCAAGGTATTCATATCGAGATCATATTGAAATAATTTGTACATATTAGTTAAAATCAAAACCACATATTGATAAACACAGTCAATTTGCAAACCAAACATCCAAGAAATTTCGATAGGTAGAAAAAGGGCGTAGGTGTTTCGAAAATATATGTTTCAAAAGTCTCAAACAGGTACGTTCCAAACCAAAGAGTAGGGAAGCGACAGAATAGTTGAGATTAGTAGGTGCAAAGCTACTTTTATTCGTGCAGTTAACACTAGACTAGCACAATCTTTGTTTTTATATTCAGAATACTTAAAAATGTATACCGACTGAGTCCTAATTTGTATGATCGATCATTTGGCATTGTATTACAAAATCGGTAAGAAAAAGGAATAATTAGATTAGGTAGTAAGTTACGTATAGTTCGATATATTAACATACATACATACATACAAGCATAAACTCACGCCTGTAGAGCACATAAAGTGCTCAAGTTCCAGAGGGTACTTTTAGCAATTAAGGAGTTGAAAGTAAACGATATTGTGATATTGCGGTGATAGGTTAGCCCATCGCCCACGACACATTAGGCTAGTTTGCTATACTTAAAATAAAATATTTTATGCAGTGCACGAAATAAAGCACTACATAATTAGAAGAAAAATATGGACGTAAATAAATTGACCGTGACGTCACATTTCATAATAAACCCAAGTCCCACAGTCGGCTTCTACGACACCCACGGGCGGCAAGGGATAAATGAAATTCTTAACGTCACTAGACGGGTAGGTACTATACTAACTGAACTATAAAGTAAGTATCTTGGATATAAAAACAGAGTTTAAAAAACCTGCGCACAATATTTTAGCCTGACAGCTCAAGTACGTACCGCGTTATCAACTTCTTCTGTTATTATGGAATATTTTGCACAATCTACTGCCGGCGTATCATGCTTCCAATTTTATCACTTATCCACGTGGATAAGACATCTGTCACTCTCACACTGACATACTTGCCAAAGCGTGACGGATACTTTATCCACGTGGATAAGTGATAAAATTGGAAGCATAATACTGGTCTCGATATCCTTTTGTCTGTGATACTAGCTAGAACTACTTACACGATACGTGTAATATATGTAATTATGTATTGATAGAGAGCTTTAAGTTGTTACTGAAATGTGAGGTTTAAACTCATGCCTTAACACACACAATGTAAACAAATATATAGTAGAGACTAGAGAATTACAGAATGTGATGTTCATTTAATCAGTCCTGGCAAGCTTGGTCGTACGATAAATGATAAAACATCAGGCCACATCGAACTTACAAATAGTGCGATAGGGACGGCCTGATGTTTTATCATTGATCGCGCGACCATGCTTGCCTGCCTGAACTCAGAAAATGGTGAATTCAGCAACTCAAATTGATCTTAACGCTAAACAGCAATTTCTTTCTTAACCTCTAGGGCATTTTTTCCGTCTAGCTTGAGGTTTCGATTTGGTCATTATTGATGGAAGATGTTCAACAAAATACATTCTGTAATACTCTATCAGTTAATTATTGTCACTACCACACAACATACGAAACACATTGGTAGTACATTTTCTTGCAAAACATTCTGAAACCGCTGCGTTCTTAGTAGATTTCTCAAAAAATGTAATTTATTATGACACCCCCCCAAAAAATACTACCCTCCGTTAAAAATTAAGAATGAAATAAAAGGTTTCTTATCTCGCTTGAAAGTAAGCACTCATTTTGAAAATATTATAAATTACTTTTAAATTTTTCCAAAAGAAATTTTTAAATTGGCTAAGAAGGGTCATTGCTAGCACATATTTCAAATAAGTTTCCAAATTTTATAATTACTTCTTTAGCACAATATTATCAGTTTAACTTGTTACTAAGAATATTAAAAAGTTAATTGTCGTATCTTAGACAACCTTGTGTATATGTTTATATAAGACATACCTTATGCCGTATGGACAAGGTTTTTTTATTTGACAAATATCTACAGATGTAGATACATCTGTAGACTAGATAGTGCGAAAAGCTATTCCTTCGTATTTTTATACGTTCGTATTTGTCATGCTAGTTCAGACAGTGTCAGTCAGTACGTCTTATACTGAGACTGGCTGAAATAACACGATACGTTCGTACGTTTCCGCAAAAATACGACGGAAAAGCTTTTTGCACTACATCTGTATTCGAAATTCCAATTTCATTTTTCTTTCGTGCATTCTAGTTTAATAATAGGGATTATTCGTCAATACATAAAAAAATGGCATTCTGTTTAGTCCGTCAGTTAGATCATCCAAAAATACTGAACACATATTTTTCGCTTTTTCTAATTAATGAAAAAATACAAAGATATAGAGCATCAAAGCTCCGGAGTGGGGGCTTGTGACGTCAGTTATAAGTAAAAATTGTACCTAGGCGTGACGTCACACGAATCTTCAACGCACTGTACCGTCGTCATTTTTCGTTTACGAGAAAAAAAAAGTGTCTAAAATTCTTTGATAATCTAACTGACGGACTAATTAGTTTTTTTTAGTCGTCTCGCCTATTACTAAGAACGCGCAGTTTGAACCCGTGCATTGCAAAGTAGCCCGGTGTCGTATAGACAGGGTTGTTACCTGAAGAGGAATGTCTCGCCGGTGCCGAAGTAGGCCTGCCGGTTGCCGCGCTCGTCCTTCTGGTTGCGCTCGAACCATCGCGTCGAACAGTACGCGCCGAACACCTGGAAGATATTCAAATTGATATTTCACATAAATATGCCATTATCAAAAAGGCAAATATGAGGTGAATTTCTAGACCAGACAAAAAATGAGCACTACGTCAGAAACCGGTCGTAATTTATAATCGCCCGCTTGTATGGCGAGAACTCGCAAAGTTTACGAGTGCCCACCACGCGGGTTCTTGATGGCGAAAGTATATGAAACTGAAATATAATTGTAATATTATGATTTATCACGGAAAAAAAATATTTTAACAATACTACCAGAACGTTTAGTAAAATAGATTTATCGTAACTGATACTACAATCTCGTAATAAAAACAACTGTATTGTTACGTTTACTATATTTTGAATTCAATAGAACTAAGCAAACATTAATATGCACTAAACAGTTCTGTTTGAATTACATATACGAGAACTCTAGTTTTATTTACAACTAATAGAATAAAGGTTACGATAATTCTATTAACAAGAAGCTTCTTGTAATGCCAAAAAAATAAAAATTATCTTTACAATCTTAATCTTAGCTGTTACTATCACAGTATACTTCCTGTAACTTTTTTATACGTTGCCATTACTTTGTAGTTCTCGTAAAGAAATAAAAAGAATATTCTTGTAATGTAAACTCAACGAAGAGTTATATTTAAAAATATTAAGTTTGTATAAATATGTACGCATCGCTGTCAACTCTATTATTTGTATCGTAGCGAATGCCATCGCAGTATAGTTGATATGACTGTTTTATAAGTTGGTATTACTTTGCAGCTCTTGTAAATAATGACAATAATATTCTCGTAATGTATACTGGTGAACAAATAGTTCTGTTGAAAAAGTATTTAGTTAGTATAAATATGTGTTTCGTTTTTGTAACGAAACGCCATGTTTAAGTACCATTGTATATCTTAGTGAATGCTATAGCAGTATAGTTGATTTTACTTTGCGCCTCTTGTAAAAAATAACAATGATATTCTCGTAATATACACCGAAAAATAATTGTTATAACAAAAATATTGTCCGCATAAATAAATGTTTTGCTTGTGTAACGAAACGCAATGTTTTGCGGCGTGGTCGGCGGCCATTTACGTGTCATGAGAGATCACGCGTGGACGCGGATCGCAATAGGTTATATTATTTATCGTTAAACGTACTCACTACGTATTATCCATTCGTTTGGTAGTTTCCATTTTAGGAAATGGATGAAGAGGTGCAAATCTCTTGCAAGGATGGGAGATGGCAGAGTTGGCAAAAGCAGGTGAGTCACATACCGTACATCATGTAGAACTTAGTAGATAATTAGAATGGTGAGTAAAAAGGCATTTAATGTTGTATTCATTTTACATTGCATACAAATTCATACGACATTACGTGGGCAAAATCTAAATACTGAACTAATAAGGACTGTCCACGATAAAAAGTGGTCATACATAACATGATAAATCTTTCTTCCTGAATGCACATTTTGAAGCAATATTATATTTTGATAAATCTGTATACATAAAACTATATAATAATTAAAGCTATTCCTTATAATGCTTTGTGTGTCTGAGGTTTCGCCGAATGTATACCATCAAGCATTTCATTTCTTGTACAGTGTTTTTTAACAAACTTCACACGCTTCCTGGCACAATTTTATAAATACTTATATTTTTATAAGCTGTTTTACACACATTAGAATGACATCTTAGCAGACAAAAAAATACTTTTTGAAACTCATTTCGACTTTTGGTAGTCAGGAAGACTTTCTACTCCAAGCACTGACAGTTGTTTTTGTATGGAGAGCCAAAAAGTGTCAAAAATTCGAATTCAGCAAAGTTAGAAAATCTCAGTACTTTCTTAATCTGATTACAATCAGAAAAATTATTACTATCGTAAAATCAGTATGTAATAGGGTATATTTTGGCTATTATAATTAAACATTAAAAAAATATTTTTGTCATTAAAACTGTTGTACTTAAAGACTGCAAGAAGACACTGTACAAAAAAATATTGTTATCATGAGATACATACTGCTAAAATTCATAGGCCACCTAAAGTTTATAATTTGTTTGTATTTTTATAATGTAGTTTAATATCTACAAATTATTTGACAAACATGCTGCTTATAAATTCTCATTATTCTCAAGATTTACCATGTTATATATGACCACTTTTTATCGTGGACAGTCTTTATATATATCTGAAGTGGACGTAGAATATTACTTAATGTAAAATTTATTCATAGAAATTTTAATGTCTTTTTCAGATGATTTACAATGGTTGCAAGTTTCCTGTGACCCATGCCATACTATGGAACAAAAGTGGAAAAATTCTGCAAAATATAAATTTTGGACGAAATGAAGGACGGTTCTATTAACACTGACGAATATATGAACAAAGTCTTGCACTAAGGATCGTTGAAATATATTTTTTAACAAATTATATAATTATTTTATTTACTTTCAGATTCACCAATTTTCACCGCTCATAGCATCCATTCCATATGCTGGGTGACCCAGGTTTCCGGATCCCAGTTTCAACTCTAGGCTTCTGTCTCTTGGAACTGGTCCTAGCAACCTGCATTTTTATCGGTAGGTACCTATGAATTTGTCTGTGCACTGTATAGACAACTAACATTTCTTGTAAATGTAAGAAAAGGTTTGTTGTCTATACAAGGTGGTACAGTAGGATTAAAGGCTGAGCCACGCCAGATACGTGTACGTAGACGTGCGCGTAGCGTACGCGGTGTAAATGACGAATCCTCATTAGAGATTACACCGCTTGTGTGACGTGTTTCCCGTGTGTGTCTAGCGGTGTATCATCTCTTTTGAAGATTCGTACTTTACAGCGCGCACGCCACGCACACGTCTACGTACACGTATCTGGCGTGGCTCGGCCTTTAATCCTACTGAACCACCTTGTATAGACAACAAACCTTTTTTTACATTTACAAGAAATGTTAGTTGTCTATACAGTGCACAGACAAATTCATAGGTACCGATAAAAATATAACACGTTAACGCAATTGTATATTTATTAGAGAGTACCATAAATGCAGTTGCTGTAACTAACTTTCTTGTTCTATCAACCATTTAATGAAGTTTACATAAATGAAGAGAATGTAATATATATCAGATGATTCTTCGCCTATTCGAACAAGCACCAAAAGAAAAACGGATTAAATGAAGATTTGTACTTTCCGGGAAAAAACATCCGCTGCTAAGCAAAAACTCACTTACTAAGAAAATAAGCATGAATCAAAATCAATTATAAAAAACGAAAACCATGAATATTTTATAGGGTATATAAAATTAGGTTTTGTAGGGTAGGGTAGGGTGGTGGGATGAAAGGCAGTTCTTTTCAGCCTGGCAACATCAGGTTTCTTGAAGCCTCGGAGAACTACTACAAGGATCAGTCAAACTGTAGTCGAACAACGACGATACACTTCTAGAGACCCTGATCGAATGATACTATGAAGACAGCCGATAGCGATAGGTACCAGTACACACGTAGACCGTTCCCAGCGCATGAATCAAAATCAATTATAGAAAACCATCGTGCTCGTCGTGGGGTACAGAATACGCAGAAGCTCGTCAAACTGTAGTCAGAATGCACGTCTCTGATCATGAGCAGCGTGGGCTCGTGGTGTTCCAGTACACACGCGACACGCCGTGCTCGTCGTGTAGAATACGCACCTCGTTGTTGCACGTCTTGATCATGAGCAGCGTGGGCTCGTGGTGTTCCACGCGCACGTGGTCCGCGAGCAGCCGTGCTCGTCGTGTACAGAATACGCACCTCGTTGTTGCACGTCTTGATCATGAGCAGCGTGGGCTCGTGGTGTTCCACGCGCACGTAGACGGTGGTCCGCGAGCAGCCGTGCTCGTCGTGTACAGAATACGCACCTCGTTGTTGCACGTCTTGATCATGAGCAGCGTGGGCTCGTGGTGTTCCACGCGCACGTAGACCGTGGTCCGCGAGCAGCCGTGCTCGTCGTGTACAGAATACGCACCTCGTTGTTGCACGTCTTGATCATGAGCAGCGTGGGCTCGTGGTGTTCCACGCGCACGTAGAACGTGGTCAGCGAGCAGCCGTGCTCTTCCGTCGTGTATAACAGCACCGGCTGGTACATCGTGATGCGGACCGGCAGCCACGACCATAACGTGAATAGCTGGAACACGAACGTCTGGTTAAAGGTATTGTTTACGTTGTTTTGTATTGGTGTGCTGACATCCCAAAAGTAACTAGAGCTTTAGTTGCCTTAAATAGCGAAGCTTTCAAATAGCGGCCGTCTCCATTACATACAAAATGTATGGATGGAAAATGTTGACAGCCGCTATATGCGGCTTCTACCCTAGGAAACCAGAGCTTAAAACAAACCAATTAAACAATAGAAAATGCCGCGAAATTCAAAATTAGCAGCGACCCGCTTTATTCTACTGACAAAACTGGCCTCTTTTACCGCTGGGATGCCAGTACGATGATTTGTAAATTTCACAAAAGAATTGAAAGCGAATTCTGACTCGTCATAATAGCCAGGATTCCGATCACTATGTTAATATGAGATATGCCGATGATTCTTACTTTGTTCATTTTTAAAACGATAAGTCTTGCAAGCATTCGACTAATTGCAATTTCAATGAAGTTATTCAAATGAATTAGTATAATTTAGGAAGTTTTATTAATTTTATTATAAGAAGTGAGTTTAGCTGCAAAACTTATCATAAAAATTCTTACCTGCTATTATTTTTAATGAACAAAGTGTAGTTAATTTAGCAAACCTCTCGTGTGAAATCTACGAAAAATAAACACACTAAAAACGTATGGTTGACTTGGATGGTTTTTAAGCTACTTTGATCTAATATTGTGATACTATTTGGTGCGAAGCGATGGATAGACTGACTTGTTTTTGTCTATCGTCGTGGTTTCGTGCTTCTAATGGTAATGGGCATCTTTATTTAATTTTTCGCTACTTGTTGCGTAATTGTGCAAAGCCCCAGATTATTGTATACTATGATATTTTGTGAATGAAAACTGTTATTTAAAATACACTTCAACTCATCAACAAACCAAGTCATTTTTCGTGGCATTTAATTACTAATTCACATAATAGTTTATCAATGCATTCAAAATGGATACAGATTTAAAAAGATAATATGAACTTTCTAAATAGGAACCTAATATCTCTAATACCAATAAAATTGTTTCTAAGACATTCACAACTACCCACTTAGAGATATAATTTATGAATAAAATATAAAACACGTAACATTGACGTTAGTTGTGTCGAATTAGTAAACAACTACGGGTGCAGAGTGCTATGTGCACATTGGGACGCAACAACTATACTTATATAAACACTTATTTAACCCTTTGATTGCCAAAGACGTCAATAAACGTGCGCGGTAGCCGTCCTTCGTGTATCCAACAAGGTTCATGATGACACACCCCGTAAAGCCTAGGTTGGCCACACAAATGATCCAGTGACCCCCTTAACGCCTGGGCTGGGCACAGACATTGACCATGTGACCCTCCTGAGTACGAAGGTGGATAGTTGGATACTCCCTTGTGGCGAGGCGATCAAAGGGTTAACCAAACTTCAGTTTTTACTGAAATATGGCTGACTTAAACCATGCCACACTATAAGAATATTTATGAAAGTATGTGGGATGGTTTATATTATAATAAATAAAACAATGACATAAATGACAATGCATGCAACATAATAAAGTTTGACACAGACAAAAAACGATCTAACATTAAATAGCTAAACTAAAAAGTAAATAATAAAGGTGAAATCTACTAAAATATCTACAATTGCACAAGTCGTCCTAACACTTACAGCACTCTCCGTGAAGCCCTGTTTGGAACTCAGTTTGATGCCGACCAAAAGTTTTCTACAAATTATTTTGAGACGATCTGACCTTACCTTATCTATTGTTCCGAGTTTAATAAAAAACAAGAGGATGATTTAGGAATAATCACGGGATCAAGCCTTTATTCTGAGCTCTCATACGACCTGCTCGCATATCAAAGAATTTTTTTTTATATCTGATATGCATATTTTTTGACTAATCAACTACACAGGGTACTCAAGAATACGAAGCACTTGATAGGTTTACCACGAAACACGGAAATTGTAACGTAGTAAAAACCCATTAGAAAAAACCAAGACCAAGTTTATTGGATTATCGACTCTATCTCCACAAGGAACAGATTACATGAAAAACAGCAGATAAGGAGTCACTTCTGGCGCCTACTGAGCTCATTCTCATTTACTCCGCGATAAACATAACAAGTGTCTTCTTAAATACGCTGTGAAGTGGATTAGTAAAATGAAACATTACCGATCACGAAGATTTAATTTTCCACCTCTCTTTACCTACATCTCCACTTTTTAACATTACAATACGATATTAGTACACGATTGAGACTTGCTCTAATGTTACAAGTGCCACCTTGAACCCCCGTTGCAACTACGGCCACCACTAACTACGCCCAAAACATAGTGTCGGCAAACCTTCTGTCTGAGATCTGAAGAGTGCTGTTTCTGATCCGCGAACACCGCGTTAGGGAATGGGAACCACAGGGCCAAATGGGAGGAGCGGGGGCTCTGCGAAAATGTGTCAAATGGTTTATTTAGGAGGCGAACGAGCAGACGCATCGCCTGATGGTAAGCGACTGGCGTTGTAGATTACACCCACAACAACCCCTGATAAACCAAGATGTAGCTAAGGATAGGGCTGCTGAAGTTATTAACTTTTCATTCAGTCCCGCGTATACTCCTCATTTTGGCGGATTATGGGAGTTTGCCGTTAAATCCGTCAAGCATTATTTACGTCTGATGTACAAATGCCTTAGTCTTCCGCTAGTCTAGTCCTGCTGTGGTAGGCGTTTTTTTGGACTTTTTGCATCTCAGAACCTTATGTTCGAGTATTTATTGTCCCGAAATTTAAGTTCTTGGATATCACAAAGTCGAAAAGAGGTACTCATACTCATTTTACAGGAAATACGATCTTGAGTTTGCATTTTTTGTCATATCGTTTCCGTTGGACTCAAGAGGTCAAATAATAATATAAGATATACAAGGTTAGAGAAAACGCCTTCGTGAAATGCATGAATAGGATTGAGGTTCCAGGGAAAATACCATCCTCGGAGATAAACTTGCAGCTAAAAATGTCTATTTTAAATACTGTACACACATCGAACAACGACGTAACACGGTCCAAACAGTATTAAAAGAGCCACCATGCAACGCTAGCTTACAATAAATGGCTAAGCGAAATATTATATCGACGACATCGTTGTGGCAAAATAATAAAAAAAATAATAGACACCTAGTGGAAAGCGGTGCATCTATGGTAAACATGTCGGTCTGCCGACCGGTGCCTTACTTCGGTCTGGTCGGATATCTGCGACTTGAGCGCTTGGATTGGGTACACGCCCATGGACAGGGCGCGCGGGCCCGGCGAGTGAGAGCCCTAACGGGAAAAAACTGTTAGCACTCACACAACTCATGCGGCAGTTAATAGCCGTCACACGCATGCCTACTCTCATGGGATCTCACACACTGAAACATTGAATCCCACATTCAAAGCGAATGAGATGATTTATTAGATATACGCGTCGTGATTGTTATAGGGCTGAATGATCACATCGATAACACTATCATTCGCAACTGGCTACACCGACTGAACATAACATAATCGTCGAGAAACAAGGGGAAAGTGACGGGTATCTTACAGACTAGACGTGAGAGAATGTCTCCGACCGGCGGGAGTTCAGAAGTGGGATCCACATAAGGAAAATTGACATTAGTCTTGTTAAATTTTATTATGACGGAATGAGAAAGAAAAGCGAAAGCCACGCCTAATGTCGTCGTGTACGATACCATTTGTTTGCACGCTTCCTCAGACATTCTCTGCGAACCAAGTAAACACCGGTATACATCATTATATAATATTGTATGCCGTGTGGTGCGTGTGCTGTTAGAACATCGTTGTGTCTGTTAAACATCTACCCAACATATTGGCAAAACCTAAATCAAAATACAAGTTTTTTTGTATAGAGTAGTTTGAGTAGTCATTAAGAAATATAAAACAATAGTTTGAAACATTATAATTGGATTTAACAAACGTAATCACTATAAACGCTCAGTGGCTATGATAGTACACTTCTGAGCAATAATAGAGATCAGTGGCATACGTGAGTTAAAACCAAAATATACATTTTATTTTAGTAAGACCATAGACAAAACTTTTTTATCAAAATATTTTTCCAGCGGTATTAATTTAAGTTTGTCAAGTTTTAATTCATAACATAGTTTACTGCCAAATTCAACAATTCAGAGAACACCTGGAAAAACTAATAAATAATTTTAACTACATCTGCAGATTGTTTTGTTTATGGTAAAGTGTAAAAATATAGGAACACACATATTACTTAATTAGAACCCCCGTTTGCGTTACTGTAGTCAGGTATAAACACATTTCTCATAGCTCTACGGACCAATGATGTTTGTATACAAACTTTGTTCAGTCTTTTTCAGAGTATTTTTTTTAAGGAGGCAAATAAGCAGATTTATCGCCTTTTGCTAAGCGATTACCGTTGCCCTTCTGCAACACTGCTTGTACGTACCTACGCAACGGGGCGTAAGACGCTTAATATCACAGTTAAGAAAGACTGGTCGTCTTCACCAAATTGATACTACCCATATTTTTACACACTATAATACAAGGCAGTTAATATATTCAGACTCAGTAGAGAGCCGAGTATTCAATATTTTTACACAGTATAACTCAAGGCAGTTTAGTGACTACCCATATTTTTACACAATATAACTTAAGGCAGTATATTGACTACCCATATTTTTACACAATATAACTCAAGGCAGTATATCAACCGCAATTTTTACACAATATAACCAACAGTATAACAAGTTGTACTCACCTCACGTATAGTCAACGTGTGCGACATCATCTGTATATTGACCTGGCTCTGGCTGGTGGGCAGGTTGTCGGAGGAGCGCGAGCGAACCAGCCGCGAGCCAGTGATGACTTGCTTCGACTTGAGGGTCATCTCTGTCTTTATGAACACTCGGGATATGTACTGTGAACTGTGAACAAATAAGGGAATTAGTAGTTACCATGGAATATTGCACAAGGAAAGATTTTTATGCAATCCAGCCAGGATTCACTAAAACATTGCTGATACTGTAGAGCTACGATGGTCCGACCTCTTTTTAAGTCTATTTGATTAAAACAATTGATAATTGAAACTCTGAAGGTTATTCACATAACAAAGGTTATCCATACTAATATTATAAATGGGAAAGTGTGTGTGTCTGTTTGTTTGTCCGTCTTTCACGGCAAAACGAAGCTATGAATTGACGTGATTTTTTAAGTAGAGATAGTTGAAGGTATGGAGAGTGACATAGGCTACTTTTATTCTCTTTCTAACGCGAGCGAAGCCGCGGGCAAAAGCTAGTTCAGTATAACACAGGCTTACATCGTCAGGTTCCATAGCAAAATATAGGAAATATACGTTGTCTGTCTAAGCGACAAGCGGCGGTCTGTGTGTAGATAAATAATAAAATAAAATAACTTTATTTAGCATTATGTAGTACATATGCTTACATGTAGTTAATGGTAAACTTATAAATATCGTAATCTATAACTGTTACATAAGTTGTTATTATAACTTTATGGTAACTGGAATGAAACTTTGAGTAAGCGGCATCTGATCCCCGTACTAGTAAAGATACTATCGTACTTAGTAAGATAGTCCCTAAGAACGTCATATGAATAAATAAAACTCAAGATGATATGTCATCTGATTAGTTTGTGATTGCGAACAGCTGTCAATCAGATAATACATAAACTCAGGAACAACTAAGTTGTTCAATCTGATAATCTAGCACGTGCTTGGCATGACTTCTTGTTTATTAAGTGATAGTACAACTAGACGCCAGATACACAGATGACAGATGAACCATTAGAGCAATAAAATGGTCTGGACCACTGGGCAAACGTGCTCAAGCCCGTCAGCGCGCCAGGTGGGCAGACGAGATAGTAGCGACAGCAGGACAAGGATGGCTTGTTACAGCCACAGACAGAGACACATGGAACACTTTGGGGGAGGCTTTTACCCAGAAGGGGTCCACACATATTTGATTTTTAGTCTATAGTTTCTTTTATAATTAATTTAACTAAAAAAACACATATTTTAAAGTTTCTTAATCATTTTTGTTACCTACTGTATATATTTGTGTGTGGAATTAAATAAAGCTTTTTTATTTTTTATTTACAACTAGACGTGACTATGACTACTTATATTATGTCGGCATGTTTCTGCAGAACTTGTCGATAGCGTAGTCAATACTGTTCTTGATTACCTTCTCTGTCCCTAGAGTTTGACATCAGAAGTGGGATCTCATATTAAAGCCCTAATAAATACTAAACGCGAACTTGTCGGTAGCGTAGTCAATGCTGTTCTTGGACGCCTCATATCATTGTCCCTGATATCAGAGGTGGGATCTCAACAACAGAAGTGGTATCTCACCTTAAAGCCCTCATACTAAATGCAAACTTGTCGGTAGCATAGTCAACGCTGTTCTTGGTCGCATCAGATTATTGTCCCTGGTATCAGAAGTGGGATCTCACCTTAAAGCCTTAAATAAATACTTAACGCGGTCCGCAGCAGCTTGGTCGGCGAGGCCGGCATGTTTCTACAGAACTTGTCGATAGCATAGTCAACACTGTTCTTGATTACCTTCTCCGTCCCTAGTTTGACATCAGAAGTTGGATCTCACCTTAAAGCCCTAGTACTAAATGCGAACTTGTCGGTAGCGTAGTCAATGCTGTTCTTGGTCTCTTCAGATCATTGTCCCTGATATCAGAAGTGGGATATCAACATCAGAAGTGGGATCTCACCTTAAAGCCCTAATACTAAACGCGGTCCGTAGCAGCTTGGTAGGCGAGGCCGGCATGTTTCTGCAGAACTTGTCGATGGCGTGGTCGACGCCGTTCTTTGTCGCCTCGGCGTACCAGTCCGAGCTCTGGTTCGTCGAGTGCTTGTGGAAGAGGATGAGGATCGCTAGGGCCACCCTGTAGAACACCTGGAAGGAGATATCGTTTGTGAGCAAATAACAAAAGAAAGACTAGTAGGCCTAGCACATGATGGCCGCGAGAGTATGTCGCCGCGAGATGGATGACACGTCTTCTTCTAACTGTATTAATGACATAAGGATGGGTAGTCTATCTCGCGGCGACATACTCTCGCGGCCATCATGTGCTAGGCCTACGGGTCAGTATTTATAGCAACTATTTTTTTAGATATAATCTCTCACGCGATCGTTGTAAAAGAATTAAATCCTTGAACTATAAAATTTATCTTCGACATAAATCGGTATGAGATTCATTTCATTTTCTATTAAATCAATGAATGAATCATAAATGAGTAGCGAAGTAGCAATTCATTACCTCTGTTATTGTAGATTTTATATATCCGGGAATATGTAGAAAGTTAATATAGCAATAAAATATTGTTACTACTATATTTAATTAGCAGTATAACGAGAAATGACTGCGTTCCTTGCTGACGAGTTCAAGGTTGTTATTGACAGATCGATGACAATTAACAATAAAATTGGCCACTTTGAAAGAATTTTCATGCCGCCGCCGTATTCAAATGTCACATGACGGTTTTAATTTTTTATTGTCTTACTTCAATTTAATCAAACAACCAACTAGTTAGAGCGTTACGTCCAGCATACAGGCGTGATAGGATATCTCCAACGAGATAGACTACTAGTATGTATGTATGTATGTATAAACTCTTTATTGTACAAAACACAAAACACAAATATGACACAGGATAGACAGTACAAAGGCGAACTTATCCCTTTAAGGGATTTCTTCCAGCTAACCTTTGAGTAGGTGAAATGTCCTTCTTCAAATAATGCAGTCAAGCAAAGGCGGACTGTTGGCTGGTGTATCGGACTGATTTCGCCCTCTACTTTGAGTCTACATCTATTTATCTCGATCTAGTTCGCTAAAAATTGGCACCCTGATGAGGTGAGAAAAGGTTAGTGCCGTGAGGAATGTGAGGACCACAGCCTGCTATGGACCCGCTGCTGGCTATGACCGGTGGTTGTTTACCTTGATGCCCTCGTGAAAGAAGCAATCCAGCACTCTGACCAGGTGGGGGAAGGGGTTACCCTTAGTTGCGCTTGCGAGGATCCACCACTGCCAATCGCGGACCCGCTCCTGCATATTGGCCGGTGGCTATTTATTCTACCATAGCCTGATATGGACCCGCTTCTGGCCATGACCGGTGGCTGTTTACCTTGATGCCCTCGTGGAAGAAGCAGTCCAGCACCCTGACCACGTAGGGGAAGGGTAATGCTGCGAGGATCCACCACTGCCAGTCGTGGACCCGCTCCTGGATATGGCCGGTGGCTATTTATTCTACCGCAGCCTGATATGGATGGCTATCCGCTGCTGGCTATGGCCGATGGCTGTTTACCTTGATGCCCTCGTGGAAGAAGCAGTCCAGCACCCTGACTAGGTGGGGGAAGGGGAGAGCTGCAAGGATCCACCACTGCCAGTCGGTGTAGATCCGCTCCGGGCCGATTGCGCCCGATAGCCTTGAGAGATGCTGCGCCGCTGATTTCTGCAACCATTATAAAAAAAAAATTAATTTCAAATTACAATAAATCGCGTTTAAAGACTGACCAGAAGAAATATATGACTACGCGCCATGTTGCGGAATTTCATTAGAATTATTTACCTCATACTATACTGATCTGTCAACCCATACATCAGAATAACAGCGCCCTCCTGACAATAGTCATATATTTCTGGTCAGGCTTTAGTCTAAACTTTAAAAAAAGTTCTGATTTTTATTTTATTTTTCTTAAAAGCCTGCTGTGCCCCCCACTGCTGGGCAAAGGCGAACCCAACAATCCCAACATGAATACACAACAAATTCTAGTTCACTGTAAGTACCTAATCTATGCATTTCCCACATTCCCACTCCGAACTGTGACCTAGAGCGAGGTTTCAACCCCTGAGTTCAACGCTATCGATTTCCTCGCGTGCCGTTCACCCCGGTCCATAATTTATAGCAACGTTTACAACCCACAATCTAAAGATGTTATGTAAGTGGGTCTACAGGGTGAAAATATAAAGGGAAAATATGAAACTGGAAATGAATTTGTTGAAAAAATACAGGAGTCGCGTTTTTTTTGTGTAAGAGCCAAACGTAGGTAGTAGAAATCATCAGGTTTAGGAGTCCAAACATTAAAAGTAGTTATTTTTTTGGATATTCTAAAATTCGAATTGAATTATCCTTAAATCCGACATTTGATTTCTTGTTCGACCAATTCTGTTACATTGTATAATTGTGCATTATTATTATTCCCCCTGTACCTATGATAACCTTTGGTCCTTCGGACCAGATAGGTATCTTACTATTGCGTCAAGTTTATTGCCTTATGTGACATCTTCTTTGAGATATTATCAGATAAATCAGAGCGGCGAAGATGCTCAGAAATATCTAAACACAACTTTATTGTCAATGCCTGTTCCGATATTTTTGAGCACATTCGCCGCTCCGCTATATCTGATGGTAACTGCACTAGCTGTGGATGACCTGAAAATAGACTGATGCAATTCAAATTGTTTCTGCACGCTCACAGCAATATTTTGTTCAGTTGAATTTCCTTTGGTAAAAGCCATATCGTGCAGCTTTTTGTCAAAGGAGAGTTTTAGCGGAATGTACACGGAAAACTAATGGATAAATGGATTCATTTATTTTCCACGGCTCGCATTTGCATAATTCGCTTTGAGCTTCATGCATTAACGTATATTTATTAATGATAATTATATTCAAGAGGAATGGACATTTTAAACTTTTATCTCATTTGAGCGTTTATTACGAGTATCTAGAGAATTACTATCAAAGCAAAATGTCTAGTCACAGTCACAGTGCATAGACTGCCATCTCTCGACACAGGCTTGAACTTAAAACTTATTAACATCTTTTTTGACAATTTGGCCCGTATCTTTTATTTGATACGTGTTAAAATTGTCAAATATCAATACTAGAGCCATCCAGCCGAGAATCAACCAAAGCTGTACTGTTCCGATGTACGTGTACATTTTTTTCTTAGACATCTGTCTATATGAAGTTAATATATATATATATATATATATATATATATATATATATATATATATGTCGCAGTAAGATAGATAAAGCCGCTATATAGTTATAACCCTAGGAATATAATTATACGTCGTAACATAGTTAAACGAAAGCGATTAATTGCTATCTTACTAGGAATATAACTATAATACGTTACTAGTTTAGTCATATAGTTATATGACTGGATTCAGTTTAGTGAAATGATTGTAGGCAGGAGTGCGGCGGTGCGGCGGAGGTATAGTTATAACCCTAGGGATATAATTATAAATAAATAAATAAATATTAAATAAATATTATAGACATTTAACAGATTGACTGACAAACACTAAAAGAGTCTTGTACTGATAAAACAATTCTAAGACCTTTATCACAGAAAAAGGGCCAAAATCTTCAATATATTGTGTCTGATGGCACTTCAACCGTGACGTGAACAAACGTTGATCGACTGCTCGTGGTAGCGGGTAAGCCCCCGCCCCCGTCTCCATCTGCAGTGCACTACACTGGCTACTCTTATGAACTTCAGCATCCAGCAAAGGTTTCTATAATCCTCCCTAAAGGCCATTATAATACCCTTAGAGTCTGTCTCTCCATTAAAACTAAACATCACGTACCCTAAATGATTCCTCTCCTAAGATGCCCTTCTGGATGAGCATCGCTGTACTCGTTCCTGAACCTTGTTACGGCATATAATCTTCCCTCAACTTATAAGATACCTGAGGCGCCTGTTGAGTGAGTCATGATCGAGCTGCCGTCAAGTCATTTCAATACGTGAATCCAGTCATAAATTGTCACAATACTATTATAGTTATCCACCTAGTCAGAATCAACCAATCGGTATACCTACTGTTCCGATGTATAACGTTTATCCCTAGGGTTATAACTATCTGTCTATATGAAGTTATACCTATATATCTTTAATAATTGGGAGCCCTTTTTCTGCTGACAAAGTGGGTTTACCAGAATATAATGTAAGTTACTTACAGCGTGTTTTTTGGCGATCTGCATGACGGTTTTCCACGTGACTTCGTTGAGCAGCTTGGTCTGTGTGATGAACATTTTCTCCTTGGACGCCACTAGGGACGCCATACAGTGGTAGCATTCCTCCTCTGAAACAAAAAATAAGTCCAATAAATAAGTGTTTTCTTGTGTTATATCTAACGTTTTTTTTATTTTTGTCAAGGGTCACGCGAAAAACCTGAGATCGACTCGGTAAGAAATAATTTTCATTCGTTTTTGCTGACGACTTCAATCGGGCCTTACGACCCATAAGGGAGCGGTGCTTTATTTAGCTTAGGCCCGTTTCTTCACGATGAATATTTTAGATAAAGGCGTATTCTTCAGTGTCAGACAAAATATCATGAACATCTGCGAAGAAATTAAGCCTAACCTAACCTTTTACAATTGATTTAATTATTAATTTATTTCACATACGTTACTCAGCATGACAGTACAAACCAAAGCACTGTGTAATTAAAAATACATAAAAGCATAAAAAAAAGAAAAGTAAAAAAAATAAACAACACAAATTATCTAGATTTAGTTGTTAGTCTGTCCGAGCGTAGAATTTACAATGAAAGGTCTATGCCTAGTAAAGCCAGTAGGTACGGAAAATATTGGTGATGATGAACTGCAACAGATGTCTCATGTAAGCTATTCGGATGAATGAGATTTCAATTATCACTGTCCATTTGTCAAGTAAACACACGAGTAGATGTTATGGTACATAATGATTGCTTAGTGCATACATAGGTTATACATATTGTACAAATAAGTATAGTATCTTGTTATCATCATTCCTTTACGTCATGTTTTTCAGTTTTACTTTTTTGTCTACAAGACGACAGATTCGTATTAGTTCTAGGTCCAAAAAAGTTATGATAAAACACCTCTTAAAACCATTTTTCATTTCATCTGTCAAAACTGCCCCAGACGCAGAAAATGTTAACTTGGCACCATGTCTAGATAACATATTATGATATACTTTTTACACGGTGCTGAGTAAGCTTTTAAAATATAGTCATATAGAGCGTAACTATAACTATAGTAGTAGATGATAAATTGTATTTACTTTCTATTAGATAAACATATTTAGCTCAGAGCAAACATCAAAATGTAACATCCTTTGATCACATTATCAGTCAAACAAATAGAAACAATATTACGTGACTTCGCTACGAAGCAAACTCACAAACTTGGGAAAAGCGATATTTTTGTTGTCTAGGGTATTGAAGATTAAAAATACAACGTTATTATTAGTCTAACTGTTCCTATACAACTACCTACAGGGGTAAAGGGCAGCTAGAGAACACCGGGCAAGCACGCTCGCGTGATAAAGCATATCACGTTATGCTATCCTTTTCGCACTATAATGAAGGAGCGATAGGGAGATAGGGACGCACCAACGAGATTAAGTTTATCACGATGCGTCATTTTTAAGGCGCAAGGGTTAAAGTACCAGCATCAAAATTATATCATACTCGTAATAAAATTGTTCGGTTAGTCCCTAAATACTAAACAGTCTTACCCCCAGTTTTATACCCAGTGTTTCTCCGTATATTAAGAAGCTATTCGCAATGTGAAAGAAATTAAATTGGTATTGCACTCAACTTAATGTTTATGTTTCTCATTAATCCTTTTGTAAATAATTTAAAAAATGTTACTCGTGCCATTATGACTGGTGGCGTAACCAGGCACGTATGTTTAATATTGTTTATGTAAAATGATTATGTCGCGAAAGTGATAAGAAGTATTCCAAAACAAGTGCATACGATTAGATCTCTTATCGTATCTAGACTTCTAGACAAATCTACAAACAGAAGCGAAATAACAGTCCGAGGAAACAAATAGTAGAGATAAGACATAATTTTTATGAAGCAACATAGGTACGAAAGATAGGTTTTAACCTTTTTGATGCCAACGACGGATTTATATGAACAGCAGGACCAACTCCAGACCATATGGATCTTATCTTATGTTAAATCTGCTGGGGCCCTTACGGATACACTTCGACCCATCGGGATCTTTTGTGAAATTACCCCCTACGATCCTAAGATCCTTCAGCTATTCAGGAGCTTCTCGATCTCCACGTATCGGATGATGAGGCTCATGGGTAGATCTAAAGTTCTTTGGCACCAGGTTACCAGCTGCTCCAAAGTTTGAAGACCATACGGATAATTGCATACGTACAGTGAGCTGTGAAATTGCATGCAGAAGTAATGAATGAATTCATTGATAAATTCACCATGCACTTTTGCAGCTCACTGTACATGGATAAAGTTTAATTTTAGTTTAAACACTTCGGTGACGTGGTATCTGAGTCACATCGTTTGTGTTTGGCTAAAGAACACGCAGAAATAATTAGACCCAACTACTTAGTTAATCATAGTGAATCTGCCACACGCACGCATATAGTGGCGTCCTGCTCGCACACCGGAACGGCATGCAGATCCCGCACTAAGATGTAAACCTTATCTAGTCGTATTTATAGTTTCCTATTCACTCACGGAGGAAGCTTCCATTATTAATCTGTTCGAAAACATGTAAGTTGGTATTAAAAAGGGTTTAATTAAAAGGCTCCATAGTTTAACACAAAGTTGGCAGTATATTAAGGCTTACCCACGTAAATAGCTAAAGCTTCGTTAATAACTCCGTTGGACACGACCACTAAAGCACTAAAGCCCAGTAATATCTTTATTTTCTGCAACAAAATGTAGCGGGAATTTTGCACCAGCGGCGCAGATTACGGTCATGGTAGTCTGTAGATACTCTTATTGATTATAATTTAGCTTAAACAAATGCTTGCACTACGGTTAATATAATATGCTTTATGTCTGTGTATTAGTGCGGCAGTGAAATTTGCGTTATTTCGGTAAACGATTGACATGATGACTACTACTCTGTACGGCATCAGCAGAACACTTGGGCACTTGTTTTGTAGTAGCGTCGCGGATGAAACAACGCGCGAAAACTATCCGTCATCGCATATAACTTTTCCAAATATAGATTAATCTCCAAAAGTAATGAATCATGCATAATCGTTCGTTCCTTTAGAACGTAAAAAAATACGATACTTGTCACGGTATATAGCATTTTGTATCAGTCATAGTGGTAGTACTGATAGTATTCAGTAATCTGTGACTGGAGCGAGCCAAACTCAGTGTTAATGCAATTTTCCGTTCGCTGTACCGCCCGCGGACTCACTTAACCCTCCGGAGCGCGGCGCTGTAATCATATTACAATATCTACGTTTATGAAAGCTCTGTCTGTAGCTGTACATGCTGGTAGCTGTTATTAACCACCCCCGACAGCGTAGTAAATAGAGTGTAGTAGAATATAGATCCTAAAAGTTACACTGAGAGAAAATACAACCAGTTTTCTTGTTCGTTCAACAAGTTTTTTGGTTAAAATAGCGCCTACGTGCTCTTTGGTTCAAACAACAAGCTACTTGTCATTTGAATCGGCAATATATTTGAATCAACAAGTCGATTTTATAAAAACAACCTGACACATATTGTTTTAAACATACGTTTGGCTGATTCAAACGGATAAACCGCAACAAGTCGAACTGCTGCTGCTGCAAATTTCTCTCAGTGTAAGTAGTAAGACATCTTACAAAGAAAACTCGTCCGTAGATAGTATTTTGCAAGGTATACCACCCGATTACAAAGTTGTTCAGCAATGCTACTGAGGAGACACACTGAAAGATGTCACCACTGCAACCGTGGAAGGGTCGCCGGTCGGTCAGGGATATAAGCACAACGGAGAACGAATTAACAATAAAAACAGGGATTTGGATGATAAAATGTCAATTTGCCACCTCATTGCGATCTCTTTACATCTCGAGAGTCGAAAAGGAATTTGCGATGACCTATTTCATAAATACATATTAGACTCGTCATATTATAGATATTCTGTATACACTAGGTACAATATAGTAGATATGAGAACATTGAGAACCATAAGCAATGGTCAGTGGTTTTGTGAGGATAACATCCCAATGTACACAATGTCGAGCCCAGGAGCAGGTTCAGTAATTGGACGCCATTGTTCCGTTCTGATTGGACCTCGGAAGCTGCATAAACGTGATGGATGCTAACTTGCTAGTTGATATAGAATATATGCTGCTGTTTAGCAGGATTACTTCCATAGTTTTGTTAGGACAATAAACAATGATCAGCGGTTGTGTGAGGATCCTATCCTATCCCAATATATAGATACAATACGAGACAACGAGCAGGTTCGGTAATTGGAGGCCATTGTTCCGTTCTGATTTCTGATAGGACCTCGGAAGTGGGTTGCGTAGACTGTGGATGCTCCTTGAGGCTAACTTCCGATTGATGTGAATGCATGCTGCCATGTTTAGGTAGGATTTTCTATGGTTAAGGTGTGTATTTGGATTATGAATGTTGTATGTATGTAATAATGTAAGTCAACATAACATAATGAAACCCCGTCTTTGATTTGTTTTCCTTATAGGGATCAACTTGATCAACGAGCATCAAGTCTCCTCATAAATTCGCTAACTTGGTTATTTCGTTTCCTTTAAAGGGATTTTTATTGTCTCTATTCCTGAATCGTTGGAATGTTTAGAATGCGTTACACAGAACCTTGCTTCAAACTTCTTGTAGTACCTACTCGTAGATAATGCCTCTAATCACCTGTATTTACAAACTAGAAAAGTGTTTAATATATGCATGAAAAATACGGCCGGAAATTAAGCCACTCAATAGCCAATTAGACGCTTTCACGCCAATTAGGCCTTATTTAATACAGCATGTGTATTCCATACGGGCGAATATTTGAATAACGTACAATTTATAAAGGTGGGTAGAATTTGCAGTGCTCGATAATAACACAATTAGACGAATTGTGCGACCATGAGAAAATCTTTGCGGAGTCATAAGGTAAATTAACATAATTTAATAAAATTTCTTAGAATTCAACCAAAGAAAGCAGTGCCCTGTATGGGAATGATAATAACCTATCTTTCAATGCAATATTTTTGTGTCGGATACATTGTAGTTACGTTTTATTGTCATATTTCCAACACGGTTTAGTATACTATACGTTGCCAACACTCCTGTGAATGAAGTCTGATTTGTTCCGTATGGCATACTATACGTTGCGACTACGACTCTAAATAACTTTAAAACTGTTTAGAGTGTTATTAGACTTATTAATACCTATGTTTAATTGCAAACCCAGGCAAAACTGCATTTTAATGGCCTCAATACAAAGAGCCCATCATTTTATGGGAATTTGCCTATTCTCGTAGGCTACAAAATGGAAATCAAGATTCCCGGTTTGTAGCCGGTTACGAACTGGGCCAGCGTGGTACCGTTTGGTTACTAATTTTTCTAACTGGCTACAGAACGGGAATATAGAATTCCCTGTTTGTAGCTGGTTACGTATTGGGCCCGAGTTAGGTACTGATCGGACTTTCTACCAAATAAAAGCTAAGACGGTGTAGATACGTACAGACGAACAGAGCATCTAAGGTTTAAAGGCGGTTATCCGAAACCCTAAAAAATTACTCAATGTCACATTATTATAGATGGTAGTTCGCCAAAAAAGTCCCATGAACCTTTTTTTCCGTTTGGAAGCTGCTTACCAACCATGGCTATACGAATCGGTAATGATTTAGTCTCATTTTGTAACCAGTTTCAACACGGGATGCTTTTTCCCGTTTCGAAGCTGGTTACCAAACGTGGTTACAAATAGGTAACGGGAAAGTCCTAATTTGAAGCCAGTTACGATTTGGGATTCTTTTCCCGTTTCCGGTTACCACTTTTTAGTTACGAAACGGTAGGTACTAAAGGACAAACTGTTCGTCATTCATTACAATCGCCACGGTGGATCTCGCAGCTATGCTGATAGCATTGTATAGTACCGAAATTAATTTCCATGCGTTGGTTGTACTTAAATTTTTTTTTCAAATTATTGATATAGTTACGTGTATCAATAACGCATGGCTTCTGAGACGACGTCACTATAAACTGGCTAATATAAAGAAACAAAATGACCGCCTGAAAAAATCCGTTATGAACGGTCAGGCAGTACAAAATGCACGAAATGTGATGTGCATTTGTGCTATGAAGACAAGAAACTGCTTTGTTACTTACCATCGCATTGCATAGGAAGTATAGTATTGCTTAGAATAGTATACATATACCCAGGATCGTTTTTTGTTGAGTTGTTGACAACGTATTGATTATTCTATACGTAGATTATTTAGGTATTTACAAGTTATAGATTTTTTTTTGTATTTTTTACACTTACTTTGTCACTATATAAAAACTAAAAATGATTTAAAAACGCCTTACATTAAAAAAAAATGTTTGACTCGAGTTTGAATCATGGACCTCAGACGCGATCAGATTAATAACACTTTTCATAAAATTAGACCTTATTTAATATAAGGTCTTATATAAAGGCCCAAAGGGCCTACCATTTCCCTGGAGTCACCGTCAAAACTATTAACGCGTCCGAAACGCAATTTACCCGTCGGATCCCGTCTCTGCGGATATTACACACGCTCAACGTCTCAGGCGACTATTATTTTATAAAACCACTTGTTGCAAGTCTTAACACATAAACTACATCATTTCTACTTAAGGAGCGGCGGACTCAATGATCCACAATCAAACCACCATAAGAAATATAATTACCCGTTCTTTTCTACCAAAGCATAAATGAGAAGGGGGATGGTATGTAAGTAAGTGTGTCTTAAGGTTGCAATCAGGGTATCCGTCTAGTATAATTTCGTACTGTCTTGCGGTTCCTTCCTGTATCTAGGTAATATCTAGGTCCCTGGCGACATTAGCTATATGCCTCACCCATTGCCACTTCCAAACTAAACTGCCGAATTTAAGCCAAGTATATGTGTATGTTCTTCTCTCGTGCACTTCTTCACATTTTGATACCAACTATTTTCAGAACTTAGACCGATACTTCATAAGTGTTCGCTTATACTTCGTAGGCGATAGGAATATGTCAGGAAATATCAAAAGGATCCCTTTTATAGCCCGTAACTTACAAAGGAATTGGTAGTGCGCAATTCTCATACAAATTGACCATGATTGGGTAAATGGAATCTTATTCCCTTTGTAAGAAACACCTATTATATTAAACGTTTTATAGTTTTTCGTTACGGCAATTATATTACGTGAAGGTAATATTACGTTAAAGCAGACCTATTGGTAGACTAAACTTATCGTCAATATACATAAAGATGAGGTTGTTGAAAAAAAAGTGCATAGCGTCCAAAGGCTACTGTGACTGCTAACCATCAGGCGGGTCGTGTGTTTATGTATTGTGTTCGTATTATTGTTTACGTATACAAAAGGTACAATACATTCATATTGAACAGTCTCTTTAACATTTGTCAGATCGAACGTCCTTTCAGTTGGGGGTTAGCTTTTTTTATATATTGGAAATATATTAACCTTCCCTCTCCGTAGTCTCCGTCAATCGGTAAAAAGCCCGCCTATTTTTAGCCTGTTTGAATAGGCAATAAGTACAGTACAACGACTCGGCCGGAACGAGGTTACATAAAAGTTTCAGCAGAAGGTGAACGTTCTGAAAATGCCTGTATTGTTCACTTATTCATGGCTTTGCGGTGACTTCTGTGACGCGAGTTACTGTCTTTACTGAGTTACTAACGCAAAATTTTAGGATAATAGGAACTTTGTAGTTCCACGCATGTTTGCAAAAATTTGTCTTACACAATCGTTTATTGTAAAGTTGTAAACATCGCTGTTTCAGGGTCATTATGACGCTTGCCTGCCAGACCAGAAGCAAGCAGGAGTGAAGGTCTCCTCGGAAAGTTAAACTGATAAAGATAAATTACTACTATTCGCTACGGAGCGAGAGCGATTGCCACATTGGCTCGGTACCCTGTTCAAGCGCGGAGAGTTGAGACCTTGTAAGCTAGCGAAGGATCTTTGGGGGTACCAAAATAAAACATGTGTTTGACAAAAAAAAAGCTAGAAAGAAAACATTCTAGAGGTAGAGACTGAAGAGCCAAACTTATCCCCGGACCGCTACAATAAGCTGCTTCAGTGCTTTAAGTACTTTGGTATATGAAAGAAAATAAAATAAACGAACACAGATAAAGACATTGATTTACAAATGTGAAGAACACAATTAATGAACTCTAATATGAATTCGGGAAACTCCGTGAAGAAGAAATATTGAATAAAAGCAGATCAGGTGAGCTGGAATGACTGTTCAAGCGCAAAGGACCGGGAACAACCTTTGGGGGCACCGATCAAAACAAGTTGTTTTTGACATTACAAAGGCTAGAAAGAAATATTCGAGACTAAAGAGCCAAGCTTATCCCCGGACCGCTACAATAAACAAGCGCGGACATTTATAGTCGCGCATATTTACTGCCGAGCAAACACACTGCCAGATGCTCTCGCGTCTCGTATATCATCCATGCCCATTGCTTTCTACTGCACATGCGTTAGTAGCCGCTTCTTTTATTACATCACACAGGTATACTACCTATGGTTCGACCAAGATATTGCAAGAAAATTCCATGTTCTTTAAAATTCAGCTTTATTTTTGGTTTCTAAGTTAGATGCCAACCAACAACTTAATTAATTATGAACCGATTGTTGGGATACCCCTGCAGTGTCAGTTAATGCTTTGACCTTTGCAACAATTTTCTTTGGTTCAAAAATACTACCTGCAAAAATACATCTGGCCGTCCCTAATCGCACTATTCGTAAGTGCGATAGGGACGGCCAGGTGTTTTATCATTTATCGCGCGACCATGATTGCCTGCCTGGATTCTTAGGACCAATTTAATCATAATCATAATTTTCTTCATGTTTGCTGTAGGCATTGTCAAACGAGAAATGTATTGAAATATATTAAACTCAATAAAGCGGCTGTTGGCACTCATCCGGATCGAATCAAAACGGATCCCGTAATTTCCCGTTCAACGAATTCAAATAAAACCAATATCGAAAATTTCCACAGCATTTCTCCCAATTGCTTATCCCATTCGGTGGCGATGACATTAATGAATTTGACTTGCAGAGCGGGATTAATTTTACTACTTAAATGTTGGGAACGGACGAATAAAAACGTAGGCTTTGTAGAGGATAAAAGTTAAGCACCACTTGCTTTTAAAATGGCGAGACTTTCCAACGATTTTCCCTATTCAAAGACTGAAGAGCCGACTCTTCCAATGTTATATTGAAATGCAAAAATGGATACTTTGCAAAATGAAATTTAAAAGTCGTATTATCGTTTATTACTTCAAGCATATCTTTCTTTCTTTGGGGAAATTTATGACTGGCTGAAACAGTCAAAGTTTTCATTCAGTTTGCCAAAATTCCGCGTGGCATAATTTTCGATGGCTCGGTATCGATATCGATCGACATGTGATCATGAATAAGAAGAATGAATATGACCTTTTTGCACGGACGTGTAATTTCACTGATCGTGGTTATATATGTAGTAATAAACGGACGGGTGATAAAACAGGTTATTGCATTCAATTCAGGAAAACAGCTGGATACCCATCGGCCACGCCCGACTGCACGTGCTCGTGACATTTACGCATGGAATATAAAATGTAATAAATTAACTATACACCTATAAATGTTTCTTCCTGTTCCGTTTACACATATTACTCACGTCACGTCAGTCTTCTTACAAAGGTTCAATTGTTTGTATAAATATAAGAAGGACCGTTCAAACTTTGCATAGTGACTTTTGAGATCATAATTAACAACTTTTATTATGGGACCAATGCTGAAATCGCGAAAATAGTTATTTGTTATACAAGAGTGCAAAGTTGTATTTTAACGCCGAGTGTGTATTTGAAAAACGAGCAAGCGAAAGGATTCTATAGTTGAACCACGAGCGAAGCGAGTGGTTCGAGAATAGAATCCTGAGCTTGCGGAGAAGTAAAATACATTTGCACTCGTGTGTAACACAAAACTTTTCCCCTCACTATAGCGAGGAAACTACAACGCAAGAAACGCCTTAATCACTGCTTCCAGTAGTTACACAGGTGGTAAAACATCTTCATTACTAGATTTACTCACTTTTATCAATTTTAAAGCAGAAAATTTGCCTCTATTCAAGGTCAAATTACTTTACCCACTAGTGGATAAAATGCGTTTTTACCCGCTGGTATTAAAGGACAAAACACGTGTTTCCGAGCTAGTGAGGGGAAAAAAAATTAACTGTTCCATAGAACATATTTATAAAACATAGAAAATATACATATTCCCAGCTTTCCAGCCCATGTCTGAGCAATATGTGAGTTAACTAGGGAACAAATCAAATGATTTTATAAATTAGAGTAAAATACAGCTCTGAGCACATTGTTATAAAATATTAGAGTAAATTACTTAAAACATGAAACAGTAACGGTACCTAGTTAAAGAAATTTAATTTACCCAGCTCAGCTATTTCTTTGAGAGCACTGAAATTGTCTAGATGATTAAATTGGACTTTGAAGCAGGTACAAAGGTCTTTATAATAACCTACAGAAATGTTTTTACTGTATAAATTGGCAGATTTTAACCACAGCAAAGAATGAACAGATTTGTAGCAACAAAATTCATACAAAACGGTAGTTGTAGTTTAAGTGTTATTTATAAAGTAAATTGTAATGTTTATGATGTCGTCATGAATAGGTGCGACATGAGAATAAATATTTTAAAGGTAATGTGCGTCCTTGAGTCGGACACGCGAAAACAAATTGTTGCTACTGTCAAATGAATGATTAATCAAATAGCGCGCAATAACGCCAATAACAAATCACCAAAAGCTTTGTTTTCATAATAAAATAAAACTAGCTAGCTGAACTATTTTGCCCCTTGACACAGATACTGATTTCCTTCAGGTTTTTGCACTTCTCGATCTTCATATCTACTTTTCTTGCGAATCTTTGCTTAATTATTTTTAAAATCGGGACTTAATCGCGTATAACTACATATTAAACTGACCTCCAACGTTTCAAGGACGGCGTTGTCCCCGTGGTCTCGGAGAAGACTGGCTTGAAATGACATCAACACCTTCTGACAGCCGCGCGAGTTTTTCGAACTACCGTGCGAGTTTAATATGTAGTTACTAGTTATACGCGATTAAGTCCCGATTTTAAAAATAATTATGTGTAACAATCGTGAAAGTTTAAATCAGTGAATCTTTGCTTATCTCGAGGTTCCTCTTTTTCAGAACTTTGGGCTTCTAAACAGGCTATGTATATTGTCACAGCATTATGTGACCGGCAACTATTGGTGCCTTAGTCTAACCTGTGAGTAAGGATGGGACAGGGACACCAACAGTTGCCGACATCATATGGCAGTGAAAATGTGGTCCGTTTAGAAGCTCCTATACAAACATATTGATATGTATAAACAGTATGGGACCCACAGGGTTGATGAGATCTCCCAGGTACTCCCAAGGGCACAGCTATCATCACTAATACACATATACACACTTTGATGGCGACCATAAAACGTTTACGGCCGAGAGGCGCCGTAAACTGAACGCAAACGTATGCCGGCTGGACGCGATGGCTCAATAAGAGTACAAGTGCTTTAAGAGATTACACTTAGGTACTGGGTTCTAGAATTTTCTACATACTATACATAAACACAGTATTTAATGGAAACCACAAATTGGCAGACGTATGGGCAGAATTAATATTTTAGCTTAGAAAACAGTTGTAATCAGGAGTCCAGCATCGATAGATTTTATTTTTATGCGATAGGTTAACGAGCAGACAGGTCGCCTCATGGTAAGCGATCACTGCCAGTGCCACCCATGGACACCCACCCACAACACCAGAAGGGTTAGAGGTGCATTGCAGGTTTGAATGTCAGTATTTAGTATCGGTCCGGAAATACCGCAGGCGACAATTAATTCCACAGTTTAGCTGTGCGAGGCATGAAGTTTCTGGAGAAACGCACAGTTAAGAACATACCGTCGATACATATTTGTTCTCCTGAACTCAGTATTTATTATTTGTACAATAGGTACACATACTGGTTCTTGCATGCCTACATGCTCGATGCTCTTTTTTAATTGCATGCTAATCTTCACGTATAAGTAGTGACATGTACTATTGCAATAAAAGTGCACTAAAATATAAAGTATTACGATTCAATCATTCGGTGCACTTACAATGTAACGCCTTTGATGCAACTCAACAGCCGCGTTATTGGGATAGGTGGTGACATAAATTTTAACGATCCCACTGAGGTAGCCACTGAAATGGTTGACGTGCAGGCTTGGGACAGATTTCAGGTCGTAAATTACTTTGTCTGATGCATATAATAAACAGACAAGATGAAGGTTAATATAACAAGGATATATGGAAATAGAAATTGATATAACTTTCACCATAGTAAGAAGATTGTGAAGGCAACGCAAAAATGTCGTGGATCTTCTTTAGTTTGGTGATCTGCTGACGATTATTAAAATAAATGAGCAAAGCAAAACAATAATTAATGTTAGGATTAAAATCCATATACTAAATCATCTACTTTTGTCTACTGGACTAGTAGTAGAAGGTGATGCTATTTCTAAATATAAAACTGCCGATCATGCGAAAGACACATTTAAATTGTGTGCAATCATTGAACAGTATTGTGTTTACAGTAGATTGTGCAGTTTCATAATGGACGTTTTTGCCACTGATTGGTGCTCACAAAGAGGGTTAATGATCACTACTAACTGTAGATAATGTTGATAAGGCGTCTCATTGATGTGATGACGTGACTTGGCGTAAGCATTCATTGTTGTTTCACAGATTCCTTTACCATTGACATGATAAACTGGTTCAGAAAACGGACACTGACTTATTTTTCTTAAGCTTAATTACCTACCAAGTTTTATCGGTGATTCATATTTGAATAAATAATTGGTTTCAAAGTGTTATAGTATAATTCATTATTAAGACCTACTTTATTAGTAACAGTGATGATCATTTTTGAAGTCACCTACCTAATTGTGCCATTTGTTTCTTGTAGTATGTTAGTATGCACATATAACAACTATCAATTTATAATGGGAAACCGCGTAGGTACTTATGATTTATCACATCATAAAATAGAAAGTAAACATAAATAATAATGAATCAGGAACGAACAAGTTAAACAGCAAATTATTATCTTGCGGCTGCGTTATTTCCTTTTAACAAAATAATGTGCGAAACCGCATAATTTACATTTAAAGCGAAGTAATGGTCGACGAGTTCGACGACAGTGAAGGAAAGGAATGCAACGTCTTGTCAAGTAAACGCGGCGTGTATGAGGCAATACTATCGCAACCGTCGATACGTTTAGCACTTGAAAAATCCGTTTAGCAATTCCAGACCAGACACAGTAAAGAAATAGGACGATGAATGAGTCACCTGTAGATCAAGTGGCTGGAGTTACACGTGCAAAATTGGAATGTGTTTTATTTTTGGACAATGCCTCGAGGTTGCCTAAAGTTATACCTGAATAGTGTGACGCAATACGACGTAAATAGGTATACCGACTTCATAATGAGCATCAGTAATAGTTGAATTGAAACCCGTAGAGGATCAAAAAATACCAGGTGAGATCAGTTTTGCAAATTGCTCCCTCATTTCAGAAAACTTTTCTACAGCCCGTGAGATTTCAGAAGGGCCTTCGGTTTTCCTAATAACATTCCTGTAGTATCACCCTAGAAAGAAAGAAAGAAAAAAATATTATATATACCTATAGAAAATTATAAACTTAAAACACCTATATCAAAAATACATAAAATCCGAAGCCCTTTTAGTGGCTTTTAGAGAGCTTAAGAGTCCATAACTATGCAACTCAAAGACAAGTAACGACACGACGCCAACTGCCAGTCATCTTCCTGACTAAACATTGTGTAAACGCAGTAACCATGCGAAAACAAAGACCAAATTAGGTTAGTAAAGGCATCAAGAACACTTGGATAAGCGGAACTGACCTTCACCCTGTCGAAACTAGACGGCGGCGTGACTCAGAGATAACAAACATTATTGTCACATGAGTAATTAATTCCATAGTAACTTGACTTGCAAACTCCGCTTGGAATGAAGATTGCGACTCATAGTCTTAGACTAATGAATAAAACCCGAGCGACGATATTGTAAGATAGTTTTATATTATGCAATAAGTAATTTTTGCGGTGATATTGTAAGTACAGGCGTTATCTTTCTAACAAGCTTATCAGTCTAATTAAGCCTACGTATGTTAACGTTTCTGACCATAAATATTACTTAACCTAATCCAATCCTAACCTAATTCAATCCTATTTTAACACACCAAATTCTGAAGAATCTGTTTGAACGGAATATTTTTGAAGTTGCACAAGGATAAGATCTAAGGAACTTCTCGTGTCTGGCCTTGGTTGTGCCTTTCAAAATGATAAATTAGAACATCTCATCTGCTTGGAACAAAGTACTGCCTAATGTCGATTACTATTAATCACAATCAAGCATAAACGTCCAGCATGATCAGACATTTTTTATAATTATAGGCGAAAAGCATGACGCCCGCGAAACATCATGTGTACGTCTTTATTTCCGAGATCTAACGTTGTCTACGTCAGTTTTAACACACCAAATTCTGAAGAATCTGTTTGAACGGAATATTTTTGAAGTTGCACAAGGATAAAGTATCTCTAAGGAACCTCTCGTGTCTGGCCTTGGTTGTGCCTTTCAAAATGATAAATTAGAACATCTCATCTGCTTGGAACAAAGTACTGCCTAATGTTGATTACTATTAATCACAATCAAGCATAAACGTCCAGCATGATCAGATATTTTTTATAATTATAGGCGAAAAGCATGACGACCGCGAAACATCATGTGTACGTCTTTATAGCGAGATCTAACGTGGTCTACGTCAGAGCGATCGCGTTCAATCACAATTGATAAGTGTACGTGACTCTAAACACGACGAGTTACAATTCTGTGGTTCTTTTTTCGTGTGAACAAACTGTGAATCAGTTATTACCTTCCTTGTGAGAACAGTTAAGTATTAATTGTTAGGAAACACGTTACTTAAGTATGATAAATGGCTGCTGGATATAAATTATTATTCATTCAAAAGATGAAATTTGAGGAACTAACAACAACGAGTATGCAATGCACGTAAATATGCAGGCGCAAAATAAAATCATAAAAGTCAAAATGACTACCTAGATGGAGAAAATTGATATCACGAATCTGACCGCTTCCCTGTCGACATTTAACAACCTTTGGTGTTTAAAGGTTCGTATTGACAGATCCCTATAAATTTTACTGTATCAGTGAGTAAATAAAACGTAATCTATTTGTTGTACGTCAGTTTTATCGGCAGTTATCACGTGACGTCGCATGGTACTACGGCACTGATACTTCTGTGGAGTACATGATCCCTTTAATGCCTTTGACGCATGATGTAAATTGATAGACGGTAAAAGCTTTGGTCACGAATGAAATTTCAAGTGTTTTTGCATAGTTTCACTGTCGAGGTACATCCAGTTTCAGTCATCGACTAATAGAACCGAGGGGCAAACTCTTAACATAATGAGACCGAACGCAAAGGGTTTTAATTCTACAGTTAGCTAGCTAACAAAAAAGTAACCTCCACTCCCACACCGCCCATCACACGGGCCATTTTTTTCAAAGTTGTCCATCCCACTTTTTTTGTAACATAGGTATTTTTTACGCGATTAATCGATGAATCGCTAGGTCTTTCGATGCTCAACCTCATAATAGGAGAAAAAAAAAGTCCCAAGAATTCCATACAATTTTTCGAACCTTCCATTCCGTTACCGCCATACAAAATGTATGAAAAAATGGTAACGGAATGGGAAAAAAACCTTGGGACACTTTTTTGTCCTATTAGAATTGAAAGAGCTTGCGATTCTGAGTGGAAACCACATAAAAAATTCCAAATCCAAAAAAAAGTGGGGTGGACAACTTTGAAAGAAATGGCCCACACTCTATGTACATAGAAGTTTGCTTGTGCAAGGGTGCTAATAGACAGAAAAACAGCAACGGCAGTAAAATTAGAGTCGATTTTTTCAAAATATTTCCATTATTTTCCTCTATGCATCGCTTTATTTCATCGATATCGTGAGAGGATTTTCTATTTACTGCTATAATATTCAAGTCTGATAACGTAACGTCCCGAAAACTAACATAATGTTATTGCTCAGCGTTCACCAGTGTGTCACCGAGATAAGAGGACTCTCGGTGACCTGTGTTTAACATTATCCTTTATGACAAAGCGTAATAAATCATTTTTTGTAAACTGACAGATTGGAATCAGGTTTAAACAAAGGGATACAAAGGATGCTTTGTTGACAGGATGTTTCATATACGTAGCTGTGTACATTGAGCAATGCAGGTTATATGGGACCGACCTTGGCGTTAATATTGCTAACTGGGAAACAAAGTGCATGTAACACCTCTGGAGTAACAGAGGTACATAGGGTATTAGGTACGGGCAGCAGGTGGACCGTGTACTTATTTTTGACTTAGTATTAAAAAATAAGGAATAATTTTAACCTTTTAATAACGATTCATAAAGCTTATTCCAAAGGCACAGAGAGAGTTCATGTAGATACCTAAGAATCAAAATGAAATAGCATATATCCATTAAAGTAATATTTTTAGAAAAATTTCGTAAGTTTCGTCCTATATATATGTTTCAAATAAAAAAAATGTCAGTCTAAGTACACATGCATAAAGTAAACAAACACAAAATTTGGGTTAACGAATAACCTTAAAGCCGGGTTCAAAGAAAGTTCCAGCCAAATATAAAGGGACCGATCTGAGGAAACATGGAATACTTCTAAAGGATTTAAAAATAAAAGGGACCAAGAGTAGATATATTATATTATGCGTATACGAACTTTAATTAGCAAAGGGGAAGCGTAAATTTAAATTGCATACTTAAGTGCTATCGGGTGGACCGTGAATAATGGAATGAAAACACGACTAAATTTGCGGCGAGAAATATGTTTTCTTTGCTCTTGTTCCTGATGCCTTGTGATTTAATCGAGAAAGGAAAAAATGGTTAAATAAGCCACCAGTTTTGAGGACCATAATTTTTGTCTATCTATATTTACGCCGTTGTGTTTAAGATATTCGAAATGTGTATGATTTACACAAGTTTTATGAGAACGCTGGATGTTGTACTCCAAAATTCTCTGAAACATTAACCAAATCTGTGATTATTTCATTATCAAGTATCTTACAGCAAATACTAAAGGACTGTATATGAACCCGTATTTACCATAGCAGACTGTTAAGAGTATCAAATGAAACCGCAGTAATAATACACGCCTAAAATTCCAACGTGAACTTTACCTAAGCCTCCCTAATCTGCTAAATCTACGAAACGGCAATTACTCGAAATTCGCGAGGCGTTGATATAGAAATTTGGATTAACCCAGTTCCAGGCAAGTTGCTCACTTTGGTAATGAAATTAAGGACTCGGGTAGATTAAATTAATAATTAAGGACCGCTTTGAAACTATAAGAAACATTTTATTTGATGTGATGATGTATGTCACGTAATAAAATATGGACAGAGTAGTTGACAGAGAAGCGAAGGATGTTAGAGAAAAGGCTGCGGACTAAAAGCAATGACACGAGGAAATGCAAAATAGTGAAGGTTGGGGGCGGGTGACACCTACACCAAGGCAATGACGATGATGATAAATGAGCAAATTAGATTGTCAAGTCATACATCCACCCACGGGTTTGATTTCAGTCATAAGTATCATTAATTTTACTTAAGCGGAACTAGTGTATGAAATTATGAATTGATACAAGAGGAATAATTATGTTAACCAAAAAGGAAAAAAAATCTTCTGTAAGCGTGATCTGATTAACATTATCGTATAGTTTTGTAGAACTACTAACAGTAGGTACTTGCTTCTAAATGTATTCTATTTAGCATAATTATTGCGATTATGACGGTTGCGGTAAATGTAGAATCGCATGACAAATCTAACTGAACACACACAATTGATCGTGGATCACAGATTAGCGTGTCAAGCATCAGCAAATGTTAACATTTCAAGATTGTTTACAATTGTGTTTAAAAATGGAAAATTTTGAGACTTTATAGACTTATTTGGTAAATTGCTGGTCTAACAGTTATGACAGCTGTATGCAAGTACTACTACGAAAATATCGTAGCAAAGCAGGGAAATATGAACGCGAGGCCGTAAATTCTCTGAAAGTACTGATTACAGCGTCAGCGAGTGATTGATAGGACAAATGGGACATTGACCGCCTACAAAGGTGACTCATACGAGTAGCTACGTAGGTAACGGTAAGAATTTTGGGCATGTATCAAAATCACCTGTGCAAGTCTATGCGTTCAATATAACAACTTTTGTAATCAATGTTTTATTAGTTAAGTAATGAAAAGAAACGCATTCAAAGGTTTTAACTGTCAATCACCAGAATGATATTGCTCGCTCTCAACTCTCAAAGCTTAATTAGCACATTATAAAGAGTAGATAGTGCGGATAGTTTTTCCGGATGATATATTAAATTTCAATGAAAACGGATCACAATCTATTAATTATCAAACTTTCCAGTTTAAATAACTCAATAAGAAACTCAACATCTATTGCGCTAAGTTTGGAAATCTCTACAATTCCTAACTGAACAGTAAGGACTGCAAATCCAGATTAAATTCGGATAGGAACAGGAAAACGCACTCAGTCGACAAACTTCGGCGATAGCTTTGGATTCGGGCTGATCTAATACCAAAGTTTCCAAATCAATCCCGCCTTAGTTAAGACTTCGTAAGATATATCTAATTCGAGGGAAACTTTGTATGTATTTCTACAAGGTCTGCACGTGACTTCTTCTGCGTAGAATTAGTATTTCCAAGTAATGGAGATAATTCCATAGTAATTCTCACAGCATTCTCCTTTAGGGATGATTTCCGAGATAAATAAAACTTGTCCTTCGTTCTTCCCCGGGCGTAGTATTTTAATAAAAAAATTTCGTCAAATATGTTCAATTGTTAAAGTGAAAAGAAACGGACTAATAACTGATTTTAAATCGTACGTTTTACCTATAATAGTAATAGTAGCACAAGTCGCAGACAACATATTGAAGATGTACGAATTACATGACGGGCGATAGACTGGAAAAACTTAACCTACTTACATAATTGGTCAGCCGCCATAATAACTACAAAGTGTGCTAATAGCCACAACTATAAATAGTGCGAATGTAAATAAACCATTGTAGATAACAATTACTACGGGTTCACTGAGCTATAAACTACAACTCAAGGAGAATCATTGACAACTGCCAACTAGTACTGTGGTACTTTCCATATACGGATATAAACATAAATTAATAGACGATATCAATTCAGAAGTTGAGATTAATATGTTATTTAGATAACAATGTTGGGTAGCAACTGATATCTATTGAAATATAGATCAATAATAGGATCTATTTGTTTATATCTAGGTATATATGTAGATAAGCGATAACAATTGTACAAGTGTTTACTATAAAAGCGATAAAGACGCCAATATGTATTGAAAAGAGAATGAAATGTAATTAATAATTAACAGGCATTTAAAACCCAAATACGAAACGTTTATAACACTTGATTATATCGTAAGATTCGTTAGTAATTATAAAGAACCAGCCACGAGATATCTAATTGGAGCAAACAGATCATATTCAAACATTTAGAAAACGCGCCTCAGTAAATTTAATTAAGTATGTACAAGCGAAAATTTACCGTCACTCGGCGACTCGGCTTCTTGAAGCACTCGAATCCTCATTTTAGTCGTTTGTGCAAAGTGACGAAAACAGAAATTATGAATTCAATGAGCCACTTATATCTTAATTACTACAGAAGGGTGGAGTCCAGAGTTGATTGGTGTTGTCAGTACAAGCGTCATCATCCGATGAATATATCAAGGTTTCTAATATGATACTGACATTAAAACTGTGGCCGTGGAGCTATTAGTACCAAGGCTGAGACATGTTGGTTTCCATGGAGTATTTATATTCTTACAAATAGGTGTGTCATATAAGGTAAAAATTGCAACATAAAATGTGTTTTCGAACTCAGATCAGGACCTACGCTTCGATACCGTTGAGAATTTCAACCGGGTTCTGTACTATCGCAAGAGAGATATATTTCATATTGACTTTGTTTTCCAATACCAATTTAAAAGGATGCGTACTCAGAGGATGAATTCCCAAAAATACGTAGGTGTTTTTTAAAGTTGGTTCTTTTTACTTTGTTAACATCGGTCTGTTATTGACACGAATATATTTGCTTGCACATCGCCGGTTGCTACAAAAAACTGCGTGCGATGTTTCAATTCGAGCCTCCCAGAGCCAACGACCTCACAATTATGGAAAGCAAAAACTGAATCATTGTCAGCCAATAAAGCTGTTACGTAAATACTTGTCGCAACGATCCAAACATAGAACATGCAGATGCGGGATATAAAGAAAATTTACTAAACAGTTCTAAAGTAAAAATGTGGCGCGGAGCCAAAAATCCGGTGAAGATAATATCAAACGGGGCTGCACGCAATGTCAATATAAACAATCTAGTACGCGATGAAATTAATTTATTTACTGCAATAATCCTTGCTCTGGCATAAAAAGGCCAACCAGTTACATTGCAGGTATAGTATATGTCATATTATTTATTCTAATGAATCATATGTAGAACTATTTATAGATGCATATTGGCAAGTAATGCTATCTACAAAACAAAATACTATAATAGCAAAGAGCCGCTTATGAGTTTAAACTTAATGCTATTCTTGTTAAGATCGAAATCTGAGGAGATTCTAATAGGAGTTGATGCCTTTCGGGTTGGTGAATGTAAAATATTGTACAGCGATTCTAGTACTGTTGTATCAAGAACAGATGTTGAATGTTACGGGCCAGTGAGTGTCCACTGGGTGGCAAATAGGCTTCGCGGACAGGTGTCGTGGTAACATATGTGATGTACCATTACAGAAGGAATTATGTCACTTTAAACAATTGTTTGTTGAGAGACGATTACATAAGCGTCGACATAACCTGTGTTTTCACGTAGATTTAAATTGAAATTTGAAAACCCATTCTTATAGTGTTGTCTCCTAGTTCTCTTGAGCCGTTTTAGCAAATACGTCCAATTCTTGAGACTCCCTAAAATTTTATCACCATGGTAGCCTCATCAACAAAACTAAAAACAAATGAAAAGCTAAGAATTATCTTTCTACACATACACATGTTAACAACAACATAACATTATCGAAAATTGATTACATAATCAAAACCCGAGCACTAAAGCGTTTCCTAATAAAAGAAATCGATTACAATGTCGTTAATAAAGATTTAATGCCCCAGCTGTAACGAGCCACGTGACAGCAGGACAGCAGTATGCGGTTCCAGACGTCGTAAACCTCTTTGAAGTGGCGACGAGCAATAATGGCGTAATGCATATGCGATGTACGAGCACTACGAGCTTAATGAACATGTAAACTTATACTTTAATATTGAGCATGGAAATGATATTTCAATTTACAAAGAAAGTGATCGAGTAAACTGTAGTTTTGCTAATCTAGTGATTAATTTTTTCAGTGTACTCTATTTATATGTATAATAAAAGTGACAGATGTTAAAACAGTTACCGAAAGCATAGGAGGTAATCGAAGGTCGTTGAAATCTATCAATATATAAATTTACAGCGTGGGAATGCGCGTAGTTTGTCCTGAATTGCGGTACAAAATGTATTTTGTACTTTTCCAGTGAAAAAAGTCAGAGGTTGAACGCTAAAAGCTTAATGAAAATGTAAATTTGCCCCATTTCATACTGAAACGTGAAACTTTAATAACAGTATGTATGAGCAAATTTACATAATAGAGAACTATCTTCTCATATGTAACTGCCAAAGAATAAAAACAAAGGATATATATAGTCGTAGAAGATGTAAGTTTATTGCAAAACTTTGAGGAGGGCATCAAAAAGTCGCGTAACAAATGGAAGGAAATGAATAATGTTAGTACAGGTTTTTTTTTATAAATCATCATATATTCTATGTAGCTAAACACGGCGTAAAGGACGTACAGACGCTTTATGATAATGCAACATTAATCCAAAACATGCAATAAATGTAGGTAGCTCCGTACAAAATCATCCCGTATAAATTAGACCAGTGAACCAACGCTGGCAAGGATCGGATGGAGATACATTATTAAACGAAAATGAACTGATGTAATTAACAATTTAACGCACGGCGAAAATCCAATTTGGTAAATCATAATTGGTTCGCGCTTGTTAATTATTGACAGGCTTTGTGTAAAAAGCGATAACAAAATTATAATTTCAGAATACACGTATATGGAAACAAGTGCTTTATTACTCTAAATATCCTTCTAAAAGTGTATACCGGTGGTGGTGGTGTGTATTTTGCCTACAATAAGTGAAAGTATTATAGGGAAACTAAGTAGATAATTAAATTGCAAGATTTCAGTTTATTGATTGCTTTTCTCTCAATTGATCGTTCCGCGTGAATAGATCACAAATCTCCAAGGAAAAATGCTAATGTTCTCTGGCCAGAGGCTATGAAACTAGCCAGTGAGGGCAGTGAGAACGAAAAGCAAGAGCATGGAGAGAATTAAGATAGCGAAGTGTTCCCAAGGGGTCACGACCCAGATTCCTTAACGATGCGCGGTCGAAGCACTGGCGAGTGCAGAAAAAGGTAAGATAAGGGATTAGGGGTCGGTGAACTGGAACGGATTGTTTTAAATGTTGATGGCTTTAAAACGAGTACTTTGGTTGTTTTAAGCGAGCGGTTGTTTCGCATGGCATCACGAGCTGTATGAAAAATGGCAATGAGCTGACAGCACACACACATGTCATTTAAGTCATTTTCCATGCATTCCGACTGTATGCGGTCAACGCTGCATTGGAAGCTCAAAACGGTAGCACGTTCATAATTTATAGGACAAGTTGATTATTAGTAGGCTTTATAGATATAGACCCTTCCACAAAGAAATTTGCAAATTTGGCTGCGAACAAAAAAATAAACAGTACTGAGGTCGTTCAACTGAAGCGGACAATTTTAAGAGATTGATGACTTGAAAATGAAGATAGTATTCTTTTTTTTCGAGTCCAAAGGGCTCCTTCCACACATCGATTTGTCAGGTTAGGGATTCTCATGACTTAGAAGATAATAATATTACAATAAATATAGTGCCAATAATCGAAATACCTAATTTTAAAGCTCGATTAATAAGTATTCATAGAATAAATGAACGTATTGAACACACCAGTTGATGGAGAGACAATGATTAGGTAAAGAGACTAAAGCGAGTGTCCCCATGATTTAACACACGTGTATCATCTTAGCGTCTATTAAATCTTCTCTAGAGTTATAACACAAGACACTCATATACCTGTTACAAATAAAAAATACAGAATATGTTTTACTCGTGTCTCATTAACTACAACAAAAGACGAGCGAAGCCATCCACGAGAACGTAGAAATGTCTGAATAAAACGTGTATGACGGGTAAAAGTGAAACCGTGTTGAGTGGAAGATACAAGTCAAAAGAGTCCTTTGCAAATAGCCGAGAGCGCGATATTCGCAAGAATCGCAAGTACTGAGCTTCACAATATCTTGACCCACATAAACTACGGGCGGCGACGCAGGTTTCTATACGACCTTATAGCTAGTGCTTTAGAGGTTAGGGACCTAGTTGTCGAGTGTACGTCGTACGTGCCGTAGGCGAACTAGTCGAGATATTGAATATCTTTTACTACAAAGTCTAGTGTAAGGCTAAATATGGGAAGGTAAAATGATATTGTTTAGTCTATTTGCGGAGCCGGCTTTTGGAAATTGTTTTGAAAGTGCATTGACCAGGACAAGCAAGTGGGACAACCTGGATAACGCTAAGTTTGTGCAATAGAATTATAGAACTTATAAAACAAAATTAGTTGTAAATCCTACAGACGAGCTTTAAAATTAGGTATTTCGATTATTGGCACTCTCATATTGGAAATATCGACAAAACGAAATAATGAGTTATCAAGTAACATTAATGCAGCTAAGCCAAACGTTGTCCACAAGCACATTTTGCATGATACAAAAAGCACACAAAAATAATATACATGAAACATGTGTAATTATTGCCAATTAATGTGTCTAAATTAAATTAAATTTTATCTTACATGACACATGTCCAAATAAAATTTCAACGCTTTTCCTCCAATAAAACAAGATATATTCAAGACGCGATATTACTTATTTCATCGGATATTACTTTTCCATTACAGCAAGACGGCTCGGGAACATAATACCATATTTGGTATCTTTGATCCCGCTTTTAATGGATAACGCGGCTTCCTGATGTGCGAGATTGGATCTCATCGATCCGCATATTAAAAAGTTATGCTGATAATTCAGGGCGTGTCTCAACCCTTAGAGCGGTTTCGCTCCCGAACCCATGAAAATAAGATCCGAAGAATGACGGAAAAAAATCGGATGACGGAGATGGGATCGTGCGTAAATTACTAAATAAATATTTCTACGGCTACTGCGGATTATTTTCACGGATTCGGAGCGGATTCGGATCAGACGTATTGCGAAACCGCTCTTACCCTTTTATCTTTCTTTTGAATTTGTTGAGCAACTTTCATTAAGCAAAACGATGGGCCGCGAATGAAGCAAGTAACATGTTAAATAGTTCTCTATTTAACATGTTACTTGCTTCATTCGTATTCATATAGTTCGTATTCGTATACATATAGTTCTCTATAGCGATGAAAAGTGCGACCGATATTTCATGATTGGCCCCATAGTAAAAGTGATTGATGGAAATCAAAATGCAACATTCTTGCTGCATTTTTTAGGTATTTATACACAGTTCTTACAACGCCTTTTCTTCACCAAAGAGCTCGGTTTGATCTCCCGCGTTGTTTGCACAGAAAGCGTTAAATTTCACAGACGCCAGTACGGCTGGTGGTGCGGCTATTTCGGGCGACGCGATTGATCTGTCCACGGAACCCTTGGTTTTAGACCCATTCTTTTATACGAGAGTTGACCCCCACACTCAACCGATGGTGAAATTGAAGCGTAATCCTGACTGATTTTACAGATGTGAATGAATATTCGTAGTAGTATATCATATGGATGTTTGTTCACTGATAAGGCCCAGTTGCAATTTAGTTTAGTAGTAAAGCAATAAGGGGAATGGGAAAGACGTGCATGTAAGTTATAAACTTCTAAGCAAGTAAAGACCAATGAGAAGTTCTTAAAAAATCTTATTTATAATTATCAGAGATCATAACTAAAACCCAAATTGGTAATAGAAATGTTACCAGAAGAAAGCTTTAGTTAACTGGACCAGACGGTTAAGGCCATGCATCGATAAATATTAGGATTTTAGATTCACTGGTGTGCTTAGCCCCGGAAACCTAGAGATCTGATTTTTGGATATGTATATCTTGACTATATGATTGAAATTTTTGTACAGCTCGAAACACGAATGCTTACAATTTTCTCGATAGAAATTTAATCCAAAGTAAGGCCTTAATTTTTCGTTTAACTAACATTGTGAAAAAAATATGCAACTTTAATCAGTCTAACCTACTTTAAAGTGAAGGTTTCCAAATTATCTAGTCTCTCGTAGAAGGAAATATTTTTTATTATCGTATATACAAAGATTTATCATCATTTACGATATCATGAATTCAACAGAAAACGGCCATTTTATGCGGTTTCGTTTCTCTTTCTTTCATACGTCAATCGTATACATACATGTGTCCTTATTGTCAAAAATGTCAGACGGCCGGCGGGCCTCGAGGAGGCAAGACCTATGTCAAATCGCGCAGCGTTTTTGACAATTTATAATTACGAAAATTTGGACGTAGTTTAGCGAAAAGGATTTATCTCCATAAAATTGCCATTGAAATGAATGACTATTGTTATTGTCAGAAAGTTTAAATTCTATTGGCAATGTTTGTGGGTTAGATCCTTTTCCATAAACTACGTTCATTTTGTATATTTATTATATATACGCATGTGTGCGTATTGCCAAAGCTACGTCAAACTCTATACTATTTGAGTTACAAGATGCTATGAAATTTCGACAGGAATGATAATGTGTCCGTGGCCCTGTGGTACCAGCCATCAGCTAAATATGCTAACTTCTAGGTGATTTTTTTCCATTTTATTTCGAAATTTCTACTTTTTGTTTTTTTTTCTTTCTTATTATACCAAATAAATTATAAAATAAAGAAATTAATATTAGTTCATCTTCAAAAGAAGAAAACCTTTTCTGAGGGAGCCTAACCTAATGTATACAATGTTGTTTTGTGTGTTGTACATAATTTACACAATTATAAGTGAAATAAAATAAAACAAAAATAAAAAAATACATTCATTGAAAAATAAGAATAGATATTGCAATAAAAAAAAATACAATGTTTAAGTTGGTTGGCCACGCAACGGGATTTGAACCCACAACTCTGGAGTGAAATCCTTGTACATATTGGATTGGACTGGCCCTGCCGGCCTGCTAAAGCTGTTCCCTTGTTCGAATCCCGCCAAGGGTATTTATTAGTGTGAGGAGTACTTACAGATATTTATTTGGCTCATTTTCTCATTTCATCATCTCCAAGGCCATTTACATAAACGACTCTTGGTTTTATACGTAGGTACTGATAAGTTGGATGTGTTTCAGTACAATTTTAAAATGTTAAATCTGCCGTTTCGGCTTGGCTATTAAAACATAAGTAATTATGTCGTTCTCTGCTATAATTCTTTGATATTTTCTACTTAGTACGTACTTCGCTATCAAACAACCTGTATGGTCTGTGCAGTGATCTTTCTGTTCTGCGGTTGTCTGTGATTAAAACTCGTTGACGTTGGTATGTCAAAATATTTTCTGTAGCTTATGCTAAAAATACAAAAGATACAAAAACAATGGTATAAGAAAGGGAAAAGACAGACTCCAGGTACATGGTTATTTTTTAAATACATCCAGCAGCGGGGCAGGCAGGGCCCAAGGTGACCGACCTACGCGCCGTGTACAGCACGGGAAGCATGGTCGCGCGATAAATGATAAAACATCTGGCCGTCCCTATCGCACTTACTAATAGTGCGATAGGGACGGCCTGATATTTTATCGTCTATCGCGCGACCATGCTTCCCGTGCAGGAGTACCGCCTTCTGCATCTCACCCCTAGCGAGTGTCGCTCACTTTTGCCTATGAGATCGTTCGCCGAAACGACGATGATCGTCGAATCAACCAAGTATCTCGACCATTTTCGAGAACTGGCGCAGGTAAGTACCTACTTGTAGTACGGTACTTCGCGGTCCACAAGATTGTATGGAAAATACTATTAACTGCTGGTGAATTATCCTAGTTATGAGGTCATGTCTGTGCAATGTGCCCGAGTGACTCGCCGGGATAGTGTCCGACAAATGTTATTATTATTGTTTATATATAGCTAAACTCAAGCTTAATCCAGAACTGTAAAATAAACCTAAGAATTGGCTTTCTCTTTTTTAGGGTTTCATACCAAACATAGGCACAAAAGGAACCTTTCTGGTGCGGTTCGGCCCGTCTATTTTCTGCGTGTTCGGCAAAATACTCGATGACTCTATGTCTCTTACATAGTTTCTCTTAGTGCGTTTTCACATCATCCGTTCCGATATCGGATGTCGGACATGGGTCCGATGGGATGGCCCATGTCCCGTATATTTACGCCACCATCTTTGATTTTTTTATTTTGAAATCTTTCCTACATCCGATATCGGATCGGATAATGTGAAAACGCACTTACACACTACTTTACTTTTTAAGTAAGTAAATAAGTTAATCTTCTTTATTGCCCCACAAAGATAACAGGTATACAAATTTAATAACAGAATTACATTGAAAATAAAGGCAGCAACAGGCGGTCTTATCGATGTATATGCGATCACTACCAGAATTCTTTATTAGGGTAGCACGAAATAAAACATAGTTTTGGTATTTCCGATGAACTACAGTATGGATTCTTCAAAAAAGGAGTGTACTTAGTTTCTAATGGGTCGGTAACGCGCATGTGACACCCCTTGAGTTGCAGGTGTCCATAGTTTCAGGTGACCTCTTTTCCTCTTACCTGCCGCCGACGTGGTATAAAAAAAATTGTAAAAGGTAATTTAAATAATATAAGGTACCTAGTTTTAATTATCAATTTTAAAAACTTGTGTTTTTAACCAACTTCCAAATTTCGAGGAGGTTATCATTTATCAATTCGTGTGTAATGTTTGATGTTTGTTACTAAGTAGACAGGTTTCGATTTTTTTTAGTGTATGTACATATTATTGAAAGCCAGTTCTGATAATTGGATTCTGGAGAAATCGAGAAAACTCCTAAAGTCTGAAAGGCGCATAATATATAGTGATTTTTGTGTTTTATTAGAACATCATGCATTTCCATTCAAAACAGTCACATATGGTGAAGTGGAACAGTTTATGATGATCAGAGCGGAACTCTTCAACGACGAATTTAACGAGTTAAGTTTTTTAAGCACTTTGAGGTTTCAAGTCAGATTTCGATCATGCTGGAGTTTTGGTGATCTCTTTTGGATACCAATCCATGAAAGATCAAGGAAACTTCTCAAATTTGAACGGCACACTTGTAGTGACTTTTGTATTATCACCAAAGTCTCTCTAATGTTTTGGATTATGAATAAGGACAAGGACTTACATTTGACGAAGTGGAACTGATGATGATCAGAACGGAACTCCTCAAAAACGCATAGCTCGTGTTAAGAGATTGATGAAAGAACTGCTGATGATGATCCGATTAGGAGCCCTTCAGTGACACATAGCTCATGTTAGGGATTTGCTCATTTATGCGTTTGTGTGTATGTAAATAAATAAATAAATAATAAATATTGGGGGATACCTTACACAGATCAACCTGGCCCCAAACTAAGCAAAGCTTGTACTATGGGTGCTAGGCGACGACGATATACTTAATTATATAAATATATACATAGAAAACATCCATGACTCAGGAACAAATATCTGTGTTCATTACACAAATAAATGCCCTTATCGGGATTCGAACCCGGGACCGCGGCGTAGCAGGGTCACTACGCGCTAGGCCAGACCGGTCGTCATCATTTCATGTGTCTCTAAACATTAAAGTTTATTATTTCTTCAGTATCGATCGCAGTCGCATGTGCGTTTCGTGTATGAGGTGCCTGGCTCGCTTTTATGTAGTGTTATATAAATCCGGATTTGTGGCTAGGTCCGTGTTATCAAGGTCCGGGTACCCAAGTTTAATATGTCCGGATTCACGGATTCTAAGTACAGTCCAGTTTGCTTTCTACGTACAGTAGAATGGATGCGTTTTTAATTTTATAACAGTGAGGAATGTAAATCATTCTGTAAAGGACGGGTTCGGTACCTCGGCAACTTAGCACTGCCGGGACTACACGAATACACAAGCAGACATTTAGAACGGGTACCTTTTTCTTTTGACAGAGAACAGGTCTTGGTATCTAGGAGGCAAACGTTAATTAGTTTTCTTACTTTCATTTGATAATCCGGTAAATTTTTTTTGCAAGGTTCAGGTGTTCCGAAATAGAATATTCATTTATTTTCGAACAATACTATAAGGCCCAGAAACTTCAAGGTACTACGTCTTTTAATATACACATAGTTTTAAGTAGAGGAGTTGAGTAGTTTTATGTGCTCTGCCTACCCCTTCATGGGATACAGGCGTGATTGTATGTATGTTGTATGTATGTATGTATAGTTTTAAGTTTATAGTTTTAAGCACAATGTTAAAAGCATGGAGTAGAAGAAGCTCATGTGTTAAAGAATGGTACTTATGTGGTAGCTTTTACATGTGATTAGAAGACTGTAATCAGGTCCGACTAAACAGGTTCGTCCTTGCCACTAAAAAGCGCCGTGATGTCATCGGATAGTGACGGATGAGAGAGTGTTTAGAAAAATGCAATAAAAAGTGTAGAGACTTGAATATCGACCTGTGGTATACTGACGTATGAGATATCTGCTGATTCCCGAACCGTTACCACTTTTTATTTATTTGTTAGGTAGATAAGCGACCAATTATATATACCTACTCCATTTTTTTCTATATAGAGGTATATAGAAATAGGAATCGAAGATGGTATGGAAAATATCCTTGTACTGCATTAACCGTCATCTTCATAACTAAAACATAAATCATGTCTGTAAAAGTAAGTAAGTAAGTACAAGGAATCTCTGGGCAACTTGCCCGGTGAAAAACCAAAAAGCTATTTATTCTATAGTGCGTTTTTAAATAGTTAAGAGACAAATATTTACATGTTAATAAATATTTTTAAGAAATTTCACAAACAACGAATGGGTTTGTTTCTACAGGACGACGTGTAACCATCATCATTTCTTAGCATAAGGAGTATACGATAAGGCATAACATCGCTTCTGGTATTTGATAGGTACTAGTACTACTTAGAAGGATTGATCATTACTAATATGTAGTAGACTGGACTGGTATGGTGAAGTTAGAGAGTTACTTCAGATAATATATAAAGAAGGTCCTCTTCGGTAGTACTAGGAAACCCTAGGCTTGGTCCATTCCTTGGCCAAAGAATTTAGCGAGTAATATTGATGTAATAGGCATAGTTGACTAATTACTCGTACTTCCCGTGGGAATTCATTTTGGTGGATTATTTGGTTATTTTTAAGTTAGTCTATATTTACTGTGTACCTTAGTTTTTATTTCAGATACCATCAGTTAAAGGATTTTATACAAACAACTAGTTTTTTAAAGGTGCGCGGGGCCCGAGGGCCCCGCGGTGTTCTTTTTTTGTTTTTGTGCTTTGCTCTTCGTGTTTTGCTTATGCTTTTGCTTTTTGTTTTTGTGTTTTGCTTTAGCTTTTTGTTTTTGAGCTATGCTTTTTTGATTTATTGCTTTGCTTGTTTGCTTTTTTGCTTTAGCCTTTGCGTGCTTGGGAGCACTCTCTGCCCGCAGCTCGGCCTGCGGCCTCGCGTGCTTGGGAGCCTGTCAGACACGCTCCGGGCCTTCGGCCCTCCGCGTAGTTACTGTGGGGGTTGTAGGGAAGTTGGAGCTTAAACACGACCCAATAGTAAAAGTGTCTTGAGAAGCTCACGACGGGCCTGCGGCCTGCGGCCTCCGGCCCGTCGTTTCGCTTCTCTAAGACACTTTTACTATTGGGTCGTGTTTAAGCTCCAACTTCCCGGTCCGCCGGCGAGCCGATCAGGGACGCTCCGGGCCTTCGGCCCTACGCGGAGCTCGGCCTTCGGCCTTCGCTGGGTTTCGAAGCTCCGCGTCGGGCCTTCGGCCCGCCGCTTCGCTTGTTAAGATACTTTTTGTTATTGTTTCGCTTGGGAGCACAGTCTGTACGCAGCTCGGCCTGCGGCCTTCGCGTGCTTGGGAGCACTCTCTGCCCGCAGCTCGGCCTGCGGCCTTCGCGTGCTTGGGAGTCTCTCAGACACGCTCCGGGCCTTCGGCCCTCCGCGTAGATACTGTGGGGGTTGTGGGGAAGTTGGAGCTTAAACACGCCCCAATAGTAAAAGTGTCTTGAGAAGCTCACGACGGGCCTGCGGCCTGCGGCCTCCGGCCCGTCGTTTCGCTTCTCTAAGACACTTTTACTATTGGGTCGTGTTTAAGCTCCAACTTCCCGGTCCGCCGGCGAGCCGATCAGGGACGCTCCGGGCCTTCGGCCCTACGCGGAGCTCGGCCTTCGGCCTTCGCTGGGTTTCGAAGCTCCGCGTCGGGCCTTCGGCCCGCCGCCGCTTCGCTTGTTAAGATACTTTTTGTTATTGTTTTGCTTGGGAGCACAGTCTGTACGCAGCTCGGCCTGCGGCCTTCGCATGCTTGGGAGCACTCTGCCCGCAGCTCGGCCTGCGGCCTTCGCGTGCTTGGGAGCCTCTCAGACACGCTCCGGGCCTTCGGCCCTCCGCGTAGTTACTGTGGGATTTGTGGGGAAGTTGGAGCTTAAACACGACCCAATAGTAAAAGTGTCTTGAGAAGCTCACGACGGGCCTGCGGCCTGCGGCCTCCGGCCCGTCGTTTCGCTTCTCTAAGTACTTCTCTCTTACTATTGGGTCGTGTTTAAACTCCAACTTCCCGGTCCGCCGGCGAGCCGATCAGGGACGCTCCGGGCCTTCGGCCCTACGCGGAGCTCGGCCTTCGGCCTTCGCTGGGTTTCGAAGCTCCGCGTCGGGCCTTTGGCCCGCCGCTTCGCTTATTTAGATACTTTTTGTTATTGTTTTCTTGGGAGCACAGTCTGCACGCAGCTCGGCCTGCGGCCTTCGCGTGCTTGGGAGCACTCTGCATGCCCGCAGCTTGGCCTGCGGCCTTCGCGTACTTGGGAGCCTGTCAGACACGCTCCGGGCCTTCGGCCCTCCGCGTAGTTACTGTGGGGATTGCAGGATTTGTAGGGAAGTTGGACCTCCGGCCTGCGGCCTCCGGCCCGCCGCGTCGCTTTTTAGACACTTTTACTTATATTTTCTTGCTTGGGAGCACTGTCTGTACGCAGCTCGGAACTTGGACCGGAGCAATGACCGTCGGGCTGTAGAACGCTCCCTCAGGCTGGTAGGGAAATTTGACTTTGTCCCCTCTCGCCGCCGTTTTTGACTTTTCCAAAAATTTTTTTTTCTCATTTCTATTTTTGGCCCCCGCTCTTACCACGTGCCAAATTTGAACGCGCTCGGACCGAAAATAAAAAAAAATAATTTCAAAGTCGGCCATTTTGAAATTTTGTAAATGCCATTCGATGTACCTCAGATAAATGTACAACATTAGTTTAAGCACTATTGACCTTTTTCCTACCGTTACGGAGCTATGGGGATTTAAAAAAAAAACCTCCATACAAACTGGTAGGGAAATTTGACTTTGTCCCCTCTCGCCACCGTTTTTGACTTTTCCGATTTTTTTTTTTCTCATTTCTATTTTTGGCCCCCGTTCTTACCACGTGCCAAATTTGAACGCGCTCGGACCGAAAATAAAAAAAAAATTTTTCAAAGTCGGCCATTTTGAAATTTTGTAAATGCCATTCGATGGACCTCAGATAACTGTACAACATTAGTTCAAGCACTATTAACCTTTTTCCTACCGTTACGGAGCTATGGGGATTTAAAAAAAGGACCTCCATACAAATTTCAATTGGCCTTCAAAGGGCGCCATTTTGAATTTTTCAAAATTTTCTTTTTGTATACTAATCTTGGGGTGGCTGTCTACTTGTGTGCAAAATTTCAGCGCGCTGGGACCATTTTGAAATTTTTCAAAAAAAAAAAGTCGGCCATTTTGATTTTTTTTTAATGCCATTCGATGGACCTCGGGTGACTGTATAACATTTGTTTAAGCACTTTTCACTTCTTTGTACCGTTACGGAGATATGGTAATTAAAAGAAAAACCTCCATTCAAATTTCAATTGGCCCTCAAAGGCCGCCATTTTGAATTTTTCAAAATTTTCTTTTTGAATACTAATCTTAGCGCGACCGTCCACCCGTGTGCCAAATCTCAGCGCGCTAGGACCATTTTGAAAATTTTCAAAAAAAAAGTCGGCCATTTTGATTTTTTTTTAATGCAACTTTTTTCTACTCGGATACCTGTATGACATTTGGTCGAGCACCCCCGGCTATCTCTTACGGTTTAAAAGTTGCCATACAAAATAAAAGTGGCCAGTTTTCCCACATTTGTAGCATTTTTCAATTTTTTTTTATTTCATTCGAATCAAGGCCGCTTGGAGATTTTATGAACAAAATTTGAGCTCTCTACGACAAACTTGAAAAATCGTCAAAAAAAAAAGTCGGCCATTTTGAAAAAAAAATGGCGGCGTCAAAAATTGCCCAGGGTCCTCTATGACATTTGGTCGAACACTCCCCGGCTAACTCCAGCCGTTTGGCCAGGCCGTCTAACATTTTTTTACCCGGAACCGGTAGACCGACGGTTTGATCTATCCGGGGTCGCAGGACCAAACTCTATACGACCACACCAAACACTGCCACCTTCAAATCCCCCTTCTGCCTATTTTTTGAAAAATGTCAGTCGGGTTGTAGCTTTATATTATATAGATGCATAATATTTATTAGTTCATTATATCCAGTACACGACATGCTAAACGAGCATAAGGTACAAAGTAAGCGTAGGTATATACCTAAGTCTGTATTATGATAAACTTTTATTTCATATATTAATTTCCACTAATTTTTAGCCACTATTTATAAAACTGAACAGTGTAGTTCCTCTAGGTTATGATACACATCTCACAATATAAAAAAAAAACTAAACAAAATTTGTACCTTGGTTATCAATTTAACTAAATAATTTAGGTTTTTTTTTTTTTTATACTATGTCGGTGGCAAACAAGCATACGGTCCGCCTGATGGAAAGCGGTTACCGTAACCTATGGACGCCTGCAACTCAAAGAGTGTCACATGCGCGTTGCCACCCCATTACAAACTTGTACACTCCCCTAAATCATACTATACTAAAGATTAAAAAATAACTTTGCTAAAAAAACCTTAGTTAACGTTCTATATTTCAAAAACTTTAATTTTGTTTTATATTACATCAGTTTTATTCTAAATATGATGGTTTTGTTAGGTTGTTTTTACAGCTTCAGGTTTTTTACTGATCTATCACATAAAACTTGTCAGTAAATAAGTTCGAATTTTGTACTTTTTTAATGAATTGTGCAATAAAGTTTACATAAAATAATATTTACAAATATACATACAATCAGCCTGTATCCCATAAAGAGGTAGGCAGAGCGCATGAAACTACTCATGTTTCTATGCCAGACTTGGCAAATAAGGGGTTGAAAGGAAACGAAACTCTGACAAAATGTAAAATAAAATAATCATCAGTTGATTTACCTTGTACGTTAGTTTGAGCTAGCCAGTGCGTTTATGTTTAATTTACAGTTTTAAATTAGTCTTGACTAAACTGAGCTTGGCTTAAAATAATAAATAAAATTAATACCTTTCTGATGGATTGGACTTTGACTAAGGGGATTCTAATGTCAGCAGAGATAGGTACTCTATACGTACTAGATAGGTACTACCTAGCTGTGAAAATTGATGAAGATAATATGTTAATGACTAAGGATCTGTCTACAGCTTCAACTACGGACAGTTTTTGAGTAAAAGGGTTCCTAATACCTAGATTTTTTACTATGTTTATGGGACAACATACGTATTGTCTGAAACCAGTTCTGGTAACAATTAGCATTCATAAGTCATAACTACTTATTAATTTGGGCCTCAATCCTCTGTTCTTGAAATTACCGTCCAGTCGTATCGAATTCCTCAATAATTTCACACCCTATTTTTGTTGTTATAAAGCCTCTCTCTCTTTCAGTTCGATTAAAGAGATTTTTTTATGTTCAGCTGTTTACCTGATTTGACATCTTTGTTTTAAAAACGTGATTTTACTACCTACTAAATTTCTTTAAACTTTCAGTTAAATGTCAACAATCAGGACAAGGTTTCGCTTTCATCTTGGCTGCAGAAAGAGGAACCGCCGGACTACCCGAGACGTGTTGAAGATCCACCTTCTGAGTGAGAAAAACTGAGAGAGATACAGATTCTCTCAAGACATATGAATATTCTACACGGTGTTTTCTTAGTTACGTTAATTATAAGGATGCATTCCTATTATTCCTAATCTTATAATATCATTTACTTGGCACCCGAGCTTGCCTACGATTTTAATTGGATTCCAGACCATTGAGGTCAAATGGATTCTTGCAATTAAAAATCATCAAAAAAGAAATTTGCACATAGCATACCTGTATTCTTCATCTCCTTGAATACATATAAAATAAAACAACATAACTACCAAATTGTTTATTTCAATCACTTATTTTCAGAATTACATCCTTATTTGGTTATGCTTGGCATAGTTTGTATTATACATTATACACAGTAGTATATTTTATCTTGTACAGGTACTATATGTATACCTCCAACGACTGAGACCATACCGCCATTTAATCGTTATTCTTTATTTAAAATGTATATTGATTCACGGTGTCCTCATAAGTGTACACAATCAAGATACTTAGCCCCATTGAGTGAGTGTTTTTTGTTCATCATTTTTAAATCCAATGTTTGTAGTTCTTTAAATATATCTATGGTTTATTTGACTAAAGGTAACAATATTTGAGTAAAAAAATGTGTGACCTTCGGTTTTTGGAATGATTGCTGGTACCATATGAGACCGCTAGCCTCGCACAGAGGTAAAAGCACAGAATGTATAATGGTACAAGTACAGAAGGCTCACTCCTTTGATGTCCACAAAATGCCGCCATTCTAATTTTTTACCTACATTAACAAACGGACCGCACGCGAGCAGGCGACATTGAATTTTATTGCGCGGCGCGAAAGTCGTCACCACTGAATGGGCCGCGAATTCGCGGCCGCCGACATGTACTTGTAGCGCGGCGATAAATGCGCGGAGTGAGCCGCCCCTGGTAAAAGTAAGAAAATACTATAAAAATCTGTTATAATTATTTATTAACAAACAGACCTTTTCAACATAATATTATGTAATAGGTAGACATGTTAGACTACATTTAATAAAAACCGGCCAAGAGCGTGTCGGGCCACGCTCAGTGTAGGGTTCCGTAGTTTTTCATATTTTTCTCAAAAACTACCGAACCTATCAAGTTCAAAATATTTTTCCTAGAAAGTCTTTATAAAGTTGTACTTTTGTGATTTTTTTCATATTTTTTAAACATATGGTTCAAAAGTTAGAGGGGGGGGGACGCACTTTTTTTTCCTTTAGGAGCGATTATTTCCGAAAATATTAATATTATCAAAAAACGATCTTAGTAAACCCTAATTTATTTTTAAATACCTATCCAACAATATATCACACGTTGGGGTTGGAATGAAAAAAAATATCAGCCCCCACTTTACATGTAGGGGGGGTACCCTAATAAAACATTTTTTTTCTATTTTTTATTTTTGCACTTTGTTGGCGTGATTGATATACATATTGGTACCAAATTTCAGCTTTCTAGTGCTAACGGTTACTGAGATTATCCGCGGACGGACGGACGGACGGACGGACGGACGGACGGACGGACAGACAGACATGGCGAAACTATAAGGGTTCCTAGTTGACTACGGAACCCTAAAAAGTAGGTTAGGGAGACCGGGGATAGTTGACTAACTTTTGGCTTCAGCTCATATATCTTTGATGTTTGAATCAATTTAATGAAAATAATTGTTGTTACAGATAGAAGAACTATTCGGGTCTCTAAACCCTTTATTTTTGACGCAAGTATTTATTTGTAATTATAACACGTATCTATTCGATTTTCTAAACTCCAGACTCTTAGTTAACCTACCCCATCTTCGGAGTAAGTTGGCTAGGCGATAATTAATGTAAATAAAGAAATTATAAATTTAAATAAAATTTAAATATAGCCGGGGGCGCCACCCGGGGGCGGGCGAGTGGTCTAGTGGTAAGGACGTTAGCCGCGTAAGCTGAAGACCCGGGTTCGATTCCCGGCTCAGCCACCAGTGGCCCCTGGTGGGCCCTGTCGTTTTTTCTTTCGTGTATGATATCTATTTAAATTTATAATTTACATATAGTAGTGTGAACTAGTGTGACTACTTGAAAAAAAAAAAACAAATAGAAAAATATTCAATAAAATAATTTGATTTGTTCCCTAATTGTAATGTAAATACAGAAAATTAATAATTTACAATAAAACAAAGTGTACGTAATGTTAGTAGATTTTATCGAATTACAAGACACACAAACTTCAATCAATTCAATCAAATGAATTTAAGTGATACCATACGGGACCGCTAGTCTAAAATGGGTATATCTGTTATAATCATAGTACCAGGTAAGGTACAGAGAGGCAAATCTTGACTGGGGGGAAATTGTAACTGATCCATTTTATATTATGATAAAAAAATCTGTTTATTTCTAAGAAACGTTTATTTATTACATACATGATGATGAGTTCTACATAGATCCACTGCACACGCCTACCATATATAAGCGGGCCAGCTTTTGAGTCTCACGCGTTCGAATTCAGAAAATTCTTATTTTCAACCGGTATTTTAGTGACAAAATCCCGTATCGCCCCCAGTGGACACTCTAATTAATAATTCAAGCATTGTAAAACATGAAAAAAATGGACCAGTTACATTTGCCCCCAGTCGAGATTTGCCCCGCTGTACCTTACATTAAAAAATCATAACAATAAGCGCTTGCATAATTAATTAATTATACAAGCTATTACTTTTTCTTCCTGCCAAGTTCCATCCCTGCCATATTTATTGTTAATAATAAGCAATTATCATCTTTTTTTTTAATATTACAGCAATTTATTGTTGTGATTAGCAATATTCATTTCAAAATTAAATTCCATGAATTTGGACATACGACGTAACACGGGTACACGGACGTTCATTACATGGACCCTAATTCGGATCCGTGTAACAATGAAGGGACCGCAAACTCAACGTTCTTTCTAAGAATGAAAAGAGATTAAATCGCGTATAATTAATTTACTTATAAATATATCCTGATGTTTTCCGACGACGACATTAAAAGCTAGTTTTATTTCATGAGTAATAAATAACTATCGTCCTAACCGAAGACAATATAATTATAATCTAATGTAAGTCTATGTTGATTGGTCTTCGCGTAGTATCTGAGGTGCCAGTGAGTTGAGGTGGTGTCCACTTGTCCAGCCAGAAGTTGAATTTCTGAAATGTTGCATTTGCAAAAAAAAAAGTATTTGCAGCATGTTGTGTTAAAATGACGAATTTGTATTCCTACAGATGAATTTTCTTAAATTTCAATTGGCATGAAGTGGAATTTGCAGCTTGTTGAATTTGCAAAAAAAACTTAATTTTTCCCACTTCGTTACCATTTTTCAAACACTTTGTGCTGCGGTTACAAAGTGAAAAGTATGCCAAATAATAGAAAATTTCGGGACCATTTTTTTATCTCTTGTTTTTTGCCCCAGATCGAAAGGGCTCGTGATTCTGAGTAGGAAAACCATAAATTTTACCTACCTTAGAAAAAATATTTTTGGTGATTATTCTCGCGAAAATGCCAAATGTTAATAATGTACCTACTATTTCAGTTCTTACATGTATGGTGTTTTTCAGAACAAGTTCGCATACCAGGCTATTTCTGTCAGGTCGAAATTTCAAAGGGTCATATGTAGGGTAGGCACTGAAAAACATCGTACGATACACGTGCGAAGAGGAAATCCTAAACAAGCTGTCAAAAATTCGACACGAGTTTCTGCACTTGTATCGTAATGTAGGTATTATATACCATTCAGAAATAAAACATAAGGGACAACTGTTCGAGAAACATGAACATTTTGAATTAAAATTTTATTAAGTCTGATAAAAATATGTAAAGTAAATAAATGAGTTGGCCGTGGCGTCAGTAGCTACTCAGTTGCTTTTGGCAACTCTAGTTACTAGCTGTCACCTTTAATTTGACAATAGAGTCCATTGATCATTTTAGAACAATTGAGTGAGACTCAATTTCATATTAATTCCGTATCAGCAAAAAGTTCAGAAAATTAATTTTGACAGTTATTAAAATGAAGTGTTTTTTTCTTGCAAAATCTGTAAATTACGCCAATTTTCATTAATTTCAAATCTAGAGGTTTCCTTAGACCGTTTCCGTATAGCATCACCTGTATTCGCATAGTGGCATAGCAAGATCTGGGTGCGTAGCCGAATGGCACAAACGCTCACGAAACGAAACGCTAGTAGATATCTATCCCTATCGCTCTTGCGTATTAGCGCGACAGAGCCGGACTACGTTTCGTTTTCGTTTGGCGTCGGAGAAATGCCATTCGGCTACGGGGCCTGGTAGCTGCTGCGCCACGGGTGTGAAAAATAGAACTAAAAAATGGTGAAGAGGCCGGCTGTGCAATTCCCATTAAGTTTGTACAGTTGGATCACGTCTCCGATTTGGATAAAAATTGGTAGGCTGATAGAGTCCATGATGCTGAGCAAGAACCTTCCTTTGTTGTTACCAGATTTCTATGCATTTTCGGTAACAAAAAAGGAAAGTTTCATACAATCAATCTAGGACATTTTGGGAAACCTAGTGAATCTTGCTCAGCATCATGGACTATCAGCCTACCAATTTTTATCCAAATCAGAGACGTGATCCAAATGTACAAACTAAACGGGAATTGCGGGGCTAGTGACTCGCTGTAGGTACGTAGTGCGTTTTCACATTATCCAATCTGACATCGGATATAGGAAAGAAGTACAAGGAAAAATTTAAAGATGACGGCGTAAATATATGGGATATCGGTCCTACATGTGATATCGGATAGGATAATGTGAAAACGCACTTACCTACATCACGGGGCTAGCAGTGTTGCAGAACGTATGGTATATTCCAAAGGGTAAGTAAAGTAAGTATTGCAAAACAATAAAAAAAATACAACGCGATTTAGATACCTAGGTAGCAAGGAAATGTTATTTGTAAGAGGGGTTAAATAAACTACTTAAACCTATACCCAAGAATAATTCGTTAATATAGATATTATAGCTGTCTCTATAAATCTCCTAAGGCGCATAATATGGAGTGTAGAAAAAACTCCATAAGCTATAGTAACGTATAGTAGCTTTGATAGAAACATTAAGAACCATTCGTTTTGTTATTTGACATTGGGCGAATGAATTGAATACAATATTAGTTACAACGCCATCTGTGAAGCGTGAAATTTTCAATGTCATTTTGCCGAAATATTTTTCTTTGGCTGACTGCCGATCGATAGTTGTAGTTTACATTTATGAAGCTAGATGGAGCTTTAGCTGGGCTATTGCTCCGCGGAACGCATTTCGGCGCTTCTATGTGTGCGTGCTTGCGGGGGCTGAGGTAATTGACAAGCGTGGCCTATGAGCTGTCAGTCGCTCCTTTAGTAGCCCCTTAATCTACAAAATACCTATAAGAAGAGTCACAAATATGTAACTGAAACGTCGAATTTCGGATTTCCACATACAGTTCATAGAACCGCATGTTTTATTAGTCTACATTTCTACAGGCAAGCACAGTAGACGACACACACAATACAGATGATCTTCACCTTATAACATTGGAATAAAGTATAAATCCATGAACAGTTTGCCACTGGCGGCGTCCTTGTATCTGCGGCGAAGTAAATAACGTGACAAGAAACCATTTGGAGTGTAAACTTCGCCCGCCCGTAATTTTTTACTCACACGATACAAACGATGACGTACACGAGCTTTGGAGTTTGGGGAACGATGGAGTTTAAAAATGTGCATCCTGTCGTGAAACTTAACCAAAAATTCGTAGCTAAAATAGATTAATAATGAAAAACTTGGCCAGCAAGTCGTGTCAGAAGCTTTTGTCACAATTGTTTATTTATATAATCATAAGTGTCAGTTTTGAGCTCTCTTTAAATTTCACAATAAGGTACAGCGGGGCAAATCTTGAGGGGTGGCAAATGTAACTAGTCCATTTTTTCCAGTATCACACTATGATGTTGAGTGCTACATGTATCTGTCGCAGTAAGATAGATAAAGCCGTTATATAGTTATAACCCTAGGAATATAATTATACGTCGTAACATAGTTAAACGAAAGCGATTAATTGCTATCTTACTAGGAATATAACTATAATACGTTACTAGTTTAGTCATATAGTTATATGACTAGATTCAGTTTAGTGAAATGATTGTAGGCAGGAGTGCGGCGGTGCGGCGGAGGTAGGTATAGTTATAACCCTAGGGATATAATTATATGCCGTAACTAGCTAAACAAAAGCGATTACCATCTTACTAGGAATATAATTATAATACGGTATTTAAAATTGCAAACGGGACTTAATCGCGTATTACTATGTATTAAGTCTCGGTTGCAATGTCACTGACGTTAGAACAAAGTTTATTTTGTATCGAACATAGTACACAAGGTTTGGTTACTAAACAAACGAATCCAAGCTATATTAGTTAAAACGTAACATTTAGGGCATGCTCCCGGTATTTCCCGATTCTTGATTTCCCGGGAAATCCCGGTAATTTTATGGTGGCGAAAGAACCGAGACAAAAATTTAGGAACCGGTGCTCCCGGTTCTTTTCATAATATCGGATTTATTCGTTTTTTAAATTGTATCTGCATTTGGATTTGTGCGATGGCAGTTTTAATTTAATCTAAGATAAACATGATATTTACTATCGCAAATAGTGCAATTTGCAGCACTACACTGCTACAATTATACTACTGAACTTAATCCTGTAATATAACTATATTACTTAACTAGAGACGTATTATAATTATATCCCTAGACTAAGTTTAATCCAGTGATATAATTATATAACTGAACTAGTAACGTATTATAATTATATTCCTAGTAAGATGGTAAGGAATCGCTTTCGTTTAGCTATGTTACGGCGTATAATTATATCCCTAGGGTTATAACTATACCTCCGCCGCACCGCCGCACTCCTGCCTACAATCATTTCACTAAACTGAATCGAGTCATATAACTATATGACTAAACTAGTTTAGTATTATAGTTATATTCCTAGTAAGATAGCAATTAATCGCTTTCGTTTAACTATGTTACGACATATAATTATATCCCTAGGGTTATAACTATATAACGGCTTTATCTATCTTACTGCGACATATCCACTGAACACGCCTACCATATATAACCGGCGGACACTCTATTTGAACAATGCAAACATTGTAAAACATGGAAAAAATGGACCAGTTGCATTTGCCCCCCAGTCGAGATTTGCCCAGCTGTACCATACCTGAAATTATATTGTCATCAATCACGCCTGTATCCCAAAAAGAGGAAGGCAGAGCACATGAAACTACTCAAGTTTCAGCGCCACTCTTGGCAATTCAGGGGTTGATAGAAAATAAAATTGTGACAGTTCATGTGTATTTACTATTTACATCTGGGTATTAAATGTTTGTATACATATAATTTAAGCATTACTCGCTGGCTCTATTATATCAGACCAATAAAATTAATGGTTATCGAATCCATCCGCACTTCAAATTATTTAACCTTTACCCATCCTTAAATGAAAAATGAAAATTTACCTTTATTTTGATCGGAGAGGGATAACAGCCTTTATTTCGATTTTTATTTCTTGTTATGAAACCTTTATATGACCAGTTCGTTGTTCATTTCAGGAAACAAACACAAATTCATGAACACGATTCTAACTACCTGTACCTACCTACATACTTCAACGTGAAAATGAATGAATAGTGACTCAGCAATATTTCGAACAATTTAGTGGAAAAACGGATTAGCTAATGAGTACCGTTACAACACTTACAACCCGTGTACCGGAACCAAATTATATGTTTCGTACATGGTGTATATGATAGGTTGATGTATGATTTATGTATGCAAATACCAATAGGTGTATTCAGGCAAATTATACAGACATACATCGACGGGACTATTCTTTCAAGTTATGTAAGACTAAGACTACTTTTCACTATTTTCGTAACCGCTACAAAATACACTTACTACTTTTCATACTGACTGTAACTCTGACAAGATAGGAAGTTGGTACAAAAACAAGTTCCTTGAATTCACACCTTAAGCAGATGGCACTTTCCAGAGTACTTTGGGAAACCTAATAGTTACAAAGTGCTCAGTATCAATCAACTAAATTATCAAGCCATTCATTCAATCGACTCGGACTACCGGGTATCGGGTATGTTATAACTTATATTCATAATATCCTAGGTCCGATCTTTGTTATCCAACGGGGTTTTCGTACGAAGTGGGGACAAAATAAATTCCTTTACCGTCGATGCATGGCGCTTTTCCCACTAACTTTCGGAAACCCAATTTCACAAGACAAGAGTGCTCAGTATCACCCCATTCATCCAATCGACTTAGATTTTATATACGAGGTGCGGTCCAAATGTCTCCGGCCCGACAAATATGGCGGAAGAGTTTAAAAAAAGTATGGATATCATTGTGTTCGTCATTTATTCCACTTTTTTGGTGTATAGTTTCTTTAGGTTTCTGTTGGCTATAGGTTTTTTTACGGTGTTTAGTGCTAGGTTAGTGCCCAAACTTTTATCGTGCTTACAGCGAGATGAGTGAAAAACCGTGAGTTCATGAAACTTGAGACCAGCATAGATACCGCGTAGCGAGTTTTTTGAATGCAATTGCTACTGTAGATGAAACCATGGTTATGTAAGACGATACTCTGTACAAAAGAAAATTAATGGAGTGACAACGTCATGGTGAAAAGGCACCTAGAACAACCTCTGTCACAAAATGCACGAAAAAAGATAAAGGCTACGGTATTCTAGGGTTGTCACGAAATTCTAACGATTTACATAAAAGAAGGGTAGACTACGGTAAATAGCAGATGCTACGCAATATTTTTTGTGCAATTAGGATAGCAGATTATGCAGAATAGTCTTTAAGTAAGCAGACGGCACGAGCGCTGGAGGGCCTACCACAGCCCGATGTACGGGGTGACAGGAAATGACAGCTCCTTTATTTTATTTCAGGCTGCTTTCGGAAACCTAGTTACACAGTTCTCAGTATCACTTCCCATTCATCCAATCGACTTAGATTGCCGGGTGTGTCATGTCCTAGGTCTGAATTATGTCATCCGACAGCCGTGGGCGACTCTAGTGGATAATACACTCGTTTATTGCCGAGATGTTCTGGGCTATGCGATGTATTAACCTTGAGGGGGAGGATGTGTGCTTAGCAATGATATTGTCTTTATTAGAGAGGTGTATCTGATGTGAGCACAGCATGCAAGGTACAGCCCCCTTTGAATTTCTATCGATCTGAAATCAACACCGCTTTTAACATGCATACAATCACGCCTGTATCCCATAAAGAGGTAGGCAGAGCACATGAAACTACTAAAGCTTCACGTGACATTGCCGCCGCTTTAAAACCCGTGTTAAATGCATATTTATTTAAATGCGCCCTAAGGAATGCAGGAAATTTTTGTTTGCAATTTGCAAGAAACATAATAGTCTTCTTAAAAACTTTAATAAATGCAAACCTATTTGAATACAGAAACGTTTACTACCTGATCATAGCGCATATGTATTCATACTTATTCTATTCGCTAGTAACTTGTATCTGCCACGTCTTCTACCGTTTGAATTCTGTTTGGATACAAAAGTGCAACTGCTAAACGCAGAAGTGAGCTTCAAAAGCAAATAAAGTCGCGGTAAGCTTCTGGTACAAAACATGTTTGCATTTAGTTTTAGAAGAAAATGTTTCTGCTATTTGGAGTCGGTTTAGTACACTAAATTCCCTAATACATGAGAAAACAGAGCGTAACTCCTATTTACGTTGGTTAGGGGGCAATTCCGATAAGCAGTATTTACTATTTCGTTTAGTAAGAGCTGCATGCGACATGGTCACGCAATACGATAATATCGCTAATCGCTACCCAGGGTAAAGTCCTATAATAAAATAAATATTTAAAAGCCTCAATGGTTTACCATCATCTATAAAATCATGCTTAGTTTGATTTGGAAAAAGAAAAATAAACAATGCCGTTTGAAAATAAAACAAATGGACTCACAAATACTCGTAATTACGATGAGTGAATTAAATTGATTACCACCTGTCCCAAACAAACATTCTGTGACACAAAGGCTTATAAAAAGACGACTCGGACGTGTAATTTGGGAAAGCTAATGAAAAAGATCTGAGGCCCGTGTAAGCGAAGTACAAAGGTGAATTAATTAAAGCACTTAACCGGAAGAGGAAGGCTCGTCGCGCTCCGGCAGGTATGCGACAAACAGCCCAAACAGATGTAATGAGTGTTTTATTCAACGTTTTTGTACGACCCTTCAACCTTTGTCGCAGAATCGCACACGGAATCGAATTTCAATAAGATTTTTAATTGAATGAACGCATTATAAACGCGCCGAGCATCTGGCTTTCGCTTAAGACGTTCTTCGTCCGGAATTTTCACATAATACAATCGATTTAAAATTTACGACATGAAATAAATAACTGCAGAAGCACACGAACAAAGAGGTTATATCTAACATCGGTAAGCATCGAGCGGTACAAATACACATGAAAACATGGATCCCGTAGCGGCACTTGTTCCAAGACCGTGCGGTGCCAAGTCTGGCCAGAAGCCAACCTCTAACCCAGCGCTATAATGCGATGCTATTAGAAACTGCGTTATTTTTTGCGCGAAAACGATGTCGCCGTCTGAACCCAGTATCTCGGCGTTGCATGATAACACCAGTGTCAAGGCCGGGGAACGTTCGAAAATAATTATCTAACGACATTGACTCGGCGGCAACGGCAATAATACGAGTATAAACATTCGACCGGTGTTTTTCGACGCGTGCGAATTTGCGAAACACGAGCCAAAATCGACGCGTTATTCCGAGACTGTAATGACTTAAACTTGCATGCCATTAATTAAATCAGCACACACAAAAACAAATCCGACGAAAAGATTCACGAACCGCGCGTCGCATGTAAATTACGTAACTCCCCGATGAATAAAGCCCTATGAAACTCCACAGAGAGTCCATTGTCAGGACTATTTCACGCCGACTCCCATGATATTACATTATGTGGCGTTGATTAATGCATGCATTGTTTACACGAGTCATCCATCAGAGGCAAGTACCGAAGCTGGAACAAAATAACAATATATCGCACAAAGAGATGTTTCTTCTTACTGTTAGAAGTGCATTTTGTATGCTGGGATATCATAAATGATGCGGCGGAGGACAATGGAGGAAATTGTCACTTTTCTAGTCATCCGGCGGCCAAATTGATACATCGGCGCAACCGGAGTCACCGCCTCCTCACGTGTCGCACGGTGCGACGACATGTTCTTATCCCAATTCATATTGCCTGATAGACATTGATCAAGATCAATTTAACGAAATAGGATACGAAAATAACAACATATCGATCACAAACGTGTTCGCATTCCGCACAATTGCATGAGAGAGTAGGAAGCGAGTTGAAATTGGCAGGCACGGCGTACGGAATGCAAATCTGCGACGTTCCTGATGGGGTCCCTGCGGTGGAAAGCCAAACATCAATACGCATTGCGAACTCTGAGACGCAGCGCCAGAGTGCAATTCAGATATTTCAGATGTTGATGAGATGGATGAAAGATACCATGATTATTGATTACCTAAGGGATTATTGTACATAAACAGATGGAGCAGAGTTGAATATTGTCTGCAGTTTGTGACACAGTGACGCAGTTGCAGACAGGAGAGTCCTCCGGCAATTTGCCTATTGCCGAGTTCAATTATCGCCCCTCGCACTCATTACTGAATTAGTCCGACAGCGACGTAAAACTCGGTGACGCCTCTGCCGCCTCTGCTCCTGAATTGATGCTTCGTAACCAGTTCACGCCTGTTTACGCTGATTCCTTGGCAAAATAAAAGTAACAGGCGGCGTTAAACTTTTACAATTCTCAAATGAGTTTGTGTACACTGCACGAACTAGTGAAGTAGAACTGAATTGAAAACGGTGAAGGAAACAAGTGATAACATACAGAGTAGTGTATGAATAAATTGAATAGTATATTAAACAGGGCAACCAGAAATAAACATGTCTTCTCTTACAAAAAAAAATACATTCATAACAAAGAACGAATCATAATGGTCAAACTATTTGGTCTTAAGCAGTCATCATAAAGTTTATCGCGGTTAAGATAAGCGATGACGATGACTAATTATTTAGAAAGATCCAAGGCAAGATTGTGTACAATATGTTGTCAAAGCAGAACTCGCTATAAATAACTTATCTCCGCTCGATTCGTAACGCGGTTATGATAACAAGTCATCGGCAAGGTCGGAACCTGCGATAGCAAGTATTCCCGGCTTTACACATTATTCCCAATAAAACTGGAAACATGACTTATGATTTATTACAGCAAACCAGTCTGCAAACGTAAGTAATAAATTAAATTATAATATTTGGCCTCCGAAAAGCGGCGTAGAAGTTTATATACAGAGAATTATTAAATTCCGCTGGTATAAAGAATTCGTTTTATTTCGCTTAAACGCGGTGTTCTAGGTCACTAGCTTTAAATTTTTAGTGAATCGACCAAATGCTCTGACCGAGCAAACTAATGGGAAATTCAATGAACAAATTTTTAAATAAACATTTCGTTAGTCCAATTTGTCGGAAATGGGGGAACACTAAACTGGGTACAGGAAACACTAAATTTATCCTTATGGTCTTACTCAACTCGCAACACCGCTTAGTTTTCCTCCCGGGGTTGAAAGATTAGATACAATGCTTCAGTCAAAACTAATCGTTCAAAGTAACCTCCGTTGTTAGAATAATGCTTGTGGTTTTTGATACAAAACTAACAGCGCTAGAATAAATCTTCGGAGAAATAATATATTTGTCAATTTTCAGGGCAGTAAGTCGTCTCCACGAAAGGTAGGTTTTGGATCTTCGCGACGGACTCATTATTGCTTATCGTAAAACTCACCAGGCATGAAGTGTAGCAGAGCAGCAGTAATGGGGTAGAGACTAGGGCTGTACGTGATGTCGGGACAGGCGTATCCAAGCACGGAGACGACTCGGTCGGCCACCGCCCGGCCCTTACGAGTCAGGTGGTAGCCGAGGCAATGTGTCGCCTCCACGAAGGGTGGAAGCATGATCGGCTTGTCCGGCAGCTCCACTGTTCCGAACACCTGGGGACAAAGGAGAAGATGACATTAATATGAATCTATACATTTTAAAATTTTAATAGGTAAATGATGGACTGGCATTCGCACATTTTTAGCGCACTATGACCTTCAGCACCTTGGACAAGGAATGACCTACAAGGTTTTTACTTTACTCACAGATCGATTATAGCGTGGCGTTATGGCTTATGGCAATAAAGATGTAAAAAAATCACATACACCAAAGAGTATCTTCTTAATAAATATCATAAGCACCTCAGTATTTGTAAAGCAATGGTCAGGGGGAGTGATGTATCATTTACGGCGGGTATTATTAATGAACTAATATCGAAATTTAACAAATCGTTTCTTTCTTCGCACGTTTTTAGTCAAATTTCTGTACTAGATACACCTCACTCATTAAACTAGTGGAGTAGATACGTTAACAACAGAACAAAAAGGGCTAGTTTTATTAGTCAAGACAACATTAACCACATCCGGTTGCTGATACAGTAATTCAGTTACCTCTATATTGCCACAATGAGCAGCTTAATGGACTATATCTTAATGATACTTTCTCACGGTAACCCGGTTAGCAGCAAATCTATGAGTTAGAAACTTTATAATTAAATTTACTGCACTATTACCGAACATGATATGGGTACTTGTTTTTGTGTGTATGTTCCAGTATGCGCCAGTATATGGTGAATTGATTCTGGTTTTAAGGAGCCAATTGAAATTCGCAACGGACAGTTACTTTTTAAAGTGGAGGATACACAATTGTACCTATGATGTTCCCCAGAGGAAGAATTAATTCGATCGGTTATTCATTCATTCGAACTAGTGAGGTAGTGATGAGACGCTTGAGATTATTTTATACATATTTAATCCTTTACCGTCTCTTTTTTAATCCCCGACGCAAAAACGACCGGTTGTTATAACTTTGACGTGTCTGTCTGCCTGTCTGTCTGTTTGTCTGTCTGTCTGTGTATGTATCTGTCTGTGGCATCGTAGCTCCCGAACGGATGAACCGATTTTTATTTAGTTTTTTTTTGTTTGAAAGCTGAGTTAGTCGGGAGTGTTCTTAGCCATGTTTCATGAAAATCGGTCCACTATGTCGCGGTCGGGGGTTTTTTCAAAATTTTAATTTTGTGGTTATATTGATTGAAAACGACAAGTAGACGAATGTCTTTATAATAGCCAATATGAATTAGGTAGATGGTATATAAATAATAATTTTTGTCATCATTGTGTTTGTCATCAACTTTATGTTTACCTTTTCGCCCGATCGAAGATATAAATTTTTTAGAATGTTTCAAATATGTTTAGGAAGTTCTCGAGGCTCTTCAAAAACTGAAATTACTTTACAGTAGTCTACAAATCGGAGTCAAAAGTAAAGACTATATTCGACTCGAGTTATGTTGCTAGCACTATGTAAAATGCCGAATACAAACGAACAATTGCCGACAGATACAACGTAATGGAAGCCGAGGCTGATCCCTTAATTTCCGCCATCTATAAAGCTGCCGTCGCTCCGAGGAGTCACGATCGCGCTGCAAAGATATTTTCGAATCCGAGGATCTTTTGTATGAACATGCAAATTGATTCGTAAACACACATAAATTTGTTATCCAATCTAGAGCCGACACATTCACGAGTTGAACCGTGATTATCCACTTTGTGAGCAAGGCCGTCGAGACATACAAACATTTTGCCTGGCTATACACCGCCCAACCGACTTTGCTTTGCCTGCGTAATGTTTTCATTCCTTTGTACAAGTTTCCAAACCTTTTCGTATTCAAATTCTCTTCAGTGCCGTGTAATGACAAGAAAAGGTCTGAGCATCTGAGCGAACTTTTATATTGTATTTTCCATGAGTTAACTTCACTATTTACGTGTTCTTTTTATAGAATTCGTTATACTGCCGATAATGCCGATTCTCCGATATCTAATTCAGAAGCAATTGACCTATTTGTCGTTGCAAGATATAAATTCAAACATCTCCCGTCTTACGCTAAAGGTGCCCTGACGATCAGTTCGCCGGACGGTAACGATTATAAGTTAGAAATTCAAAGTGACATTAAGCCCCTAAAAACTCACACACGCTATAATTGAAATGATAGGATATTTTATTAGGATAAAATAAACTAGTTAGAAAATTTGTGACATGTTTAATGAATCATTCTTAACCACATTATGTAGTTTTCCTTAAATACATACAAAATTTAAATGTATCAAAAAAGTTTATCATTATCTTTAGAGGCTTGTACCTCACGTCAGTCGCTATCAGCGTCTTTGCTGACGTTCAAACATACGTTAAGATCAATATTTTCATGAATAGATAACATATTTTTATTAACTTCCACTTTCTAAAACAAGCTCCGATCAGCAGATTTCTGGTCGTTTCTAACACGAAAAGTCACGTGGCTGAGATAAGAAGCATCGGTTTAAAGATATGCGTTGCGCAAATACGGGTCAATGACTGGCGTTGCCGGCATCGGCATCAGCATCGTCGACAAAACTCGAATGCGAGCAATAGTCGTTTGTCTCCGAAACTGTTCGAACCCAGTTCTTGGCGGTCGGCAGATTCTTTTTTTAGCAAATAGCTGGCGAATTCGCGATAACTCGAATTAAGAAACGATTGAGGTAAATCCAGATTGCACACGAAGTCATTATGTCAAGTGTAAATAAGATAACTGATAAAATATTTGTCTCTGGCTTGTCCTAAATTTGACCTAGTAGTGAACGGTTGCATAAAGTATTCCACGAAATGAATCAACGTCGTCAACATTTTAAAATTAAAAACAAATTTACGTATACAGGTACATATATATTCGAAGTTTTAACTTTAAACTCGAATATTATATTTCAAAATTTATTCCTAGGATTAAATTTTATAATTAGTAAAGTTTACTCACACATGCCAAGGACATGTAACCTATTGTAAGTTGATTGCAATTTCAAATTCAAAATAGTCTAACTTTAGAACTCAAGCACGTGTCAAGCCACAGAATTTTAATCAAAACTTTTGTTAATAATAAGGAAGTTTGAACATAGTATACGCTCCTGATGACAATTTTTAACGAGATGCAAATTGAAGCAGTAGGTAAACATGGCCAACTTTTGATTAGATAAGATTGAAAACATTTCAGCCCAATTAATTACCTAAGCAAAAGTAGAACAAAAACAAGTCGCAACTCGAAGAAAGGTCAGAGTCGTAAAGGAATAATTTCTTTTGCAGCTGTTTTCAGCTTTGTTATTTAATTACCAAACTTGTGTTTACTTCGCAGAAACAGAAAGTTATAGCGAGTATTAGACACTGCAGGTGTTTACGTAAGCTGACATTAAATAAATTAAATTTTTCTAATCCCGAATTGTTATTCGTCATTTACAGGGTAGTGCATAGATATTTAAACCCCTACATAAAAGTCTATTCCCCAAAGCCAGCGTCCGCCAGCTTTCCGCGCATGCGCGCAGTAACGAAAAAACAGAAAACGCACTGTTTGGCTCTGTAACCATGGCAACGCATTGTCATAACGATAGCTTTGGGAAGCTGCGCTGACAGTGCAAACCTTTGCGTCAAAATTCAGGAAACAGTGTGAATTTCACGAAAGATATTCTAAAAAAACTATTAAAAACTAAGTACATGGTCGTAGAAAAAGTATTGTATGCAACGGTGTTTAACTGGTGTCAAAAGATACTCGTGGCGTCTTTCTCTTTATTAACCATTTTCGGCTTCGCCTTAAATTGTTACCCACGCCACTCGTCTTTTTTGACCTTTAAACGCCTGTTGCATAAAATACTATATTATTACTAATATTTTCTGAAAGTAGTCAAACTGCATATTAATGTTTTCTAAGAGATCATTCACTCTACTAAAATGTAAAAAAGACAGAATTATAAATAATAATAAAACCCGTAATGATAATACAGTCGTAAAAGCAGAATCTATAAAGATTAAGATTAAGAGCAATAAAGGAGGAGACATAAAAACTGGCAGAAACGATATTGACACTGCAGCACTGCAAGCTATCTCGTGTTGGAATTCTTATAAACCAGTCGTGCTTACGTCAGGAACACGCCTCGAAATATTAATTTGCCGACGTCAACTCGGCGGACAATCACTAGTCAGATGTTTCCTTTGGGCATTCAAGAGTATTTTGTATGGTGGTTAATGTTTTTAGTCATACAAATAAGCTCATTGTTTTAAAATGACTGCCGCAATTATGCTTATGCCTTTGCTTTGAGGCTCCTCTTCAAGGGCTTAAGAGAATTCACAAATTTCACGACGCTTTGAACACAAAGTGTTGAATTTAATATGAATCACGTCCCACCTGAACATTCTAAAATAATATATATTACACAGTTTACACGGCATTGTATTGATTTATACTAATAGCATTACATAATAAATAAAATAGGAAATAATCCTACAACAGAAAATAACCCTACAGGCCTTTTTAAAAACAAAACTGGTCCTAACATGTTACCCTGGGGAAACCTTTAAAAACCGATAGACTTGGATAACACATGAAAATCACTATGAAAACAAAAAATAATGAAGGTAGTAAAGTTGGACCACGTTCGCAATTATTACATAATACCTCCTATTACACTTGAAACTAAGGCCTTTCTAAGAACATACTGTAGCCAAGTATGTTACCCTGTACAACTCAATTTTCAAAGCATGATAGACATTTAGATGGAAACAAATGAAAATCATGGAACATCGACCCCGCCAGTAACAGACGAAGTAACGAAGGCAACGGAGTCTGGTCGCGTTTGCAATCTATTTACTATTTCCATCGCGTCGCGTCCGGGCCCCTTGAATAATGAATTGCGTGGCGTGCGTCCACTTTTTGTGTCTTGTTACGCGCAAGTAGGCTAGCTCTGAATGTTGGCCTTGAGATGGTATTCTTCGTATGCGACTTTACTTATATAAAGCGTATTCTGTACTTTTATATTGAGTACAGGCACAAGTACTAAAGTAAAAATAAGACGTAGTACCACAGACAACAATAATTATATGTGTACATGCCCCTAAATTACTCCTATTGACCTTGAATGTGTTTTATAATCTTGTTTTTGTTGGAATATTTTTCTTTTTATAGATATCTCAATACAATATCAATTACATGCCATATTGATAGGTGAAGTTTTATTTAAATTGGCTGTATTATTTAAAGTACATGGAAAATATTAAAAACATGTACGACCATTTTCTGCATAATTATCATTAATCTATTTGTTGTAAGTCATTAACGTCAAAGAAAATGATAATATACATTCAATGGATTAAGGTTTTTCACCTATTATGCAAGATCATAACTGTCTACAAATTACCACGTGTAAGGCGAATACAATAGGAACCGCATTATTATATAATAAGTGCACGGAACTCTAATTTTATTAGCAATACTGTTGCAAAACCACAAACACATCTAGTAGAGCCTTTGAGTAATTATGTTAACTAGAGAGGGCACCTCAACTTGATTTTGTGTAACAACACTTAGAGCTGATCAGCACAAACGCGCTTAGTCTGTGCCGAACGGCTGTGGTAGATTGACGTATCGCAATGAAAAATATTTCGTCTAAATAATGCCGTCATGTGTAGTGAGGTACTGCACAAACTGCTCAGGAAAATCTAACAAAAGCTAAGGAGTGACTTTTCATACGTAGGTTTACTGCATTTTTGTTTAAACACGCTTACTTTTTAAAAAATGTATCAATATAAACTCATGCCGAAGCGCCATGTTGCGGCGGCCATGTTTCGTTGAAACCAAAGAGTAAAAAATGCAACAAAAGCAGACGTGACAATATCGCAAGTTAGTTCAAGTTTCCTATCATACATTAAATTATATATATTTATCGACGCAAAAAAGGTTATTTAACTATTATTGTCAGAATTGCACAGTTTTCCGACATGTCGGTCTATAACAGATTCTCAATACGCGTGTCGAATTTCATGTGAGTATGTAAATGTAAGTGCAGTACCTAACTGCCTGAATGAATTTGGGTAGGTAGACGGTCAAGCAAATTATGAGAGTATAAAAACGCGCGAAATTCAAATTTTCTATGGGACGATAAACCCGCGCCCATACATACATGGATGTAGATAAAGTTATATGTGTATAATTAGGCATTAAAACACTCATGTTATCTTATTAACACAACAAAAACAACACTCATCTTTTAATGCCTACCATTATGCAAATGTCACATAAATCCATACTCCATACTTATATACTTATATACTTATATACTTATATACTTATATATACTTATATACTTATATACTTATATACTTATACTTATAATATTATATATATTATATATATATTATATATATTATATATATTATATTATTATATTATATATATTATATATATTATATATATTATATAATTATATAATATTATAAATGCGAAAGTAACTCTGTCTGTCTGTCTGTTACGCTTTCCCGCTTAAACCACGCAACCGATTTTGATGAAATTTGGAACAGACAATCTTTAGACCCTGAGACAGAACATAGGCTACTTTTTATTTCGAAAAAAAGGGATGAAGGGATTATATTTATTTGTCTACCCCGAACATTTATATAAATTAATATCGGGTAGTTTTGTGTTGTTTACATCTCCTGTGACATTTTGCTGGGACGTCAGTCTTCCGCGACCACGGCCAGTGCAACCTGGCCGAAACGTTGGGAAAAAGGTAAAAATAATGTTAATTAATCGCGTTCGACCTGTATGTGACTTTAAATATGTGTACAAAGCGCGAGAACTTAAAGTGTTATATCATTAAACATCTTGATAAGGGATAGGGATAGGGCTATCCCTATGGATAGGGATAGCGATAGGGATAGCGATAGGGATAGCGATAGGGATAGCGATAGCGATAGCGATAGCGATAGGGATAGCGATAGGGATAGCGATAGCGATAGCGATACGGATACGGATACGGATACGGATACGGATACGGATAATATGGGTATCGTTAGAGGGATACGGATAATCGGTCGGCGGTCTCTTACAATCAATGTGCTCTAAGACGATCGTTGTTTGCTTGCTTGAAGATTGCGTTTGCGATAAGTATACCTAAGCAAAATGTAAAAAATTGTAAGGGATAGTAGAAAAAAGTACTTTTTACCCACCGATCATAGTGTCCAAATACGGTCTATGTGGGATGTTTATAAAGGTTTCCCCGGCGTATATAGAATTACCTACGCTGTGGTCGATGTGTAATATTTCTACAATCATTGCAAGCAAAAGTATTATGTGCAATCGAAATAATCGCAGATAAATATACCTACAGAGAAACCTACGGTCCCTACGGATCCAAATGAAAATCTTAATGAATACTTTTATTACGCGGGCGAAGCCGCGGGTAAAAGCTAGTAACTAATATCCAGTTGCGGCTACGTGTACACATGTACGCTCAGTCCGTATACAGCTTTAAAAAATGTGGGCACTTGAAAAAATTTGAACTCACAGAGTTGTTAAAAAAAAGTTAAATCGCTGTCGGTTTTGCAACGATAATTAAGCATGGAATTTCAATAAAAACATCGTGAATTATACTAAGCTATAATCTAAATTCAGAACGTGAAAAAAGTTTAGTTTTAAATACAGATTTCAAGCTTTATTATCATTACAAAACTAACAGCGATTTATGTTTTTTGTTAACAACTCACGCTAATTGAAAGTCATAAATTAAAAAATGCCCATGTAAACCCATGTCACTTCTATACTACGATTTCTAATCTATGCACTCTATGCAGGGCTCATCATCGCGACCGAAAGGTCGTAAGCGCCGAGTAAAATCGTAGCGCTTGCGACGTTACGGAAGCAGGCCATTGGTTCACACCCCGCCCCCTCACCCCGCCTTCAGCTTACAGGCTGTGACACGTTCGTTGTTTGCTATAGCTCCTCTATACGAAGTAATAATTACTCAATGAGTAGAGCTAATAATTAATTCATAAGGAAACAGCACGAGCAATTAGTATAAATGAATCTCAGTAAGAAACTGCGCGGATGAGCGGTGCGACTCGCGTGCGCGCCACGCCCCCTGCGCGCGCGCCGGTCGTCCTTCGCGGCTCAAGGCCGCCCACACGAACGACAAACCCGTTCCGAAAACAGGCTCCATTGTTTATAATATTGGACCTGTTTTCGCGTAAGCTTTTTAGGAATCGAACGGTCTTTGGCCAAATTACTATGTTTATTTGCACCCAGTTCGTTTCTTGATTCGTTTTAAATCTCTCAGTGACAACAACAGGCTCGCTTGTTTATATTTATAAATCCGATACTCCTTATTCTGCATAAGATTAAAGGAGTCGCGAGGCGGGCAATTTTTGGCGATAGCGCTTTTTGCGTGTTTCATTTCCTTATTTTTTGTGATCTTGCATGAACTACTTCGTAAATAAATCCCACCGAAGTATTTTGCCGTAATTGAGTACTTGACGCAAGTTAATATCTTGAAACAATAAAACTAATTAAGACAACACTGTACAGGAAGGGACAGATACACCTGTTACTATTAGTCATAGCGAGACTATTTGCGATGACATTGATAAACAAGACAGTGCACAAAGAGTCAATAACAAAAACAATAGTTTTGGCAGAGTCGCAAATCTTTCTGGATCAGTCTTCAATTCTAGGTTTAAATAACTTCGTCTGATCTGGATTTGGCAGTTGAATGGCTAAATAAAATCAACACAATTAAATAGCTAATGCATTTTGGTAATAAATTGAAACGTAAAGCCCTTGGCATCGGAATATGTATGGATAAGATGGTAATAAAACGAAATACTGCAATGCTGTTTGATACAGACAGTGAAAGCAGAAGACAAAGGTTAAATATCAATTTTCAAACATGAGTTGTTGACAGTGAAAGAGCCCTAAAGGAATTAGCAAACGGTAATAATAACTAGCGCAATAATAGCATTCTACCTGTTGTGGGCTGAATGGACGGCCATTACAATAATCTGGTTAACTACGAGTGCATTTGCATCAACCTTGAGGCCCCGGTGAATAATGCGCTGTATCGAGTGCTTTCAACACTTGCCCATTACGCTACTGGGCTGAAAATATACTTTGCCCGTGTAGGTCGGTAATTCATGAGAACCTGACATTTATGGCGGGCGTACTTTGTTTTTAATACGAAATACATATGGAATTGATTGAGATTAGGTAATAAATGATTTTAGGGAATTAGACATCGATCATTACAAACACAATTGATTTAATAAGACTGCAACAATCCTTCAGTGCGATTAAAAGGTTCTAAGTCAAAATGACCGGATTGTAATAACAAAAACATCAGACTTGAAGTGAACAACAATCTAGCCTTGGATTTTTAAATGGCACGTCAGTGGAAAATAACATAATATCGATCTGGAAATACTCAATAAACCACACGAGCACATACGAAGCAAAGGCTTGACATTCCTTTCGTGCTCGATTCTATTTTAAATTTCGTCAATAAATCTATTCACGGTGCTGGTAACAGAGTCGCAACGAGCAGGCCGTACTAACAGCACAGCAAAATTTGGTTTCATTTGTTGGAGCTTATCTCGTTGCAATAAGAGTTGTGAATGGAGAGTTAAGTGAGTACGTGCATCAAATTCGCGGTAGCTCGTGTCGGACCACTTTATCCAATTAGCCGTTGATTGTCGGTGGCGAGAGGTCGCGTCGGGGTTGTGCCTGCACTAATTAAGATCCTCCGCCCACGTTCATTGTTATTCCTGCGCCCCAACTCACGTGATTCGAAATCAGACCACCAGTAATATTATCACAACACTGATTCATTGTTTACCCAGATATGCAAATTTTATGAACTACACAACTTTTCCTATGTGGCTGTGTAAATAAATAGTTTTGGCGGCGTTATTTACGCACGCGAATACTGTGGCTACTATTTTCGGCAGAACAAATCCACAAGACGGATTCTGTCTGAAATAACTTCGTGTCCGAACACGACTGTAAATCTTTCGCGGTCCGAACTCGATAGTTGAAAACACTCTTGCGTTATCTACTGATGTAAATGGCGTTGGAGCACTTACCAACTAACATATTAAATATCAGCATTTATAATTACAATTGATAATATTGATTCGTGTACACAAGATACATTTCCAGAATTGACTATTTATCTTAACAATTAATATTTCGTTTACAATCGAATTCTCAGAATCAGCATATCTAATAGGTATCTAAAAAGTAATTATACATAGGTAATAGTGGCTGCATAAAGGAAAAGAACGCTTATATGAGAGAAATATATACTTTGTGGGATGAAAATTGTAAAGGATTTTTGAATTTTGAGACGGGCGACTGATTGATCTGTCAAATGTACCATATAGAAAGAAGAAAATTGAATACCTACAGTCTACACAATACACATATTATCAAATAACGCTAGCAGACCGATATAGATACTTAATGTGTCACATTGTGTGCATTGAGTGACAATCCTCACTCGGATCATAGGCTACGTAAACAGTATAATAGATATCATTCAATATATTGATTTATGGGACGAAGCAAACTCCTTTGTCCTGCTACGACGCGACGCGACACAAATCAATAGACAGTTTGATAATGAAAGTACAGAGATATGTCAGAAGGAGAGCATTTCCTTAAACACATTATGTAAACAGTACACTCGAATAAATTCTCAAGAATTGATGGTATGATAAAGCAAAAAAAATAAACGTGTAGACCACAACTAACACAAAATATAAAAATATTCAATCATAAAATCCTACAGAACAAGGTGGTTTTCATGCAGTTTAGGAATTGATAAAAACACCTTTCTATGTCAATATTCTAAACCAAGAACGTCTTAAAACTCTTGAACACTACTTGATGGGTCTTCCTTTGTAACTATTTTGGATAGGTAAGTAGATTGAATGTTGAATGCTACCAACTCCCAAAGACTTTCTTCAACCGCCTACGCCTGGTGGATGGTAGATGAAAATGTATTGTTATGAGTGTACAAAACCTAAATGGCTAAATAATCAGAAAGCTCCAGAATGTCTTTGCAGGCAGTAGGCAGTAAACAGTCGATAACCTCGGCGTTGTTTACCGCCTAGTTTGATTGGTGATATTAGCGAATATGACGAGGGTTATCATCGGGACAATGTTTATATATAAACGTAGATTTCATGTCTAGCACTCTCTTAAGATTGTCACCACCAGTAGGTACTCGTAAGTTCAATTTGGTCGGTCGACCTTATATCTCAATAAAAACGTTTATGGTAGATAGGTGTTATTTGCAGTATAAATAAAATTAAGATATGGTTGTTTATAATGTTTATATCATTTTCAGGATGTTACCTACTTCTCTTCTCATATCTTTAACAATTACACTTTTCCTTGTTTTTGGTCTACTTCTAGAAATCTTGAGACATTATGATTAATATTCAAGTCGATACTAGTGTGTAATACTGTGTTGTATACTATAAATATTAAAGTTAGACGCGTTTGTCTAGTCTACCTTGAATATTTTGATTCTTGATTAAAATACATGACTAATGGTATATGCAATGACTGTGGTCTGCTTGTCTGTCTAGTAGCTTATCTAAAAACATGTTTGTGCGTAGTAGTTATAATCTTTGTGTATTTACATGTCGGGGTAGGTATTATATTATTCTGTAAAAACAAAAAGACACGGTAACCTAATACTTGAATTATCACAGTAATGTAAACATTATAAATTATTATCACTATTTGAAAACAACAAGTCTAAATGAATAAGGCCGTGAATTTATAATCTAGAACTCTCGAATTTGTCTCTCTTTTTAGTATCGGCTGTACATGAATTTTGATCATCTTACTTACTGATAATCTGAGAAAAAACTAAAGCATCAAGCGTTGTTTTCGCATCGCCTTCGCATTGGCATTACAAATATTGGCAGAGGCCAGAGATAAGGTACAGGAATAGACGTGGGCCCAATGAAGACGCTTGCGTAACCACACGGATGCGTTTGTTAGATTCGTTGCACAATGGGAGTTATCGTCGGCAAAGGTGCCTCAATCAATGGTAATGCTTTCAGAAATCAGTGACGGGAAGAATCTAGATACATGTAAGTGTTTTCCAAGAATATTAAAAATGAAAATGTTTTTTTTTTTTTTTATACTACGTCGGTGGCAAACAAGTATACGGCCCGCCTGATGTATGCCTACGAGTTGTTTTCCAATAAAAGTATTGAAGTGGGGCCATTTTTTTTTCAAAGTTGTTCACCCTAATTTTTTTCAAATTTGATCCTGATAGGAAAAAAAAATGTTTGGGACTTCCATACATTTTTCAAACCTTCCATTCTGTTACCTTACCGCCATACAAAATGAATTGTGAGATGTTGAGACACTTTTTTCTCCTGTTAGGATTGAAAAAGCTCTTGATTCTGAGTGGAAACGACAAAAAAAATCCTAATCCAAAAAATGGAGGGGACAACTTGGAAAAAATGGCCCAGTTAGTTATCTAGAACTTCAATTGGTTCACGGTCACGCAACATTCAGTTCCAGTTTCAGTTTTGCCAAAATGAACGAAGATACGAAAGAGTCGTAAACACAGAAAGTGATAACCGACCAATAAGACAATCGCAGAAGTCTGATGTTAAAGCAGTTCCATCACCTTACATATTAATTGAATAAGGTAAAGTTTTCATGATACTTATACAAATGGCCAACAAGGGAGAGTGAAAACTTGTGTCAATTGGATTGGTACAAGAACCGTAAATACAGTAATAATAAATAAACTTTTTAACAAAAAATAAAACCGCCTTCAAAAATAAGCGCGTTACAAAACACGGAGAAACTAAAAAGCAAAAAATAATAAACCTTTGAATTCAGATTTCTTATCGTATTGCAATAATCTAAACATCCAAATTATAAACAAATCAATTATTTTTGCAGTCGGTACCAGACCTGTTCGTCGCCTTGCTATTGCCTGTTTGCCCCACCCAACCATACGCAGGCTGGCACCGACTCCAAAAATAATTGATTTGTTTATAATTTGGATGTTTAGATTATTGCAATACGATAAGAAATCTGAATTCAAAGGTTTATTATTTTTTGCTTTTTAGTTTCTCCGTGTTTTGTAACGCGCTTATTTTTGAAGGCGGTTTTATTTTTTGTTAAAAAGTTTATTTATTTGTTGATTTTTAGTGGTTCCTATTGATATTATATGTATCAGTCCGAATACATGTACACTAGTGAAAGAATTATCCTTTAACTCCTAACCATTGAGGAGTTGACCTTCCATCATCAGCTCAGCTACATAAAATTATTACCAACGGGCGTAAATACTGGTTTACCTTTGAAAAATACACTAAAAACATTACATGTGCCTATAACATTTGAAGAGTTCCCTCGATTTCTCCAGGATCCCATCATCAGACCCTGACTTGGTGCCAATGGGACCATCTCGGGGTTATACCCGTTCGATCAAAAAAAAATTTTGAAAATCGGTCCACAATTCTCGGAGATATCGAGGAACATACATACAAAAAAAAAAAAAAAAAAAAACATTCAGTCGAATTGAGAACCTCCTCCTTTTTTGAAGTCGGTTAAAAACATTATCAGTTGTTTGCAGTACGAGTCACGTTTATTTCGGGACTGCATGCTTGTTTAAATTTTATGCTTTTAGACTGATATTTATGATTTCTACCGATTACATTTTTAACATTTATATTTCGAATATACATATTAAAAACAAAAGGGACTTGCCAGTTGTATGTTGCGTCAGTGACTTCAAGTGGATGAATATCATCAGTCAGTTTCTTTTCAAGTTATTCGTTTAGAAAATATAAGCTGAAGCTCTTTGACTCAACCCTAAAACTTTCAGGTGCTTTGCCTTAATGCCTTAGGTTACTGCAATTACCACATTAAAAAAAATATAACATCTGATTACAAGGTCTAATCCAACCTGTTCGATGATAAGTGATAACGATCAAAACAGTGACGTGAACACAGGTCAAAGACCTCGAGAGTTAATTAGCTAAGCGACGTGCCTCAAAACATTGATAATGACAAATATTGCTTCAGTTAATGGATGTTATGACGGTAACGCGATAGCATTAGAAAGAATCAATTAGAAAAAGATAAAAATTATACCACGTGAATATGTATCTATTCTTATTTGCAAAATATTGATGTTGACTCATATGTAAAAAAAAGGTAGCGTTATCACATTTGGCACAATATTGTATTATAAAATAAAACAAACACAAGATCTTTGAACTACACTTAATCCAGGTCAAAATATTTTTGCTTTAGGTAGTGATTTTCTTCACCATATTAGTGACATGTGACATTTGACCAATATAATCTATCTCCGGAGATCCAGATGCAAGACTTTTTTTAGGAACAACAAAGATCCTAAACAGATTGTAGATTATGGCCAAAAATTTACCACGTAAATGAGGAATATCAAACTTGAACTTTCCAAACAAGTACTTAACGAACACCTGATTATAAAAACAGACATGTTATGTCAAATAAAGATTAACGCCATTAAAGAAGGCAGCGATGATAACAGCGTCCATCGTAAAACAAATCGTGCAATTTTGCGATAAAGACATACTTTACGCGATACCGCTGGAGTGGCGATAACGTATGCAGTTAACGCATTTAACGCCTTGTGCGATTGGGCTAGGTCGATGTGGAAATATGTAGGTAAACAAAGTCCTATTAGCCCCAGTTGAAAAAGTTTTGCATTTAAGTACTAAATAAATTTCATCTGATACATTTTTGGCCACTGAACTCGGAACCTTCAATACTATACCTAGTATCAGAACATACCATCACATCCCCGCAGCACGCTTAACCATTAACCAACATATCTCAAGTGTAAAGGATGATCGTTATCTAGATCTAGGCCCTGCATGTAGGTCAAGCTGTAGGCAGCAGATTGGTGGTTGGACATATTGTCTCCAGTCATTATACGGCTGAGTTGCACACGTGCACATGCAGCCTTTAGAACAATGGGGGGTAATTTTCTTCCTATACATTTACGTGTTCTCCACAATTTAACGTTTCACGTGTGTTCTAAGTCGTATGGTTGCAAAAGAGACAATCTACATGTAACTACAATCTGCAACTAACAGGAAAAAACTAAATCTTTTTGGCATATTTCCAAATGCCGAATGGCTTATGTGTATACATTATTGTCGCAATCGGTCGCGAGCTTCCCTTGTCAGCTCTGTGGCGGTCTGTTTAGCCATCAAACACGATATTTCTCGGACTTTGCACCATAATATCGTCTGAAATAGACGCTAAAACCAGTGGTAATACGTGTATAAGTAGAGATGAATTTTCAAACCTTTGTAGATACCAGTTTCCTTTCCAGAAAAACTAATATTAAATATTCTGTAAGTGTTTTATTGACACATTTCGTCCCAGCGGCGCGAAATTCAGCTCGACCTCAAGAGGCAGATAAAGGTGTCATTATTCTCGAGTGATGCAATTTAAAAACCATTTCATATCATTGTTCAGCTCTAATCGAGTCAAATGGGCCGGGTTAGTGCTTAAGATAACGTTACTCGACTATAGTTTTTGGACTCGTAACACTAAAGATCTTTGGACTGATTAAAGATAAAAGAGAACTATTGAAAATTTCCGTGCAAAGATTTTTGATCAAATCAATTTATTTTTAACCCCCGTCGTCTGTCTGTCTGTCTGTCTGTCTGTGTGTGTGTGTATCTGTCTGTGGCATCGTAGCTCCCAAACGGATGAACCGATTACGATTTAGTTTTTTTTTGTTTGAAAGCTGAGTTAGTCGGGAGTGTTCTTAGCCATGTTTCATAAAAATCGGTCCACTATGTCGCGTTTTTTCAAAATTTTAATTTTGTGGTTATTATAGGTGTTTTAGCCGATAGCAAAAATAAGTTTCAACTCTGTCCTCCGACACTGGAGAGCTAATTCAGTTTATAACAAAATAACGACGGTAATTTTAAGATTACAACGTAAGAAAGCGAGGAAAAGGTGAATAGACTGCGTGAGATATTAAACGAAGGAAAGATAACAGTAAAGGGAATAATGAGATGACGCACAGTGAGTAGAAAATACGCTCTCATAAAGGTAAAACAAATGGAAATCTAGAGAGAAAAGAGACCAAACCAAGGCATAAGGATATGTTGCTTCGACTCGACCCTAAATCCTAAGTGATGGGATTAGGGGAAAGTGAATATTTTTACCATTCGCTGCAATAGGTTCGACGCACATAAACTTTGAATAATCAATAAAGCACTATATGTTATAAACATGTGAAATATGTCTAAGTAGGTGCTCAACTAACAAGTTTTCATACAATCGGCGATCAGATCTAGCCGCAATATAGCAATAAGTGAGCGGAGCCGCAGAGTGTCCCGTTTCGAATGAACTGGTGCACCGTTTAATTGATAGCGATTGCGTAAACTCGATTAGCGAAACCGCAGACCTAGCATACTACCTTGTGTGTTTACAAGTTTATTTCAGAAGGTCTATGAATTGATTTGTGAAATGGTGATTGGACTAGATCCCTTTTTGAGGATCTTTTATTAAAGGCGTTTCTAGTAATAAAACATGGTATTTTGTTGCACAAAAAACATGTCTACATTTCGAGAGCTTAAGCCAAAGACACACTTTGGATGAAAACAACACATTTCATCGCGCCACGTTTTCGTCATCAGCTATGCCTTATGTTCGCGTGTCTGCGAATATTATGGCGGCTCGATTGGTCTAAACGACTTCGCGAGTTTCACATCATTCATGGCGAAAAGGAAAGGTTTTATTGAAATAGCACAGTAGTAACCCAAACATGTCCATAAATTATATCCTTTAGCGGAGTTTCTCAATCTTGATTGACTGACAAAGGCACATCCCTATTAGGACAAGTCAAAGTGTCAGGGATTCCCAAAATAAATGACTGAAAGTGTACGAGGGCGTGACTTTATATTTTTAGGAAAAAGAAAATACTTTGATCCTTTTTAGCAAAGCACTCTCGACGCGGGTCGCGGAACCTCCTGGGAGTTATTTTTGAAAATTGGTCCTCGCTTGAATTGCAAATATTATATCGCTCCTATCTGTTTTATGGAGCGAGCTTGGCGACCGATTTTCTCCTTATTTTAGATTCAATAAGACATCCTGACATTATATTGCCTGTGTGATACGCCGACAATGCCCGACATATTGAACAATAGGCTTAGAATAAATTTAAAAGTGGAAAATGTCTGCCTTGGGTGAGACTTGAACTCACGGCCTCTGGATCGATACTCCAGCGCTCTGCCAACTGAGCCACCAAGACTTCAACCAAGCCAGCGAAATTTTCCACTACTAAGGTCAATGGGACCCGTAGCGACATCTACCGTAAGAGTGTTAAACTTCTTAAACGGCAACCGGGAGTTCCAAGTCATATTGGAAATTCACCAGTTACGATGCGTTAACCATGCTAAATACACTTTTAAATTTATTCTAAGCCTAGTGGCATCGATTGCAGACGTTTCTGCTAATCAGAAGTAAAAAAATATTGAACACCAAATAAGTTGGTGGCATATAGACGTCTAGTCGATAAAATCTTGGCACTAAAAAAAGGCGCGTAATTCAATTTTTCCATGGGATTTTTGGAAGGCACGCGTTTCGAGCCAATTATGGCCGCTGGGCGCTGAGGCCGCTGAGCCCTACAATTTTCAAATTTGCAGCTTTTTTTAGTGCCAAGATTACGATGTCCGTCTATATTTTACCATGTTTGGGACGTTTCCTATACATGCCTCTGTTTATAAGGCGAGTTGAGACCAAACGATTCGATTTTGCAACATGCATTAATCTCCACGACTGTAACGACGGTAATAAATAACGATACGATACACATTCACCGATACTCTGTAGATAAAATAATGTAACGGATATATTTATATACTTGCTTTTTTTTAGTTAGTTTATTTGGCGTATCGGCGGAAAATGACCAGTCTGTAGGTATTTTACAGGAGGCACTTCGGGGAATGTGTTCAAGAGCTACACGAACTTATTCCACCATCCCCTTTGGTACATGCGAATACGAATAACCTTTTAAGAACAAACAAAAGTCAAACAGTAAAAAGAGAATGTGTTGTCGGGGAAAACTCATAACTGGGTGTTAAAACTGTTAAAATTAGAAACTGCGAGTAAAATCTCCCGTTCACGTGGATTCGAGACGAGATGTCAACTTGTTAACTCTGTCTCTTTATGTTTGCGAGAATTGCGAGTTGTGGACAAGTTGAAAAGCATATGTTAATAAAATTAACGTTGCTAAGCTAACAGCTTAATATGTAGACTTACTTATAGCTTATAACCTTATAAAGTTTGCTGGTTCTTATTTTATAACATGTGTATAAGACGTGTATTTTGCAACATCTCAGTAATATTATGTAAAATACTCTACCCTAAACTAGACTATCTATAACTATCTATAACACTATCTATAATATCATAAGTACGTAAAGATAGTTACAATTACAAACCTTTTGAGACTTTTGATCTTTGGGGTCTTGAAAACATCTGTGTAAGTAAAAACCGGCCAAGAGCGTGTCGGGCCACGCTCAGTGTAGGGTTCCGTAGTTTTCCGTATTTTTCTCAAAAACTACTAAACCTATCAAGTTCAAAACAATTTTCCTAGAAAGTCTTTATAAAGTTCTACTTTTGTGATTTTTTTCATATTTTTTAAACATATGGTTCAAAAGTTAGAGGGGGGGACGCACTTTTTTTCCTTTAGGAGCGATTATTTCCGAAAATATTAATATTATCAAAAAACGATCTTAGTAAACCCTTATTCATTTTTAAATACCTATCCAACAATATATCACACGTTGGGGTTGGAATGAAAAAAAATATCAGCCCCCACTTTACATGTAGGGGGGGTACCCTAATAAAACATTTTTTTCCATTTTTTATTTTTGCACTTTGTTGGCGTGATTGATATACATATTGGTACCAAATTTCAGCTTTCTAGTGATAACGGTTACTGAGATTATCCGCGGACGGACGGACGGACGGACGGACGGACGGACGGACGGACGGACGGACAGACAGACATGGCGAAACTATAAGGGTTCCTAGTTGACTACGGAACCCTAAAAACCTGTTTCGTTTACTCAGGTGTCATTCAGACACGATAGTTTCATGAAATGTTTGATATCAATAAATAGTAATGTCACAATAGTATTCCGCTCGGTAAAAATGATACCACATAGCTTGTACATTTTTAATACAAAATGTAACGCAAAATGCATAAGCCTAATAAATGCTCACATATAACCAAAAAAAAAATACATCTCGTGTTACCCTATTACTACTATTACCCGTGCTGAACACCACCATACATGCATATAGGTAGGTGGTAGGTGCTGTTTAATATTGCATTACCCCATACCAATAGCACCGGTCACGACACAGCAAACAGCTGCACAACGCCAACATGGCTGCACAAATATTGACTGCCAAGGTCAGGAGAATGTGCGAACCCGACAGGAAATAGTTCCTCACTTCCTGGCGTTAGTCATAACCAGTCTGTCAGCTGACGAGCCAAGGACTTGCCTTTTGGAGCGGCAAATCGGCAGAAAGCTGCGTAATCTAATTGTGTACAAAATAGACAGGCATTTATTGGGTTTTCGATGTCGATTTCTTTAGAGATTTTAGCAAAATTTGGTGGTGGATCAAAAGAAATCATGCGTTTTCATTTTCATTTAATTTCAGCCTACGGTCAAAAAAATAAATAAAAAAGTCAAAAAATATCAAAATTTAAAAATCTGCCCAATGGGTTTCTACTTCTGTTTTGAATCAAACACTAGTCTGAGACTGCCTTGAAACCTTTTTTAACTACGAAACTCACAATTCCTATTATTTATTTATATTCAGGTTCCAGGTTGGTGTCTACCAATAGATATGGATCATTAGATCATACCAATAGTTTTATTAAACACGTTAAGCGTAGTGGTTTAACCGATGAGGTGTCAGTTGATTAGTCTGACCACAGCCGCGTCTATGATATGAGTGATATTACATCACGCTATAAACGAGACTAAACTAACGAGTTACATACATCACAGCATGTGACACAAACTTGTTTTGATTGTGTTATTCTTTTGATTTGATTTTGTATATACTAATTTTTATGCCGCTTACTACCTGCAGTGTGGTAAAGGGACAAATAGTTTGCTCGGGGAAAAAATCAGGAAAACACTTTTGCAGAAAACAGAGAGAGGAAAATTATCTACAAGTGTTTTTCACATCCCAAGTATCCCAACGTTTAGCAAGCACAAGACCCAATATGTGTAGAACGAATTGGAGGGCACTAGTAAAGACTGTGGAGTGGACAGTTGTCACATCCCTCAGCCATGAGGATACGAGAAAGGATTCTCTTAACCAATCTCTTAATGTGGCACAGTATTACATAGGTATACAAATAGAACGATCCTGATTTTCTACTCGTCGACCATCGGGCTAAACAGAGACAAAAATAAGTATTTTTACAAAAAAAAAATATTTTTGGCACAAGCGTTTATCGCCGACTGTACCTTTCTTTCAACAGTCATCTACTGCTCTCCGAGACTTTTCTAAAAAGCCCTTACTCGATGGGGATACGACGTTTCTTGACAGAGTTATTAATGCATTGTCACGTGATTTACATATGCGTGCATAATTTCAGCTCAATCGGAAACCGGGTCAAATTTAGCTAATACGTTTTGACCCAAACTAACATACTAACAAGGCAAGTTGAATGAAGGCTTGTAAAAACTTTCCATGTTCAAGTGATTGGGTAAAAGCAAGAGTAACATAGTAACAACATATGCAAGATTCAGGGAACAATATAAGAGGAGAATTCTTTGCAAGTATTTCTCATGTTTATCCATAATATAAGTATGACACGGTATTATTGTTTGACTGTACACAGAAGTGGCGATGGCGGCACGCCAGGTCCCGAAATAGCCCGTCACTCGGCTTTTCTCACCTTCGGCCGCGTGCACTGGGGTCACGTGCGGGTATTTGTAAATTCCGAGCCACATTACCTGCCATTAGTGTGTACAAACACATTTAATAAACATATGTGCTTTTCTAATGAAAAGGTCTGTCGGTGATGCTGTACAGCACAAATAAGGGGATACAAGTTACTGGCTGACCAGTCGACTACAACAAATTTAATATTGATGACGTTTGATACAAAATTACGGACTTGTATACCAAATTTTATCCAAGTCGTTTCAGCAGTTTAAGCGTGAAGAAGTAATAGGTCCAACGGATTTACTTTCGCGCTTAATAATGTTTCTAAGGTACCGCTAAAGCAGTCAAACCTATACATAAAGCTGCATTCAGAAAAAAAAATGAAACCAAGTTACTATTATCAAAAGGACTGTTTTGGGAAACAATCCTAAAAGCATTGCAAAGCAAAATTTAAAAAGAATCCATTCCTTCATATTCTTTAACAGTTTTAAAAGTGCACATGAAACGATAAGAGAAGTCGCACAACAGCTACTCGTAAATCATATGCATAACGGCTATTACCCACTATTAGCGATGTCGACATCGACAGTAACACACTGTCGACACGTCACAATTGCATTCCACCTGACCCGATCTGGAACAGATATCAATCATACTCTACTCCTAGGGTTACCAGTCAGTTGTGTCCGACTTGTAAACATTTCTAGATATTTCTTTGTTGAGGTTGTGGAAATAGGAATACGGAAATGTCATAAAAATTTAAGAAGTAAATAAAATCCGAAAGATTTTTGGCAGTTTAATGATTTTTATTTTCAAATCGAACGCTTTGCGGTGAGTATTTTTATAGGATATTGAGATAGATAAGATATTATTTTATCGTAAAAATGTGTTTACAATGTGTTTGCATATACGGGAATGTATTAAAATTTAGTGTGAATTGAAGTCTGATGAAGCGATGACCCTATCTACAATATCTGCATCAATTGATAAAACAGGTTATTCCAACTCCATTTACCAATACGGCATACGGCCTATAAAGGGCCTTTCAACAGTTTTATGACTAATATACAGGCACCGTAAGAGTCCAATATCGAACACTTGGTACGCAATGCTTTCACATACACTTATGCTATTTACGCGCAAACTTCCAATACAGCTGGTATTTTGCCAGATGACGGGAAACAATGGATGAAATTGGCTGGGAGCCGACAACAAAAGGCGCTATAGAATATTGTTTAGCTGCATTCGCTAATAATTGTCCAAGATGAGATAATTATTGTACTCACGTAACGTAATGGCTTGTGTAAAGTCGCTAAGCCACACTTGTTTATTGTTGCAAATAGAGTCTGTTCGGACAAGAGTTGTGGAACGTGTTGGGTGGCCCTGTTCGCTACGTTCACGACTGGTGCTGCCCTCATTTTGTAGGCTTTTAAATTGTATCTTATACTTTTAAACGAGCAATTCTTGTATATTTATTTATTTATTTATATATATATTTATTTACACTGACGATCTCGGAAACCGCTCTAACGATTTCGCAGAAATTTGTTATGTGGGGGTTTTTGGGGGTGAAAAATCGGTCTAACTTATCCTTAGGTCCCGGAAAACGCGAATTTTCGAGTTTTCATGCGTTTTTCTTCGCGCGCCATCTCGTGTGCAGTAGTTGTACTGTTAAGACAGAATTCTTTCGGTCGATGTAAGTACTATTTATTGCAAACACTAGATGGCGACACAGGTCAAGGCTAAAACGAATAGAAAATACACTATTTGAGTTTTTGTGGCGAAATGCGCGCCATCTCGTGTGGAGTAGTTGTGTTGTTAAGGCTGAGAATTCTTTCGCTCGATGTAGGTACTATTCATTTTTGAACTAGATGGCGACACATGTCAAGGATACGAAACAGAACCGAGCGAAGCTCGGTTGCCCAGATATTGGTGTCTAATTAGCTCCAAGTGTTCCAACGGCCGCCGCTAGAATTAATGTTGGATATGCCTAATATGCCCATAGGATGACACGTAAGTAAACACAACTGTCATGGGCATATTCAGTCGTTTACATTGGTTATAATAAAGTATCTATTGAACGAAAAACTTTCACTTTTCAAAATGACTTGCGTTTTTCCGACCCTTGCTGGTACTGGAAAGAAAGAAGGTCCTAACTTCAAAATTACAAAAACCGGCCAAGAGCGTGTCAGGCCACGCTCAGTGTAGGGTTCCGTATTTTTCTCAAAAACTACTGAACCTATCAAGTTCAAAACAATTTTCCTAGAAAGTCTTTATAAAGTTCTACTTTTGTGATTTTTTTAATATTTTTTAAACTTATGAATCAAAAGTTAGAGGGGGGGGACGCACTTTTTTTTCCTTTAGGAGCGATTATTTCCGAAAATATTAATATTATCAAAAAAACATCTTAGTAAACCCTTATTCATTTTTAAATACCTATCCAACAATATATCACAAGTTGGGGTTAGAATGAAAAAAAATATCCGCCCCCACTTTACATGTAGGGAGGGTACCCTAATAAAACATTTTTTTCCATTTTTTATTTTTGCACTTTGTCGGCGTGATTGATATACACATTAGTACCAAATTTCAGCTTTCTAGTGCTAACGGTTACTGAGATTATCCGCGGACGGACGGACGGACGAACGGACGGACGGACGGACGGACGGACGGACGGACGGACGGACGGACGGACGAACGGACGGACGGACAGACAGACATGGCGAAACTATAAGGGTTCCTAGTTGACTACGGAACCCTAAAAATGACTCTGGTATCAAAGGACACACCGTCAAATACTGTCTGAAAAGAAACACTTTATCATCCCGGCTAAGCCGGTGGCGACGGCTGACAACATTAAGGACTAAAGGAATTTTTAATTTACTTCGTTATTTTGTCCATTAACGTAAAACTGTATCAAAGTACTCCAAGTACTAGCAGATTAAATAATAGCGTAAATATTAGTAGAATGTTTTGTAATCTAATAATACAAAATTAAATAATTATTGTCAGCCTTACTCAAAAATTATTTACACAGATAAAAGTAAAAGCTAATTTAGCTAATATTCGACATAATTATGCCTTTAATCTTACGCTTTTAATAGATTGCCTAAAAACTTGCCTGAATGTTTAACAACCTCGAATTTTTCATTAATAATTTCATAGTTTCTAATCTAATCTTGATTATTTTACTTTCACTCGATATAAATAAATAAAAAAGGGATGAGCAAAGATCTAGATCTAGAAAGAACCTTACAAATCTGTAACAATTTGCTCCCAAAAACGAAATATCGTGAAAATTCTAACTAAAAACTGGCCAATTCAAACAACGGCAACGCTTGTAATGCTTCAGAGAATCACTGCAGTACGATACCGCTGCTGTTATTGTAAAAAGTGTAATTTTTTCAACGAAAATGTCACTTTTGACTCTGGCAGATTGTTATCGTTCCGCAGCGTTTTATAAGCATAAATACGAATCAGCAAAAGGTATTATGTTAGTAGAACATATTAATTAAGTTTTCTGTTTTACGAGTACGGACACTCACAACCATCACGCTTAGGGCCCATTTAGACGGTACGAGAACTCGCATACGAGTTTTATTATATTGCGGTATTTGATGGCTGTGCAAAATTGTATGTAACCTCAACAGCCCGCTATGTAACTAAAATCGCATGCGAGTTCGCACGCCGTCTAAATCAGGCCTTACTCGCTTACGTTCAACAAACGTGAGAAAAGAAGCAGCAACTCTGAGACCCAAGCTACATGCTTTTTGGAACGAAAACTCAACCTAAATTAATATTGACAGTTAATTCGGTATTTAAAGCACGTGACATGTACAAACGGCATATTGGCCGTATCACACATGAAACGGTGTGTAAACATTGTTGTGTAAGGTCGACAGACATTCCTGCGTGTAATTATCTCTAGTATTTTACTGTGGCTGATAGTAGAGACAGATAATTATTAAGACTGTTTTGTTCGTCATTAATCGTAATTGTAATTAATACGTCGTAATTATTACCTACTGCAGGCCTATCATGCTTGCAATTTTATCAGTTATCAACGTGGATAAGACATCTGTCACTCTCACACTGATATGCCTGCCAAAACGTGAGGGATTCTTTATCTACATTGAAGTGACAAAATTGCAACTCCTGCAGGCTTGGTTAGCTCGTAACGTAAGGATGGGTTAGGATCGGGCAGTCAGTCAGTCTAAGAGGCCCTATTTGGGTCGTCCAACTGGATGCTGTTCTGCTGGCCATCTTAAATATCTTTGGGCAGATCTCCGTTAACTGGACGTCGTTGAGGGCTGGAGTGATGTCGCTCTGGACCAAGTAAAGTGGCATGCTCTTGTGTTGGAGGCGAATACTCATTTTGGGTCATCGCGCCAACAAAGTAAGATGTAACTTATTACTTACTAAAGTCTTAGGGATTCAAACCGAAGTGTAATTACACGTGTGATATGAAAGAAAAAGTGACCAAAGACACTGGTGCCTGAGGCTGGAATCGAACCAGCGTACTCTGCAATCGCGGCAGATGCCTGTTTCCGCTCGGCCACCCAGGTCATAGTTGCAGAGGTCGAAATTATCTTTCATTAAAATATAATTTCGACCTCTGCAACTATGAGTAATCTACTATACAAGGAGTACAAGGACTAGTAGCGCCCTCTGACCACCTCTAGGGTAGAACGGTATGGTTCTTGCCCCCCATGTGAACCAAACTCAGATTGGTTTCAAGTGTTTCAACACAGCTCGAGAGGTTGAAATATTTTCAATAGTTGTGTCAATTAGAAAAGTCTTAGGACTTGATTATATTGAATTACATGCTCTTTCCATAACGTTTATGCTACCGAGTAACGTATTCTAAAACGTCAAAAGCTCATGATAGATGGTGAGAGCGCCCGCCCCCCTAAATTATATACTATTTATAGACACCGTGTATCTATAGGACGCTCCACGGGTTAACTGTAGCGAGATGGACAATCTCAATTATTTATCTATCCGCGCTACAAATGAAATGTTGTAGAACGTCACCATAATCTCATTAAACGAAATCGGATTACAGCGTCGGCGGCCTTTATTAGAGACGTCGGTTTAATCTGCTGGGACTGGGATTCTGATACGTATTACGTTGATGGACAAATAAAGCGGACGTTGTAGATTTACTTTAATAATGAGGGATGATGACATTGTAGATTTACTTTCATAATGTCACCCGGAGAATCGGGAGTCATGGAGAGCCAGGGGAGAGGCCTTTGCCCAGCAGTGGGACACTCAAATAGGCTAACAAAAAAAAGTCACCCGGTCACCGGGGATGATAATGATTTTAAACGGTATTTTACGGTATCACTTTTGTTTAAAATTCTCTTTTCTAAAACCTACGAAAATTTAATTGTCATAAAAAGGCAAAAATGCTTGTCTACAGAATTAAATAGATATTCATAAACAGAATAGCATAGAAGACTCTAAAAATCGTGAATGCTAAACGAATACTTTGTTTTAGTTTAGTTCCGCGAACGATTGTCATTTGTCATCTTGGCCGCAGGAAGTCAAATTAGCGCGACATTAATTTGTTTCACCCATTGCATTATATTTCGTTCCTAAATAGACACGCATCGGCAAGAGCACGCATAGAAAAAGGCCCAAGTTTTTAGGGTTCCGTACCAAAAAGGTACAACAGGAACCATTATATTATGGTACTATGTCCGTCTGTCTGTCTATCACACTAAAAATCTCGAGAATCATTTATGCTATACTAGCTTTTGCCCGCGTTAGAAAGAGACAAAAAGTAGCCTATGTCATTCTCCATTCCTTCAACTATTTCCACTTAAAAAATCACGACAATTTGCGCTCCGTTTTGCCGTGAACAACGGACAAACAAACAGACACACACTTTCCCATTTATAATATTAGTATGGATGTTGATTTGTAAATTACAATTTCTTAATATTTTTAAACTCAAAGGTTCAAAGTTGCCAATAATAATTTAAGATAGAAGAGTCGTACAGGGAAAGCGTAAGAAATCTCAGATCAAATTGTCAGTTGAATAGAATCGGGCAATTGAAAGGTCGTAGTTTACATGAATAAATAAAGCTGGCTGTTGTGTCGATTTCCGTCCCCGTACTATACCTATACCTACCTATCTGCGTAGCTATACTTATGCATTTTTACCCTCTCGTTTAGTTGCAATAAATCAAGTTTAATATCCAGACGCGTTTGACTTACTACTTGCTCCCAAGCAAAATTGAACCTTATCCCGTAAAGAACATGGTCCATACGAACCAAGATGCTCGGACAGTGACTCGTAAAAATAATTGGTTCAATAGAAAATTAGTGTAATTTCGGTGAAATAACGTTAAATAACAGTTGAAATGTGTTTAATTCGTTGGACAAATATGCAACTCAAGTGAATTAAGCAAAAAGAACGATAAGGATTAAGACAATTCGGTGTTTTTAACAAAACAGTTTTGCATATTAATTAAGTGCTATAATCGAACTAAGGACAAGGTGTATTGTGCATACAAACGTTTTGTGGTTCTTAACTACAAATAAGACAGTACTGTGCCGTGTATTACAGTAGTGAGCCGCCGTGATTTGGGTGAAATTGTTGGACAATTTTGTGCGGCGCTCGCTTACCCTACTCATAAAAAGTTAACAAAGGACTGGAACTTTCCTACAGTGGTTACGTACTTTTCGTGGTGTTTTTTTGACTGTATGTTGTGATAGACATTTACTACAATGGAAAACATTGAAAAACATATAGTTATTCAGGCCGATACTTTAGAGAAGGTGAAAAAGGCGTACGTTAACTACAAGAAATCTCCCAGGGAGAGATTAACAGCTGGTTATGTGAAAGGAAGAATAGATACACTGGAAACGTACTGGAAGGAGTTTAAAGCCGTACATGAAATGTTAATTTTGTCGGTCGCTATGGAACAGCGTCAAGCTACAAATTATTTCGCTGACAACATGTGTGAGGATTTTGAAGAAGTGTATTACACTTACAAAGGCGAAATGATGTCTAAGTTAGAAAGTATGGAGCCGACAAAAAGTGAGTCTAAACACACACCTACACCTAGTACACCTAGTACATCGAATAGTAGTGAAGTTAAATTGCCAAGAATTTCGCTACCTTCTTTTAATGGCAACTACACTGAATGGCAGTCTTTCCATGACTTATTTATGGCATTAGTGCATAACAATGAATCTTTACAAGATGTTCAGAAGCTACATTACCTAAAGAGCAGTTTAGCTGGAGAAGCGGAAGCATTGTTACGACAATTTTCTATAACTGCTGAAAATTATAAAGAAGCTTGGTTAGTACTGAAGAAACGTTATGCCAATAAGAGATATATAGCGAACTGTGTTTTTAAGAAATTCTTTACACAAAAAACGTTAACACAAGAATCAGCTACAGCTTTAAGACAACTGTTAGACACTTCGGTAGAATGTATGAGTGCACTGAAACATCTAGGCTTACCTACAAATCATTGGGACGCAATCGTTAACTATTCTATAGTATCAAAACTAGACTCGAGCACTCACAAGGAATGGGAAGAGTTAATTAGCAGAGATGAGTCTGACGACTTACCTAGTTTTGATAAATTAAAATCGTTCCTGGAAAACAGATTTCGTACCCTGGAGATGGTTGAACCTGCAAGTAAAGTATACAAACCTGTGAAAACAAAGATGTTTCATGTAACTGCAACGAGCGAAGTGAAGTGCACATTCTGCAATGAAGATCATTATATATATCAATGCAAACAGTTTTCTAAGCAATCGATTGAAGATAGATACAGTTTTGTACAGAAGAATAATCTCTGTTTTAATTGTTTGATACCGAATCACAATGTATTAAAGTGTAAACAGAAGACAACTTGCCAGATTTGTAAAAGAAAACATCATTCGTTATTGCACCGAGAGAAACAAGCAAGTGGAGAGTCGCATACGTCTGGAGAAACAAATAACAACAACAAAGAGAAGATACAAACCGTCGTTGTTGCGCACACGTCGTCGAGCGCATCACGACGTCTACAACCTGGTCTAGGCACCTTGCTGACGACAGCATTGGTGCACGTCACAGCGGAGTCGGGGCAGTCACACGTGCTGCGGGCTCTCGTCGACCAGGGCTCGGAGGAGTCCTTCGCGACTGCAAGGGCGGTCGATTTGCTGGGTTTGAAGAAAACCAAGGTCAGCGGAGTGATCTCTGCCGTTGAAGAGTGTGAGACGACAATCAAGCATAGGGTAACGTTGAACATTCAATCAAGGTACGATATTTCCTATTGTTTAAATGTAGATGCTTATGTATTGAAAACTATAACCCGTCAGCTACCATCTAGGGAAATTAGAAATCTTAATTGGCCACAAGTTTACGAAATAGATTTAGCTGACCCCACCTTTGGCTCACCCGGTAGGATTGATATTCTCCTTGGTGCAAAAGTTTACAGCAAAATCCTAGAAGCAGGTTTAATGAAGGGACCAGGAAACTTTATTGCACAAAAAACACACCTGGGCTGGATTTTGTCAGGGGTAATAATAATACATCATTTACTGTTTCACAGCACATTACAAGTCTACATGTTACTGGACAAATTGAAGAGGATAATAATCTCCTGAAGAAGTTTTGGGAGGTTGAATCTGAACTATACACGAAGCAGAGCATGTGGACAAAGGAGGAAGAACGGTGCGAGGAAATATATCAACAAACAACAAGGAGAGACGACACAGGGAGGTACGTAGTACAACTTCCTTTAAAGACAAACTTTGAAGACACTGTAAAATCGTGTGGAGATACAAAGCATCAGGCAGTAGTGAGGCTACAGCAGCTGGAAAGAAAGTTCGCAAGGAACGAGAATCTGAAAGCTGAATACACTAAGGTAATACACGAATACTTACAGCTGGGCCACATGAAGAAGGTCGACCCAGAAGACGAAGATAATGCAGTATATCTAGCTCATTGTGCTGTAATAAGAGAAGATAAAGAGACATCGAAGCTGCGCGTAGTTTTTGACGCGTCAGCAAAGGCCCCAAACGGATGTTCTTTAAACAGCAGCATGATGGTAGGACCTACAATACAGCCAGACCTGCGTAGTCTGGTATTTAGATGGAGAACTCACAAAATCTGTGTTGTTGGCGATATTATAAAGATGTATCGTCAGGTAAGAATGGACGACAAACACACAGACTTACAACGTATTGTATGGCGGGACAACACATCTGAAAGAATAGATAGTTATAAGCTACTTACAGTTACATTTGGGACAGCAGCGGCACCTCATCTGGCTGTACGTACTCTTCAACGTTTGGCTGATGATGAGCAGAACAACTACCCTCGAGGAGCGGCGGTAGTAAGAAACTCATTCTACATGGATGACCTTATGACAGGGCACGAAGATCTCGACGAGATAAAAGAAACCTGTAAAGAAATTAAGGCATTACTAAAGGCAGGTGGGTTCGAGATGCAGAAGTGGTCTAGCAACTCTGAAGAACTCCTGAAGGACTTGACTGATGACTCGAAGACTCCGGAACCTGTAAAAGATAAGAAAGAAATTAAATTAGACAAAATTATAAAGATACTGGGACTTACCTGGGATAGAAAGGATGACACTTTTCACGTTTCAGTAAACTTACCAGCGATCAGGACACCTGTAACAAAAAGAGTAATATTATCTGATGTCGCTAGCTTATTTGATCCCTTTGGCTGGCTCTCACCTGTTGTAATTACAGCGAAGATCATGATCCAAAAATTATGGCTTTGTCATTGTGGTTGGGATGATGAGCTATCTTCAGAGTTAGTTGACGAATGGACGAGCTTCAGAGACGAACTACAAGAGCTGGAGACGATTGAGATTCCAAGATGGATCAAGATGTCGTCTCGCTGCAAAGAAGTTGATCTTCACGGGTTCTCTGATGCCTCGACACTTGCACTTGCAGCCGTTGTGTATGCAAGAGTGGTAGACGAGCACGATGTTGTTCATGTCACGATGCTAGCTTCAAAGACAAAGGTAGCTCCCCTGAAACAATTAACGGTCCCGAGACTTGAACTGTGTGCTGCGGTATTATTAGCAAAGCTGTTATATGAAATTTCAGGACTATTGAACATACCTATGCATAGAATGTACGCGTGGACAGACTCGATGGTGGTGCTTTCGTGGTTGCAGTCCCCGCCCAGCCGATGGCAGGTGTTCGTTGGCAACAGAGTATCGGAGATCATCCAGCATATAGATAACGACAGGTGGAGACACGTCTCGACGGAACACAATCCAGCTGATCTTGCCTCAAGAGGTATCAAGGCAAGTGAACTTCCAAACAATGACCTTTGGTGGAGTGGACCCGCATGGTTAAAGAATACAAACACTGAGGTGTTACGGGCCACTACAATTCCAACAACAGACCTAGAATGTAAGAAAGCATTCCATACATCAGTACAAGACACGCCCATATGGGAAAGCTTTTCGTCTATGGTCAGGATGAAGAGAGTGATAGCACATTGTAAGAGATTTATAAACTATAAAAACAAAAGAAATGAAGAAATCTTGAGTGCCGAAGAATTAGAAGACGTTGAAATCTGCTGCGTGAGATATTATCAGAAAGCAGTGTATAGCCAAGAGTTTGAAGACCTGAAAAAGAAAGGAAAGGTTAGAAATAAAAGTTCACTAATTAAACTTACCCCGTACGTAGATGAACGCGATTTACTGCGAGTTGGAGGCCGGCTGAGTGAAGCAGATTTGCCAGAAGACGCTAAACACCCGATTATCGTACCAAGCAAGCAACATGTTGCAAGGTTAATAATAGCGGATGCACACGCCAAAACTTTACATGGCACAATCATGCAAACAATGACCTACGTCAGAAGTAAGTACTGGGTCATAGGTCTCAAAACTTCGGTTAGAGATTATATTCGGAAATGCATCGTATGCATAAAAAACAACGCCATTACGAGACAGCAGTTAATGGGCCAGTTACCTGCTTCAAGAGTTACACAGAATCGCGCGTTCTACCACAGTGGAGTTGATTTTGCAGGGCCAGTGTACCTGAGAACGTCAAAGGGTCGAGGCCGTACATCTACAAAAGGCTACATCTGCTTGTTTGTCTGCATGTGCACCAAAGCAATCCACTTGGAAGCAGTAACTGATTTAACAGCTCAAGCATTCATCGCGGCGTTCAGGAGATTCGTCGCACGAAGAGGACATTGCTCACAATTATGGAGTGACAATGGGACCAATTTCATTGGTGGTGATAAAGAACTAAGAGTTATGTGGTCCAAGAGTACTAGCAACGTACCTAAAGAAATTGCTGAACTCTTAGCTAATGATGGCACAACGTGGCACTTTGTGCCGCCAAAGTCCCCAAACTTTGGAGGTTTATGGGAGAGCGGAATTCGCTCAGCAAAGCGCCATCTGTTGAGAGTCAACGGAACTACGAAGTTGACATATGAAGAACTGGCAACTCAGCTGTGCCAAGTGGAAGCGTGCCTAAATTCAAGGCCACTCTGCCAGCTGGATGACACCCTGGACACACTCAACCCCCTCACGCCAGGACACTTTCTGGTAGGTGAGGCTTTGATGAACATTCCAGATATAAATTATGAAACTAAGAAGTTACATCTGTTGACACGTTGGCAGCTCGTACAAAAACAAATGCAAGACTTCTGGAAGAGATGGCAGGCAGATTATTTAAACACACTCCAGCAAAAACATAAGTGGTACGACGCTGTAAAATCACCCTGTATAGGAGATGTTGTTATTATAAAGGAGCAGGATTTACCACCAGCCAAGTGGTTGTTAGGTAAAATCACGGCACTGCACGCAGGGCCCGACAATTTAGTTCGTGTTGCGACGGTCCAATGCAAGGGCGATCATATTCTAAAAAGACCGTTATCTAAATTGATATTGTTACCTAAAACTGCCGATGAATAAATAACATACATCAAAGGTAAAAAATAATGAGCTATGGTGGGCGGTTAAATTTATTTCGCATGTTAATAAATTTTTAGGTACTTATAATTCCGGCCGACTGTAGTTATAATTTGTAATACCTACTCAATACATAAGCACAAAGGTTTGCGAGAAAATTATTGTTACTCTTTATTCCAAGCGCTAAGTAAAATATACCTACTTTGTCTTATGTAATTTATGCTAATTTATGCTAAGTGTATAGAAACTCTTAAGTATGTAATTTATAGGTAAATGCATCGATTACAATTTTGTAGATGTTAAATGTAAAACATAGTCACTTCCTATTATTGGGTCACCGAGCGGATCCCAAATTTCCTATAGTTAGTAGGTACTTAAACATACCATTGTAAGTATTGTAACTTCATTACCTCTGCAAATGTAATTAAATGCTAACCTATATATAAATAAATAGGTATGTAAATCCTTAATTTGTTTAGATATTATTAAGTTTTCCTTGTTTACTTACCTAATCATCTTGTTTATCTTTGAAATAGAAGATGTGTTAGTTAAAACATTATCTAGTTATAAAGTTATTGTTTTAAGTCATCCATAAAAACGAGCGAACATACATATACCTACAAACATAGAACCTCATTTCTATGAAGTTAGTTAAATAAAATATTTTTAGTTATACAGTCCACTAAAATGTACCTTTGCTATGTATGTATGTACACATATTTTGTTGTTATGGTTGACCCATTTAATATAAATTTAGTACTTAGAAAGTAAGCATCATATTATTATTAGGTACTAAAATGTAAAAGATACCCTACGCGGGCACTCGATTATTACCTACGCAACGCAGGCAGTTTGTTGTTTACTTCAAGAAATTGAACTTGTTTATCAGTTATCCTCTTGCTTTGGCTCCTGCCAGCGTCGCTCGGATTATAATTCGTTATTTAGTGATAAGAAAGTGAAATGTATCAAAATCATTAGTTTCATTAATTAGTGTTGAACTTAAAACATACGATAGTGATGTTATTGCTTGTGATACCTAAGATGTGTTGGAATTTGGAATGCATTTTGGATGATATGATATTGTTCAAGCAATTAAGTATGTCCGTAAGTTTTAGGTTAAGTTTTTTTCCTAGTTAAGTTAAAAACTGTTGTTTTTGGTGGGCGGTATGTTGTGTCGATTTCCGTCCCCGTACTATACCTATACCTACCTATCTGCGTAGCTATACTTATGCATTTTTACCCTCTCGTTTAGTTGCAATAAATCAAGTTTAATATCCAGACGCGTTTGACTTACTACTTGCTCCCAAGCAAAATTGAACCTTATCCCGTAAAGAACACTGGCCGAGGCAATTTACCGCATTTCAAGCCTAAATTTCTCTTTCGCGTCTGTCCTCGTCAATCCTGTAGAAAGCACATATTTACTTGGAAACGCAAATTTTTATATTTTTATTTTTAAGGGAACAACGGTTTTGTGGTGTAGAAGGTACACTTCTAAATGTTAATATATGTTCCCATTACATACGCAGGGAGAAACAAACAACAAAGGGTTTTGATGTTAATCAAACATTCAGACGGATAAATCAGGACACATCATTGCGCACATCTATTGCGGAAATACGACGAATATATTATTCTATTTTGATAAGTATAATTATAGACATGTGAACAACTTCTCAAACGGTTTCAAAATTCCAGAAATGCCTACCGATTGAATTTACATTATTTAATAAATAAATAATGTAACTATGATATGTACTATCGAACCAACTAATTCATGACCCACTTGGCAAATAATTCGTTTGAATCTTTCAAACCTGTATTAAGGTCTATCGCTTATAATGCACTTAGGTCGTTTTAAATACTAACTACATTATGTCACTACAAACAAGTCAGTGTCTAATAAAATGATAAAAAGTCACCAAGGAAACCCTATCTTCAAGCGAATTTCGATTTAAAAATGAGATTATGGTGGGTCATGATTCAGTTGGTTCGATTATACTTCGAGTACGTGGTACGAAATAAAATCTATCTCAGTGCGGAACATATAATTTATGTAAATGCAAAGAAATCACAGCTAGATTATAATTAAACGTATATTATCATTTAGATGAGGTGAGTAAGGTTGTAAGCGGTTGTAATTCGGACAACGGACACAATTGATTTCATCAATAAAACAACTTTCGGTTTTTTGGGTTCAGTTAAGAAACTATAGTCGTAGAAATTGTGAACAGAATAGTCCCTAGTCCCCATGATGCATTGCCGCAGGCAGATATCGTCATCACTCATTTGCCTCCGAGAGAGAGATGGAGTTACGTCCTTCTCGAATTCGAGCCGTCGGGAAAGCTCGGGGTCAAGGCGCATGAGTCGTTGGCACTGCAACATGCGCGCGCAGCTGACAGCTGAGTCGGTGACAGACATGTGACTTTACCCTCGGTTTTCTCACGGCACGAAAGTTCATGTTTAGTAAGTTCAAGCAAATGTTTGAAAAACTTTAACCAGACTAAACAGCCAGTTCAAAGTCTTAAGACTCTTAAGACAGCCGCTTGACAAGCATATGTTTCAAAAGCCTTGATACAACTACAAAAGCCTCCTCTTTCAAACTTTGCATTTTGAACGTAATCAAATATTTTGTACTGACTCTTATACGATCGTAAAAATAGCAGCATGAAAACAGAGTCATTATTAAGAATAGCTTATTATTTCAATCATCACGATTTTCTCACAATCTCCTTCAATCGATCTTCTGAACATAGGAATTAAATTAAATTGGAACTAAAGGACTACTATTTTAAAATTATTGCTACTAATCACCATTCAATGTTATTAATTTCTTCGTGAGGTGAATCTCCTCTAATTCTATGACACTCAAATTTTGCTCCTTTAGTAACACCACAGCAACAAACCTAAGTTGAATGAAAACCTGTATCTTACTAAATTAAAAGAACCAAAATATCACAGCATCAATCATGGGCAATGATAAAAGCTTTCAAAATTGCACGCTGTCATAACACAAGAACGCATTTCTTAATGAGCACAACGAGTAAACAAATGAAATCACTCCCGATGGACCGTTTATTTCTGTATGGCATCCCCAATGTCATCTCGGTTCCAAGAACCTATAAAATTGTATTCTCAAGTTCCAACTTTCATACCAGCATATCTCACCTCGATCCCCAGAGGAACTATACGTATTTGGGGATCTAACTACTGGTTGGTGATGCGCGATTCAAGTCCCGTAGCCGAATGGCATTTCTGCGACGCCGAACGCCGCAGAAATGCAGTCTGGCTCTGTCGCGCCAATACGCAAGAGCGATAGAGATAGACTGCATTTCTGTGGCGTTTGGCGTCGCAGAAATGCCATTCGGCTACGGGGCCAGTTGTGAATCAGAATCAAGGTGAACAGGAATTCGGTCCGCTTGAGTCGGAAATCCGGATGAATGCGCGATAAGGAAAATGGGATACATTCTTGGGAAGTTTCGTGACTGAGAGCGCAAGGAAACGCAATTTCTATTAAAATTTAAAGCATCAAAGATATGGAGGGAAAAGAAAATTGCGAATCAAATATTGGTAGAAATTTTGGGTAACACCCAAGATATGAAAAGTAAGTTTTTTTGTGCCCTACTTTTGAGCCTACGACGTATGCCAAATTGCATACACGTGTAGTCGCCTTTTTTACAGTTTGTTTTAGTATTTTCAGTTTATTAGTGAACATTTTCCGTAGACGGCCTAAAAAACCAATATTATAAGTATAATAGTTGACAGCGGATTTTGGGAATTACAAAACGAAATCCAAACTTGATTTATTCTAGACTAATTTTGTAGGAGTTTCGGCATTTTTGTCATGTTTATAAACATCTGCATTGCGTCTTCATACATCAGACTTGGGCGTAGGTGCACTAGTGAGAGCCGCGATCTTTAAAATGGTTTGTACTATAGCTCTTATGTCTTGAGTATAAAAATAGTATAAAAACGAGTACTATCATACAGTAAGGCCACTCCCGCTTCCCGCTAAAAGTGCCGCTCACCCGATCTCGGTTACCTCATAGTTACCGCCTGTTAAAAGCGCAATGTCCACCTGTCATATCTCACTCATGCATGGTACGCGTCAGCAGGGGCTGATCCATACAAGCCGATTCCCACAGGCTTGCTTAAAATTGATTACTACTATTACTAGTAAAGTACCTAATGTAAAGGTAGGTTTCTTTTTGTTGCCTTTTGTTGCCTAGCAGAAAATTTCACCAGCCGCCATTGGTACGCGTTCACCTACACGAGCTTAGACTGTGCAGTGCGCCTCTTTGATATAATTTGATCGCTATTGTCCGAAGTGTGTCTTGAGTGTGTTATACCATAGACTAACTTGTATTATATATAAATGGTTGCATGATAAACATCATAGGTGCACCAGTTAATAACGCACTTATATAACGCCATATTGTCGCTGCGCCAAGGTGAGCAAGGCCCCAGTTGACTCAGTGCCAATACGCACCGAAATAATACGGTGCACTATCATAGAATACATGTATGGAGAATTAAGAGTTAGCTAAAATAGGTAATATGTGGCAGTAGGATTCTTTTATTTCAGCCTCTTGAGATTTCGTGTTTCCTTCAACAGTATAAGCTAGTTTCCTACTAGTCAAATCAGCTTCTTTTTAAGAACTGTCAAAACGATTTGCTTATATGGAATTACTATGAAATACTGAGGAGTGACGTCATGGTCAAATCATTTACTTTATATCTTTCTCTTTGACTTATTAAAGAGAAATTATATTTAAACATAACTACTGTCCATATTTTACTTCTAATTATGTGGTGCTTTATTTCGTGCACTGCATAAAATATTTTACTTTAAGTATTGGAAACTAGCCTATTACTAGGTAGGCACTTATTAAATTATACATTAAAATAAAGAGTGGAAAATACCACCACCACCACCACCACCACCACTGGATACCTACTCTATTTCTTTTGCTACAAAGAGTATTTCAATAACAACATTTCCCCGTTTTTCAAAGATTTTCGAGTGACAAAATACAGTGCCCGATTTTCATAATTCAGCGGTTGTTGTTTACAATAGTGGAATGTCATTTTAAAGAAGATGTCATATGGAACTGTATTCGAAATAACCACCCAAGACCTTTAAAATAGCACGTCCATTGATGATGACAATTTTATTAATTTATGCGTAGAGTGTTTAGTCGTAAAATAAAAAAGCACTAAGAAAATTGGCAGTCTTTAACCTTAGGCCAGTACAATCACCGGCATAAATAAGTGATGATTTTTGTACCTTGTCGCTTTTAATCGTTTGACAATTTCGTATGACATTTCAAACAGGATGTTAAAGCGATAACTCGATAAGGTACAGAAATCATCATTTATTAGTATGTCACATTCTAAACAACAAGATATCGTGTCGTGTAGATGAAATGAAAAAGAGGAATAAAGAATAAGGAGATTCTAGGCTCAAACCAGCAGTTATGATGCAACGGAGGTGTAAGCATGAGATCAGAGACAGAAAAAAAAATGAAATGCGATATCAGGTCCCAAAGGTCAAACAGTCGTGAGTAAATAGGCGTAAACAAATACGGGGCAGTGAATCCTTGGGCAGTAAACAAGATAAAAGAACTGGAGAAATGCACTATGAACACTTTATCATATTTTGTAGGTATACCTACAAGTACTGTACAGTATTTTTAACCCCCGACGTAAAAACGACGGGGTGGTATAAGTTTGACGTGTCTGTGTGTCTATCTGTTTGTGTGTGTGTCCGTCTGTGGCATCGCAGCTCCTGAATGGATGAACCGCTTTAGATTTTTGTTAAGTTGAATTAGTCGGGAGTGTTCCTAGACATGCTTCATGAAAATCGGTCCACTATGTCGCGGTCAGGAGGGTATTCAAACTTTTAATTTTGTGGTTAGGTTATTTATAGATGAGTAGGTAACTACTTAACGAATCCTTGTTTTTATCTTTTAGATAAGAACATAATACCTTGTATAATAATATTATAGAAGGACTTTGGACTCGAATTCTGCTAGTTTATGTTAGCTTATACCGGGTGAAATAAAAAGCTTTGCATAGCGACTTTTTAGGTGATAATGAACAACTTTTAGTATGGGACTAATGCTGAAATCGAAAAAAAAATCGTAACAAAGAATAACAAAGCTCAAGATACAATATTTAAGTAGATTTTGTAACTTCTAGCCGAAAGGAAAAAAATACATTTAATTGATTTAATACATTATCTTGCTGGCACTGGCAGGGAAAAGGGAAACGGAGAGTAAAAGATGTACGTTTGCTGCCCTTTTCTATAAGTCGGGAAATAAATCTTTCAGTACTTGGGAAGGGAGATTTTTATTAGGCCATTCGGTTATCTGATTAACTAAAACGCACGATTCGCTGTGTGTTGTGAATGTTGTGATACTTGTTATGTATGTTCTGCTAAATTGACCGTCGACATGACGGAGTCTGCATGTAAATTTAGCATTTTCTACTTTTTAAAGGGACAATATTCCAACTTGGTTTGATGTATTATTACTTGCAAATTCATTTCGCGTGAACGAGTTCACGTAAATACATAAACTTCGGATAGTTCTCCTGCCAGTCTAGCACAACTTGATATACAGCGCACAGATGCTTGATGTATGGACTCGCGCTCGAGAACGCGAGTTGTGCTAAACTGTTAGAAGTTGCAATTGTTACAAGCAGATAAAAATACGTTAAAATTACATGTAAGATATTCAAGACAAACAAAAGCATTACACTACACGTATTTCCATTCATAAAGGTGTCGTAAAATCAATGCCAATCATTTAGTTGATGGCACACATAATTCGTCACACATTAAAACTGCAGCCGGTTCGGTACAGGCAAATAAATATTTAGTTACGCTTTGGCAAATGCAATTTGGAAGTTTTATTTGAAGTTAGGCAACTAATATAAATGTGTCCGGGGATCACCCGACCCCGCAGGTAACGCGTTATATTTCGTGTGTAGTGATTTTTCGTTCAGCGTTTAAAGCAGGCGATTATTTTTCTGTGCATCATTCTGCATATTGCCTTATAGAAAAAGGTCCTCTTGCACAAGCCAATTTACAGAAAATTTGCGTTTTTACGGGACAACGGTAGACAATTTCATGGAATGCTCCAGATTAAGGATAACTTTAATTAATGACAGGAAAGACCATGTATGTGTGCGCTAAGAGAAGAATCACACAGTGTAAAGGGTCCCTTTTCATCAACTGCTCCTCTTTTCTACACAGTGAAGTGAAGTGTGTCAAAGTGAATACGACCGAAATGTCAAAATCCGTCATCAACTGCTCCTCTTTTCTACACAGTGAAGTGAAGTGTGTCAAAGTGAATACGACCGAAATGTCAAAATCCGTCATTTCAAGTATTTAAACCAGTCAAACTATTGTTTAGTTTTACGCAGTTACATAGACAATTTATCACTTTGTTTACACTCACACAAGTTATAAAAATTACCATGAGCAATTATTCAACAATGGGAATGTTTGAAACGATCGCTTTGAATAATTCCATGCGCTTCTGAATTTTGGAAAAGAATACCTACGTGACGTCAGACGTGACGTGGGAGATTTGGTAATTTAGTTTAAGAGCTGGTAATCTAGTTTAAAAGCTACATGTTCTTTGAAGAATGACTTTAAATATTAAAAGGAAAATAAAAAAAAAATCTGTAAAGTTATCTACTGTAAGGAAATTTAAACATTATATAAGTATGCAACTCTCTACTCCTCGGCAGGTCATTAAACCCTGTTTTCATATTAAAAATGACATCAATGTGGTCTCGTCGAGAAGACCGTTAAATCATTTTTATTCAAAATAATAAATAATATCTCGCAATAAGGCTTTCGTATTTGGTACGTAGATGATTTTCTCATATACAGTCAGAAAGAAAGACCTTCTGCTAGACCAGCGAAAATATCTGGCGCGGCGGAAGAGCAAGTAGACATAACTTACAAACAGTAGATGAGATTTCCCATATTGACATGCTAGAAGATCAATCGAATTGTAATGGCAGGTGGACCAAAATATTGACCGAATGGTGGCCGCTATCGGATGTAAGAAGCGCCTGGCATCCGTTGGCTCGTTGGGTGGACGAGTGACGACATTCGAAAAACTGAGGGGCACTTCTGGCTGAGATTAGCCCAGGACCGGAATAAGTGGCGTACAAGAAGGGAGGCCTATGCTCAGCAGTGGGCGATTAATGGCTGAAATGATGATGATGATAATTGTAATGTTATCACTACATAGTATAAAACAAAGTCACTTTTTCTGTCCCTATGTCCCTATGTCCCTTTGTATGCTTAAATCTTTGAAACTACGCAACGGATTTTGATGCGGTTTTTTTTAATAGATAGAGTGATTCAAGAGGAAGGTTTATATGTATAATAACATCCATTAAATAGTGGAGAAGTACTGTTATTTTTGAGGTTTCTAATGTGATGTCGTAAATAATTACATGCGGGTAGATTATATTTATTTGTCTACCCCGAACATTTATATAAATTAATATCGGGTAGTTTTGTGTTGTTTACATGGGGTGACATTTTGCTGGGACGTCAGTCTTCCGCGACCACGGCCAGTGCAACCTGGCCGAAACGTTGGGAAAAAAGGTAAAAATAATGTTAATTAATCGCATTCGACCTGTCTGTATGTGACTTTAAATATGTGTACAAAGCGCGAGAACTTAGTGTTATCTTGATAAGGGATAGGGATAGCGATAGGGATAGCGATAATCGTAAATTCGTAAATAAACTTAAAAATAAACTTATGCTTGAAGCGTATTACACTGTTGACGAATTTTTCAACGACGTGCACTCTTGAACTGGTTCACTATACCAACCATTTTGAATTATAAAATTGAAATGTATCTTCGACAGCATGTTTGCATTAACTATGTAAGTTATAAGTGCCGACTGTAGACACTTAATAACAAAAAATAACAAAGAAGAATGTATTTATATGTAATTTTGTTGACATGTAAAACTATGTTTGATAAAGGAATAAATGAATGAATGAATGAATGAATGATAGGGATAGCGATAGGGATAGCGATGTCACTACATAGTATAAAACAAAGTCGCTTTCTCTGTCCCTATGTCCCTTTGTATGCTTAAATCTTTGAAACTACGCAACGGATTTTGATGCGGTTTTTTTAATAGATAGAGTGATTCAAGAGGAAGGTTTATATGTATAATAACATCCATTAAATAGTGGAGAAGTACTGTTATTTTTGAGGTTTCTAATGTGATGTCGTAAATAATTACATGCGGGTAAATTATATTTATTTGTCTACCCCGAACATTTATATAAATTAATATCGGGTAGTTTTGTGTTGTTTACATCTCCGGTGACATTTTGCTGGGACGTCAGTCTTCCGCGACCACGGCCAGTGCAACCTGGCCGAAACGTTGGGAAAAAAGGTAAAAACAATGTTAATTAATCGCTTTCGACCTGTATGTGACTTTAAATATGTGTACAAAGCGCGAGAACTTAGTGTTATCTTGATAAGGGATAGGGATAGCGATAGGGATAGCGATAGGGATAGCGATAGCCATAGCGTTAGCGATAGCGATAGCGATAGGGATAGAGATAGGGATACGGATAGGGATACGGATACGGATACGGAAACGGATACGGATAATATGGGTATCGTTAGAGGGATACGGATAATCGGTCGGCGGTCTCTTACAATCAAAGTGCTCTAAGACGATCGTTGTTTGCTTGCTTGAAGATTACGTTTGCGATAAGTATAAGCAAAATGTAAAAAATTGTAAGGGATAATAGAAAAAAGTACTTTTTACCCACCGATCATATAGTGTCGAAATACGGGCTATGTGGGATGTTTATAAAGGTTTCCCCAGCGTATATAGAATTACCTACGCTGTGGTCGATGTGTAATATTCTACAATCATTGCAAGCAAAAGTATTATGTGCAATCGAAATAATCGCAGATAAATATACCAGAGAAACCTAAGGATCCAAATGAAAATCTTAATGAATACTTTTATTACGCGGGCGAAGCCGCGGGTAAAAGCTAGTTATGTTATAAAAACCGACTGTAACGTAATTCAGTCGCTAGTCCTCGATGCTTGCGGACAATAGGCGCATCTCAATTAGTGGTCACAATGGCCGCCTAATTACTAATACTTAATACCGTGATACCGTTCACATTGGTAGAGAATACACCTTAATGCAATAATATAAGGTCTAAGGAGTATCTGTTACTGGCCTGTGATAATGATGATGCTGAGTTATCAATGAGTTTTTAAGTTTTAGAATAAGTTACTATATAGATAGAGTAAATGTCAGGAAAATGGAGGTTCATTGTATAGAGAAAGAAAACAGCTCCTCAAATAGTTAGGTACTTATTGGAATCAAAAATTACATGGGTAAATTATCCGCTAGTAACCTTATCGCATAACTCTATACGTACACATTCCTTTATGATTATATTATGTGACGCTTTTTGTAACATATTGCTACTTAGAAATGATCATAGACAAAATATAATAATCGCCCTTAATTACTGTACAGCTTATACTACTGGATCTGGATACTAAGTACTAATGTCAGAAATAGTATTAACTAAAGCTTAATCCACGCCAAAACGCATGTGCGCGTGAGCACTGCGCGTTGATGTCGCAAGCAGGGGCTCGGTGAATGACAGGCCACGCCCCCTGCGCGCGCGACGTAACTTCTGGCCAATTTTATACACAACATGACCACGGTTTGGTTGGACAACTTTTTAAAACCTGATTAATGTCAACGGCATGTAATCTCGAATACAACATTACGTATTTTATTTGGTCTTCAGTAAATTTTATATTTCATCATAGTCATACATATTTCACACTACATATTTCATCATCACAAAACACGGACACTATGTATAAAAAAAAACCTACAACTCGAGATTGAGTCATCCGTAACCTGTAGACTCGAATAAAAAATGTACCTACTTTAAAGAATTAAATAGGTTAAAACAAAATAAGAAAACTAGCAATAATGTGTTTAAAAGGGTTTTTTACCAAAAAAAAGTGAAGTTTGTGACTTTTCAGCTGAAATTCCAAATTTCACTATACATCCAATCTATCCGTCTACCATTAGGTTGCGTCTCATGAACGTAATGCAACGGATTAGGTATACAGTAAAAATTACTTGTGAAACAACAGGTTAAGTTTAGTACTAGATGAGGCGACCAATAAATATATAAACCTATTTTCTTATTCAATGAAACGTTACAAGAATATACCAATTGACTAAATAAACTATGACGAGGCAAGTGATGCCAATGATGCCCCGGTGACGATAGCAGTCAGATACAAATGTATATAGAAGAAGTTTATGCCGTAGCTCACTAGCTCGGAAACACGTGTTTTGTCCTTTAATACCAGCGGGTAAAAACGCATTTTATCCACTAGTGGGTAAAGTAATTTGACCTTGAATAAAGTCAAATTAACTGCTTTAAAATTGATAAAAGCAGGTGAATCTAGTAATAATAGTACATTACGATACAAGTGCGTAAAAAAGGAAGTTCGAAACGAGTGGCGATAAATTAAAACACGACCGAAGGTCGTGTTTTAAATCGACACGAGTTACGAATTTCCTTTTCGCACGTGTATCGTACGACGTTTTTCAGTACAGATGTCGCTCCGAAGTTTTGACCTGGCATATAATGAACCACTTCTCGCGCTAGTGCGTTAAAAAAACACCATCTGTACTGAAAAGATGATTTACCACCTGTGGAACCACTGGAAGCAGTGATAAACGCATTTTTTGCGTTGTAGTTTCCTCGCTATAGTGAGGGGAAAAGTTTTGTGTTACACTCGGGTGCAAATGTATTTTACTTCTCGTGTGTTAAAAAACTCGCAAGTTCAGGATTCTATTCTCGAACCACTCGCTTCACTCGTGGTTCAACTGTAGAATCCTTTCACTTGCTCGTTTTTCAATTCCACACTCGGCGTTAAAATACAACTTTGCCCCCTTGTATAACAAATAACTATAGCCTAACCAAAAGAAACTGGAAGCAACTGTCGCTGTCGTATAGACCATAACTCAAGCCGAAAAGTATAACTTATAAATCAATGAGCACATACAACGCTGCTTGTGTGTCAAGTGCCGACGTATCGGCATAATTTTATTGTTTGTCACTTGTAGAAACCCTGATTACCATAATGTGTGTAACAATGATTACGAGAACGGCCCAAAATGTGTACAAAACACTCATATTCTTGAAGGGTCAACGTTAACTCTATAATACACATTTTTGCCTTTTTAAATGATGTATGTAATTAAAAAAGTTAAATATATTTTTAGATTTGCTTCATGAAATTCGTTGTAAACATAACATACTCAGGTTTCATTATTATCTTATCTCCCTTATCAGATGCGTTTTTGAAGAAGAAGCTGTAAGATTCACCGACAACAGTCTATCAATCAATAAAGATTGCTACGTTTCTGTGTCTGTGTTACTAAATACTTGCGAAACACGTGCGCGCCAATGGACTATTTAATTCGGACAAATAGCGTCACGTGACTCGAATACACAGCTGTCTAAACTCAAATAGGTAACTTGTAAAGTTTTAAAATACTTGATGAACGAATTCTTTTAAATGAAGCAAGGTTGGTCCGTTATCAAAGTAAATAAGAATGACCTTGAGCACGATAAAGCAAAGAGCACTGACCTGCGTGACCATGTCCCAGTAGAATCCGTCAAGCATGGACTTCCCATGCTGATGCTGCCGGCACAACGCCGGCCACAGCAGCGCTCTGACCGGGCTGTTTATAGGCCAGGAGTTCTCTCTGATGACGAGCTTGAGCTCCCGTTTCCTGGATTGTTGCAAGAGGGGCTGGAGTTCCTCGTAGGTTTTGAGCGGCGCTTTCTTCCCTGCGAATAAGGGGGAGGGTAAGCACTGTGTCCAGACAGGGGGGGTAGAGGCGAGGGATTCGGCGCTGGGGGCGCGGAACGCGGCGGGCTCTATGTACATGGCGGTGGCGCGAGGGACATGTTCTCGAGGCGCGCGCGCAGCCGGCACTGGCAGCCTCCGCGGAAAATGCGATAGCGCCCTGTCACACATCGATTGTTTATCTAACCGTGTAACGGCGCGAGAGCCCGACTATAATTTGTTTTTATCAAATTATTTTTAAGTGTTTTGATTCGAATAAAATGTTAATTTATATATTTCATAAGTAGGTAGAGAAAATTAAGCTTTTGAAAAAGTTTACATATTTATTATATAAGAGTTTTAATCCGCTATTATAAACATAATATTGATATTTAATCGTAAAGGGCAAAATCAAATTACCCCTTTCTAACAATTGCACAATAATTTCAACTAATTGTGTAATCAAGTGCACAGCTGCAGCTGCACTATAAGTACAATTCAAAAGCACAAGGGTGACCCTCAATCACCATCTTTTTTTAAACGGCGCTTTATTTTGTTACTTAAAACACGTAGGTATCTAGTTAAAACTCTTAATCTAATCTATTTTTTCATGGAAAAATCTATCAAGTCATGTATAAATAAACCCATACACGGCCATGGGCGTTATCTACCGCACGTCACACTACGTACGAAGTGCATGTAATAATAGCCCGCGCGAAACGGCAAAAACGCAGCGTTGGCCCGCGGCCAGAACATACAGGCATTAAGTAGAACACTTCGGTAAATAGGATTCGAAGGTTGCAAACGGTACACAAATATTTCAAAAGGAAGGAATCCTTAATCCCTACATACCCTACTAAGGATAGGATATAGGATTCGTATAAAAAACGAGTGCAAACGGCACAGCATTCTTCAAAACTTCAAAAGTATCTAAATTGTTCATCATCATCATCATTTCAGCCGTTAATTGCCCACTGCTGAGCATTAGAATCAGAATCCCTTCGTGTACGCCACTTATCCTGGTCCTGGGCTAGTCTCATGCAGAGGTGTCCCGCAGTTTTTAACCGCCGCCTCAAATCTCTCAAGGAAGGTGGTTTTCAATTCGTCTGTATGTTTTTTTTTTTTTTTTTTCGAATATTGTCCGCCCACCCGTCTACATTTTTACAGGTGTCTATCAAAAAGAAAGTACATAAGTATAATTTGTCAAGTGGCGAGTAAGAATTTGTCCCCTCACTCGCAGCTATGACGACATTTATAACAATTATAACGAATCAAGTGATACAACTTTGATTTTTGATTTTTAACAATTTACAAAAAAGTGTTGCAGTAAAGGACATGAGCATGGAGACGTTGATATATATTTCCTAGTATGGCATAGGTAGAGCTAGAAAAATATCCGGCTTTAAAATTATTTAGCCCAAGTTCTTAAAGAAAGGAACCGAAAAAAATCAGAAATATATTTAACTCTACAATTTCATTTCACCTCTACTTTTTTGTTGTTGAATGTCAAGAATATAAATTCAGTTAGTAACTAAACAGTTATTTTTAACCTTTTCGCATAAGTACTGCTCATCTTCAACACGCGCGTTACTTAAAATTAGTCACACAACGGACTTCAAAGGTAAGTGTTACATAAATTAGACATGGACCATCAAATGACTGTAGTGTCCTAATGCCATTTACACATTTACATGTTCATTGTATGTCCATTTACACATAAATAATTACTTAATTGCGGTTTGTAGACTCATAGGTTGTAAATTAAGATAACTATTGATATATTTATGGAAAGATTGTGGAATATTGTACATTGTTCTAGAATGTACTAACACTTATTTTTGTCAGTATGTTCCGTTGAAAGTTCAAAAACTATAAGTACATAAGTAGTATGAAAGTAAACTGAATATTACTAGTACGTACTATGTGCTAATTTGTTTGCAGTATAAAATACAATGAAGACAATAAATGTAAAATAAATACATTAAAACTGAATTTCCACCAACAGTCAATCATTTACTATGCTACTATGCTATTAAAAAATATTGACCAAATTCCACCGGCATCAGCACCGCTTAATCACAACTATCACAAGTCACAGTCCACGCCAAACACAAAGTCAGCAAAATATCGTCTAAGCCATATTTAGTGGCAATAAAACGTAACAAGTCACCAGCGCGTTGGACGGGTTAAGTTAAACATTAGCCGGTGATAAAGCGAGGTTATCTACGACCGCAGTCTCGGCCGAGTCGCCGTTATCGACACACAAAATCACAGCGACATTTTTGTAGAAGAGTTCCTTTTGGATGGTAACGGTTTTTTGCATCGACTTAAACTACCCAAAGTTGTTTAGGGGCATTTTCAGAATTTGGGACCCCCAATTAGCGTAAGTCGATAACAAAAATTAACTCGCTGTCAGTTTTGTGACGACAATTAAGCATTAAATATGTCTAAAAATGTACCTACTTTTTTTCACATTCTGAATTTAAATTATCGCTTAAAGTTTATGTAACACAAAAACAATACTTTTAGTGAAATTTCATGCTTAAGAGGGCTTTCGTGTTAAAAATAGTGAAATCGCAACCGAGCGCTCGATCATACCGTGTGTGGTATCAAATTAAAGGGCTTTGCGAGTTGTTTATAAATATATATCACATTATAGGACTTTTTCTACTTGGTCTAACAAAATATGAGAAAATGTCCAAAACTGGTAATAATTGTACCGGTGAAGGCTCGTTTTCAAAAAATTGCCAAAAATCAATAATAGCAATTTATAATCACTAAGGCATAACAGCAATTTAAGTAAACGTTGCAGATTAATTTAGTACACAACTTACTTCGATGTGATGTAGATTTTCAAAGAAATTGTCACTTAATTTTAGGTAATTGCTGAAAAAAATTGAATTCGCCTTAGGCTAGTTTACTCTTTTTCAAAAACTTAAAATAAAAATCTAGTCTGAAATGATTGTGGTACAGGATATACGAATTATAAATTTACCCGTTTTAATATTCAAAATTGTCCAAATTTTACAAATAAGATCGACTGATTCAGCTCTATACGTGCGTTTTTCTAAACGTGCATTAGAGAAAAATTCATAATTAATTTAGTGAGTTAGTTTTCAAAAATCCAGTCTTATAAAAATCAAGATAATAAGATGCTCTAACTGGAACTTGAATTAAATAAATCTATTGGATAACGGAAAGTGTAGTATTTCACCGACTAAAACTATCAATTTTACATTATTTTGACGTTTTTTTTTAAAGCAGCCTTAATAATCGTCACAAAACTGACAGTGAGTTAATTTTGTTAATTAATAACGCTAATTGGGGCGTCCCAAATTCTGAAAATGCCCAGATACAGAGAGACTGCTGCTTGTGTGGGAAATGGACGCAAATATTGTAGTGAGTGAGCGGGCAGGAACTGTTGCCTTACTACAAGTTTGATACTGAGATTATGCTAACTTGTGTAATATGTAGTATAGAATATACGTATAATGCAGTCGCTAGAGAATGTCAGAAATGTCAGTGTAAAAATTATGGTAAGACTACTAGCACTGACTGAGTAAACTGACATATTGTGATCTGGGTATTGCAATATATAGGTAAGTTGAAAACGAAATACAAATGGCATACAACTTGGCAACATTCGAGTCCATAGAGCCAATTACGTATTCATGATCGTTAACTCATTTGCATATGGCGTATAACTTTTAGCAAACATGACTGAGTCAAGGTAAATAATATCAAATTAGAGCACAACTTAGTAGCATTACTTTATAAGACAAACGACATGCTCTAAGTGATACTTTCATTTACTTAGATATCCTATAATCTAGGTCTGTACTTTTCTATAATTTTCTTCCTCGCCTTTCTTCATTGGCTTGGCTCTAATCATCATCCAATACGGAAGAGAAGAATATATCACACTTGGCCACAGGCCCAGACGGAATATTGCGTTCTCAGGAGTCCCTATTTGAAGAATTTGCGTTGTACTATGCGTAGTCTCTAGACTAGATGTATGAATGCTAGATGTCTTGATGTACTTAAGTAGTTGTAAGTATTTACAAACCGATCAAAACATAAATGGGAAATGAGAGCACAGATCAATACACCGAAAAAAATTAGATACAGGTAATTGGATGTCAAGTTCAAGTTAACTTCAGATGTGAGTAAAAGTTTCCTAGTTAAAGTTCAGGATTCAGTTTCTTAACAACGTTCGTAAGGTAAGTTTATGATTCACTTACTTGATCAGACAGTCATTTGATATGACGCAAATTCACACTCGCACCGATTGGGGGCTTTTTATTGCAAGCAAGGTGACGCGAAACGCACAGTTTCGTCTGGCAAAACCTTACTAGCCAGCTCAGCTGCCAGCGTTTAAAGTCGCCGCGAGATAGACTACCTGTCAATGTCATTAATACAAAGACAAAGAATGTATCTATCTCAGACAACTCCCGCGGCCATCTGCTGCACAGCTATTTAAAGTCCCCGATGGTGCAATTTAACTTAAAAACGAATGTACTTTCAGAAAGCTGCTAGGACCTATGGATGAGACTTAATCGGGATAAGCGGCGTAAGGGAGGCCTAATATGTTTAGCATCAGTGCGCGATTATAGGCTGAAAAATAATGGTGATGATGGTGAAGATCTCTAACGGAAATCCACACATAAGGGGCTGCTCGGAAGTGTCAAAATTCCCATCCGATATTAATGTATAAATTTTATAATTCCGATATAACTGACGTATAGGTAAGGCGGTATTTATAAGTATACGCACGGCGCGCCTTTTATTCAAGCGGGACATCCCTAATTTACGCACATATCAGGCTAGCAGTCAGACTAATATACAGAGTGGGGCCTGTAACAAAGGCGAAGAATTGAACTGTAGGCTATTCTCCTTATACTGATCAACATTTGTTAAGTGACTTTTAAAAATTATGAAGTCTTTAAATTTTTAATTTTTCATACAAAATAAATATTAGCTTCAATGTACGCCATTATTGTTGTCATTGACGTTGTCTGTCACACTTTAGACTTAACAGAATTCGCAATACATTACCTCTTAGAAAAAACTTTCAAGGGTGATAAAAATCAAAATACAAGTTATTTTTAAAAGTCGCCGAACAAATGTTGATCAGTATAAGGAGAATAGCCTAGAGTTCAATTCTTCGCCTTTGTTACAGGCCCCACTCTGTTATAAATAACTAATACGAATTCTCATTACTGTGACACCCGTAAAGCCTAATAGTCACCTTATACATACCTATACGAGTAAGTGCATAACAAAATGCATACAAGCCAATGTAATCGCGCATTTGTATGTCACGCGTGCCGTGACGGCCATACCGCAAACAGTAAAACTAAGTTGTTATCATCAATAAACCACAACAAAGGCAGTTCTAGGCAGCCTAGGCGAACCTTATTGTCCTAGGTCGCGCTGTAAACTTGGTGATAATCACGTACTTTGTTATTCTTATTGCTTGTGAGAGCATCAACTCAATGGAGCCGATGCGGTGAGAATTGTGGGATCTTCCGTAGTATTTTGTGTTACCAACCTGTACGGTACGAGTATTACACTCCGATTACCTAATACGCTTAGCTACCAGTCTGCACTGCACGACTGGAGCTGCCCCTATATTGTCAGCCCTTCTTTGTTAAATCTTATGGATTATAACTATTAGATCCAACGGCGGCCGCTAACATTATTGTTGGACATAAGATTACTCGAATTTGTGACAAACTGACAAACAGCACCAATCCCCAATGCACTGCCAATACTACTACTGGCCTTAGCGTCTATTTCAGACGATTTATGGTGCAATGTCCGAGAGACATCGCTTTTGATGACTAAAGAGACCTATGCGAGAGCGACATATTTTGCCACATAGCCGACAAGGGAAGCTTGCAACCGATTGCGACGTTTCGCTATGGTGTCTTCTTTCTCGTTTGCCAGAGCCGTAGAAATGGTATACGAATTATCCTGACCTTCCGGAGAATCTAATCCTACATCTAACTAGTAAACAAGTCCCGTCCTTAGACCCTTACAGGAGATATCTATCTAACCTGGCGACCCCCTCCCTCCCTCTAAAGTTAGAACGGTTCCACTTAATGTGACCACGAATTCGCACCATCTAAACAAGTCTTTATAATGATTAGTATAACCAGTCGTGTAACCAGTGGTTACTAAAGCAATAGCAATAGGTCTAAGTAAACAGCCCTGTGAGCGCATCGACATCTATCGAGAATAAGTAACAATTAAATCAACTACGATCGCACATCGACAAACGATGCAGTTGGCACGGCGGCGGCTAGATGGCAGTAGCAACGTGATTTTGTTGCATTGTGCATTTGATTGTTGACATAACTTGCATACTTGCATACGTACTTATCTTATACTATTAAACGAGCAATTCTTGTATATTTATTTATTTATTTATTTATTTATTTATTTATTTATTTATTTATCTATTTATTTATTTATACCGACGATCTCGGAAACCGCTCTAACGATTTCGCTGAAATTTGTTATGTGGGGGTTTTCGTGGGTGAAAAATCGATCTAACATATCCTTAGGTCCCGGAAAACGCGAATTTTCGAGTTTTCACGCGTTTTTCTTCGCGCGCCATCTCGTGTGGAGTAGTTGTATTGTTGAGACAGAAGTCTTTCGGTCGATGTAAGTATTATTTACTTCAAAGACTAGATGGCGACACAGGTCAAGGCTAACACGAATAGAAAAATACACTGAGCTTTTGTGACGAAACGCGCGCCATCTCGTGTGGAGTAGTTGTGTTGTTAAGACTGAGAGTTCTTTCGATTGATCGATGTAGGTACTATTTATTTTCGAACTAGATGGCGACACAGGTCAAGGATACGAAACAGAACCGAGCTTCGCTCGGTTGCCCAGATATTACTATTTATATTAGGTTGTATGTAAGACTATGCGTGTCGCTTGACACACCCTCTAGTCTATTTCACAATTTATGAGTTTATAATAATACTGAGTTTAGTGGCTTATGTGTCCGAATGTTCATCCCGTGTACACATAGCTATGTCATACAAAATATTTGATAGAATAATGGAAAATAGTGAAGTGACATGTAAAAAAATGAATTACTAATTAGCATCTATATGTATACACTCAATACGTACTCGAAATTGTACAATCTTTGGTTGCAAAAATTTTGGACAGGCAATGAGAGAAATTATAATTAAACTTGATTGTCTTCAACAGCTCAAGGATAACGTCAAAACTCTTTAAAAAGTAGAAGCCGAGATATCATTTGAGTTATATGAACAACGCCTCACCACTAGAAATAATGTTTATTGTTTATAATTATACTAGGTACTGAATTATCCTAAACATGTGCAGCTGTATTTATTTATCATGTTTCCTGTTTGTGTCAACTCTATACTTTATTACCAGTTTTATAATAATGTTAACTTGACCTGTATCAATAACATCGCCATTATCGCGAATATTTTTAGAAGTTATTTATAATGTTAAAATTATCTTTTAGAGGAGGTAGCAGTCTAAACACGTCTTTGATTGACGTATTAATTTGTAAATAGCTAGGGGGTTCCCAATCTTTTTCGGTCCGCGGGTCTCTTGCTAATTTCAAATTTAAATCCCGTAATAAATTTTAAATTTAAGGGGCTCCACACGGTTTTCATCGATTTTTGACAAGTTTTGAGTTGAAATTCCTTAATTTGCTCTACTGATAAATTATAAGACAAACGCCATCGGTTCTTCAATCTTTTATCTCTATTTGTAAGAGCCATATTTGAAAAAAAAAGAATAGTTATTTTCACCACACCAACTGGTAAAGGCTTACTTTGCTATTCGAAAACAGATAGCAAAATTGCATTTTATCCACAAGAGTGCAAAGTAATTTCATACAAATTTTAACTTGATGTCTTAAGCTGGCTGGTAGAATTTACCAATAAATTATGATTTTGAATCGTAGATGTTGAATAGATTGATAGATTTGATTTAGTTTGATGTTTTATAGTCAGTATTTTGTTCGTGTTGGTGTGGTGAAAAATTTTGTGTTTCACTCGGTGGCAAAGTTTGTTTAACCTTCGTGCTTTGAAACCCTCGCAACGCTCAAGATTCCAATTTTGGAATCTTTCGCTTGCTCGGGTATCAATATTGGCACGTGCGCACAACAATTTCGCCCCCTTGTAAAACAAATAACTATTTTTTATGATTTTTTAAACATGGACTAAAAAAACACTTTTTCCCAAATTTTATTTTACTGAAGGGTCTTCTTATACATACAAGAAATCGACATGTTTGGATTCACCTTAGACTTTCCCAAAAATTCAAGAGAGATTTTAATTTAAAACTAATTAAAACAAAAGTTATGAACTAAAAACCAGTTTTTGGCCCTAAAATTGTTCAACTTTGATGCCAAATATCACAGAAACAATGAGCTTTGTAGTAATTATCAGATACTATATTGCTTAAAGACGATGCTGTTAATATGATAGGCTTTAGGAACTATCATAATATGAATGGATTCAAATCGAAGGTCATTGGCGCAGGTCTGCCCCTTAATTGGTACTTGTAAGTTCCAGAACAGAAGGATCAAGAGTCCCATAAAGCACTTTTAGGTATAGAACGCAACATTTGCGTATCTCAGACGGCATCGGCAGTCACTATTGACAATGCCATAGGTACTCGTACTTTATATATAAATAGCTCCCGCAATTATTAGTTTCGATCATTCATAATCATTACCTTGGAGGAATTGGAGGACACAGGACCTAACGGGAGTTTACATAGTATTACATAGCAATAGCATAACGTCTCGGGGACAGTTATTTGATTTTCTTCTCAGAACGAATATTTAGCTCAGAACAACAATCCTTGACATGATCAAACGATTCAATAAAGACAATTCCCGTAAAAAAGTGAATCAGACGAATTAAATTCAAAATCTTCCTGTAAATAAACCTGACTCATGATTAAAGATAAATACTTATTTATTTTGCTACTGAAGGAAAACTTACAAACAATTATAATTTAAAAAAAATCGTAAGTCCCAATGTTTATACACCAAGCTTCATGTGAGCTATCACAAAACACAACTAGAATTCGAGTCTTCTGTCCTGGACATTAAGGTTGAATAATTATCCGTTGGAACCACAGGAAAAGTGTTGGCTTTGAATCGGTTCCAACGTTCGACTCGCGCGCAGTTCGAATGCCGATCCGACGGTTCATGCAAAAGGCATGGTCAGGATATAAATAGATGTACTGAAACTCAGCTCAAATTTTAATCTTGTGTGCAGTAACTTGCAAGCGCGGATCCAGCTTCGTGCCCAGGGGGGTGTCTCACGTAATAAAGACCCAGGCCCCGGAGGGGGGGGGGGGGTCACGTGGTCTATTTGTATGGCCATTGGCCAAACTAGGCTCCAGACTGCCTGAATCCGCGCATGGTAACTTGGGAGGCAAAAAGTAGAATATCAAACGTAGGTTCGCTGGAGACTTAAAGGATGCGAGTGTTGCGAGTTGCGACTTTCAATCCGGAGGTCGTGGGTTCAAACCCCGTCTTGTAAAACGACTTTTTTGATAAGTACTAGTAGAGAGGGAAAACATCGTGAAGAAACAGGGCTAAACTTAATAAGGCCTAATTTATCATGTGAGTTGGAAAGTCAGATGGCATGGCAGTAAAACTAATAGTGCCTATGCCAATTCTAGTGGTTAGTTGCCAAGCGGACACCAGAGTCCTATCAACCGTCACAAAAAGTGCAATGGGATTTATTGGATCACACAAGAAGGGTGTGATGAGTTAGATACCAGCTGTAGTAATGTGTAACATTATTAAAAGTAGTACGGCACAGCGGGGCAAATCTCGACTGGGGGGCAATTGTAACTAATCCATTTTTTCCATTATTACACTATGATGTTGAGTTCTACACAGGGACCGGAAAACCCCTTTTTAGGCTTAACTTCATCAATTTGCTTACCCAATCAATTTTCTTACTAAATAAAACGGTAAGCTTTTTTAAAGGTAACCTTTTAAAACGGTAAGCTTATTGAATCTGTTACTTTGAGGTTACCATAACTACTAACTAAGTTAACTCCGAAACCCTATCGCGATAGGGTTTTTAAAACCTGTTTTCATTGAGTTATGGTAAGCTTTATCCGTTCCTTGTTGTCTTTCTACATTGAAACTGGTTTGCTATAGATAGAGCTTGTCTCAGACGCGTGCACTCGAATTTGCGTAGTTATTACCATTTGACATGTACGTCATTTAGTTTATGTATTTGATAGTACAATTATTGACCTACTCGTACTCATCAGTGTATTATAAGGGAATAAAATGAAGTAGGTTTTTACAGCAAGCAAGGTTTTGTACCTACTTTTAGGGTTCCGTAGTCAACTAGGAACCCTTATAGTTTCGCCATGTCTGTCTGTCCGTCCGTCCATCCGTCCATCCGTCCGTCCGTCCGTCCGTCCGTCCGTCCGTCCGTCCGTCCGCGGATAATCTCAGTAACTGTTAGCACTAGACAGCTGAAATTTGGTACCAATATGTATATTAATCACGCCAACAAAGTTCAAAAATAAAAAATGGAAAAAAATGTTTTATTAGGGTACCCCCCCCCTACATGTAAAGTGGGGGCTGAATTTTTTTCATTCTCCAGCCCCAACGTGTGATATATTTTTAGATAGGTATTTAAAAATGAATAAGGGTTTACTAAGATCGTTTTTTGATAATATTAATATTTTTGGAAATGATCGCTCCTAAAGGAAAAAAAAATGCTTCCCCCCTCTAACTTTTGAACCATATGTTTAAAAAATATGAAAAAAATCACAAATGTAGAACTTTATAAAACTTTCTAGGAAAATTGTTTTGAACTTGATAGGTTCAGTAGTTTTTGAGAAAAATACGGAAAACTACGGAATCCTACACTGAGCGTGGCCCAACACGCTCTTGGCCGGTTTTTTACTTTTAATTTTTATTTATTTTGAACTTCACTATCAGTCTCATAAAAATAACTATAACAATGCATGTGCTCAAAAAGTGCGTTTACAATGCATGTGATCGAAAAGTACGTTTTTTACGAAGCAAAATCGTGCAGCAAGTAGTAGGTACTTTTAAAGTAGTACTTTTCCATACTAGTTCTTTTTACTTTAAATTTTGAACTTCACTATCACTCCCATAAAAATAGCTATAACAATGTGCTCGAAAAGTGCGTTTTCTATAAAACAAAATCATGCGGAAAGTAGTACTTTTCCGCACTAGTGTTTTTTACATTCCAATTTTATTTAAATTTTGAAGGCCACCATCCGTCCCAGAAAAATCGTTCGGAAAGTTGTACATTTTCGCACTAGGGTTTTTTACTTTTTTTTTTTAATTATGAACTTCGCTATCAGACCCGTAAAAATAGCTATTATAATATATGTGCTCGGAAAGTGCGATTTATATGTAGCAACATTGTGCGGAAAGTAGTACTTTTCCGCACTAGCGCTTTTTACTTTTCAAATGTTTTTAAATTTTGAACTTCACTATACGTCCCAGAAAAATCGTGTGGAAAGTAGTACTTTTTCAAACTAGTGCTTTTTACTTTAATTTTTTTTTATTATGAACTTCGCTATGAGTCTCATAAAAATAGCTATTATAATGTATGTGTGCTCGAGAAGTGCGTTTCCTATGAAACAAAATCGTGCGGAAAGTAATACTTTTCCACACTAGTGCTTTTTATTTTTCTTTTTTTTACATTTTGAACTTCACTATCCATCCCCGGAAAATCGTGCGGAAAGTAGTACTTTTCCGCACTAGTGTTTTTTACTTTTAATTTTGAACTTCACTATCAGTCCCATAAAAATAGCTATTACAAAAGTTCGTTTTCTATAAAGTAAGATCGTGCGGAAAGTAGAGTACTTTTCGGCACTGGTACTTTTTACTTTTAATTTTTTATTTTATTTAGGACTTCACTATCAGTCCCATAAAAATAGCTATTACAATGTATGTGCTCGAAAAGTGCGTATTCTATGAAGCAAAATTGTGCGGATAGTAGTACCTACTTTTCCGCACTAGTCACTAGTGCTTTTTACTTTTAATTTTTTTTTTAATTTTTAACTGCACTGTCTATCCCAGAAAAATCGTGCGGAAAGTAGTACTTTTCCGTACTAGTGCTTTTTACTTTTTTTTTAATTTGTTACTTCTCTATCAGTCCCATAAAAATAGCACTGTATGTGCTCGAAAAGTGCGTTTTCTATGAAGCAAAATCGTGCGAAAAGTACTTTTCCGCACTAGTGCTTTTTACTTTTCATTTTTCTTTAAATTTTGAACTTCGCTATTAGTCCCATAAAAATAGCTATTAGAATGTATGTGCTCGAAAAGTGCGTTTTCTATGAAGCAAAATTGTGCGGAAAGAAGTAGGTACTTTTCCATAATATTCACTGGTGCTTTTAACATTTTTTTTATTTTGCTTTTAACTTTAACTTAACTAATGACTGGGACTGATAGTGAAGTTAAACTTAACTTTAACTTCACTATCAGTCCCATAAAAATCGTGTGGAAAGTAATACTTTTCCGCACTAGTGCTTTTTAATTTTCAATTTTTTTATTTTATTTTGAACTTTACTATTATAAGTCCCATAAAACCAATGTCTTTCAAATTCGAAAATTGTACTAACATAACTTTTAATTTTAATAATTACTAAAGTATTTTGTCTTATTATGTTTTTTTATTTACTCGCACAATGCAAAGTAAAGCATTGTTTGAAAACTTTGAAACATGTGCGCAAAGATGATTTCCGAAATTCCGACTCGTATCGGCTTATATGACACTCATCAGAAATCACCTACTTTCCGCACTTGTTGCATAAATAGCTATTTTGACATTTTTAACAAAGCCCAATTGAGAAGATGTTTTCAATTATCTAATCGTAAGATATCGATAGAATTTATTGCTTTGTTCTTTCACAATATTTTTTTTAGTTAGTTCTTTACTAAAATTTGCTCTCGAGTATGAGCGTCTTTGCTGAGATGGTCCGACGGCCAAACAAAAGGTTGATCTTTAAAAAGCTAAAACTAGAATTGTTCGGAAACGCACAGGTCACAGGTAAGATAGATAAACAATAGAACGACCCGGCGCGCGCTACGAATGCATTCAATGTCAAAACACACTATGATAATTCAGGTCAGTTATGTTTTAAATTTTAGTGTAAGGTTTTAAAGTCCAATATTGTTTGAATCGACATAAAACTACGTTATTTGAATCGACATAAACTTGTTTAGAGACGATACGTATGAGCTTGTACTCGCTATGGTTATTCAATAATAAGTAAAAACCCCGGTTATGGTAAGCGGTTCCGGTCCCTGGTTCTACATATATACCCACTGAACACGCCTACTACATATAACCGGTGGACACTATTTAATAATGCAAACATTGTAAAACATGGAAAAAATGGACCAGTTACATTTGTCCCCAGTCGAGATTTGCCCCGCTGTACCTTATTCATTTCTAAACCAACCGGTTTAGAAATTCCCGAGAAATTCCCAAGAATGTCATTGAAACCATTACCGGGATTGTCCTAATTATAGCAAGTATTGAGGTAGGTGTAAGTGCCAAAAATTGCATTTTCTACAGTGCAATTACTGACTTGGCACGCCGCGTATCGTATTTTACAACTAATGCATTTTTGTATGTAAATATATTTAGACGGGCTGCTATTTCGATTGTGTCGACATTTTACATCTAGGACAAAAACACATTTTTTGTACAAAACGTGCGTTAGGTATTCTAATGATATTTTACTCGACATATCGAAAGCGAATCCAATCATCAACATGCATAGTTCGTGTGATGGTAAGCGCACACAGAAGAAGCTCACAAACTCAACCTACATGAGCATCTTGTAATATAATGTTTTTTTTTTTATTCAACCTGTGTCCAATCACCGACATGTATGCAGTTCGCCTGATGGTACTGATGGTAAGTGCATACAACAGCCTTTGGAAGAACACAAGGTTGTCACTAAACATAACATGAGCACATTGTAATATACAGATCTTTATAATCGATGGCGCACTGCTAATAAGCAGCAATATCATTTAAGCAGCAGCCGATTGTAGAAAAAGCTCAGTCTAATATCATACCTATCTCCATACCAAAAATTTCATCTAAATCTGTACTAGTAAGCGTGAAGAACAAAAAGACATTACTTTGGCATTTATTATTATTAGAAGGTATTTTATTTAGTAACTAGCTTTTGCTCGCGGCTTCGCTCGCTTAAATTCAAAAATTGCGGAATGCTCCATACACATTTCTACTCCCCCATTTTAGGGAAGTGGGGGGTTAGAAAGAGACAAAAAGTAGCCTATGTCACTCTCCATCCCTTCACCTATCTCCGCTTAAATAATCTCGTCAATTCGTCGCTTCGTTTTGCCGTGAAAGACGGACAAACAAACAGACACACACACTTTCCCATAAATTTATAATATTAGTATGGATTATAGTGCCGCTTTAATGCTCTGTAAGGTTTCTGGAACCTCTATTCTCATTAAAATGTATTTGTACTCTTGATTAATTTACTGCGCTTCCAATCCAATCCAACATACTTAATGTTAAACAATATCAATCAAGCTCGCAATTAAACCTTTATTAGGAACGCTTTCACCCTTTGACTCTATAATTAATTTACCTAACCACAGTTAAATGTCGCTAGACAGTATCTAGACTTAATGAACTGGTATTAATGGGTGGCGACAAAAACGCGTGTTTGGCTTTAGTAGAGGTGTCAATAGTGTCAGAGCGGTTTCGTACAGCGTCCGATCCGAATCCGTGAAAATAAGATCCGCCGCGGCCATAGAACTATTTATTTGCATGGTAGCTTACGCACTAAATCCGAAGAATGACGGAAAGAAATCTGATGTGTAGTGCTTAAGTGCTTTTTTACATTATCCGATCCGATACCGGATGTGCAGTCACCAGCATAAATAAGTGATGATTTTTGTACCTTGTCACATTAACATCTTGTTTGAAATGTCATACGAAGTTGTCAAATGATTAAAAGCGACAAGGTACAGAAATCACCACTTATTTATGCCGGTGACTGTAGGACCGATATCCCATACATTTAAGCTGCCATCTTTAGATTTTTGCCTTTGAAAACCTTCCGACATCCGATATCGGATCGGATAATGTGAAAACGCACTAACGCCGTGTCTTGCGTGGGCGACGGTCGCGCGACCGTCGCCGTCGCGTCTCATCGCATCGTCTACTTCCATATCGATAAGGTTTGATTTCGTATGCGTCGCATCGCCGTCGCGCGACCATCGCGCGACCGTCGCCCACGCAAGCCACGGCGTAAGGTACCAAATAAGGTACCATGCAAATAGTTCTACGGCTACGACGGATATTATTTACACGGGTACGGATCGGACGTAGTGTGAAACCGCTCTAACACCTATGATAACGCGCAGATTTGTCGCCGATCGCACATTTTGTATGTGAAAAGGATGCACCAAAACGATAGGCTAAATATATAACTTGACCACAAAAGTATGTATTCCATATGGACTAAGAGCCCAGAGCCGCCAGGCCTTCCTCATTTTCTCAAGGATGAAACTTTGGGACAATGTAGAATTCATATCGACGTTTGATGTCTGCAATCTGCATACTACCTAGTTCGACCCATCGCGTGTTGGAATTTTTTTTGCTAACTATAACGTTTTTTTTTTTAAAACACTAACTTTCCTTAAATCCTCAAGGCTGATTATGTATATTTATTCTTCAGATCCCTAAGCCAAAATGTTAGACACTTGTGAATCTTGCGATAATCTTTTCAATATTTTTACTGTGACATAAGGTCTCAGGAGTAACGTCGAGATGTCTGAAGGGCGAGTCCTGAACGACCTGAGTACACATAATGGATTCCTTTTGAACGTGAAGCAATTTATTTTTAATCGCTTCTAGATAACTAAAAGAAAACGGATGAAAAATGTATTTCTCACACGTGCGAACATTTATACTTTGAGTTAGATGTAAATATAGGACATGTTTATTCATAATTTATATACCGTAAGTTTTTTACATAACTGCTAACTCAGTAATAACAAACATTGGTCAAATGATGCAGAATAGTAGAGAGCGATCAACAATCATTATGACTAGAACTACTAGAAGACTCATAGACTATAAGAAAAACTCACAGATGTCATATATACCATAGATCAAGCAAACGTATCTACTTAGCGTGTCAAATGAACTCAGTGAAATCCACTGAGTTGTCCGTCTTTACTCGCAGCTTGCAGCTTTCGGGCGTCAATTTTTGTAAGTTGAAGTCAACCAAAACATAAAAAATGCCTCGTTACGTGATATTCAATTGCAACAACACAAAAATTATGAACAATCAAGAGCCTGAGACATATTTAAAATTACAGGCAAGAATCAACTTCAGTACAAAATTTGACACGCTCGGCCCCTATACAAATATATGAATTTGTTTCTTCTATCTAAATTAAGTTCTGTGGAAAAACTAAAACAGAATTATCCTTTTCTGGTACGAATTTTCACTCGAAAAATCCTGTCTTGAGACTTTAGAATCCAAAGTTAAAAAGCGATCGGCAATACACCTCTTTGCGTGCATGTAAGTTTTACTGCAAATAAAATGATTGATATATTGACAATGATGACAAAAACCCGTCCCTTGGGTTGTCCCATATTAGGGTCCCCCCACATCTAGCGTCTCGCGAGCGTCGCGTCGGGCCAACTGTATGGAAAAAGACGTCGCGTCGACGCGACGTCGACGCGGCGTCGGGCTTTGCCCATACTGTTGGCCCGACGCGACGCTCGCGAGACGCTAGATGTGGGGGGACCCTTAAGCCCCATTCTTCAATGTCTCGAATATCTATTGTAGTTCTACCACAAGTCACTGTTGAATTTCTCCTCGGGAAATCCCTGGTGCAAATAAATAGAGCAAAAAAAGTAGTGTTGTTATTTTACACGGTCGTTTAAAGTAGTAGTCAAATGGTGGCTACCTGCGTGCGTAGCCGAATGCACAAACGCTCACGAAACGACACGCTCGTAGATATCTATCTCTATCGCTATTGCGTATTGGCGCGACAGAGCCAGACTATTTTTCGCGGGGTTACGTTTTCGTTTCGCGTCGTAGAAATGCCACTCGGCTACGGGGTCTGCCCTGTTTTTAAATCGTCGCAAGTGTCGCAACATAATAGGTATTAACCCTTAATTTGGCAGAGTCCGGTGGGACGGACAGGTGATAAAAAAAAATATTTCGCTTTTTAGGTAGAATTTTATTTAATTTAACATATGGAAAGAGACTCTTTTATGATACATGCTTTGTATAAAAATACCATTTGACCACTGTCAACACTCGTTTGACAGTTACTCGTCAAGATGGCACCGCATCAGAAGTCAACTGTTTTTAGCAAAATATGTATGCGTTTTTCTTTTGGTTTTTGTAAAAACAGGGTATTTCTGTTGTATAAATAATAAAATATATTACATAATAGTTGCAAGTGGTTATGTTTTCAATTAATTTCTCAATTTCTAATACTCATAATCATCATCTAAACAAGTTGTCCGCCGCACCGGACAGTGCCAAATATATACTAAATACGATTTGTCCGCCGTGGCGGACTATGCCAATGTTGCGGTGACACGTGTTGTAACAAATTATTATATTGTTTTGTTTATTATTTTGATTTTCTTGTTTTGGTGGCCTGCTTTTATGCTTAGATTTTTTATTTAATCCAACAGCGTGTGGTGCTGGAACAAGCAGTTAAAATTTTGGCACTTTTAGGTATACGTAGTGCGCGGATATTGTGAATGTTACATGTCGCGCGAGGGGCAATAAACATTAAAGAAAACCGGGTAGATCAAAATTTATAATTTCTTTGTCTGCCCCGAACATTGATATAATTAATTTCGGGTAGTTTTGTGTTATTTACATCTTCGACGACATTTTGCTGGGACATCACTGTCACATCAGTCTGTCGTGATCACGGCCTGTGCAACCTGGCCAAAAAGTCGGAAAAAAGTTAAAATAATGATATTTGACTATAAATATGTGTCAGTTTGATTTTCATACAAAATTATTATATTTGTTAATTTTTAAAATAAATATATGTTAAGAAATACTTGTTTATTTTAAATGACCGTATGTTTGGCAGTGTCCGCCTCAGCGGACATATTAATTTATCCCAATATTTGGCAGAGTCCGCTGTGGCGGACATATTTTTTTTCCAAAACTAATAAATCTAGATTTTTTTAAATATTTTTCGGACGCTTTAAAAACACCTGTTATTCAATATATTAAGTAAAATCGGAAAATTTTTGTCACCAGAGTCTCTGCCAAATTAAGGGTTAATAATATACTCGTATTAAAAGTAATATCAAGTTAGGGTAGATCCAGTAATTGTGATGCCGAGCTATTAGTAAATTAATAGTTGATGTTGATTGATACCCAGCACTTACTAAATTAATAATGGATAAAAACAAAAGACACAACCAGGTGAACTTTATACTCAGAGAATGATAACGGGCCACTTTGCTGGAAAATTTAAATGTTCCAATGGAAATATGTATAGGTTTGAACCTATATACATACATAGTACTACCAAGAGTGGCACCGAAACATGAACTGTTTCGTTTGAGAATACAGGCGTGAGTTTATGTAAGTAGGTATTTACTTATTTATTTATCATGACCCCCCCCTCCCCCGGCACGAAGCTGGATCCGCCCTTGGCAACGCTGGATAATATACTTTAGTTATTAATTTTATTATCTATTTACATAGCACGTACGGTCAATATCTTCCAAAAAATTCTTATGGCGTGTAGCTAATTGGCAAGAGTAATAATCAGAGGGCGGAATTGCTCATGGCAAAAATCAAACGTCAATAGAGTTGGAACGTTGAATTCTATCGACTATCGATTACACTGAAATTATCAGTATATTGTTGAGTTGTTTTCGACGTAAGTACGACAAAGATACCTTTTTATCCATTTGTTGACTCTTTTTCGTTTTGGATTAACCATTTTTTTCAAACGTGAATTAGTTTAAAAAGGACTAGTGACAGAAATGGTAATTATATGTCATACAATTTACTTTTAATTTAATCAAAGAGGTCAAAATCAAATGGTCGAATAGCTAATCAAAGAGGTTTAAAGTAGGGCTTGTGATATACGTGTTACACGCGGTACCGTAGCTACGTAGCCTTAGCACCGGCGGTGCTAAGATCCCGTACTACACGGTCACGTCAAAGATACGTATCCGTTTCTGGATTCGGCTACGTTCCCGCGAATCTCGGCTTCGGCTCCTCTCCGCTCGGTTGTTGAAAGAGAGCTTGTAAGTGTCGAACGGACCCTTCGCATTATGTGTTATACTCGTGGTCTTTGCATTGATTTGATTCCAGATGTTTTTTTAAGTAATTACATATTGGTATTATTCTGTTCTCTGATAACCAGACATTATGAGTTTGTACAAAAAAAACCAGAGGTGGTATTGGTGGGATTTTTGAATCTCACCGGTGCCTTGTTTTGTATGCAGCCGATGACTATTTAGTACGAAATAAGCCACCCGATGAGAATCAAAATCGCACCTCAGGTAGGTACTAGGTACCTACTTGGCGATGTCGATGAATATGAAAGTCCATCCAAATAAATATATTAATATCTCTAATTAATATTGACTCCCTAGTAAGAAATGCTACAGGTAGACCAATGCAACAATTTAAAAGTATTTTAAGTGAAATAATAATATACACTGTTGTTCATAAATATTATTACTGGCTGGACAACCGTCTTTCGTCGGTGAAAATACTAAGAAATAGTTGCACGTGCAGATAAAGATAACAAACAATAGTTTGCGGGCCATTGATAATAATTACCTTCAAGTAGCTTTGGGATTGACCTGTTAAGTACCATGTGTTCCTATTGTTTGTGAAGTTAAGTGAAAGTGATAGTTAGTGAAAAAAATAACAAACTATTTGACTACTTCGGATACTACCAACTATAAGACGCTGACTGTACATGTTAGATTATTTAAAAAAAGTTGATTAATTATATGTAGTCTGTGTCATGTGAATGAAAATTAGAATTTTACCTATTTTTTATATGTTGATTGTACGCGAATTCTTTTGATACACATCTTTTACAATTTGTACTGGTCTATTATTTTTGCCTCCAACATAATATTTGCATCTTATTATTTTTGATCACTCTTAAAACTTTATTTAAAATGCAAAAGTATGGAAACTGAAATTAAAAACTCGCCCCTTGCATTACATTCGGGGGTCTTAGTGACACGCATGAAATCTACACTAAACGTCACGGTCACGACTGGATCCGATCTACGTATAAATAAGATACGTATCTCCGTGTACACGTAGCTACGTATCTTAATTACACGTAGCCGAATCACACGGAGCAAACGGAGCGGATCTCCGTTGCCGAGTAACACGGCAACGGAGATTCGGCTACGGGTACACGAAACACGGTCACGACCAGGAGCACTAGTTTAAAGTCAGAAATGTAAAAGGAGACTGAATTTATCGATAGCTGAAAATGTCGATAAAATTTAACATTCCAACTCTATTGACGTTTGATTTTTGCCATGAGCAATTCCGCCCTCTGGTAATAATCATAATTTACATGCAAATTGCATGAGGGAAAACTATTGATTGCATTTTAGAAAAACATCATAACCTTCGTTTCAAGGACTTTTTTAACGTAGGTAATATTATTATTCCACACTCGAGCGCAAATTACTTTGACCAAGTTGCACGACATCAACACATCACGTTTTACCACATTTTGTAGTAACAAAAGCTAATGAACCTTGTATATGTTTCTGTCTATTGTGAACCCAATAGGCCAATTACCTAAACTCCTATTGGCTTCGTGCGAAGTGCATGGAGGGGGTAAGCAAAGCGATCGCAGTGCTTGCGGTGGTCAAAATCGACACTGATTGTGGTTGTCATCTATCAAAACTCATAAAATATAATACAATGTGTAATGAATGTTTGATATGGGGCATCAATGTTGTTTCGTTGTTAATTGTAAAAATAATGGCATAAATAGTCGTTGCACGTTCTATGCATTTCTTAGAGCACACTGGAAATTGGATCAAAGAACTAAATGGATAGCTACGGTGAAAAGAAAACGTAAGTGACATGTCAAAACAAACCATTATAATAAATTATATTTAAGCTTTGTTTACCTAATATTGTTCAATACGCTGTTAGTATTTTTCCTACCGTAAAAGATTATGCTTAAAGATTCAGGCCTAGCCTGGGAATAGGCCCGTGTTGGATATTTCTGCGGCCGCGGACATGACTTGGTACTTACGTTTAGATTTGTTTTATATGGCATTAATGGGTCGGAGGTTTAGCGAATACCATATCACTAGCTCGAAGAACTTGTACCATTACTCCTATGTTCTTCAAGATTCTTTATATGCCCTGCCAGCACCAATTTATTGACTCTTTCTGTAGTCTGGGGTTGGAAGTTTATACCGTGAGTAATGCTTTGGAAACTGATTTTTGGTATTATATCCATGTCTTTATAGTCTATCTACCTAAATTACACTTGAAATAGTAGCTCTTGTTATTCGATTTATTTAAAATTAACGAAAAATCGTTAAAATATAATGTTTGTTTACATGTCATTTTTTGTCATTTTCCACTTCAAGTTCACATGGTAGTGGGCGTAATTGTCGTGCACGTAGCCAATAATAGATGGACAGGACAGTGTTATCCGCGTGATGTATAAAACCCCTTTTTATACAATTCGATTGGATACAAAGACACTGTATCAGGCCACACCTTAACATATAAACGTGCAGTTCTCTTTTATAATATCGCGTCTTTAGATTTAAAAAAAACTTATAAATACAAAAAAAAAAACTTTATTTCTGGCTGGGATTTGAACCCTGACCTGACACCTGCGATTATTAGACCGACGCACTTACAACGGAGCTACGCGTTGCCAAAGCTCGGACAACGAAATTATCGACCATATTTTGCGATTACTAATCCGAAATTCGAAAATTCGCGTTTTCCGGGATCTAAGGCTAAGCTAGATCGATTTTTCACCCCCGAAAACCCCCACATAACAAATTTTAGCGAAATCGTTAGAGCGATTTCCGAGATCGCCGGTATATACATATAAATAAATATACATACAAGAATTGCTCGTTTAAAGCTATAAAATAATAATGTGGGCTATGCTGCCTATGCACTAAGACAGCACAGACCTCTAATAGGAAGAGATGAAAATGGTCGCAGGCTCAACTCTGGAGAAGAGAAGAGAGAGAGAAGAGAATCAGCAAATCGTGTTACTTGGAGAAAAAATGGAGATGCATAAAAGATGGAGGTTTTCAAAAGTTTCAAATAGATGAGCTCCATCTTAGCCTCTATCTTCACTTTCCATCAGGTGGACTACCAGGGTCAATCGTCTTTCATTATAGGTAAATTATCGTACTCAATGACTCATAGCCCAACTAAAATTACATAAATTGTCGTCAAATATAAAGAGGCAATTTTGTGCAAAAAGTATATAAGGAAGTCGTTTAAACCACAAAGTATGTACCTCAATCGTTAATAAGTCTATTAATCATCTTTTTTACTACCTTTTTATGACACGTTTAATTAATTTTATATTTTGTCATGTCATATAATAGTCTTACCGCCTGGCGTTTATCGCGCGATAATAAACAAGACAAAGTGTCTTTGACTGGCAATATTTGAGTTAGTTGACGGAAAGTATCGACTGAATCATAGTGGATACTTGACGGAAATGACTCATTGTCTAAAATACCACAGCTATTGGTCAAAATTATGTTTTATAACGCAAATAGCAACCACGCTGTAGAAGTTCGCCATTTCTTAGATTGGTATGCTAATAGGAGATCTATTCATAAATTATCTCTAGTACAGGATTGGATCGACAGTATATCTTTAGTCAAGTAGTCTAATCTCGAGGGTAAGATACTGTCGCTCCACACTTATGATACCTAGGCCTACTGAGACGTTTGCGCCTCTGAGGTATATAACTATATTAACTATTTTGGCCTCCGAAATGAGAGCACGCCACCGTTCCTGATCCTGCGCAGCCTCTCCTGCCAGTAACTGACAAGAAGCTAATGGCTCAGCCACGACATTGGTCTAAGCGCGACAGCGGTGAGCGGCGGCCATACATTGGAGCGAGACACAGCGATGGGACTTTTCATTCGCACGTATGGCTGCCGCTCACCGCTGTCGCGCTTAGACCAATGTCGTGGCTGGGACGTAACGCAGATCCGCCGCCGCACTGTCCTCCCAGCGCTACCTGGGTCGACCCACTGGACGGCCACCAGTCAGTCGACCAAAGAACGCTCTCTTGACAGCACGATCTTCTCCTATTCTGAAGTAATGATCTAGCGAAGTCTGTCAGTGGGCTTTCGTTTCGAAGATAACATTGGGTTCGGCAAGTAACCGTTCAGACCAGCATTTTTCCGGATCCTCCAGATGCCATCATTTCTCTGAATAGGTCCCAAGATCTTTCGAAAAACCTTTCTCTCCGCTACCAGGGCCTGATTTTTTCTTTTAGTGTTAGGGACTACGCCTCACAACCATATTTATGTATGTTAAATCGCGAGAGATATTCCTACCGGAGCAGTCTGAAATATATCAGTTACTAGGTATAACTTGTACCTATGTATGTAGGTAAAAATAATGGCTTAGAAACATATAGCAATCTATGACAATGGCTACCATTGAAGTTATTTTATTACTGATTCAACTGATTGTGCGGGATGTAAACAAAATGCCATTTAAGAAGGTCTATTGAAATCGAACAAATAAGCTAGTTGACTATAAAAGTAAAACAATAGTTCGATAAAAACTGCGTAGTTCACGCTGTTTACCGAGAGAATATTATACATTAGTTCATATAACTGTGCTATATACCTAGTCTACTATTTTAACTTTTGTTCCTAGGTGAATACTGCGTACCCAACGTGCTAATCGCTAACGCTACGAAGATCGAAAGTTAAAGTCAAAGCGAGCGGCGAAGTTCACGGTTACATTTTTTAAGCATTTTTTATTGCATTTGTCTTAATAAACTCAAATCTCAGCCAAGAGGCTTAGTAATTATACTAATTATACACATTCTAATCAATTTTATTTTTCCTGCTGATATTCGCCTGATTTATAAATTTCTCTCAGCCTCAACTAGGTAGATATTATTTCCCCAACATCTATTCAACCTAAAACCTTATATACTAATTTAAAAAACAAAGACACGTATCACTATTTTCCCTCTACCCTGATTTCCATTACAGTAATAATCAAATACAAACCGATCTATGCCAGTACCTTTCGCCACGAATTCCAAATGCTTACAGAATTTGACACTAAAGTTCATGAAATCAAGTTTCAGCACTTTTATTTTAAGTACCTAACTGTCTCCTTCGGGCGAACTCTGCACACTTGGCTCATCATTTAGGCCAGCCATACTCAAAGTGTGCTCCGCGGATCCCTAGGGCTCCGCAAAGCCTCTCTGGGGGCTCCGTGTAAATTTTGGTTACCTGATATGCAACTTCAACTTTCGTCCATAAAACCAAATATTCACCAAATGGTTAAAAAAAAAACAGTTTAAGGTGACACCTCACATTAGATCTAATGATTAGATTTAACTAATAGGATTACATTTAATTTAAGGGTTCCGTCAGATATGTTGCTTTCTAAAAAGGTCCCATGGGAAAATAAGTTTGAGAACCGCTGATTTAGGCATCCGACGTGCTTTTTGCGTGCACAACCATAGAGACAATTACTTGAAGTTTGACAACACGATCCGACCTTGAAAGCAGTAGCGCTATTACTATTACTTATTCTCTGACCATGGTTTGTGGTGCCGCCAGTGCGATGCCGCAAGAAAGCACATAGGGAAGCATAGCCGTAACAACATTTTTTTTATTATACCTATATTTGGCTTACACAGACTAGCCGAGGCGAAGACGTGGCATACGATATAACGAGCTCGCCCAGAAGGTGCCTGTTCATTTTTGACCACCCTTGATTTGAAGGTTGTTGGGTTTACACAAGCTGGGACCATTCTTTATTTGTAATTTGACTATACTATAACTGCTATACTAATTGCTTGGTAGGCGATCGGAATAATGCCTCAGATGGCGTGATTTCCCCACCATGTGCGCATTCGCATGGTACCCCCACTTTTCATTCAACCTGTCTATTCACAAACATAACCAAATGGTAAAAACTTTGCGTAAACGCCATAGATACTGTTAACAACCAAAAACATAATATGTGTAAAGTTGCGTTCTATGTCTAAAGGGTCCTAAACAATAAGGACGAATTACTGTTATTACAATTTCAGATGAATACCTACTTATTATGGCACTTGAATAATAATGATCCTTCTGTATGGAAAGCCACATAAGTATTTTTTTTATATAAGTACTAGCTTTTGCCCGCGACTTCGCTCGCGTTAGAAAGAGACAAAAAGTAGCCTATGTCACTCTCCATCCCTTCAAATATCTCCAGTTAAAAAATCGCGACAATTCATCGCTCCGTTTTGCCGTGAAAGACGGACAAACAAACTGACACACACACTTTCCCATTTATAATATTAGTATGCATAGGCAGTAAACGAGCAGACGAGCCGCTTGATGGGAAGCAGTCATCGCCGCCCATGGACAAGGAACCCTTGGGAAACCTAAATACCTGATTCTTGAAGAACCCCATGTCATAGCGCAAGGGAAACACCACAGAACATTTCATGAACAATATTACAGAACTAGAGATAGTTTTTAAACTGGTTACATTAGATACAAGCAAGAAGTTTACTATACTTGTGAATTTCTCCACACTTGCCATCCTGCTTCCTCGTTCCGTGGCAGAATGGGACGGAAGATAAAGATGTTCGTCTCATACTTGTTGAAAGCTTGTGTAAGACTTCTTTCTAATTCGCAATGATTAGATGATTACGCATAGATAGTGTAACGGCCATATTTTCGTCTGATTCTGGACTGTATGGATTTACAATAAGATTGATTTTCAGTTACTCGTAAGGGCTGGTTAGTTTGCGTTTGTTTTTTGCTATTTCGTACGGTACACATTATATATGGACAATTACACATTGTATCGGTAAATGAACTGGGTTTTATATCAGTGAAGATTGAATAACATATATCATCAGGTTTTAAAAGATTTAAAGAGGTTTCCTTAATTTTATGAATATCTATTTTTTATCAGAAGCTGCTTCATCTAACTAGGCTAAGTGGTTTTTACCAAATTAGTCACAAAATAAATATTTTGCTGGTTGCTGGTTTCCCCTCAATTAGTCGTTGTCGTCTTGTTGGCAGCGTAGAATATGTAATTTACACATAGAATAACTATCCTTTAACTTAACATGGTCTTTTTTTCTCAACCCTCTGAAGTGACGTTATCAGACACCTTTGCATTACAAAGTCGCCATTACGATGATGATAATACAATTTAACAATTTACAGGCGCCTCACCACGAGTTTGATACAGACGACACTCGCAAATTCGCTAGCGAATATGTAAGTCAAACCATAGATTAAATATAACAAGATCATACCATCCCATACATTAAAATGCGACCGCCTACGAACGCGCTTACACTCCACCACACATAGATGACGCCACAAAAATGCCTTGTTGCCATCGATTATTTGTAGATTGGCATTAAGTGTCAATTCCGAGCCGTAAATCTATGTCAAAAGTGACACTTAACGACATCATCAAGTATAATCGAAAACTACAAAACTATTTTTTGTGGCGCCATCTATGTGTGGTGGAGTGTAAGCGCGTTCGTAGGCAGTCGCATTTTAATGTATGGGATGGTATGATCTTGTATATTTAATCTATGGTCAAACTCATAATAAACACTAAAGGTCATCATTTTCGGTATCCTTACCTTACATAAATACATCACGTCACGTGTTGCATCAATTTGTGCATACTCCGGTGTGTAGCCGCCTTTAATCTTCCTACATTTTACAGCTAATCGCACACGTGGCATGTAGGTCAGCGTTATCAGTACAAACAATCCCGGCTAATAGGCGTTATCAGGTGAATCTCGGGAGATAACTTATCACGCCTTAGCTTGTGACGCTTCTGTCTCCGACTCTCCACAGACTCGTGTTATTGTGAATATTGTGAATAAGCGTCTGTTAGGCTGATACGGGATAAGACAATTATTGGCTGATATGACACTGACATTTGCGTGTATGTAAGTATATGTATAGGCACATCTCGGACACTGGCGATCAAATATATGAAAGAGGCGCGTTCCTAGCACACATTGTAAACTCGTGTAGGTGAACGCGTACCATGCTTGTGTGAGTGAGATATGACAGGTCGACTGTTCGCGTTTTTGACAGGTGGTAACTGTGAGGTAACCGAGAGGGGGTGGACGGCACTTTCAGTGGGGAGCGGGAGTGGCCATACTGTGAAAATGAAAATGAAATATTTATTTTTCAAGTAGGCATATTACAATGCGCATATGAACGTCAAATAAAGCTACGCCGGCTCTAACCCTACGCCTCAGCCTCGAGAAGTACTCTTTATTATACTGTGGTATAGATGAGTATAATAAAGTGTACGATAGTACTCTTTATTATACTGTGGTATAGGTGAAAAACTTAAGAAAGTCACCTGTTGTGACTGTTGTATGTGTGAGTGACGTGTTCGAATAGAGAACACATATCTTATACTTTTAAACGAGCAATTCTTGTATATTTATTTATTTATTTATTTATTTATTTATATATATATTTATTTACACTGACGATCTCGGAAACCGCTCTAACGATTTCGCAGAAATTTGTTATGTGGGGGTTTTTGGGGGTGAAAAATCGGTCTAACTTATCCTTAGGTCCCGGAAAACGCGAATTTTCGAGTTTTCATGCGTTTTTCTTCGCGCGCCATCTCGTGTGCAGTAGTTGTACTGTTAAGACAGAATTCTTTCGGTCGATGTAAGTACTATTTATTGCAAACACTAGATGGCGACACAGGTCAAGGCTAAAACGAATAGAAAATACACTATTTGAGTTTTTGTGGCGAAATGCGCCCATCTCGTGTGCAGTAGTTGTGTTGTTAAGGCTGAGAATTCTTTCGCTCGATGTAGGTACTATTCATTTTTGAACTAGATGGCGACACATGTCAAGGATAAAATCGGTTGCCCAGATATTGTATTTAAAATTAGTAACACAAACAAAACAAACGCCTATTCGAACGTCACTCACATATGTATACAACAGGTGACTTTCTTAAGTTTCTCACCTATATTTTATTAACCCCCGACTTAAAAACGACGAGGTGTTATAAGTTTGACGTGTCTGTCTGTGGCATCGTAGCTCCCGAACGGATGAACCGATTTAGGACTAGTTTTTTTTTTGTTTGAAAGCCCAACGAATTAGTCTGGAGTGTTCTTGCCATGTTTCAAAATCGGTCCACTATGTCGAGGTATTTTTTTTTTTAAATTTTTAATTTCACAAAATTAACCACAGTTAGGTTATGCATCTTGCTGACCTACGTAAATTATACCTAAATTCTTATAAGATTAGATTAGATTAGATATATTTATTTCACAACATGATTACAGTACAAATTACATTTATGTAAATTTATAAGAATCTATATTGTGATCGTCAAAAAATATTCAAATAACAAATAATAATAATAATAATCAGGATCGATCTATTATCACTGACAGGACTATTGTAGCCAATAAGCCTGACATTGTGATAATAGATCGACTGCAACGCCGGGCAGTGCTCGTTGACATCACCATCCCCCATGATGAGAATCTCGTGAAAGCCGAGAAGGACAAGTCCAGTAAGTACCTAGACTTGGCTCACGAGATAACCGCCATGTGGGATGTTGAATCAACGATCATTGTTCCGATAGTCGTTTCAGCGAACGGTCTCATAGCGAAGAGTCTCGACCAACATCTTAAGAGACTCTCGCTAGGTGGCTGGATCAAGGGCCAGATGCAGAAGGCGGTGATCTTGGACACAGCGCGGATAGTTCGACGGTTCCTCTCTCTGCAGCCCTAACCACCGGCAGCTTGGGCCCTGCCCCGCTGCTGGCGGCACCCTAGGCTAGGTTTTTTATAATATGTTTATATGTTTTTATATTGTTTTGTAAGTGTTTTTTTATTTTACTTTTATACTCATATTGTAAAAAACCTAATCTAAGAAAAGAGATAAATAAAGGAAATAATAATAAGTAGAACCAAAATAAATAAAGGAAATAATAAGTAAATATATTCAAATAATAAATCTTGAGTTCACAGTTCGCCAACGTTCAACATACCAACATTACCAACAAATGGTTTACTGGAGGAGTGAGGAAACTAAGTTTGGTCAAAGCACAAAGTTTGGAGCTAACCCGCCTGTTTACCTTTGAGTTTCTGAACCCTAACAAGCATAGAGTTGGTGTAACAAGATAGTTCATTGTGTAATACGGTTTTACGCAAGTTGTTTTTGCTTTTAGTCGAAAAGTTGATTATGTTGCAAAGGGATTCTTTGACAACTTTTGGGAAATCTTTTTTTTTTCCATGAAATACAGTATGGGGTTCTTCAAAAAAGAAGTGTAAAAGTTTCTAATGGGTCAGCAACGCGGATGTGACACCCCTTGAGTCGCAAGCGTCCATAGGTTACGGTAACCGCTTTCCATCAGGCGGACCGTATACCTGTTTGCCACCGACGTGGTATAAAAAAACTTAAACTTGCGCTTTTCATGTAAGAAAATTCAACTCAATAGACCAGACTATCAACACTTTCGTTTAATATAGACTAAGGGACGGTTGCATCAACCATATTTGACAGATACATCATCGTCAAGCAGTAGACGTCTATGGAACTTCCCATCAGTAGCGGCTGGTCCATACAAGCCGATTCCCACCGGCTTGCCCAAAATTGATTACCTAATGTTAAGGTAGGTTTCTTTTGCTCAGTGTCGCCTAGCAGAAATTTTCACCAGCCGCCACTGCTTCCCATACAATAAAATTTAACGAACAGTTTAACGGTGACAGACGGTTTGATGCAACCGGCCCTAAAAAACTAACCTTAAAAAGTTCTAGTATTTCTGTCGGTTTAGTTTATTTACCATCGAGATTCATCCTTTAAGTCTAAAACCGGGTTAGAATGCGTTCTCACTGTTACGCTATTGTGGCGCGATGTTTGGACAAGCGTCGCACAACACGGGCTTGTTTCACAAACAACGTTTACTGGGAAACATCTGCTCAGCTCGACGGAATTATCTAGATTTTTACATTTTTGTTTTCCCCAATATACAGTCAACCAATTGGAACCCTAGGCCACTCTACAACCATGTCAAAATGACAAGCAGTAAGACATTTCTTACAATCTGATTTATAACGTCACTATGACATAGTTCTGCAGTGGCCTAGGGTTCCAAATGGTTCAAAGTATTCTTTGTCAAAGCCGTCAAGCTCGTCACGCCATCTCTGACGAGGTCTACCACGACACCTTAGAATTTTTTGTACCCAACGTGTGGCTGTCTTGGTCCTCATGGCAGCCGGTCGACTTCAGGGGATAGGGTTACGTGAAAGAATTTGAGGGAGGCTTTTGCCTAGCAGTGGGACATTATGGGCTCTTAATCTATACTAATATTATAAATGGGAAAGTGTGTGTGTCTGTTTGTTTGTCCGTCTTTCACGGCAAAACGGACTACGGAGCGACGAATTGACGTGATTTTTTAAGTGGAGATAGTTGAAAGGATGGAGAGTGACATAGGCTAATTTTGTCTCTTTCTAACGCGAGCGAAGCCGCGGGAAAAAGCTAGTAATAAAATAAAAGTAAAACGCATATAACTATTTTCATACTAGCTATGACAATGAGGACCAGTGTGCATAGCCGAATGCATAAACGCTCACGAAACGCTCACGATAATATCTCTTTCGTAGCTATCTATCTCTATCGCTCTTGCGTATTGGGGCGACAGAGCCAGACTACCTTTCTGCGGCGTTTCGATTTCGTTTCGCGTCGCAGAGCCATTCGGCTACGAGGCTTGATCTACCTTCAACCCATCAACAATCTACAAGGCCAATTCGATAGAGCCATTACGGTAATCGTCTTTACCTGTAATTACGATGGCACACCTATGTAATTACTGGACAGAGTCAATAAGAAACATCTGATTACATATGGATGGGATTTTGTCTATTTTATAAACTGAGAAGGAAATGTTTTTAGATTGTATCAATAGACTTAGAAAAAGCGCTCTAAATTAAACACGTATAAATAACATTTTCTAACCTACTACCTATCCAAAGGAATAGAAAAGCTGAGGTACTATAGAAAATCCAAAGGTTTAACAAGTTTTATTTTATTCCCAAAAGATTATCCTGTGTGACTCTGTCGATGCTGTATCGAAAGTAGTGCTAAGAACACAAAATCATTTATTTAAAATCTGAGTGTCATATCATTAGCATTTTTGTGACTTTCTCTATCTATGTGTGTATCTCTGTAAAAAATATTTCTACTTTAGTTTAAAATATTCTAGTTATTTTTTACAGACTGTCACCTCTTTAGTGTTTTTTTACCGACTTCAGCCTTTATTAATCATTAACATAGTTAAGAAAAATCCTTGTTATTTCAAACTAAAATGTCCTTTTGGCACCACGATGTTAATTTGAGAAGCACGACCCATTGTTTACATAAACATTGTTCTGGAAAGTTACCTAGTCACTTCTTTGTTTCTTAGCAAATATATTAATAAACCATTTTGTAAATAGGGAACTACTTAAGAACAAGAATTATTATAAACACGAATTTAACTCTGTCAGTCTGTTCCTTCTTCACTCTGAAACCGCTAAAGCTAAGCCGATTTTGATATAATTTTGTATGGAAATAGAGGAGAGATATTAGGAAACCTAATAATCCTAATTAGTAATCAAGAAGGTAATTTGTAAGAATACAGTGTTTACTTAGAACAGATTGTTATTTAAACAATAAGGTTTACACATTATTATATTCTTTTAGTTATAATTCTTTAAATTGTAATTTTTCATATTTATCTGATCCTATTTTTATTGTATTGAATGTTGTTGTATTTGTAATTTAAATGATGTCATTATTATTGTCTGCGTGGCGCATTAGTTTGTCACTGTAATATCATGTATGTGTTCTATTAAATAAATTTATTAAATAAATAAAAATTACATATATCATACATCATTATGTATTATATAATAAATAACAAAGAGACGTCAATTGACATGAATGGCATGGCTCCGGCCCGATATCAACTTTAGTGCATTCCTAGAGGGTACAAATTGACGCGCCGCAGATAAGCGTGGTGTTATTCAAAGGGGTATGATTTCCAATCACCCAGTTTGACTAAGCATAGGTACAGTGTTGTCACATACAATTTGAACAAAATGGTAGACCAGGGTGAAAAAATAGGTAGAAACTGGTAGAATTAGAAACGAAAAATAGGTAGATCTACCTGTTTTAATACCATCTAAGGTAAGTCCAGTTTTAATGATTAAAAATGCTTCTAAACTATTAAAAATATATTTATTGGTTTACTTGGTGAGTTCTTTATGGTGTTTATACATGTTTTTGTTAAAATATTTTAAACACAAGCTAACGTCTCCGAGAGCTGCCACTGTCAGGCTGTCAGAAGTGTCAGTGTCATGTCATTGTCAAATGACACTGTCACTGTCACTACCAGGCTGTCAGTGTCAAAACTGTCAAACATCAAGACTTTCAAGCTGACAGCCACAGATTATTCACTAAACACGTTCCGATTTAAGTAAAATGCTGTAATTATAAGACAGGTAAAACTTAATTTCGTAACACGCATGGAGAATTTTCTACAATAGTAATATTTTAGAAAATAGGTAGATTTAGGACCGAAATAGGTAGACAGGTAGACGGGAGGCAAAATAGGTAGATCTACCTATAAATAGGTAGATGTGACAACACTGCATAGGTAATATAGGTATATCCATCCACTGGTATGCAATAACGCATCAGTCTCGATATTACCAAGGGGCTTGCACTTGGTATGAAATTGCTACGCTATTGTATACAATGGAAACAATATTTGATGGCCGTTCAGATAGGGTTGCCAGATGGTGGTGGATTCTCCCGATTTTTTGCATGTCCTGTCCTCCCGACTCACGAGGAAATGAAAAATTTCCCGGAAAACAACCGAAGCGTTGCTGGGGGCCGATTTTTGAATCTCACGGCGTTCGAATTCAGAAAATTGACACCGAAATTGCCTACTATTTTCAGTGACAGTTTTCTGAATTCGAACGCCGTGAGATTCAAAAATCGGCCCCCTGATCCGGATATGTCAAAAAAATCTTAACACAAACTAAATAACTTTAAATATTTTACATTTCCCCGTGTAGTGACGGGTTAAGAATTTCACCACCCCCTTTCTTCCCGTGGGTGTCGTAGAAGTCGACTGTGGGATACGGGTTAAATTGTGGCGTAGGCGAGAGGCTGGCAACCTGTCACTGCAATGTCACAAATGTCACAATTTTCGTTTTCTTTCAACCCCTTTTTGCCAAGAGTGGCACTGAAACTTGAGTAGTTCATGTGCTCTGCCTACCTCTTTATGGGATACAGGCGTGATTGTATGTATGTATGTATTTTACATTTCCCGAGAAAATTACCGAAATCCTGGAAAATTTACCCTTTGTTAGATATTGGAATAGTTTGATCTAGCATCCCTACTTCCAAAGGGTAGTTAGCATGAGGGGAAGGGGGTCTTCAAACGTATATAAACAGTTGAGCAAGGGGGCTAATTGAATTTGGTTTGCTTTGAGAGAGGGCTTTAGCGAACTTGAAAGTTTTGTTTAGAGTGGGTGCAAATTTGGTAGATATGGCATAGAAGGAACTCTGGATTTCGTGATTTTCAATGTGGCAATATCATTAATAATGTCAAAAATCTCTCAAATTACATGTTTATGTCGGGGTGGCGAAGTCGAGGCCATTATCTTTACCGCTTCTGGTATTTAAATATTCTAATTAACCACTCAAATGTGACAAATGTACCAACTATATCACCGATTCGCTAATACAGACTAGAAACAGAATAGACTACACATAACCATAACCGCAATGGTCATTCTCGTTTCGGTAATATGTAATGTAGCTTTATTGACGGCTTCCTCACCAATTGGCGAGTGGAACGAACGTGGAAGATTTTGGGTATGTGTAAAGTCTGTAAACCCATAAAACCACATTTTACCTAAAGTCTTAACACTTTCGAAACCGGGCTCTACGCGGCGCTACGACATTTTCGCTACATACGGGGAAACCCATGTAATCGGCTACGCTTCTACGAGCGGTGTGCCCGACAGTCGGGTTCTTGGTAGCGAAAGTGTTAATATATTATATATAGCTATAGTAACATAGCCGTATAGCGAGACCTGTCTGTCAGTTTACATGCTCATTTCGATAATATTTGACGGCTTTCTCACCCTTTCTGAGACCGGATCCGTCAGAGCGTGCAACGAATGTGGAAGATTTTGGTACGAGTACTACCAGTGTGTAAAGGCTCTAAACCCATAAAAACAGTTATATATACCCACATTTAACATTTTGTCTGTAGCGAGATCCTAGTCTGTCATTATATTCTCGTTTGGGAAATATTTAATGTGGCTTTATTGACGGCTTCCTCACCAATTCTCAGACCGGATCCGTCTGTGCGTGGAACGAATGTGGAAGATTTTGGGTAGCTTACAAGTGTGCAAAGTGCAAACCCAAAAAAGTCCATTTACATTCTTTTAAATATTATTTATTTAATCTTTAATACAATTAAAACGCGAGATTCTGATAAAATGGTCCTTATAGAACACAACCTCTAATGCGAATTGCGAAACCCACAATTATTTATGCCTATGTCAGGGCAAAAGACATCACATCATGTCAAGTGTGCAATGCACTAACACTATTATGTGTTTCAAGACTTTTTAGGCGTATAACCACAAAATTAAAATTTTGAAAAAACCCCCGGCCGCGACATAGTGGACCGATTATCTTGAAACATGGCTAAGAACACTCCCGACTAATTCAGCTTTGAAACAAAAAAAAAACTAAATCTCAATCGGTTTATTCGTTCGGGAGCTACAATGCCACAGACAGACACACACACAAAAAGACAGACACGTCAAACTTATAACACCCCGTCGTTTTTACGTCGGGTGTTAAAAATAGTAGTCGGTGTCAGTATTTTATTATCAAAATATTTTTTGTGTAGGTACAGTCAAGTTTAAAAATATGGGTGTGCAAATTTGGTCAAAAATATATCCCATTGCTCTAGGTATGTCGACGAATCGGATATCAGCTATGGAACACATTTTTAGGCAACTTTGATGCATCCATATCTTAGACTATAACAAATCTAATTTATCATTATCATTATTATCCAGAATACGTCTTTCAATTACGAGATATATGTGATTATATTACAATCACACTGTTATCACTACAAACATACTGATAAGAAAACCACATGCAAAGAAAATTACTACTTATGCAAGATTATCTTACTGGCACAGTCGGCATCAGATATATCGTATCATCATATTTTTGCGCCTCTTTTTCTTAAGACGCTACAGGCGCGAAAATGCTAAAATGGAAAGGCACCCCTTGCAATTTGGGAATTTTAGTAAAATACTAGTGTTATTAACTAGATCTATCGAAAAATTATTATGTCAATTTATACACCTGCCAAAATTACAGTTAAATCAACCTATCTCAAAAACTATAAGAGATACTTTGATCAAACCAAAAATCGTTGAAAGAGTTAATTAGCATGCATCACCTCTATTTTTTTTAGAATTTTATACCCCGTAGTTATAAAAATAGAGGGGGGGGGACATACTTTTTACGACTTTGAGAGCTGATATCTCAAAAACCGTTCACTTTAAGAAAAATGTTTTTTAGAAAACTTTATATCATTTTAAAAGACCTTTCCATTGATACCCCACACGGGTATGTACATCGAAAAAAAAATTTTCATCCCTCAGTTACATGTATGGGGGGCCCCACCCCAATTCTTTTTTTTACTATTTAGTGTCATAATTTTGTAGCGGTTCATACAACACATATTCCCATCAAATTTCATCACTGTAGTACTTATAGTTTCCGAGTAAATCGGCTGTGACAGACGGACAGACGGACAGACGGACAGACGGACATGACGAAACTATAAGGGTTCCGTTTTTGCCATTTTGGCTACGGAACCCTAAAAATTGCCCATTCAGAACAACTCAGATAAAAGATATTGCGAAAAAATCTTTTAAATCGAAGTTCCGCTCTCGACTGTTCCTCCTTCAAAACCTAATCAATCATAACGAAATCTGAATAACAATGAAATAATTTGTGTCGGACCGCTTAGGTTTTTTGGCTAATTTGGCCAATTTAGAATACCACACCTTTTTTATGAAATTTAATCACAGGGGTCACTTTTGGGGGTAAAATTGAAAATTAAAAATCAAAGTTATTAAAACTATATTGTGTTACATATCAAATGAAAGAGCATTTTATCAGCATCTGAAATATATTTTTTTTTATATTTTTTGTTTTGGTAATTTAGAAGTAATTTAAGAAAATAAGCAAAAAATGACCATTCCCCCCTCATCTCCGAAACTACTTAGCGTAAAATTTTCAAAAAAATACACGAGATAGCCCTCTCCCTGTAGATTACAGGAAAACCTATTAGAAATCTACAGTCAAGCGTAAGTCGGACTTAAGAGAAAAAAACTCAGATTACGAATTTCACTCACTGCCGCTGCAAGTAGTTACTAAACGTCTTAAAATTGTGTAAGCGAGTTGGACAGGTATAAAGAAATTCATTTCTGTCTTTTTCCTTTTAGAACTTGTTCAAATTTTTTTTCATTTGTACAAAATGACTTAAGTTCCTACTAAAAAGGAGGCGCTTAAGACTGTTTATAAATTGACTGAGCAAAATTTTATTCAAATCGGTCCAAAAAAAGGTGTCTGTTGACGAAAACATAGAATTTGTGCCACCGAAAGCCCAAATCTGAAGTCCATTTTGCTCTATCTCTTATTGTTTCCGAGATATATATGTAAAGTCTTGAAAGTGCGAAACGTTAACTTTGCCATCATAGTCGTTCAGGCGCTCATGAGTACTTTGTATGGAAAAGTCGAAAACCGACTCGCACTTGACCAATGTTCATAGAACGTTGTGGTTTTTTTTTATTAGCAAAAATGACTTAAGCGCCTTCAGAAGTGCAGGTGCTTAAGACCGTTTGTAAGTTAAAGTTAGCTGTGATGGCTCAACGAAGAAAGATTTCAATATCCTACTTATACATATTTCATTAATTTAACTATACAGTTTTTATTACTGAAGCCAAGCGTTACGTTAGCTATTGCTATTGAAAGGAAAACATGTGTATAAAGCTTGAAACAAATTATGGAACGCGTCTGACGGACGCGGCTGACGCCCTCGACTGTTTCGTTTGTCCCTTTCCGACGTATTGGTGTGATAGAAAGGAACAAACGAACTTTATCGGCTGGATACTTTAGTGTATGAATAAGGGTGTTAAAATTTATAGCTACGAAATTTTACATAAAACACCTACTTTAAAATAAAATAAAAAATGTTGACTTTTGTTAACATTATAAAAGACCTCACGCAAGCTGTGCTAATTAGTTCGCGAATTCGTCGAGAGGTGGCGCTAAACACAATTATGCTCATTAGAGAACCTTTTTTGCGGCATAATCAATAGCGTCTTAAAAATACGAATATCAAAAAAATCAAAACGGTCCGACACATAAAAATAACATTAATCTGTGTTGCAAAATCATTGCTCTATCTTCAAAAATCAGGGAGGAAATAGTCGAGAGCGTTTGTATGGAGAATTGACCCTTCCTGTATCGTCTTAATTCCGCTTTCAAAGCGTTCACATTCATCGCCAAATAATCCATATTTGCGATAATTACACGAAGGAGATCACTTATCAACAGGTAAATTAAAGAAATTATAATTTATGTCACAAAGCCCGCCAAAACTACTACTACTGAGCCGCGTAGTAGTCGACGCGGCGTCAGGCTTTTACAGTTGGCCCGACGCGACGCTCGCGACGCTAGACAAGTAGTAGCGTATTCCGATATTTTTGAGATATTTGGCAGCTCCGATATAATTGATGGCCACTGTACACAGTATAATAGCATTGTGGATCCTTGGCCTGTATATTAAGAATTGCATATGAATTAGTTATTATGTCATTTAATAGTGACAACACATATGCGATAGATCATTTACATGACATTAACTTGTGTCTGTGGTTATAATGGGCTTTATTTATTTCTAACATTTATTAATTATAAACTTATTATAATAAAATGCTTGTAGTGCCTATAGAAAATGACTAGTCAAGGCTTCTATGTTTATACCTAACATATGAAGCCATCAGTGGCGGCTGGTGAAAATTACTGCTTGGCAACACTGAGCAAAAATATATCTACCTTTACATTAGGTACTTTTACTAGTCATCAATTTTAGGCAAGCCTGTGGGAATCGGCTTGTATGGACAGCCGCTGCTGGTAGCCATACAACTTTGCTATTTACGCGTATTTATTTTTCTATTTATGACCATTTAATATTATTTCATTTATAATTTCCACATTAAAAGAAAACAGTATTAGGTATCCATAATCCCTACATAATTATTGAGTAGGAATAATCAAACTATGATCATGTACAAATTATGTGATATTCCATGTTTAAAGGATCTTTATGCTTCATCTGCAATAAAGACAAATTTCTACTATAATTTCAGATGAAATCATCCTTATTGAACTGGATGCAAAAATACCCTTTTTGCATGGAAAGCCACATTGTATCATAGATTAAATTCCCCAGTACCAGTGCTAGAGGTCTCCCCTATTCCTGTTGCTAGTGATTTCCTGCCAATCTATACTGTATAAAACTATAAAACAGTTCCTTTTTAGGGTTCCGTAGTCAACTAGGAACCCTTATAGTTTCGCCATGTATGTCTGTCCGTCCGTCCGTCCGTCCGTCCGTCCGTCCGTCCGTCCGCGGATAATCTCAGATAATCTCCAATATGTAACAAAGTGCAAAAATAAAAATGGAAAAAAATGTAACACTAAAAAGTGGGGGCTGATATTTTTTTTCTTCCAACCCCAACGTGTGAAATTGTTGGATAGGTATTTAAAAATGAATAAGGGTTTACTAATCGTTTTTTGATAATATTAATATTTTCGTAATCGCTCCTAAAGGAAAAAAAGTAGAACTTTATAAAAAAAATCATAAAAGTAGACTTTATAAAGACTTTCTAGGAAAATTGTTTTGAACTTGATAGGTTCAGTAGTTTTTGAGAAAAATACGGAAAACTACGGAACCCTACACTGAGCGTGGCCCGACACGCTCTTGGCCGGTTTTTATATGTATGTATATGTAGGTATGTTCAATGACTAAGTACCTTCTATACCTAACTACTAAACAATTGAAGGCAGGAGAAGGACTTTGTATTAGGAAAAACATCACTTCAGGTAATGTAAGGATCCACTACTTATAAAAATGAATTATTTAAATTCAATGGTGGGAAAAGTTATTTCACAATTTTAAATAACTTTTCCTTCTATGAGGAAAGTCTGATGGAAATACAAATAGCAGTACCTTACCTAGGCCCAAGCCCAATCCTCCACAATCTCTAATCTAGATAATTTATTTTAAGATTTATTACTTACTAGCTTTTACCCGCGGCTTCGCCCGCGTAATAAAAGTATTCATTAAGATTTTCATTTGGATCCGTAGGGACCGTAGGTTTCTCTGTAGGTATATTTATCTGCGATTATTTCGATTGCACATAATACTTTTGCTTGCAATGATTGTAGAAATATTACACATCGACCACAGCGTAGGTAATTCTATATACGCTGGGGAAACCTTTATAAACATCCCACATAGCCCGTATTTCGACACTATGATCGGTGGGTAAAAAGTACTTTTTTCTATTATCCCTTACAATTTTTTACATTTTGCTTATACTTATCGCAAACGTAATCTTCAAACAAGCAAACAACGATCGTCTTAGAGCACATTGATTGTAAGAGACCGCCGACCGATTATCCGTATCCCTCTAACGATACCCATATTATCCGTATCCGTATCCGTATCCGTATCGCTATTGCTAACGGCTCACCCACGACATTGGTCTAAGCGCTATCAGCTAACGCTACATTGGAGCGAGACTAGCGATGGGACTTTTCATCGCACGTATGGCTGCCGCTCACCGCTGTCGCTCTTAGACCAATGTCGTAGCTGGGCCGTTACGCTATCGCTATCGCTATCGCTATCCCTATCGCTATCCCTATCGCTATCCCTATCGCTTTCCCTATCGCTATCCCTATCGCTATCCCTATCCCTATCCCTTATCAAGACGTTTAATGATATAACACTTTAAGTTCTCGCGCTTTGTACACATATTTAAAGTCACATACAGGTCGAACGCGATTAATTAACATTATTTTTACCTTTTTTCCCAACGTTTCGGCCAGGTTGCACTGGCCGTGGTCGCGGAAGAGTGACATCCCAGCAAAATGTCACCGGAGATGTAAACAACACAAAACTACCCGATATTAATTTATATAAATGTTCGGGGTAGACAAATAAATATAATCTACCCGCTTTTAGTTAATGTTTATTTCCCACCATGTTTATTTTAAAGGTAAAAATAATGTTAATTAATCGCGTTCGACCTGTATGTGACTTTAAATATATGTTTAATGATTTCTTATCAAGTGCTAAAATATAAAGTTTCATGGTTTTATCATTTAAAATTAAGAAATCCCATACAAACTTTCAACCTCTTTTTCAACCCCTTCATCCCTTTTTTTCGAAATGAAAAGTAGCCTATGTTCTGTCTCAGGGTCTAAAGATTGTCTGTTCCAAATTTCATCAAAATCGGTTGCGTGGTTTAAGCGGGAAAGCGTAACAGACAGACAGACAGACAGACAGACAGACAGACAGACAGACAGACAGACAGACAGACAGACAGAGTTACTTTCGCATTTATAATATTAGTATGGAGTATGGATAGTATGGATTACCAAACCAACTGATTATCTTATAAATATGTTCTGGCTAGTTCCAGAATGTTTTATATAATTTATTCACTCCAGGTATTGGCTGTTGTATTTCTATTATTGCTATGTATTTTTCATGTCACGCTTAATCTTGAAAGCACCAAGCAAACAAGTAACTTTTTGAACTTTGTTTTTGAAAGAAATCAACTCTTATTTTAACCATTTCCATAGTGCAATAAATTATAAATATAATGTATTTAAACTGTAAACTCACCTGGCGGGCTATCGGTGAGTATAGTAATTCCGGTGGGGTCAACATGCGGCGGGAACGCCTCGTACATGTCGGCCTCCTCTTCCAGCACTGCCGACAACATGGCTGGCATCACTACACAACACAACACTACACAGTCCTGGCTGCCTCGGGCTCACGCGCATGAGCCCGCCCGAGCCATTGCCGGTCTAGGTCAAATCTTGCTGCACCATCTTCAAGTCTGCAAAAAATTAATTGTATGAGACAGTATTCATAAAGACTACTTGAATGGCGACTATGTGGAGAGAAACATCATCAAAAAAGATTGCAGATGCGTAGGGCTGACAATATCAAAAGGACTGCTGGGAGGAAGTGGCTCCAGATCGCACAGAACCGTGATGAGAACGCATGATGAAGGCGGCCTACACCCAAAGGGTAGAATCATGCTGAAGAGAGAGAGACAGAGAGTATTCATATACTTTCTAGACTTTGGGAGAACTGGGGGTAGGTAGAATAGTAGCACTTGTTTTTCATTAAGCCTGTGATACACTTGCCAGTAACTTAAACAATTGACAAAAGCATAGTAGCTTATAATCCGGGTGGAGTAATAGTTATCTGCTGATAGCATAAGTGCTGGCTCAATTTCAGGGTTAGAGGCAATGGTCACTTTTTGTAGGGTAAGAATTTTTAATAATTTATGGACAAGAATCTTTTTATGGAAAAATGTGCATTTCATGGATCATTATATGTTATGCAAATCTTCTCTAAAACTTTCTTCAGATTATTCACTAGAGGGTATTTCAAAACACTCCTGATTTTCATCCCGTTGTACACAAGAAATGATTACTGATGAATGTTACTAAATATTTGATGAACAAAGTGGTTAATTGGCAAGCTTGTCTGATGAAACCATTCTAGATTATTCATGTTGCAATCTTATTAGCAAATTCTCACTAAGCAATAAAAAATGTCTTACACATTAGACCTCTATAGCAAGGCGCACTCACAGACTGAGTTATCAACACTAATCAAATCATTACACCAGATAAGTGACTGGCTGATTCAGTTACCTAATTGATTATAATTAAACCTTGTTTGGATCAGCTGATCCCAGCCGCTGCCAGCACTTGACATGTTAAAGCTATTTTAAGAACCCAGCTTCAATGTCAACTCAACTTTTACTGCAGAAAGGACTTACCGCAATCCTGGCGGTAAATGGTACGGAGGAGGGCTTGCGACTCCGTAGTTACTGCTTTAGGGTACCCCAGCGACTAAGGCCCGAGCCCGAGCGCTCCCGGACCGACGCAATCTCGATTAGGATAATAGCTCCCGACCGTCGCTTTGTCACTTAAACGAACCACACTGAACAGTCTGAACATCACTCGGCATCAATAACTGACCATACGCACTCATACATTGTATTAAAAGATCAATTTCACTGATAATTTCGACTTTGTTAATCGAATTATCGTTATGCCGTTTGTGTCAGTGATTATGTCTTGCGATTGATATGTGCGAATAGTTCGAATTCGATTTTTGCGGGGAAAAAACTTCGGTTAGCCCGGTCGACAATGCGAAATAACACGTCCGCGATTTGTGGGAACGCGAGTACTCGCTCTCGCGCGGTCGTCGCTCGGAATGCCATAGACTTTTGACATAGACGTGTCAGCTGTTTCTGCCTACAGTGAAATATGGGGGTTTGATGTTGCAAAAAAATGATTCACCGTTTTTGTGGTTTTTATTGTCTTTTTCAAGTGCAATTTATAGGACATTCGTCTATTTCAATTCAAGGCATTGATAATAATATAAGCAGTATAAGCTGGCAAACACAACTTGTCTGTTAATAAGCAATAGGAAAATTATATTCTTTTTATTTTGCAAATAAATTATTAATTTGAAAGTCATTAAACATAGCATGAATCTGTCAGGCACAGATCTCTGGCTAAGCTCCAAATGCAAGAAATTTGAACTTTTTCTTGTGACAAGCTTGTTTGACCAACTATACCGACCCAATAAAATTATACTCTTCAAACTACACACAAACACACAGCATACGCGCTGGTACTTTTGAAAGTTTTGAGTTGGGACAATTGGGACGGTTTTTTTATATCAAGTTCACGAAAAACATGTTTTTTTTACTTCGATATTCTTTGATAGATATGTGATATGATATGAAAATACGGCATTTATCGCGAAACATAAAATTATAGAAAATAAATGAGCACGCTATACCTGCTCACATACTAAAGTTTTTTTTAATAGACTATGCTGTGTTTATTTATACTCAGCTTTGCGTTGAATGAAGGTCAAACCGCTTATCAATATTTAGTATCAGTGTTAAAGTAAATACTTTCGTCCTATCTGTTTTGTTTGTATAATATGCATAATCTTAGGATTTTGTACTCTTTTTCAGCAGGTAAAAGTGAAGTTTGGTTTAACTAGTACAGAAAGTGCTTTCTTGAGGCGATGAGCATTATGATATAATATATATATGTTCACATTTCCAACTGTCTTAATAAATGCATATTTTACTAATTTATACTCATAAGTTTAATTACCCGATCCACCTAAGGCCAAAAATTATTGTTTACAATATGAACATTTCCCTTATTTTCTGGAATCTGGCAACATGCAAATATTCGTTCATGACAACGGGATAGTTGTATTTGGAATACAGCGTGAGTGACAAGGATACACAGAATTCTGAACATCAAACGAATACGTTTCAAATTATAATGTTGATTATTAAATTAATTATTTACATAAACGCTATCAACTGTGTTTGATTAATTAACAAAAATTTAATTTATTTGTCATTGTATCGATTGTTTGCATTTCAGTAGGTGTGTATAGCAACATTGCAAAACCATAGACAAATAAGTTACGAAAATCCTACTATTTGGTAGAAAATTCAATGAACGCTAAGGCCGGCAAGAGACAGTCTGAAAAATTCATAATCTTGAAAAAGATTAGTATGCAACCTGTCAGTTCAAACTGACAGAATTTTCAGATTGAACTGACAGAAGCTTACAAATCTTTTTTAAGATTATGAAATTTAAGACTGTCTGTGGCGTGCCTAAAGCAAAACCACAAACAAACATACATGTATATAATATAGACTGTCAAGCAAATCTTGCCACTAAATAAAAACATGCAATTCCAATTTTTATTTATTTATTTAAACTTTATTGCACAAAATTTAAAATGTACAAATGGCAGACTTATGCCAAAAAGCATTCTCTGTCAGTCAACCATAGGGCCAAACAGAGATTCATACAAATGGTATAGAGAGAAAACAAAAAGGTGATTAATTCAAAATAAAAGCAAAATTATGTATTAGACTTTTACAAATATAGATATTTATAATAAATATTTTAAACATTACATGTAATACATACAATAAAATAGAGCATGTCTGATGTTTAGAGGGAGTGGATTTTAAAGGTGACTAGCCTGGACGCCGAAAGATTTTTTTTTATTGACAAGAGGCAGCAATCTTTTTTTTTTGCAATTGTAAATTAGTATTTTATGCAACTGGTGTTCAAAAGAGGTCAAAAAACTCAGAGACGCGTGGCGTAGGTAAAAATTTTATGGCGAAGCTAAAAATTGTTAATAAAGACGCCACAACTATTTTTTACTTAGTTAAACAACGTTGCATATAATACCTTTCTACGTACATGCACTTACTTTTTTTAATAGTTTTCTTAAATAACTTTCGTGAAATACACATTGCTTTCCTAGATTTTGGTGCAAGGGCTAAGGCAATTTCCCCAAAGTATGTATCAATGAATGATTGTTTGTGTGTCAAAATAAATCGAGAAAAGGCATTACAAACATATGAACAATGTAACAACATATATTTGATGGAAAAAGTGAACATCCTTTAAGGTATCTTTTTAGTAGTACATGATAGCCATAGTCTTGACTAGTCAACTCATCACATGGTAGTAGCATTTTTATACTTTACGTGGCAACATTATTTTTCTGACGGCTGTCACTGTCAACGTCAGATTTACTTTCGTCATGTCACTTGTGTTTGTGAAATAGTTGCTTATAGAAAGGAATAATAAGCATACAGCTGCAATATTTTACATTATATCGTCTAAAAGAAAACCAACCTTGATGTAAAAATGCCATTAAACAAAACTGAAGCACTAAAAGGTTCGTATTAATCGGGACTACAGGCGTTTACTGTGTAACTTTTATAGGGCTTCTCAAAAATATTTGTAACTTGTTTACAGAAACTGTGACAGTGCTAATAAATGCTATAGGAGATAAGGAGAACTCAGTCAACAATGTTGTCATAAAGTCCCTTACGAAGATAGCGAATAACTACCCGAATGAAGTGATCGATATATTCTGTGATTATTACAAGAATGCGACATTCGTCAGTGGTACACATTTGGGAAATATTGTGAAGTGAGTATTTATTTTATTACTTTATAAACTGAGTGAGTTGCATATTTCCTTGAAGTATTGGTTACCTACAGGACTATGTATTTAAATGCTTACTTCTGATTATGGTCCCAATAGATCATTAAGTCTATAAAAATACCTGTAACTAACTCTCTTTTGGTATTTGGACCAGGCTCCAAACAAAGTTGCCCATGGTCCCAGTGGCAACTATACGGTCTTCCTACCTCACAACCCATGTAATAAATAAATTTTATTCTAGTCATTTTATTGTTAGACCAAAGTTGCGGTTTTAGCAAATAATAATATCAGACCAAAGTTCAAGGTAAAATCTGAGTCTCTTAACTGGAACAATTACTATTTATTGTAATGTACGAGTCCTTGTAATATTTTCCCCTCCGTTTAAGCCACAAGAGAAAAGCTAATTATTAAGGTCCTAGGTAATGTAATAGGTAAGGACTTCATACAATTTATTTGCGGCCGAGAATCTCGGTCGGACCTCACTAATAAGAATAAAAACAACTCTTTAGTCTTTATCCTTATCTCTCTTTGTTAGTGATTATTGTTTTATTTAAGCTTTAGGGTTTTCACAGCATTGTATTTTTATACTATGTCGTGGCAAACAAGCCTACTGTCCACCTGATGGAAAGCTTGCATAACCTATGGACACCTGCAACTCAAGGAGAGTCACATGCGTGTTGCCAACCTATTAGAAACTTGTACATTCCCTGTTGCAAGACCTTTTCCTTTTGCTTTTGTAAAACTAAATTGAGCATTCACTATGGCTGGGCGTTGCCAAAGATGGTAAGACTGTCAGCTGTCCCCTCCCCCTTTACAACTAAAGTACATTTACTTTGTACCTGTCCTTCTTGGCCATTTGCTATAAAATATGACTGATAACAATTTTGTAGATGGTCTTATAATTATGTTAAATGAATGGGGCTTTTATATAATGAATGTATTGCACCCAGTTAACAGAAAAAATTTTCACAACATTAAGCCCTGGAAAAAAAATTGTCTGTATAATTAATAATGTTAGAATTTTCAAATAAATTCCATCCATAAAATTTGCAGAGTCCTGGAGCAAACATGCGTAAACCAAGTGAAGCGGCTGGACAAGGCCGTAGCAGAGGAGCTGACGAGCAACATGCTCCGCATAATGACAGAGAATTCGGAGCCAGACCCCGCTGTGCAGATGGGGGCGTCCGCTGTGCTGGTGGCCATTGGACATGAGCATCTAGATCTGGTATGTTTTCTTGCTGGCACATGCTTTACAGTTTAAAAGTGGCATGTTGTTGTTGATCGTCCTAGGGCACCCCATGGTGCAGCGTCCGCTGTGCTGGTGGCCATTGGACATGAGCATCTAGATCTGGTATGTTTTCTTGCTGGCACATGCTTTACAGTTTAAAAGCCGTTAGACAACTCCGCATGTTGTTGTTGATCGTCCTAGGGCACCCCATAGGTGCATAGGGCCTCCACAAGATCCTTCCACGCCTTTCTATATTGAGCCACCGCCTTGGCCTCGTTCCAACTCAGTCTGAACTCCCGCAACTCGTTCTCTACGCTCCGCCTCCAGGTGTGTACGGGGCATTTGCGGGCTCGCTTTCCTCCTTGAGGCCGCCACTCAAACGCGATACTGGCGCTGTTGGTAGCTCCTCTTCGAAGGGTATGACCGATCCATCTCCATTTCCGCTGAGCCACTTCCTGTGCGATCGGAGGTTGTCGGCATACACTCCACAAATTCTCATTTCTTATGGTCTTCGGCCAGAAGATACGGAGGATCGACCCGAGGGACTTATTGACAAAACATACTCTGCATAATGACAGAGAATTTGAAGCATCTGGATCTGGTATATCTTCTGTAGATTATCTTGGACATGGCAGGCTGACGAGTAATAGGCTCTGCATAATGACAGAGAATTCGGAGGCGGACCCCGCTCGTGGTGATTGGACATGAACATCTAGATTTGGTACGTCTGCTTTTATATCTATTGAAAAATCTTGTTGGTAGGTACACACTTTATAGTTCAAAAACAGGTTTAGGGAAGTAAAACACAAATAAGAAACGGGTAAAACAACACATATAATTTTCGGGTTTTACTGGACTGGACTGGCAAATAGTGATTAAAATACCTTTTAATTAACCAAAAATCGACCATATTTTTGCATTAAAATGGTTTACTATGGTTATGATAGTTACGGTTATCACTATATAAATTGCGTGTTAATTTAACATACTCTTCATGGTTTGAATACTTTGAATTGAAACGGGATTGAAAAGCAAATAAATCGAAACTATTTATAATAAAAGTAACGCATAACAACAAGAATCATTTCGATGCCCTTTATAGGCTAAGAATAAGATTTTGCTGTACTTTGGTACCCTCTTCAACTTTTCAATGTATGTAATGTATCATACATTTCCGAAAAATGAAATATTCAAAAGGTCTACGTTTGAAATTGGTTGAATGTTCCAACCAATTGCAATCTTAGGCCACTGTAGAACCTTGTTACAGTAAACATCAGAGTAAGTTTTATGGCAAATAAAACACGGGACGGGGTTAATGAGACAGGGTTCTAGAGTGTCCTATTATACAAATACAGAACAAAGGATAAATTCTACCAAAGCAGACCATACCCTTTAGCACAACTTGCCTTATCACGCGCGAGTCCATACTTGAAGTCGCGCTTGATGTATGGAATAGAATAGAATTTTATTGTATAACTGTGTACATGCATAGGTGTTTTTAGGGTTCCGTAGTCAACTAGGAACCCTTATAGTTTCGCCATGTCTGTCTGTCCGTCCGTCCGTCCGCGGATAATCTCAGTAACCGTTAGCACTAGACAGCTGAAATTTGGTACCAATATGTATATCAATCACGCCAACAAAGTGCAAAAATAAAAAATGGAAAAAAAATGTTTTATTAGGGTACCCCCCCTACATGTAAAGTGGGGGCTGAATTTTTTTTTTATTCCAACCCCAATGTGTGATATATTGTTGGATAGGTATTTAAAAATGAATAAGGGTTTACTAAGATCGTTTTTTGATAATATTAATATTTTCGGAAATAATCGCTCCTAAATGAAAAAAAGTGCGTCCCCCCCCCCTCTAACTTTTGAACCATATGTTTAAAAAATATGAAAAAAATCACAAAAGTAGAACTTTATAAAGACTTTCTAGGAAAATTGTTTTGAACTTGATAGGTCCAGTAGTTTTTGAGAAAAATACGGAAAACTACGGAACCCTACACTGAGCGTGGCCCGACACGCTCTTGGCCGGTTTTTTTTATACAAGAAGTATCAACAGTTGCCTGCTACGGCGCGCGCGACAAGGCAAGTTGTGCTAAAGGGGCAGGTGTCTTGAGACTAGACTGCTAAAATACCAGATTACCTCCATACTAGATTATTGACTAAGCTGTGAAACATATATCGGATGTGAACACTACACATTAACATATGTGATGTGCGTAACCAAACACCTAAGATAACAAGTTTAGCGAAAGAGCACATGCATACGATTATGTAAATGAGGCCATAGTCATTGTTATTGCTTGGTTACATGAATCATTTGAGTAAATAATTGTAGGTGGTTTCATGTTGGTTGTTGGTTTTGTTTTATAATATAATTTTAGTAGGTTTTATATTGGAACGGGGAAGTCCTTTAATTATATTAAACTAGTTTTTGCCCGCGGCTTCGCTCGCGTTAGAAAGAGACAAAAAGTAGCCTATGTCACTCTCCATCCCTTCAACTATCTCCAGCTAAAAATCACGTCGATTCGACGCTCCGTTTTGGCGTGAAAGACGGACAAACAAACAGACACACACACACACTTTCCCATTTATAATATTAGTATGGATATCGTCACTACTTTGAAAAAATCTTGTATCTCATGCTTCTCCTCAAAGTTAAAACGCAGTAAGTCTATATGCATCTATACATACTTACTACAATTTTCTTTTCATTGACAGACAAAGATACAAGTTTTTTTTAAAAGTAGTGACGATATGCTGGTTTCTCTGCTGTTTACTAGTGCATTGATCGCTGCCATTTTTACCACCAGTCCTGGAGAGTCCGTCTGTCTGTCTGTCTATATACGGCTGTATTATTAGATAGTGTGTCTAGGTATTTAGCATGGTATTAAGTCAATAATTATGCAGACAAAGTCGTAAAATAAAAAATATAGGTTACAGGGTTAGGTAGCTACTTAGAGCTTTCCTTTTCGTTTCAACCCCGTATTGTTAGACAGCTTCTAAATATTTGTGTGCGAGCGCTGAAATAAACGGTAATTCAGAGGACGCCAGTTCAAATCTTAAGCAAAATAGTATTTTTCCACTTTCCAATTCATTCTAAACTTGAAGCGTCGATTGGGACGTTTATGTTATGTTAAAATTTATATATAACTATCTATTGCCCGCGGCTTCGCTCGCGTGGAGGTAGAAAGAGACAAAAAGTAGCCTATGTCACTCAGGTCACTCTCCATCCCTTCAACTATCTCCACTTAAAAAATCACGTCAATTCGTCGCTCCGTTTTGCCTTAAAAGACGGACAAACAAACAGACACACACACTTTTCCATTTATAATATTAGTATGGATTACATTTTAAAATATTCGCTCTAAAAAAAAAAAAAATTACATCAATCCTATTTTATACTTTTAGACCATGAATCCTTTAGTATGTCTTCTAGGGCCACATGCACCAACGAAAATGGAGTGTTAACCCACTATTTTATATGGAATTTGACAGATGACAGCCCACTAACCCTAAGTTAAGTGGTTGTTGCAAGTGAGCCTTAATGTTCCACGTTTCCATCATGAGCAGAATAAGGACAGATTTGATTATACATTTCGTTCCAGGTCCTCCGGTCCCTTATAAACCAGTTACCAGCCTCCTCAGTGCCTCACTACACGATCGCGCACACTCTCGGCACGCTGGCGGCAGTGAACACTCGCGCGACAGTACCGCACGTAAAGGAGGTGCTTTCCAGGATGCTGCCTCTGCTGCCGCTGTTGCGACAAAACGCCAACAAGCAGGCTTTTGCTTACGGTCAGTATCACTCGAATAATGTTTCTTCTAGCTGATAGACCAGGCACCCATACGAGGTGTCATATACTCGGAAAATTTGATACTTAACACCGAGACCAAATGGACCAACTGAGCGGTATAACCAAACGTTCGGAGACAGCTAGTTTGATCCCACTTCTGGACACTAGATGCCATGTTTTTTTTTTCTTTTTATATACATTTCGCAGCTGGTAACAATTTCGACTCTTCCCATCGATATCAAATGGACCAACTGAGCGGTATAACCAAACGTTCGGAGAAAGCTAGTTTGATCCCACTTCTGGACACTGGATGTCTTGGTATTATTTTTTCGGAGCTGGTAACCCTGCGAGTATCCTCAGTGCCTCATTACACGGTCGCGCAAACTCACGCTATCGATAACCGACAATTTGATTCATATGTTTAATATACATTTTAACTTTGCGTTCTCTTTCCACAGCGTTCGGGCACTTCGCCGTCGCCGTATCCGAGCAGATCGGCGACAACGTCGAAAACGACAACATAACCTCCATCAAAGACAACTTCGTCACAGAATTCTCTCTCATCTTCGATGTCTTATACAACCAATGGCTACCCTCCAACGAGCCGAGAGTCGCCGAATCAGTTCTTGAAGCTTTGGGCCCCATCACTAGACTTATAACTGAAAGACAGTTCAACGATACGGTCAATAAGTTCATGCTTTCATTGCTCAGTCTTTACAGAAGACCGCAATTGAATCTATATTACGTCAGTCAATGTATATCGTACCTACTCACGCCATCGCCTCTCAACCCAAAGCTAACACTACAAGACAGTGTCATAAGCTCTATAAACCATGTCTTGTTTAATCTAGTGCTTTTAGAACCGGATTACGATCAGCCACATACAGTGAAAAACCATTTTGAAGTTCTACGCTGCTTCGATCATATGACTACACAGTTTTCTGACCATACTGTCGAAGGGCTTTTACATCAGTGTAGGAATAATCAGGAAAAAGACAGAATGAAAGCTGTTATCGTTCTGACTCACTTGATAACTTCTTCACAGATATTTATCGAAAGATACGCTGCGAAATTCATAGTTTTACTCAAGATTATGACAGCGAACGAACAAGGGCTTAAAATGAAGAAATTACTCGTCAAAGCTATTGTAGGATTGGTATATAGAAACTGTATAACAGTCGCGGAGGATTTCGCGATGGTCGAGTTCATAATAAAACACTGCGGCTTTGAACCAGTAGGGAATGTCCCAAAGCACGAACTAACAGATTTGCATGACACGTGTAAGAGTTCTTTAGTGCTGATGTGTAATACTGTGACTAGCGTAAGGACTCCTTTACGAAACCTACTTCTTAACGCTTTGACAGTTGAAGAGTTCACTCCTTCTATGTCGACTGTCAGTCATTGCTTAACCTCTTTACTTCACAACAACTCCGACGTCATTGTTGAAGACCAGAATGAGAAAGCTGTTGAACTAAAATGCTCTCCCGACCTTGTTTTCATTAGATGCATTACACATATAGCTGTTCCTGAGGAGATCGAAAAAAATAAGAATTTGTTGTTGTTTTTGGAAGAATATTCAGGAGATGTTCATAAGAATTTAAAGAATTCGTGGACTGTTGAGATTCAAAGGCTATTAAAGTTTGTTGAAAAAAACGAATCTCAGAATCAATGGCATGGAATGTTACTAGATCTCCTAGTATCAGCAGTGGAACAAGTTAATAACAATAAGTGGGTAGAAACTATTGCTACATTACTGTCTCAGCAAATAAATGGGAAGAAACAGGGGAATGTAATCAAAGGAGTATCTCTTCAGTATTTAGCTATTCTTTCTTGCCACATGTCTAACGCTGCTGTTGTCGAAAAAGTCTTAAAACTCATTCTGCATCAACTCAGATCTATTCCTATGGAGATTTCTGATTATGTCAGTGAAACTATAGGTATAGCTTCAAGACAGCATGGAGAATTTGTGCTAAACGAACTAGATGCAGCTTACAAAGATAACGAAGCTAGAAGAAGCAGTAAATTGCTTAACTTCTTATCTTCAAGAGCGTCTAGAAGCGACGTAGAGCTTGGCATCGTTAAGTACACCATTATTATTTGCTACGGAAAAGTTGCTCACAACTGTTTGGATGTACACGTTTTGGCAAGGCTTGGGGAGAACGTTACAGCGATCCTCTATGAGATTCTAAAGTCTAACCCCCAGTTTGACTTATGTAAAGCCAGTATAACTACTCTATACGAAATAAGTAAGGCATTATATCCAGCGTCACATCATAATATCACTTTGAGGAACCGATGGCAATTGCTCAATGCAGTTTTAGAGCAAATATACAACTCGAACTTAGAGAAACGTAACGTGGAACTGTACCCAATGATTGTAAAAGCATCGAAAGCCTTAACTAAGCTACAAAAGGGGATTCTGCCTGAAGAAAGGAACACGATTCTTCGCGTTTTATTCAACAGTGTCTTTGGAGAACTTTCTTCTTACAAAAGGAAGTATGAAATGGAAGGGAATGGTGACAGAAACGATCTTCTAGCCAAGACTTTAAATGACAGCTTGTCTTTACTACACAGGCTAATCCAAGAACTGATCATACAATCAACTTGTCTCAGCACGATTGATGATTTAATAGGATTATTGATCGAATGGCTCCGACACGAAAATGATGAAATCAGAACTGCGTCAATACTAATCTTACAAGTCATGTTCGACACGTATATCAAAAACGTAAAACTTAACTATGAGACTCCGAGCAAATTCGGTCAGATGGGTTATCTACTTGGACTAATCGTCCCTGGCATCGCCGATACAAATTTCCCTGTCAGACTAACTACAATAGATTGTATAAAGGTGATCATACAAATCCAAGATTTATACGAAGGACACACTGTAGAACCTAACGATGAATGTATGGTCGACTTAGCTGAAATGCAAAAGAATGTTTTAACTAATGATTTGGGGATGATAAATGATTATTGCATGATGTTATGCGATGTGATATCTCCTAAGATTCCTCATCATCATACGATGCAGTTCGTTGAAAGTTTGTTAGAAGGTTATGATGACCAGGAGTTGAGAAGTGAGGGGGTTAGTGCTGTCTTAGATGCGTTATTCGTCAAGCGTGGTCAGGATCTGTTTCAGTGTATAGAGAGGATCGTAGAAGTATTGTTGGGGACGATGGACCGGGTGGGGGAGAGTTCGAGAGAGAAATTGATGGGGCCGCTGCTCTCGTTGGCTGGGCATCATACCAATGCTGTCACTGCTATGCTGTTGGCACAGAGGCTGCCTTTCAAAGAGTAAGACTTATTTTTTAATTTTTCTTTGAAAATCTTAGTCCCATAACAAAAGTTGTTTAATATTTTGTAATAGTTTCAATACGGGTTTATTAGCTGAAATAGACTCACTTGCCAGTGTTCGATGGACCTTAAACTTCATAAAATATACAATGGGAGTGACAATGTAATATTACGGTACCATCGATCTGACCTAATGATAGTGATGATGGACACAAGTGGTGACCATAGCTATTCTATTTATAATAAAGTATTGCTAACTTAAGTATGAAGCGAATGTACCTATAATTATTGAAATTAAATGTGTAAAAATCTTTAAAAGGTTATCATATGTCAATTTTCAGATCAGTAATTAGTTGCTGGCGCCACCTTGCGGGAGACCAAGGCCTAGCTACTTCCATCGTTGGCAACTTCCTTCGTCTCATGGAGTCTATAGAACTTTATGAAGACCCGTATCATATAACAGATAACCATATTGCTGCTTTACAACCGTTGACTGTAAGTACCCTATATCTTAAAAAATACTACAAATTCTGCATATTTTTATGTTTTGCCCAGCCAAAGGTGTTTCTCCATTTTTCCTTTTTTAATTTAAAAATATGTAGTATAGCTCACAAACTTTTCTGTGTGATAGAAATAAGTTTACTGTCAATACCTTAAGGTTGTCTGGAAGAAATCGCTCTTTAGCGATAAGACCGCCTGTTGTTTACCTTTGTTCGTGTTTCTTCCTTGTTTTGTATTGTTGTATTTTATCAAGGTGTGCAATAAAGAGTATTGTATTGTATTGTATTCTGTTTGTAGTTTTAAATACAAGTAGTGTGCCTAAGTCTTATTTCATTGCAAAGAGCCTTGGAGCATTGAAGATTGAAGAGAGATTATAGTCTACAACGGTAGCGCTATTTAGCTAGACGAAACTGTTATTATTTAATACTTGCTTTTGCCTCGGCTTCGCCCGCGTACTTATCTAATCTTGTCCATACTAATATTATAAATGGGAAAGTGTGTGTGTCTGTTTGTTTGTCCGTCTTTCACGGCAAAACGGAGCTACCAATTGACGTTATTTTTTAAGTGGAGATAGTTGAAGGGAGTGAGAGTGACATAGGCTACTTTTTGTCTCTTTCTAACGCGAGCGAAACCGCGGGCAAAAGCTAGTTTTCTCATACAAACTTTGGTTCCCCATTTCACCACAGGTTTTCAGGTGAATTTTGAAAAATCCTTTCTTAGTGCTCCTCTACACCTTATAAGGAACCTACATGCCAAATTTGGAATCTCTAGGACCAGCGGTTTCGGCTGTGCGTTGATATGTCAGTCAGTCAGTCAGTTTCTTCTTTATATAACATTTCTGTTTCAGTTAATAAGCGCCCTCGGCGAAATGCTTCAAGAAGAGTCCATGAGTCCTATTTGCGAGTCCAAATTCACGGACCTCTTCGCCGTCCTCTACACAACATTAGCCTGCTACATCGAGGCAGAGCCACCAGCTTACGCACCGACTCAGAATAAGTCTCAAGAGAGATTTGGGTTCATACCTAATAGGGACTCGATTAGACTGTCGCCTGCGAAGATTACTATTAATACGTTTAATGCGTTCTTGGATCGATCGGGTTGTTCTAAGGTGAGTTGGAAACTCTTTTTTTAAATCACTAAATTAATTGTAAGGTGAAAGTACTAGTGCTCTAAGCTGCACTAGTATTAGACATGGGCACTTTATATCAAAGTCATAAAAGTTAAAATTGAACAACGAATGTTTATGTGACGAATTTAAACCTTGTCACTTTGATATAAAGTGCCCATGTCGAATACTAGTTCAGCGTCGAGCACTAGTATTTTCAACTTACAAAATTATATAAAGGTATTACTTACTTGCTCCTTTGCCTCAGTGCCCCAAAATGAGACTTGGCCTCCGATACAAGACAGCGCCTCTTTTCCCGGTCCTGCCACATCTCGGACACTGGCGATTAAATATATGAAAGAGGCGCGTTCCTAGCACACAGTCTAAGCTCGAGTACGCGAACGCGTACCATGCTTGTGTGAGTGAGATATGACAGGTCGACTGTTCGCGTTTTTGACAGGCGGTAACTGTGAGGTAACCGAGAAGGGGTGGGCGGCACTTTCAGCGGGGAGCGGGAGTGGCCATACTGTACGATAGTACTCTTTATTATACTGTGGTCCTGCGCTACCTCTCGCCATTTCTTGACTTGGAGTTCGCACAGATCCGCCTCCACCATGTCGCTCCAGCGATTCCTAGGGCGTCCGGCAGGTAGTCCTCCTGCTTGGCGACCCAGGTATACACAATAAAACAACACAAATCAAAAACAAAACACACACAATTATAAATTACATTACTAAAATTTAACATGCCTTTTCTCACAAACTATACTTTTTTTATTATCGAACGTCAATAATTATTAGGTATTATGATATTGTGCTAAAGAGTTGGATTAAGTTCCTAAAAGTTTCTAAGAACAAATAACAAGAATAAGTATAAATATTAAAGACAACATTTAAGCTTTACATTTTTTTACCGATCTAATTTCCCGATAGGATTTTACTTTTTACCATATTTACAAAAGAGCGAGAGCATAACTTAGCATTCTACGATACTTTTTAGACGTTTATGTCGTCTATTCTTCAGTTTTAATAACTGGAAGTAGCAGGCCGTTCCTATCGCACTATTTGTAAGTGCGATAGGGACGGCCTGATATTTTATCGTCTATCGCGCGACCATGCTTCCCGTGCAGATCGGCCGACCAGCCCGTCTGGCGAGACGGACAAATGTCGCCGTCGCTATTATTTTGTCTAAGGGTGCCGTTCCACCAGAGAAGCGGTACGTGGATACGTGGGCGGTACAAACACATCCAGGTAGCGCATCTCTGAGGAAAGGCACACCAATATTTATCATCATTCCAGGTGAAAGAAGCCTGCTCGCTATGCCTAAGCGTGGAACACGGCGACCCCAGCACGACCATTCTAGAACTCGCCCCCATATTGAGTTCGTCCATCGCACGTTGCAAACCCGCACTATTACCCAAACTCGTGTCGCGGGTCGCCGCGCATGCTAGGAGTGCGCTGCCGCCGCAGAGAGCCGCGGCGCACGCCGCCGCTCACGCTGCCCTTACTTACAGGTACTGTGGGACTTATTATAGTAGGCTCTATTAGCAAAGACGCAATTTGGCTTTAGAGCCAATTTATCAACCGCAGATGCTGTACACGAACTAACGGACTACTTAGTTCAGGAACTAGATAAGGGTAATAAGACAATCGGTATCTTCTTGGACCTTGCAAAAGCATTTGACACCGTTTCTACTGCAATCTTACTGCACAAGCTTGAATTACTTGGTATAAGGGGCACACAAAACAAATTAATCGCGAGCTACTTAGACGAAAGAACCCAATGTGTAAAAATAGATAACATTATCAGCTCAGACTTAAAAAACACAGTTTTTGGTTTACCACAAGGAAGCGTTTTGGCCTCTACCCTATTTTTGGTTTATATTAATGACTTATGCAATCTAAACTTAGACTGTGGCAAAATTATTTCATACGCAGATGATACTGCCCTACTTTTTTCCGCAAAGTCAACAAATGAGGTACACGAGCATGCCCAGCACGGATTTAATATTGTAACTAACTGGCTAAAACTTCACCTACTAACATTGAACTCTGACAAAACGAATTTTATAAGTTTTGCCATGCGGAAATCCTACCCGATTCCCAATAATCTAAAACTCTACGCACATACTTGTGAGGATACGACAAACAACCATTGTTTATGCCCGTCTATAGCCTGTACAGATAAAATCAAGTATCTAGGAGTGATGATTGATGAAACCCTCTCTTTTAAAAATCATATTGAAGTACTGTGTAATAGAGTTAGGAAATTAATTTATGTATTCAAGAAACTTCGTTCTATCAGTGATCACAACTTAATCAAGCAAGTTTACTTTGCCCTGTGTCAATCGATATTAACATATTGCATTTCATCTTGGGGTGGCACAGCTAAAACCACTCTATTAAACTTAGAAAGAGCCCAGCGAGCGGTGCTAAAAGTAGCTACTTCCCGACCTTTTTTATACCCTACAGATCTTCTTTATCAATCATGTCAAGTACTAACTGTTCGTCAATTGTTTATTTTAAGCGCAACATTAAAGCAGCATGGCCGAATATCCTTCAACACAGATTATAATAACAAAAGGCGGAAAGATATCGTTTGTATTCAAACCGTACATAGAAAACACGTTTTCTCATCTAGATTTTTCGTCTTTCTGGGGCCATTTCTGTACAACAGGTTAAATGCAAAATTAGACTTATATCCACTTAGCTATGTTTGTTGTAAAAGTGCTCTACGACGAGGCCTGCAAAATATGACGTACGATGATACAGAAAAGTTACTTATGGTTGTAAAATAATTACCTATTGAATATACAATGAATATATATGTAACATAGTTCGGAATCTACGAAAATAAGTCTTGTGTTTATTTTCTTATAAGTTTTATTTTAGTGAATAATTAAAAATAAATCACTAATTTAGTCCTTCCTCTGCCTGAAACACAGGAACTATCCTAGCTCAGGCATTTGTATAAAACATCTCTTATATGTATAACAATTCTTAGCCTTTAAGAACAATCACTGTACAATTATGTTTTTATTAATAAATTATTTGTATTTGTATTTATTTGTATATAGACGCCTGCTTCCCAGAGACCCCTCAGGTAAGGGTCACGGATTGCCATTTGTCCTATTGTAGTGTATACTAGCCATCCTGAGTTCGTCCGTCGCTGCAAACCGGCACAGCTGCCTAGACTCGTGTCGCGGATCGCCGCGCATGCTAGGAGCTCCCTGCCTCCTCAGAGAGCCGCGCCGCCGCTAATGCTGCCCTTACTTAGAGGTATTGTGACTTATTTAGTATCAAAGTCATATGTAACTCCGTATAGACGGATAAAGTCTAAGAAAAAAACGTAGGTACCTCCAAACCATAGTGAAAAAGGTACGGTGGCAAAGATGGCGTTACACCTTTGGGGTATGCCCGGCTAGATGGCGCTAGTAAAAATATTTGACATTTTAACACATATCAAGCTAAGAATATGGGCCAAATTGTCAAAACTGAGATTCAAATAATCGATGGAATCAGGCGTTACTTTGCGGAAATCCATGTTAATCGTAAACTAGAACTTTCCTTTGCTAATCCGCGAATAGATAACGTGCAAGTCAATCAGTGCTAACCTGTTATAATTACTTGCGTATTTTTGACATGCAATTAATTTTCCCACCCTCCCACCGCAAAAATAAAAATAAATACGCAAATAAATATAACAACCCACCACCAAAAATACAAAACTCGACACGGCATCATCAGAAAGAAGCGAATGGTTATGGTTAACAATATGTTGTATGCGGCACGTCCTTCTGAACCGGTTAAGAGGTGTCAAGCGAGCATTACTTATGTTGGCAAAGTGTCAGAGGACATTTATAAGATTTTGAAGTCAAACGGCATTCCTGTGGCCTTTAGGACAAATAACACTTTGCACTCCAAGCTTTGTAACGGCAAAGATAGGATCGAGAAAGGGAAAAAATCTGGGGTTTATAAGTTGAGCTGTGATGTTTGTAACAAAGTGTACGTGGGCCAAACGGGCCGCAATTTCACTACTAGGTATAAGGAGCATATGGCATCATACAGGCACAACCATCCAGAGAGATCCAATTTTGCAAAGCATTTGATAGAGAGTGACCATACTGTATCAGAGAATCATTCTTTTGATGTTTTACATGTATGTGAGAAAGGGCTGCGTTTGGGGGTTCTGGAACAGTTGGAGATAATTAGGTACAACAATAAGGGGTTAATCCTTAATGAGCAGTTGAATGTTGCGTCATCGCCGTTATTACGAATTTTTCCATCTAACTTGCTTGGTAGGGGGGGTGGACAAAGTATAAATATGGCCGACCATTCTGGGGACGATCAGTCAGTTGCGGGACTTCGGACCGTCAACATCAGCTCCTGAGGATGCCTCGTAGAGAGGCGAAACACGTGTCGAGTTTTGTATTTTTGGTGGTGGGTTGTTATATTTATTTGCGTATTTATTTTTATTTTTGCGGTGGGAGGGTGGGAAAATTAATTGCATGTCAAAAATACGCAAGTAATTATAACAGGTTAGCACTGATTGACTTGCACGTTATCTATTCGCGGATTAGCAAAGGAAAGTTCTAGTTTACGATTGAGATTCAAATGTTTTAAGCCTGTGTCGAGAGATGGCAGTTTATACACGTAATTACACATTTTACATTGACAGTAACTCTCTATAATACTCAATCCTCGTTTTTTAGTATATAGTGTCAAGACACTTAATTTGATTTTTGTTATATTTAGTTTTAAGCTAGTTGTAACCTATGGGATCATTATGCCTGAAATAAAAGCCTTTTATTTTTTTATTATTTATATAGGCGCCTGTTTCCCAGAGACTTCTCTGGTAAGGAGTCACGGATTGCAATTTGCCTTATTGTAGTGTAATAATATTAGCCATACTGAGTTCGTCCATCGCTGCAAGCCCGCACAATAACCCAAACTCGTGTCGCGGGTCGCCGCGCATACTAGGAGCGTGCTGCCGCTGTAGACCACACCAAATTCAAAATAGTTTTCTGTTTTTTTAGATATAAAAAAAAATTGGTGTATATAACCATCGACACTCCTTAATAAATAGGTATGTACACCAGTATGAGTTGAGAAACGCGCAATGTAGAAAAAAACGTACGATCCCCTTTTTGTACAACTTTGACTGATAACAACAACAACAATTTTGACTGACATTTAACTAATTAATTTTGTTACAGATGCAACGACAACCCAGTCCTCATCGAGACAGTGCTCGCCATCTTGAATATAGGTTGGAAGGACGAGCACCCTCGCGTGCGCGCCACGTGTCTCCGCGGCGCGGCGGGCGTGGCGCAGCTGCGGCCCGAGCACCGCGCACAGGCCTTGCCTGGCGCGCTGTCTGCGCTCAGTCAGGGGGTCGATGCGCCCGTTACACAGTAAGACTCACTTTAATATAGTCTTTTATCTTCCAGGTCTCATAGAAAGCAGCCCTCATCAGCTTAAATACAGGTTGGAAGGACCAACATGAATCCCAACATAAAAGGTTTGCGCCGTAGAAGAAGGGTTGTCTGAAGCGCTATTATCGCTCGGCATATATACCTACTCTGTCAAACTTGTTTGTCAGTAAATAAGAACAAAGAAAACTATAGGTATCCTTTTTTCTAGAACCATAGAGAAAAGGATGCATATAGTTTTCTTTGTTCTTATTTACTGACAGACTTGTTTGACAGAGTATATGCTCCTGTTTCTATATAAGACATTTCTGAAACATATTAGTTACTTACATGTAGTTGAAAGTTTTCAAATGTCCAGGTTTCTTTATCTTTCATATAATCCATATGATCCAGCCGGCTGATTTCTACCGTGGCAACTAAGTACTTGTAAACTACTCGTTTCTGACTTGAAAACCTCAGCCACGAAGTTGTTGTGAATGGCAGCAGGCTGGCAAGTTTTCTCGAGGTCTGTAGCGTTTCATCGAGATCAACTTTCGGTTGTTCCTATTCGACTAACACGTTTCCCTTTTTTCCAGAAAATCAACAGAGAACGTCCCATTAGCCGCCATCCAAGGCCTAAGCCGCCTCCTTCTCGACCTAGACAAGCTCGACAAAGAACACGACCGGGAACTCCTCTCAATATCTCAGAAAATCCGGCCCTTCATGAACACAGAGTCAGGCCAGCTCAGAGAGAGCTCTATACGGCTCTTTGGCATAATAGCAGGGCTGGTTAAGGGAGAGCTGATCGAGCAAGCAGTTAGTTCCCTGCCTTGTTTCCTGCTGCATTTGTGTGACAACAACCCGGCTGTAGTCAGGGTAAGTTTTACAGATTACAGAGATTACTATATCCGTCTATGAATACAAGGGTCAGGGCAGCTCAGAGAGAGCTCTATAAGACTGTCCGGGATGATTACAGGAGAAAATTCCAGGTTCGGACTTTGGCAGGGTCGCCATGTAATATTAAGAGGGTTTCAAGCTATCTATAGCCCAAGACGCTCTTAATATGATACAGGGCTGGTTAAGGGAGAATTGGTCGAGAAAGCAGTTAGCTCCCTGCCTTGTTTCCTGTTGCATTTGTGATAACAACCCGGCTGTAGTCCGGGTAAGCTTTACAGATTACAGAGATTAATATCTCCGTCTATGAATACAAGGGTCAGGGCAGCTAAGAGAGAGCTCTATAAGACTGTTCGGAATGATTACACGAGAAAATTCCAGGTTCAAATCTTGGCAGGGTCGCCATGTAATATTAAGAGGGTTTAAAGCTATCTATAGCCCAAGACGCTCTTAACGTAATACTGGGCTGGTTAAGGGAGAGCTGATCGAGCAAGCAGTGAGTTCCCTGCCTTGTTTCCTGCTGCATTTGTGTGACAACAACCCGGCTGTAGTCAGGGTAAGTTTTACAGATTACAGAGATTACTATATCCGTCTATGAACACAAGGGTCAGGGCAGCTCAGAGAGAGCTCTATAAGACTGTTCGGGATGATTACAGGAGAAAATTCCAGGTTCGGATTTTGGCAGGGTCGCCATGTAATATTAAGAGGGTTTCAAGCTATCTATAGCCCAAGACGCTCTTAATATGATACAGGGCTGGTTAAGGGAGAATTGGTCGAGAAAGCAGTTAGCTCCCTGCCTTGTTTTCTGCTGCACTTGTGTGATAACAACCCGACTGTTGTAGTCAGGGTAAGCTTTATAGATTGCTATCTAAATCTTCCTGAAAATCTTGTAGTTTATCCATACTAATATTATAAATGGGAAAGTGTATGTGTCTGTTTGTTTGTCCATCTTTCACGACAAAACGGAACGATGGAGAGTGACTTAGGCAACTTTTTGTGTCTTTATCATCTCCCACTTCCCTAAAATGGGGGGTGGATGTTTATATGGAGCATTCAGCAAATTTCGAATTTAACGCGAGCGAAGCCGCGGGCAAAACCTAGTAATTTTTATAAATGTAACTTATTAACTACAGGACACTGATAGCGCGCCGCCAAGTGGGTCAAACCAACTTCGTGTCAGAGTCATCATCATCCTCCTCGCGTTATCCCGGCATTTGCCACGGCTCATGGGAGCCTGGGGTCCGCTTTGACAACTAATCCCAAGATTTGGCGTAGGCACTAGTTTTTACGAAAGCGACTGCCATCTGACCTTCCAACCCGAAGGGTAACTAGGCCTTATTGGAATTAGTCCGGTTTCCTCACGATGTTTTCCTTCACCGAAAAGCGACTGGCAAATATCAAATGACATTTCGCACATAAGTTCAGAAAAACTCACTGGTACGATCCGGGTTCGAACATTACTTACTCATTACTTCGTGTCAGAGTATTAGAGTATAATTGTGTATAGTTTCTACAACTCATTATAATGTATAATTATGGTTTTTAAATAAATAAATTGTACTGAATCCTGTGAATTACATTAACAAATACGCAAAAATCACAATAAATAATCGATTAATTCGTTACAGGCAAGCAAGTTCACCCTCAAGCAGATATTCAAGATCTTCAACGTAAAGAAATCCAACGATCTCATCCAAACACACCTACTAGACGAAGGACGACTGTACCTCGACGAGTTTCTATCGGCTTTGCTTCGGCAGTTGGCGGATGAGATGCCAAGCAGCGTGGCCAAGTGTATCCAGAGTAGTGTCAACTATTTGCACTGCGCTAGAGAAGAAATAAAACCCTGGCCACCTTTGTTGATAGGTAAGTAAGAAAGGTTGACTATAGCTGGATGAGTTACTATTTACTACCAGCTTTGCTTCGGCACCGGTAGTCGGATGAGATGCCAAGCAGTGCGGCCAAGTGTATCCAGAGCAGTGTCAACTACTTACACTGCGCTAGAGAAGAAATAAAGCCCTGGCCACCTTTGTTGATAGGTAAGAACAAACATTAATGGTAGACTAGCATTTTAGAAAGGTTGACTATAGCTGGATGAGTTACTATCAGATTTGCTTCGGCAGTCGGATGAGATGCCAAGCAGTGTGGCCAAGTGTATCCAGAGTAGTGTCAACTACTTACACTGCGCTAGAGAAGACATAAAGCCCTGGCCGCCTTTGTTGATAGGTAAGAATAAAGATTAATGGTAGACTAGCATTTTAGAAAGGTTGACTATAGCTGGATGAGTTACTATCAGATTTGCTTCGGCAGTCGGATGAGATGCCAAGCAGTGTGGCCAAGTGTATCCAGAGCAGTGTCAACTACTTACACTGTGCGAGAGAAGAAATAAAGCCCTGGCCGCCTTTGTTGATAGGTAAGAATACACATTAATGGTAGACTAGCATTTTAGAAAGGTTGACTATAGCTGGATAAGTTACTATCAGCTTTGCTTCGGCAGTTAGAGGACGAGATGCCAAACAGTGTGGCCAAGTGTATCCAGAGCAGTGTCAACTATTCGCACTGAGCTAGAGAAGAAATAAAGCCCTGGCCGCCTTTGTTGATAGGTAATTGGTTGATATGTGAGTGTGTTTAGTAAAACGTCCCACTTTGTCGGTTACCATTAAGGCTAGATTTACTTGTATCTTTATATGAATAAACTGACAAAGCGGCTTTATAGCAATCGACAAAGTGGGACGTTTTCCCCGTGCACACTCACATATGATAGGTAAGAATAAACATTAATGGTAGACGGAGTATTATAGACGAAGGTCGAATACTGGATGAGTTTCTATCGGCTTTGTTTCGGCAGCTAGCTAATGAGATGCCAAGCAGCAAAATGAAGCCCCAATATCTGGAGCAAAATGCATTGTTGAAGTGGGAGCATATCGTCACTACTTTAAAAAAAAACTTGTATCTTCGTTTGTCAATGAAAAGAAAATAGTAGTAAGTATGTATGGAGACTTCCGGTTGGGACGCCATCTTAGCGGTTTCGTGTCGTGAATAATTTATTTTTCTTTTACTCATTAATGTTGTTTAAAGTGTAATATTGATAGCTTATTATGCAGTAAACTAATGGTGTAGTGAGAAGCTGATGAAGAATTGTTCTCGAAACGCGTTTAGCCTCTTTTTTGTCGTAAACGGCCGGTAGTCCACGTGCTCTTGTAAAATCTAGCTATCAATTTACAAGTGCTAAGTCACCGTACAATGTCGTACTTACTGTACAAAAATTACTAATATTAGCTCATATCACCTTGACACTGGCGAAATAGTCCCAATGGACTGAAGCCATTTAATTTTAAAAACTGAACTGAAGTATGTATGGAATGCATATAGACTTACTGCGTTTTAACTTTGAGGAACAGCGTGAGATACGAGATTTTTTAAAAGTAGTGACGATATCTTCTTTAGGCACTGGTCCCACCATAGCGAGTAAGCAATGAGCTAGCGGCCATAGAAACGAACAAAATATATTCTCGCTCGCGCTATCATCACCACTCTTTTATTTACACGGGAGCTGCTATCTTTTGTTCCTTTCTATTAAAGACATATTTAACTCCGTATAGACGGATAAAAGTCTAAGAAAATAACGTACCTCAAAGCCCTAGAGAAAAAGGTACGGTGGCCTAGATGGCGTTACACCTTTGGGGAACGCTCGGCTAGATGGCTCTAATATTAATATTTGATATTTTAACACATATCAAGCTAACAATATGGGCCAAATTGTCAAAACTGAGGTTCAGCTTTAAGCCGACCGGTTTGGCTCAGTCGGTAGTGACCCTGCCTGCTAAGCCACGGTCCTGGGTTCGAATCCCGGTAAGGGCATTTATTTGTGTGACGAGCACAGATATTAAATTTGTTCTGAGTCATGGATGTTTTCTATGTATATAAGTATGTATTTATCTATTTAAGTATGTATATCGTCGCTTAGCACCCATAGTACAAGTTTTGCTTAGTTTGGGGCTAAGTTGATCTGTGTAAGGTGTCCCCAATATTTTTTTTTCTTTAAGTTTGTGTCGAGAGATGGCAGTCTATGCACTGTGATTACACATTTTACTTTGACAGTAACTCTCTATAATACTCGATCCTCTTTGGTTTCTATCGACGATTGTTCATTCCTTACTCGTTTGTGATGGGACCAGTGCATTAGGCAAATGTAACATGAAGATTACCAGTTCTTCTAACTTTTCTCTTATCATTACCAGGCCTCCTCTACGCTGAACTTCACCGCATATCCGAGAAGCACCCGGATGACGTAGACCTCGACCCTGACGTCACTGCCACCGCCAAGACCCGTCTCTTGACCCTCATTAAAGATAATAACCCAATAGTGAGACAGAACTCGGCTTTAGCCCTGGCTAATATATGCCTGGTTGAAGCGAGCGATTGACCCGTTCCGATGTATTTGTACAAGGGGGTTCAGTTTACGAGACTGTTTTAAATGTGCAAAAAAATTAAAGTATAAACGTTACTTGTGACTAAAATATCTTCTTAAGTAATCCAAGAGCGCAAGACAGTCTCTTGACCACCATTAAAGATAATAACCCAACAGTGAGACAGAACTCGGCTTTAGCCCTGGCTAACATATGCCTGGTTGAGGCGAGCGATTGACCCGTTCCGATGTATTTGTACAAGGGGTTCAGTTCACGAGACTGTTTTAAATGTGCAAAAAAATCAAAGTATAAACGTTACTTGTTATTAAGAAATCTAAGAGCGCAAGACATGTCTCTTGACCCTCATTAAAAATAATAACCCAATAGTGAGACAGAACTTGGTTTTAGCCCTGGCTAACATATGCCTGGTTGAGGCGAGCGATTGACCCGTTCCGATGCATTTGTACAAGGGGGTTCAGTTCACGAGACTGTTTTAAATGTGCAAAAAATCCAAGTATGTATAAACGTTACTTGTCACTAAAAAAAAACTAAGTGATCTATAAGAGCGCAAGACACGTCTGTTGACCCTCTAGGATTATTAACATAACATAACCCTATAGTCAGACAGAACTCAGCTGAGTAGAAAATCTTAGTACCGAAGAGGTTTTAGGAAAAACAGTCATAAGATTATAATTTTATCAGTTATTTCATTGTGGATATTTTACAATGTAAGAAAATTAGTGGCTTTTCCATCGGAGAAGAATCCTTATGTTCCTTGTAAAATAAGGACGTTTTTATTAACATCTCCTTAGGAATATTTCATGAAAAGGACCTTATTGTGAATAAAGAACTACTTTTTATCAGGAATGTCAAGCATAGGTAAGTAGTTTAAGTACCCTTCTATAGCCACAATTCAATTGTTTTTATTTTAATAGGCTAGTTTCCTATACTTAAAATAAAATATTTTATGCAGTGCACGAAATAAAGCACCACAAAATTATAAGAAATATATGGACAGTATTGTTTTAATTTTTATTTAATAATTATAGGTGTGACGTCACTTCAGTATTTCAGTAATTCATATTAGCAAATCGTTTTGACAGTTCTTAAAAAGAAGCTTTTATCTTTTATAGAATATCTAAATGGAAATTTTAATTATTATAACAAGTTGAAATTGTAATTATTTTTATGAATTAATTATTGGCGTTGTAAGATTGAATTTCTATTAGTAATTGTATGCACTGTTACATAAATGTAAGAGACTGAAATTGTTAAAAAAATATTTAAAAAAAAAAGAATAAAAAAATGACTTAATTATTTTTTGTGTTACCTTATGCACTATTGTAATCTTTTAATAGTTGTTAGGGTGGTTTTCCAGCTTGAAAGAGTCCTTATGCTACAACCACAGACTACATTAGACACCGCAATATTAATAAATAAATATTGATTAATTTCTACTACTCTTTTTGGCCCGAGCTGGTAAAATTCCACGATTTGAGCAGCGCAATTTATTAGCATCTTACACCGTGCACACATTACTGTAACGGTCCAGCAGGCGTATTATGCATTCAATTCTATCACTTATCCACGTGAATAAGACGACATCTCAGGTCACTCTCACACTGACATACTTTCCAAAGCGTGACGGATACTTTATCCACATAAAACTGGAAGCATAATACGCCGGCAGGTTCAACCTTAACGGCGCAGCCACGACATTGGTCTAAGCGCGACAGCGGTGAGCGGCAGCCATGCGTGCGAATGAAGAGTCCCATCGCTGTGTCTCACTCCAAAGTATGGCTGCCGCTTCACCGCTGTCGCGATTAGACCAATGTCGTGGATGACACTTATGTAAGGCCTAAGTGGACGCTTGGAACATTCGGTTCGGCGGGACGTGCTCGGCCTTTTGCACTCTAAATCATTTGTAGCAACAAACTTGGCGTTTTGTTTAATTTAGTCACAAATGAATTTGTTGAAATAATTTGTACCCCTTTTGTTTAATAGTCCAAATGAAGTTGGGGTTGCTGGAGAGGAACCTCCCAGCAACGCCTACTCAATTTCCTCATAGGCTCCAATAAATAAAAGGCACCCAGCAGCAGATTTGTACGCCGGACATTGGTTTAAATTGGTTGTACTCGCGGTACCAATGGCAGAAATAATAATAATGGATATATGTGAAATGAAAATAATGTTTATGAAACGTACTAAATCGTTTTCACTTTCGTTTAGTAGTTGAGGCTGTCTATGGCTGCAAGTATATATGAGGACATTTTCATCTGAACTTCCAACAAAAATGAGTCCTTACTGCAGATGAAGCATAAAGACCTTTCACACTGGAACGCCACAAATATGCTTTTAGGAGTTTTATGTAGTCAACGCTATTTCAATGTGATATCTTAGTTAAATGTAGGTGTTACGGGATCTCGGGATTGTGAACTAACTTTATAATACAATACACAACCTAGTTACAAGTACACAAGTTAAAAATAAAGATGGAAAACGTAACTAAGAGTTTAACAGTCTTTATTAATTACTCGTCTTAGCCTTACTACAAGTTAGATGTAAGCGGTTAATTTAGATGTACAAATAAAACTAATAATCTATATCAATTTATATTATTCCAAAATAAAGGTATCTAGAGTCTGGCCAAAATTAGTTGGCTGCGATTTTGATTTTTGCCTTGCAAGTGTTGAGTAAACGTCATAATTTCATGGAAATTTTACGTTTTTAAATAACATTTGATGAACATTTGCACCGGCAAACCTGTCAAAATCGTTGCCAACGTAAAGTCAACCCACGATAAGTCTGCAGCAATTTTGACAGCCGGTGCAACTGTTATTTTACACGTCAAACTTCGATGAAATTATGACGTTTACTTAACCCTTACAGAGGCAGGGCTATCAAAATCGTTGCAAACTTAATGTGGACTGACTCTATTTGGACGGACTCTTGCTTCAAACAATACAATTTACAAAATATGCCAAATGTAAATAAATATGTAGATACCTAGATTCCAAAGCAATAAAAATAGAAATGGGCGTACAAATAGTTTCGCTAGAAAAAAGTTAACGGTGTCTCTTTCGATAGTCCTATAAAAGAAAAAGACGCCAACAATATTTGTAGCTACATTCTGCTTTCAGAAGAATTACTTGTTAGCTAATGTTAAATGCTTTAATAAAATAACAGTCTTTTCAATGATATGGTTATGGTTTTATAATACATTATAAAATAGGCTTTTAAATTGTAAGAGAATGCCGAATTTTGATTTTCTAGAGTTGATCCAAGATAGTAGGCAATGATTTTGTCAGCCCCGCCAGTGCAAATAATATTAATAAGTATCCATATATCAGAGTTCGATGTAACTATGATGCAGATTACTTACACCCTGACAAGTAGAAAAAAAAAAAAATAGCGGCATCGTCTATGTAAATCGTTTTGCATGTGGCAACTATTTAGTCATTTTTCTATGTTTCGTGAGAACAATCACCAAAAATATTTTTTCTAAGGTAGGTACCTATGTAATAATATATATATATATATATATATATATATATGCAATTTATTTAAACCAAACAGTCATAATAAAATAAAATAAAAATAGAAAAAATAAATAATATACATCATACATTGTGTAGTACATAGTGTACCTATGTTGAAACTATTTTGTAATACAAATAGACCATGTGGCCCGTTTCTCGAAACAATACAAAAATTTTATTACAAGTGTGTTTCCATGACACGATTTGACAGTTTTTCGCACTTGAATCACGAGCCCTTTCGATCTAGGACAAAAAATACAAAAAAATAGTCCCAAAATTTTCTATTATTTTGCAACTTCCCACTTTGTAACCGCTGTACAAAGTGTTTGAAAAATGGTAACGAAGTGGAAAAACTAAATTTGGGACGCTTTTTCTGCCTAGTAGGATGAAAAGGGCTCGTAATTCTGAGTAGGAAAAACATTTGTTATAATTAACCTATTTTAGAAAAAAGGATTCTATAGTTGAGCCTCGAGCGATGCGTTTTTCGATCTTTTAAATATATTTGCACCCAAGTGTAACGCTTTTCCTCTCACTATAGAAAACTGCAAAAAATATTTTCACTGATACTTCTATGAGAATATTTGCTTATGACAAATACTTTAGTACACCATTTCTTCTCTTTTTTTTGCCAAGCTGTAAATAACCATAGAAACGGGTCAATCAAAATCGTTGCCTATTTATATTGGCCTGAACTCTTTATATTACTAACAAATTGTATTGTGGACATTGTGGTATATTTGACAATAAAGCTTCCTGTTCACGCCCGCATTTTCATTCTGTCTTTCATTTTCTGTTGCGCCGTCCTCGCCGCCGTGTCGTCACAGACGCTGCATCTACGGAAAAGGATGATTACTTACATAATACCTCCATAATACATACAATCGCGCCCGTACCCCATAAAGGGGTAGGCTGAGCACATGAAACTACTCAGGTTTTAGTGCCACTCTTGGCAAATAAGAAGCTTTAATTATTTACCCCCTTATTCATAAACGTACTCAGTTATCAAGCCGATAAAGTTCGTTTGTCCTTTTCTATCACACCGATACGTCGGAAAGGGACAAACAAAACTTTATCGGCTTAATAACTTTAGAGTACGTTTATGAATAAAGGAGTTAGACTATTGCGAAGTATTTAGATTAGTAGTTTTTTATGCGTATAGCAACTATACCTCAGCAATTCCCGAAAAGTTTGTAGATACATTTGGATCACGTCCTCTGGACTCTATCAGCCTACCAATTTTTATCAAAATCGGAGACGTGATCCAAATGTACAAACTTTTTGGGAATTGCTCACCTATATATAAGAACTAGCTTTTGCCCGCGGCTTCGCTCGCGTTTAAGAGCCCGTCACGATGGGTAAAAATTCAGTATCTGTCAAATTACCCCATTTACACACACTAACGCACGTCACACTCACCAACATACTTTTCGCACACTACCGCAATTTACTGGAAGAGGTCAGTGACCTAAGTGAGAGGAACTTAAGACAGGTCTATAGTTTCACTGAAGATCAGTTGTAACGTTAAAATCCCATCAAAACCAAAAAAGGGAAATATTGAGCCAAGTTCAATATTATATATGCCTTGGTTGTTGGCGTCAACGACAAAAGCAGTGAGATCTAAACGGGTGCCAAGTTCAATGGCAGTCCTCAAAATGTTTTATGACAATTGATGACATAAAATATCATTTCTTATAACTTTTATAATAGAATAGAATAGAATATAATTAATTTATTCGTTAACACACACACAAAATAAACGTTACAAATAATAAGACATAAACAAGAAGGAGATCCAACGAAATGGTCTAATCTTCCGATCAGACCATCCGGTGAAACAATCACGACAGGCACATAATATGTATGTCACAAATATCAATATAAGAGCCAAATTTAAGACGTTTATGTGAAATAGTTTTTGTTGTGAGGACGCCCATAGAGGCTCCAAATAGTTCGTGTAATATTACACACGATGTTGTCTGCCAGTTCGGTTACTTGAACTTGGCTTGACACACTGCCGCGTGTTTAGATTGCGGACAGTGTCAATTTAGTGTTACCATCTCACACGAATTGACTCCGATTATTTTTCAAAATAAATTTGTGCAAACACCATATAAAATCAAAACAACTCTGGTGTAAAAAACAGTGCTTCGTTTATTCTAATTATAAATGGTTAAACCCTTTTCCGAATGAATTAAAATAATTCACTGTTCCTGATCGGTTTAGCCATTATAACATCCGTTATAAATGCACTGAGACAAAGGTTGAGGTTATGTATGAACAGAGGTTGACAGTCAGTTTACATGTAAAATTGTTGCCATATATAGAATTCTTCATTAAAATAATAATTTTCAAAATTTAGTTAAAGTTGTCTGAATCTAAGGTTACGTGCCCCGTGTGCAAACACCATTTAAAAATTATATTGAACGTAAGAAGGTAAGTCATACAGAACAATTTTGTGATAAGATAATATATTATAACAATTAGTAATTTTGCCATTTACGTAAATAATCGTTTATAGAATATAATTATAATGATTAGTTCTGTTAGTTTTTTCATACGCCACACTGAATGTCTCTTCGCGATAGAGAATGTTACACACACTGACACACTAAATAATGTGACCAGTATAATGAAAATAAAGTCCAACGAGTTAAAATTAATTTTAAAACTCTTTCATTTTAATAAAGTATAGAAGACAAAAAATACCTATATTTCTTATCATTGTATTAAAGTTACATATATTTTTTTATTTCTCAACAATAATAAGTAGTAAACAACACAAAAAAAAACGATTTTAAACTGAGACTCTTTTAGACGTGACGATATTTATTTACCTTATTACTTTTGAATACATTCATAGCACTGGCAATCTTTTTGTATCCGTATATGATTTCCAGTGTCAAAAACAAATGTCATTGGAGCAAATTTGGCGACACGTCCGCTCCGAACGAGCCCGATCGGGCGTCTGACTCAATAGAATCTGTTCGCAGTTTTGACGTTTGTATGGAAAATTGACGAAAGTTTATATTCAACATTGATTTTATTCGTTCTCTTTGTAAGGAAAAATATGAAAAGGTAATAATTCTGTAGTCCAGTTATCTAGCTTATAAAATAACATTATTTTAAAACTAAAACACGGTCGTACATATTCAAATTTATGAAGATGCCGACAGGGGCCGACCGCATTTTAGTTACAACTTTAAGTAAGTATGTATCTAAAATTGGAAGTGTTTCCTGATTTGTATTACACACTATTTTGCATACACATACTTAAAGTTTATAATTATCAAGAAAGCCTTTTGTTTGCCTAAAAGGTTTTCGAAGTAATTGCCATTTGATTCGAAGTATTTTTAGACAAATATTGATGTCGTTTAACTTCCATTTACTGTATTTTAGTAGCATGATAAGTATGATAACACACATGTAAACTACTGAATTTTTAGTTTAGGATATAAGTAATGCGACAACATCAATTTTAGCAGCCTAAAGTATACAAAATTGAGCTCAGCTCACTCAGACGTGAGCACTATTTGCGGGTTTTCTTAAACTAGCGTCAGGAAAAAAATCATAATTAATTCAGGGAGTAACTTTTCCTTGATGTTAACTACTGATTTTGTAGATAAGAATACGCGCTGTTTAAAACAAGTGCTTTTCTTATCAATAAGTATATACTGAAACTAAAACCGGACGTAGAAAACTACCAATTTTACGATTTTCTACTTTTTGATATTGACGGCCTCTTAATTCGAAATTTGCGGAATGCTCCATACAAACGCCCACTCCCAGTTTTAGGGAAGTGGGGGGTTAGAAAGAGACAAAAAGTATCCTATATCCTATGTCATTCTCCAGCCCTTCTGTCACACTAATATGGAAGAGGAGTTTTCATTAGCTACGACGCAAACGATTGGCACCTCTGTGTAAAATTATGGTCCAGTGGCAACCAAATTAAACTCCCCATACAATAAGATTTAACGAACTTCTGGTGTGATCGGATCGTACCTTTAGGCGACCTGTCTGCTCGTTTGCCTCCTAGCTCATAAAAAAAAAAAAACAGGAACACTAACATGGCAAGCGGTATGGTGCAACCAACCCTAAGTCCCGTCAGTGAATTTTAGAAAAAAGCAGCTTACTTAGGAGTTCTTTCGAGCCAGAATTTCTGAGTGGCGTCGCAGTAGGTGCGCAGCTGGCGATTATCCCACGAAACTGAGTCCATACGCCACTCGGGAGACACGTATTGCGCGTTGAGCTTAGGTAACGTAATCTGTAAACAAAATGTCAGATAATCAAAAGCTGTAGGTATACAATAAATATTTTTTAAGAAAAACAACCGCCGCTTTTGGGGTTCTGGTGAAAGGTACTTGCGAATGTTGGATTATGTAGAAATGTGTAGGTATTTTTTGAGACTGCTTTAAACATTTTTTGTCACTGTTCTGGACGTAAGTGCATGCTGTTCTTATAAAAATACCAAAGTCACTACGAGCCCCAATGCAAATGATATCGTCTAGTCACACTTCAACGTGCGATATTTATTTCCGAAACTGGTGTTTAAACCCAGATTGACTTTGATGATAAATGGAATACACGACACACTAAGCCATTAAAACTAGTTTAATCTTGCGCCGTACAAAATGCCCTAATGTTATATGTTTTAATATAATCATATCATAAAAATAACATATCTAAAGCAAAAAAATACGCCTAGTTCATATTTGAGGCATAATAGGTCGTCTATTTTAAATAAAAATAGTTTAGTAAGATTTATATTATACAATAATATTTTAAATTGAATTAATAATATTATAAGTCGTCTGATATGATATACGGCTACATAAAAAGGTAAATTCTGTAAAAAATATAATTATTCTACAACATTTTTATACCAAAATAGCAAGAGGTAAGTCGGTGCCTGAATCAGTGAGGAAAATTATAATTTCCAGTAACAATAGCGGCAAATCTACGTTCCAAAATATCCAAAGACCTTTTTTTGCCAAGATCTACGGCGCATACAATCATCCAGCATCAACTAAAACACGGAACCGTCTCCTGTTTAAATAAATCTGGCCGTCGAAGAATAACTGCCAAAGAGAAAACAGGATTTTGAGGAGCATCATCAGGAAAAATCGTCATGCAAGAGCAGGAGAACTTACCTAACTATGGCATGACGCGATCAAAATAAACATTTCAGTCGATACCTGAAAGACAGTAATGAAAATAATGGGCTTCGGTTTTCACACCGCTAAACAGAAACCATTATTTACTCAAAAGCAGAAAACTAACAGGTTGAAATTTGGACAAAAGTACAGAAACTGGACTGCCGATCAGTGGCGAAAAATAATATGGAGCGACAAATCCAAATTTGAGGTCATAGTTGGCGATGAACGAAGTAAAGTCATTCAAGAAAAAGGAGATGCATTTCACAAAGACTGTCTTGAAAGCAAGGTGTAGTTTCCAGTATCTTTAAATGATTTGGGGCTGTATGTCGGCACAGGGTGTGGGATGTCTGCAATTTATAGATGGAACCGTCAATGCAGAGAAATACAAAAGCATCTTGGAATAGAGTTCACTACCGTCTATAAGAAAGTTCAAGTATATAAATGGATTTACTTTTCAACAAGATGGTGCCTTTATGTCATACTGGCAAGACAACGATGGAGTGGCTGAAACAAAAACAAATTCCTACCATATCATGGCCATCCAGCAGTCCAGACTTGTCTCCCATAAAAACTTTGTAGTGGTAAATGAAGAAAAAGTTGCGAAAAGATCCTTCTAAATCCAAAGCTGATTTTAAGGAGAAACTTGTGGGTGTCTGGAATGGAATAACCCCTGAGGAGTAAAGACAGTTGGTACATACAATGCCGCTCAGAATTAAGGCCGTTTTAGATGCAAAAGGTGACGCCACCAAGTGGTAGTTGTTCTTTTCTGCATCGGCTACGCTGAAGACGAACATTTTTGCGAGTGTTACATTTGGTGAAATTATGTTTTTTTGTTTACTAGTGAGGAAAATTGTTAATTTATGTTTTGAATAAATAAAATATGCATTATAAGCTCTCTTGTTTTTATGTTACATGTTCTACTAATCATCTAATTCATCCTGAATTTTGAGGTCGAAGTTAGGACATAATATTTTTTTCATACTAGACGATATCATTTGCATTGGGGCTCGTATAAGTGTGCCGTTCAGATTTGAGGAGTTCCATTCTGACCATCATCAGTAGTTCCACTGCACCAACTGTCACTGTTCCATACGTAAATGCATGCTGTTCTTATAAAAACACAAAAATCTTCATATGTATGCCTTTCAGATTTGAGGAGTTCCGTTCTGACCATCATCAGTAGTTCCACTGCACCAACTGTCACTGTTCCATACGTAAATGCATGCTGTTCTTATAAAAACACAAAAATCTTCATATGTATGCCTTTCAGATTTGAGGAGTTCCCTCGATTTCTCCAGAATCCCATCATCAGAACTGGGTTCTGATAAAAATGGGACCAATCTGTATGCATATATGTACATTCGATAAAAAAAAAACTTTTCAAAAACGGTCCAGTAGCGACGGAGATATCGTGGCACAAACAAAAAAAAACAAACAGGCGAATTGAGAACCACCTTCCTTGAGATTTGGGGCGGCGGTTAAAAAGTAAGAACATCTCTGACTACGTGTTCTGCCGCTTGTAGGTAAAACGGGATGTAGGTACCTACTCGGAAGAATATTTTGAGCGATATGATGTCAATTTTGCAAATGGCCGCTAAACTTCATCACATCACTGCTGTTGCTGTTGAACTTTATCCCGACGACACTCCGGTTGAGAATAGGTACACCAGGTATATCGCAAATTATAAATGCAGACATCAATTCCAATGAAAATAAAAATCAACAGTGATCGACTCTGGCCAACGTGGGACTCGAACACACATCCTTGGATTGCCGGTCCAATGCGTTAGCAATTGCGCAGGTATATGCGAGCGCTCCCGTAGATCCCGCGGTACCTAGACACCCTAGTATTCACGAGACTGTAATCCCTTCGGCAGCATACGTAGTACGCTAGTTGCGATCGAAGAATTTTTATTCCTTGTACGAAACCAGTTACGAACAAAGAGTTTTTATTCGCTGTAAGAAACTTGTTGCAAGTGCAAAACTATAGGTAGGTTAGGTTTGTTAGGTATCTTTACATGCCCGAAGGGCAAATAGCCTAGAAATAGGAGCACGACGAAATGCTCATATTTCGAATAAAACTGGTTTCCTACAAAGAATTAAATTTCTTGGATCGTAATTGGTTTCGTACAAGGACAAAAAATTCTTCGACCGCAACTACAATAGTTACGGACTGGCGGTTACGTACGCGGCCGAAGGGGTGTAATTTATGATTCTGTGGTTGTGGTTACCTACCGGGTTAGCTGGTGCCGGCAGGTCCGGTAACGGAGCTCGGACTGTCTTATAGTTGGTGAGCGCAACGCCTTCTTCCGTCGCGATCCGGACTGTGCTCTTGTAAATGTCCTTTATCAGCAAGTCGCGGACTCTAGAAATATAAAAATAGTGCGTAGAGTCCCTTCGCGCGGAAGAAGTGAAACTTCGTAATGTGGAAATGAAAACAGGAAGCGGTATTTCAAAATTCCAGTTGGCAACACTGAGAGTTGAACGTTTAACGCTGTCAGTGAGTGTTAGGCCGGCAAAAGACAGTCTTAAATTTCATAATCTTAAAAAAATATAATCTTATAAAATTAGATCGACTGCCTTGCCACACACATTCTTAAAATTCAGATTATTCGCAATCTGTCAGATCAATCTGAAAAATTCATAATCTTAAAAAATAAGACTGTGTGTGAACAGTTGCGAAATTGTATGGAAATCCGTGCACTCGATCTGATTTAAGATTATGAAATTTAAGAGAGCGCGCACACGGGCAACTGTTCCCGGCAACTGTTGCGGGCAACTGTTGTCGCGACCATGGCCTAGTATGAAAGTGCGCACACGAGGCGACGCAACTTTTCATACAAATACGAAAGTCGCCGAGCAACTGTTGCCCCCGTGGCTAAGACTGTCTGTTGCCGGCCTTAAACGTTTTGACGCTAAATATCAGTTTGAAGTCTCAATTGAAGTTTCACTTCAATAAAAATTGTTAGGATTGATGTTCACAACTGTAACAAGATCAAGACATGCTAAACCTAGCAGTACCTACAATGTAAACGATCTTTAAATAGGTGTGCTGTCCCAAAATGAGCATTCAAAATTATGGCTTGTTTACAAGGTTTGCCGTGACCCATATGCGGGGGCGAGAAGTTAAAAATAGACGAAAAACATCAATTATACAACAAAAAGAGAAGAAATTATTTATTTAACTATTTTTTTTTATCATAGCAACACTTAGGTAACTTCATAGAAAAGTATCAAAACGGTTTACATAGACGGTGGCGCCCCTTTCTACTTTTTTTTGCAAAACACATAATTAATTAAAAAGTGGCAACATTATAGTGTCGTGCCGTTCAAATTAATATGTGTGAGTAACCGAGATGCTATTCTTTTTTTGCCAGCAAGTTGTACTGAGAATTATTAAATAGGTACATACTGTTTGCTGTCAATATCATCCATACTGACGGCGGGAGTCATAACCAGGCGCGGGCGGGTCCTCTGCGCCTCCTCACGACCTAGGTCTTCGGGTTTTACCTGCAAGTCAATGTTCGTTAACAGCTTATAATGCTTATATTTATGGCCGGTTGCATCAAACCATCTGTCACCGTTAAAGCGTTCGTTAAATTTTATTGTATGGGAAGTTCCATAGACGTCTGCTGTTTGACGATGATGTGTCTGTAAAATGTGGTTGATGCAACTGGCCCTTAATCTAGTACTCTAGCGCTGACCGTTATTGCGCAAAAGTCAAAAACAGCTGACTTAGCCGAATGGCAAACGTCGACGCCAGATGCCGACAGAAAAGCAGTCTGGCTCTGTCGCGAACATAGTGCGTAATTCAGAAGTGTCACGGAACTCATCTAAGGTGAAAAATAGTATAGTATGGACTCCATAGGTACTCGTGTTCGCGGCATCTCGCGCGAGTGTTGAGCGCGCTTTATGGCGCAATTTCATTAGTCGATAACTCGTTCGGTATGCAGCATACGGGGAGTCCCCGGCAGGCGAGATAACAACCAATGAAAGTGGTCCAATAGGCTAGTTTCCTATACTTAAAATAATAGTTATTTGTTATACAAGGGGGCAAAGTTGTATTTTAACGCCGAGTGTGGAATTGCAAAACGAGCAAGTGAAAGGAGTCTATAGTTGAACCACGAGCGAAGCGAGTGGTTCGAGAATAGAATCCTGAACTTGCGAGTTTTTGTAACACACGAGAAGTAAAATACATTTTGCACCCGAGTGTAACACAAAACTTTTCCCCTCACTATAGCGAGGAAACTACAACGCAAAAAATGCGTTTATCACTCCTTCCAGTAGTTCCACAGGCGGTAAATCATCTTTATTACTAGATTCTCCTACTTTTATCAATTTTAAAGCAGTTAATTTGACTTTATTCAAGGACAAATTACTTTACCCACTAGTGGATAAAATGCGTTTTTACCCGCTGGTATTAAAGGACAAAACACGTGTTTCCGAGCTAGTGAGGGGAAAAATATTTTATGCAGTGCACGAAATAAAGCACCACATAATTAAAAGAACAATATGGACAATAGTTACTTTTATACATAATTTCTATTTAATAAGTCAAGCAGAAAGACATAAAGTAAATAAATTGACCGTGACGTCACTCTCAGTAATTCATAGTAATTCCATATTAGCAAATAGTTTTGACAGTTCTTAAAAAGAAGCTGATTTGACTAGTAGGAAACTAGCCTATTGAATTGGTCGTTAACTCGTTTGGTATGCAGCATGACGGGGAGTCCCCGCAGGTGAGACGACCACCAATGAAAGTGGTGCAATTTATTGGTCAACTCGTTCGGTATGCAGCATACGGGGACTCCCCGGCAGGCGAGATAACAACCAATGAAAGTTACTGTTACTTTAATAATTAATAAATATGAATACACGGTGTTTCCGGTATCACTCAAAACCTCAGACACCCCAACTGATTTTTATTTTTTTAAACTCATCTAGGGTATTCATCTTTTAATCTGATCGTTACTTTTTTTTAAATTGAATTTTTAATTTTCTGTACAGCTCTACTTGACTTTTAGCTCTACACTCAATAAAATAATTGCTAACTACCATCATAAACCATAAGACTATTTATTTGTGTACGTTACTGCAACGACATAAGGTTTACCAATAGACAGCTAAGATGTCACTGTAAAACACTTTAAAGCTTTGTCACAGTAAACTTCAAATTGGACAGGTAATCGCAGTAAGCAAATAAACTCAATATTCAAAATGACAAGGTTGTAATTAGGTACGAGTTCAATTTGTTATGACTTTATGATAAACATTAAGATTAAACTGACAAACAACGTCAAACTACTAGCGGAAAAAATAAACGTCCAAGTAACCGGCCAGTATTAATACCCCTAAATACTGAAAAAAGGTAAACAACCTCTAGCAATGCGATATACACAATGTTGTATTACGAGTACAATAGAATGGGCACGTAAAAAATAATTAATAATACTAATTTAAATAAAAATATTACCCCCATCAAGATATAGCTCAATCGATTCTACTCTCGATTCTGAACAAACTGTTTTCAGGTTTTTAGTGTTAAGTGAAACACGGTGTATATGAATATGAAAAAATTCCCTGAATGCGGGCCCTTTGGCACGCGTTCTAGAAATCTCTCGCACCCCGAATGCGGACCCTATCGACTAATGAAATTGCGCCATTAGATATTATTGTCATTCTTACTTACGAAAGGCTTCTGCGGAATTCTAGGGTTAGTCTTCACGACGTCCTTGGGTTTAATAAAGAGATCGAACGGTATGGGCAGCCTCTCACTCATAGTCTGCGTGTCCTTAATCCCTTTGAATTCTGCTCTTCGCTTCGGAGGCTTCTCTCTGTAAAGTGTAGGCACGGGGGCTTTGATCTCATTCTCCCTGTAATCTGTCCTCTGTACTGTCCCGTAGTTGAACAGCATAGATTCGTAGCGTCGTATTTGTATGTCGTCCGGCATTTTTGTAAATAATTCGAAATATTTTTATGTAAACTCGCGGGATCACGCGTAATGATGCTTGGTAAAAATTGTGTACAAATTATAAATGACAATGTCAATGTGGCATTCATGTAAAAGACACATTTTGTACAAATAGGTCTTAATGGTCTTATAGTTCACGGCGTTGGCTGGATCATTGTTTAGTATCGAATAATGTCACGTTAGATACTATTAGAAATGTATATGTTAAGCTTGATGTCATGTGGTCAGATCACTACCCGCTTATAATTGAATGTAACTTTAATGTGCTAAACATGAAGTCATGTTACAAAAACGTGTCCAATAAGGTAATCTGGGGAAACAGAAATGCGAAACAAATTGAAATATACAAAGACAAATGTAACGAGCGTTTGGGCTGTATAGACTTACCTGGTCAGTTGTGTCAATGTTATAGGTCTTATAAATTATGTTCGATAGCTGAGCATAAAACAGTTATTGATAAATTATATAATGAAGTAATCGAAGCCCTTAAATGTTCGGCTGTCAATAGCAATTATATTCAGCCAATTAGGAAAAATAAAATAATCATAGGCTGGAATAGGTACGTCCGCGAGGCTCACGGGGAGGCCCGGCATAGGTTTCAGGACTGGGTGTGGTATAATCGTCCTACTTCTGGTCCAGTATACGATGCTATGATGGAGAGCAGGGGGATATTTAAATCACGCTTAAAATGGTGTCAAAAAAATGAGGAGCAAATTAAATTTGATAAATTGGCATCGTTGCACACGAAAAAGGATTTTAAACAGTTCTGGAAATGTACAAACAGTATGAGTACCAAACCGGGTCTTCCCGTGAGCATCGATGGAGTTAGTGATCCCATTCAAATAGCTAACATGTTTAAACAGCACTTCTTAGTTGAATCGCCATTGGGGCCTTCATGTTCGGAGCTCGAGGATGAGACCAGTGAGCCTTTTACTGCAGGCGTAGAGATAACAGCTCAGGATGTAGCTATGGTTATAAAGAACATGTCTAAAGGCAAGTCCCCGGGCCATGATGGGCTCAGCCTCGAACATCTACAACATGCTGGCCCTCATTTACCTCGTGTTCTGGCTTTGCTGTTCACGTTGTGCCTGGGACACTCTTATTTGCCGACTGAGCTTATGAAAACAATAGTAGTACCAATTGTAAAAAACAAAACTGGAAACACATCGGATAAAACAAACTACAGACCGATCTCGCTGGCCACAATTGTAGCGAAAGTGCTAGACGGTCTGCTTAATACACAGTTAGATAAGTACGTACAGCTGCACGATAACCAGTTTGGTTTCCGGCCGGGACTCTCAACGGAAAGTGCGATACTGTGTCTAAAGCAGACTGTCAAGTACTACACTGAACGAAACACACCAGTGTATGCGTGTTTCCTGGACCTATCGAAGGCTTTTGACCTGGTCAGATACGATATACTGTGGGATAAATTAGGGACTATGAAAGTTCCTCAGGAACTCTTATCCATTTTTAAATTCTGGTATAGAGGACAGGTCAATAGCGTTCGATGGGCAGGGGCGCTGTCGGAACCATATAGGTTGCAGTGTGGGGTCAGGCAGGGCGGTTTGACCTCACCAAAGCTCTTCAACTTATATGTGAACGCACTAATTGAGGAGCTCAGCAGTACTCGTATCGGATGCCACGTGGAAGGCATAAACGTAAATAACATTAGCTACGCTGATGATATGGTGCTGCTGAGCGCGTCACCTTGTGGTCTCGCTAAACTGATCGCGACCTGTGAGCGGTACGCTATTGCGCATGGGCTAAAGTACAATGCCTCGAAAAGTGAGCTCATGGTGTTTGGAGTTAGAGGGAAGTGTTTGCCAAAAGTACCAACCTTAAAGCTGAATGGCAATCCACTGATACTAGTCAATCAATTTAAATACTTAGGGCATATCATCACCTCTGACCTCAAGGACGATGTCGACGTCGAAAGGGAGCGCAGGGCGCTGGCTGTTCGAGCGAACATGATTGCCCGCAGGTTTCAGCGTAGCTCAAGTGCGGTAAAGATAACCTTATTCCGAGCATTTTGTACCTCATTTTACACTTGTAGCCTGTGGGTGAACTACACACAGAAACAGTACAGCGCCCTGCGTGTACAATATAACAATGCCTTCAGGGTGCTGATGGGGCTGCCTCGCTACTGCAGCGCATCGTTAATGTTCGCGGAGGCACGAGTAGACAGCTTTTCTGCCACCATGCGCAAACGCGCCGCGTCGCTGATCGGAAGGGTGAAGGCCAGCACCAACAGCATCCTGGCAATGTTTGCAAGCAGGTTGGATGGGGCGTGTCTGAATCACTGCAGTGCGCTCCATATGAAATATAATTAAGTAATACTAACACGTAGATTTAAGATAATTATGTACCTACTCACTAACCTTAATGTTTAATTTTATTTGTGCAATTTAAATTTTATTGTTATTTATTGTTGTTAATTTTATTGTGATTATTTGTGATATTTTATGTGTGTACCGAAATTGTATGATCCCAGTTGGTCGAAATAAAGTCATTTTAATTTTAATTTTTAATTTTATAGTAGGTCGAAAAGAAACAATTCAGATTTGATTCAGATCCGGATATTTATTTAAATTTTATTGCACAGTTGACAAAAAAAGTACAAATAGCAGACAGACTTTAAGGCATTCGCTACCAGTCAACCGTAGGGCAAAACAGGACTTCGCGATTTTTTGGTACGTATAGTTTTGGGCATGATTATTAATTGGTAACAGAAATTAGATTATAGTTTGACAAAAAATAATAAGTAAGTATGTAGGAATTAAGGGTTGTAGGTAAAGCCTACAGTTAGCTCGATTGGATAAAACAACAAAAACCTGTAGGTACTCATAACCTGTATATTTTCTAAACAAAATTAGGTACATTTTAAATGTATAACTTTGTTGTTCTTCACATATCATCACAGCTTGTACAGTGACTTAGAGAAATAGAAAAATTAGTTGTCTTTTACAGTCAGGTCAATAATCAGGTCTTCGTATTCAGTCTTCATTGGTTCATATTCGCCGTAGCGTTCTTTCTGCAACCAAAAAACTTAATACAGTTAGCTAAATTCGCTAATTTGGTGTTGTATGGGAATTTCTGTACACCCTGTTTTTATTGAATTTCATTAACTTTAAGGGAAGATTCTTTACATCAAATACAATTAATTTCTCTAAGAAACTAGCGTCTTAACTCTTGCGGTTATCGAGTTATTAAAAGAATAAAGATAATTACTGAACACGTGTGTGACAGCCTTTACTAATTCCTAATAATGTTATTTATTGTCATGTGCCGTCAATCACTTGACACTAACTTAAATGTTATTCTTAAGGGTCACACTAATAAATTCATTTAATATGTATGAAAATGATAAAAAATTTTGATGAAAAAACTCGGAAAACTTTTTTTGGCCGGTTTTTTTATGTATGAAAATGATAAAAAATTTTGATGAAAAAAATCAAAATTTTTTTCGTGAAATATGGCTAAAAACATTCCCTAACTCAGCTTTCAGACAAAAAAATTAAATCTAAATCGGTTCATCCGTTCGAGAGCTACGATGCCACAGACAGAGACACACACACAGACAGACAGACAAACAGACAGATACGTCAAACTTATAACACCCCGTCGTTTTTGCGTCGGGTGTTAAAAAACGCCCTAACTATACAACGAACCAGCTGTTCCGGCTCCACCAGTATGGTGTCGCTGAGATTCAGGTGCAGCCGCGCGCCCGCCCGCGCCGCACGCCGCGAGTTTGCGGCGCTCACCACCAATTACTGCCAATGTATGGCTGGGCCTTAAGGTGCTGTTACACGGGCAACACAATTGCCAGCAAGTCACATACCATTGCCGCATTTGCTCCATAGTTAGTTGGTGCGTATTAAACAAACGCGGTACCTAATTGTATGTGAATTGCTGGCAATTGTGTTGCCCGTGTAACAGCACCGTTAGGAGGCTACGGTTATCCACATTCCCGCGCTAACAGTTGCTATACAACGTACCAGCTGTTCGGGCTCCACCAGTATGGTGTCGCTGAGGTCGAGCCGCAGCCGCGAGCCAGCCCGCACCGCACTGCGGGCCGCCGCCGCGCGCGCCGGCAGCGCGGGCGACAAATTCGCCGCGCTCACCACCAGTGACTGCCAACATTTAAAAAACCGAATCCTGTGTCATCACATCATATCAGCCCTTTATCGCCCACTGCTGAGCAGGCCTCACTTCTAGTACGCCAGTTTTCCCGGTCCTGGGCTAGTCTCATCCAGTTGTGACCCACTATTTTCTGGATGTCATCAACTCAACGAGCCAACGGATGCCAGGCAGTCCTTACATTTGTAAGCGGCCACCACTCCGTTAATACTGTGTGTTGTGTGTCAACAAGGTGACATCCCTAGTGCACGTTCAAGGACCGAGTGCGGGTAGTTCGAAAATCTCATACAGCTACAAAATGTTGATATCAACTTTAGCCAGTCTGCTCCGAGACTAAGGAGACAATGCCGTCCTTGAAACGTCTGAAGTTGGTTAAAAACATAGTTTTACGCGATTATAATAAGTCCCGTTTTTAATTTTAAGTAGGTATTTAGAAAATAACCTTGAAATACCGCTTTCGTAATTCATATTTTTTGATATATGTTTATATTGTAGGTAATACAATTCGTAGATTAGAATAAACTTATTCTTTCAGGATTTAATTCCCACGTAATTTTTTTGCATCTGGCGACCGTGACAGGACATACAGCTGATTAAAATTACTCCATGATCGGATCTGGCCAAAGATAAAATAATGCAACAATTTCAATGCGACGCCCGACAAATTGCTATTTGGTAATTTTTTTCGCGTTCACATCTATGTCAAAAGATGGTTCATATGGTAAGAAAAGGCTAGTTTATACTGATAGGTGAGCGCTCGCGGAACGGGTCCGCATGGCATCATCAGAACAAGTACACTAGTGAAGGTACTGACTACTGACCGTGAGCTGCGGGCAGGAGCTGATGATATCCACCAGGTCATCATCCCCCATGCAATGGAACTTATGCAGCGTGAGCGAGCGGAGCTGACACCCGTGGCGAAATGGCTCCGACACAGGACTCCCGGTTATGGCTAGCAAATGGAATTACATATTATGTCCATAATCAAAGAAACGTAATAAGTTTAAAAAAAATATTACTTAGGTAAGTACCTACAATATGTACAAGTAGCGGCACGTCACGTACGTTTAGCGCTGAGTGAGATGTGGAGGGGATATCTGCTCATGGGGACACATACACATACCCTTCACCCCTGTCAGACTTCTGCGCAATAATGGTCAGCGCTAGTTACCTGCCGCTACTTGTACCTCTTGTATAACTTGTACAATAGTGGTATAAAACTCAAATATAGATTTCCCATATCTTTACTGTTTGCTTATTTAAGAAATGGCCTATTAAATTTACTTACATCTGCAATCTAACAGCTCCAAGGTCTCCAACTCCTTGCAACCCTCGAGAATAGCTTCCACGCCTTCATCGGGCACACTCATCGACAGTCGGAGAAATTTCAATCGAGTCAATCGCGATATAGGCTCATAATCACCACAAGTCATCCAATGAGCATCATATAATTCAAAATATTCCAATTTCTCCATCTTATCCACCACATGTTGTATTTCTTCGGCAGTTTCAAATGGCATATCTATGATCACCAACTTCGTCAACTCGCTGAGTTGGTCAGCAGCTGAACGCAAGTGTTCGGAATCGAAGAGTTCTAGAAATTCTAAGCGGAGAGACTTTAAGTTCGACAGGTTTATTGTGTTTAAGAAGTCTCCACGCACGGTGCAACAGTCGTAACCAATTTCTAGTTCTTCTAGAGCTTTATCTTTTATGAATTGGTCAATGAAGTTGTCTGATACCTGAAATAAATGTTTTTACTTTGTTCAAATATCACAAACATATAGGTAACATATGACAATTTTGCTTATCTAATATGCTACTTAGCCTTAGTTTTTATTTTACAAATAAGAACCGAACCATCCTCCCCTCCGAGTGGAGGTGGTGGAATTAATAGTTATTTGTTATACAAGGGGGCAAAGTTGTATTTTAACGCCGAGTGTGGAATTGAAAAACGAGCAAGTGAAAGGATTCTATAGTTGAACCACGAGCGAAGCGAGTGGTTCGAGAATATTTAGCGAGTTTTCCAATACACGAGAAGTAAAATACATTTGCACCCGTGTGTAACACAAATTTTTCCCCTCACTATAGCGAGGAAACTATAACGCAAAACATGCGTTTATAACTGCTTCCAGTAGTTCCACAGGTGGTAAATCATCTTCATTAGATTCACCTACTTTTATAAATTTTAAAGCAGTTAATTTGACTTTATTCAAGGTCAAATTACTTTACCCACTAGTGGATAAAATGCGTTTTTACCCGCTGACATTAATCACACACGACACGTGTTTCCGACGTAATGAGGGGAAAATAGTACATTACGATACAAGTGCGTAAAAAAGGAAGTTCGAAACGAGTGGCGATAAATTAAAACACGACCGAAGGGAGTGTTTTAAATCGACACGAGTTGCGAATTTCCTTTTCGCACGTGTATCGTACGACGTTTTTCAGTACAGATGGCCCTCCGAAGTTTCGACCTGGCATATAATGAACCACTTCTCGCACTAGTGCGTAAAAAAAACACCATCTGTACTGAAAAAGTATACTTTATCAGTACAGATGGTGTTTTTTTACTTCTTTGTGTCTATGTGTCTTTTTCACTTCTCGCACTAGTGCGTAAAAAAACACCATCTGTACGCATAATTAAAAAAGCATAATTTTTCAGTACAGACGGTGCTTTTTTTACGCACTCCCTTCGGTCGTGTTTTAATTTATCGCCACTTGTTACGAACTTCCTTTTTTACGCACTTGTATCTCAATGTACTATTAATATTACACAAACTGAAGAAATATAAGAAAACACAAATGAAGCACCTACTTACTAGACATCTATTAAAATGCAGCCCCTGTAGACGGTTGAAGCTTTTATTCAGATTGTATGGGCACATTCCTTCTGAATCAGCGTTTTCTCTTATGTTGGTCAGCTATAATATGAAAAATAAAAGTTTTAATTTTAATATAAGTTGTATGCAGAAAGTTTTCCTCGATTTCTGGTTTTACTAGTCAGAAATGACCCATACACGCAAAAGCGTGGATCAAAAGATCCTAGACAGGAATGGAATTGACTGACATGAAACTGGTTTTTCAGTACAGATGGTGTTTTTTTTACGCACTAGTGCGAGAAGTGGTTCATTCTTCGGAGGTCCATCTGTACTGAAAAACGTCGTTCGATACACGTGCGAAAAGGGAATTCGTAACTCGTGTCGATAACACTCCCTTCGGTCGTGTTTTAATTTATCGCCACTCGTTTCGAACTTCCTCTTTTTCGCACTTGTATCGAAATGTACTATTACAAAAATTACATTGTAGTTGTGTTTTATCCAAAATCTGTAAATGCCAAATTTGTTCATTTAAAATTGAGAGAAGTTCTTCTACCACCATTTGAGTAGCAGCAAGAGATCTTTCTTCACTAAAGCACAAATACAGGGTGTATATTAATACACCCTGTATTTGTGCATGTGCAATCAATATTCTAATGAATAAATAAAACTATTTTAAAATATGTACATACCATTAGACTTTCCAAATTGGGGCAGTTTTCATCTATTGTTTTCAATGTCTGAAAGCTGTTGCAGTAAGCTGCTACCACTGATGTGCCTACTTTGTTGGTCCACATGATAAATGACTCGTAATCATCGTTTGATGCTTTCAAAGTACAAGCATTTGGATGAGTCTTCTTAGGTTTATCATCTTCATCCACTATACTTACTCGGACTCCTAGAAGATTTTTTTATTGGTTAACATTGTGACATCTAAACATGTTGCTTCTATATTTTTCTTAGATAAAGTACTTAATTGGAGAGTTACTAGTCCATAAAATAAAGTTTCTGTATTTTAGATAAATTAGTACTTCTGTAAATAAATAATTAATTTGAAATACTTTTAGTACAACTATTAGTTATATAACTTTTTTCTTCTAATTAATATTTGAACAAATAAATATTAATAAAAAACAATTAAGCTAAAAAGCACCTTTCAAGTACATCAGCACCCATGTTTGCCAAAGACGGCTGGTGCGCTCACTGCAGACGAGGTCTCGGACTGGCACAAATTGCAGCACTGCCCTCCAGCAGTCCTCGTTTAGGTAATCCAGTATTGTAAGACCTTCAGAGTCATTATTTGGTTCGGCTCTTAACATCTGTAATTAAACGCCCAATGTAAGTTGCACCCAATTTTATTATATGAGACAAGAAAATAGATGAACAGTAACAATAACTGTGAGTACTTATTACAGTGTTTACATGTATGTTTGCATTGAAACTTGGGTGGTTTACCCCTATAAGGGACACAGGCGTGATTGTATGTTAGCATTAATAATAATGCGTCCCTGACCGGCGGACCGGGAAGTTGAAGCTTAAACACGACCCATGCTACTACTATTGAAGATATTTCGTGATAATATTAAATGAATACTTACTTTATATTATAAAAAATAAACAAAACAACAGGATCTAAAGTTTTTAGTAACTTTAATGACAGTGACAGTTCTTTGCAGTGCTGCCATATGACTATGCTAAAGCATGGACTTTCAATAGGGACTGAGCTCACACTTTTTTTGCCATACTAAATTGAACTTTATCACCGGTACAGAAAGGCGTTCTTATCAGACTAGTAAAAGTGTGTCCACATGAGAGGGTCAAAGTTGGGGCTGGTGTCCCTCTCGCACGTGTGACCAGTGTTAAAGAGATTACTATAATAGTAGTATTTTTACCTGTATGATAACTAAGTTTATAAACTTCTTAAATTATTTTTGTATTATATCGAGGCAAAGATATTAATACCTTGTAACGAATTGGTAAGTCATTATTATGAAGCCATAAAACCAAAGATTTGCGCAATTAAAAAAAACCTTTAATTCGGTATTAGTGGATTTGGTAATAACTTTGAATATTGACTGGTATCCCCAAACAATGACAGTGATGACGTCATTCAAATGGTTTTGACAGCGGCAATAAGTGCGAGAGGGACACCAGCCCCAACTTTACCCTCTCATGTGGACACTCTTTTTGGCCTAACAACTCAATCTAGCTTAATAATATATAAATCTATGTGCTAAAGCCGTAACAGACTGGCGTACCAGAACGCAACCTTGATCATAATAATATTAAAGCTCCGCTGGTGGATGTGTCATAGATTGTCAACCAAAACTTGGCACTGAAAAATGGCGTGAAATTCAAATTTTCTATGGGAATTAAACCTTTGCCTTTACATTTTCAATCAATTTTTAAGTGTTACGGCTCGTCGATTATTCCCCCAACTTCAAGGAAGGCACGCGTTTTATGAAAACAATTGGCCGCTGAGCCCGTGAGCCGTACATTTTTCAAATTTGCTGCCATTTGGTGTTAAGTGCCGAGATTTGGTTGAGCGTCTAACGGGAAACAAATCAAATTATTTAATTTTAGTATTTATTCGTGAAATTATTATTTACTTAACACAGGAGAGGCTATTGAAATCAGCGAGCAGGCGACGAGTTTTCGAGCGAGTTTATTGTGCACTGGCGGCGAAGACGTTGAGACTGTCTACTAAACTGACAAAATTATGACTAGGGTTGCTTAGGGAATACAAAAGGTAAAAATCTTACACAGTTATTGCGCGCTTTATTTAAAACATAAAAGAAACTCAGTTTCACTTAAGTCATCTTAACATCTTAGCTTAGATAACAAATGGCATGTAATATTAATTCTCTTATCTTATTGATCTCAAAATACTTTAATAACATTTGAGATCCAACAATCCTTTCAATGTATAAGAAAATTCACTTGAGAAAAGAGTTGAAAGATAGACGTAAAATGTAAATCAACTTTTTTTATATTTGTTAAAATGTTTACAATATCTTGTACTCAAGATTGGATCTATAAAGAATGATTGTGGAAGTATGATCTTTAAAATAACCGAATAATAAAAAAAAATGTAGCTTAGCTTAGCTAGAGCTTAGAATATAAGAAAAATGTAACATTTTTAACAAATTTGAAGAAAAAATTTGGCTGCGGTCTTCTGTAGTATACAGAAGACCGCAGCCAAATAGCACTAGACCCTACTCATAGTGTTGTGTTCCTGTCGGTGAGTAAGGTTGCCAGAGCTCAACAAGGGTGCGGTGTGCTGATGACGGGAGGACTTACGGAACTAACTTGTTCCGTTTATTGTCCTTTGAGTCGTCGGCAACCCGAACCCTCCTTAGAACTTGTACACTCCTTTTTGCTGTGTACTTAACACAGCAAAAGGGAATGTACAAGTTTCTAATGGGGTGGCAACGCGCATGTGACACTGTTTGAGTTGCAGGCGTCCATAGGTTACGGTGACCGCTTTACATCAGGCGGGCCGTATACTTGTTTGCCACCGACGTAGTATAAAAATCCATGAAGACAAAACTGTTATCTCAAGAGCTCGAGACAAGCATATTTTACACTTCTTTTGATTTTAGCTCTTAAACTCTGCTGTGTGTTGGGCAATCAAGTAATGAACACATTTGTCTAACCAATCTTTCAACTTTATATTAGGGCATTTTCAGAATTTGGGTCCCCCCAATTAGCGTAAGTTGTTAACAAAAATTAACTCGCTGTCAGTTTTGTGACGACAATAAAATTAAGCATAAAATCTGTCAAAGAATTTACTTTTTTCCCATTCTGAATGTAGATTATCGCTTAAAGTTTATGTAATTAACACAAAAACAATATTTTTATTGAAATTTCATGCTTAATGATAATAATGATCGCCACAAAACTGACAATGAGTTAATTTTTGTTAACAACTACGCTAATTGGGGGTCCCAAATTCTGAAAATGCCCATTAAATACACTATATTTAGCTGTCAGCTTTAACTTTCTGCGCCGGCGCATCATCATGCTGGTCCTGCTTGCGTTTCTTCCCCCCCTGTCTCCCCTTGAAATTCCTCCCCTTATTCTGGTGCTTGTTCTTATTATAGTTGAATCTCCTCTTCTTCATATGTTCAATGGTTTTCGTCAAATATTCGGCCTCCTCTTCTTCTCCAAGCAGTTTGACCGTGACCTCGGTGTCTGCGAATGTGAGTTTCCCGTCGGGGATCTTCTCGAAGACCTCTTTGGCGGCGTTTTCTTTGGCGAATCGTACCCAGCCTTGCGTATCGCCGAGGTTTGAGTCTACGTACGCTATTTCGTAGTCTGAAAGAGATGTTTTCGGGTTAAGAAAAATTTATTACAAACGAATTACCATCAAAAACATTTTCTTCTAAATTATTTCTAACAAGCCTAAACTCAATGTTTTTGTTTCTCAGTTGAGCAATACTTTTTTTTTGGGCTGTATCATCAGCGCAAATATCCATCCATACTAATATTATAAATGGGAAAGTGTATGTGTCTGTTTGTTTGTCCTTCTTTCAAGGCAAAACGGAGCGACGAATTGACCTGATTTTTTAAGTGGAGATAGTTGAAGAGATGGAGAGTGACATAGGCTACTTTTTGTCTCTTTCTAATGCGAGCAAAGCTGCGGGCAAGACTAGTACCATGATTGAATTGTCATTGGATATAGATCAAGTATGACCAACTTGACCATTTAACATTCACAAAATGAGGAAATCTTTTTGCATAATTCCAATTATGATGCGTAAATAGTGACTGAGAAAATTTATGTTTTAAGCGTTCACGGTAGGTGGATGCCATACGGGTGAATAATGTATCCAGAAAATCCAGTTAAATATGTATCTGATCATACAAATCGTATAGGATAATCATGTTGTGAAAAAGTGTTATTAATTAAGAGTACAATACTCTTTATTGCATATCTTGATAAAATAGTAAGTAGTAGAGTAATTAATTTTATTGTACAAAGATAAGAACACACACAGTAAAGAAAAAAAGAACACACACATCATTTGTACAAAGGCGAACTTATCCCATTAAGGGATTTCTTCCAGTTAAATATAATTATAGAGTAATTAATTTTCTAAATCTGGCCAAGCGGCAATGTACACCAATTAATTAGACATGACATAAACGTCATGTCGTAATGATGCTAATTGATGTGGACATAATACATTGCGTGCTGAATTATTATGTATGAAAAAAAAATCTCATCTATTAAAAAGAAACCATGCAGTTAGGCTCCTTAGGTCCGATACTAATCGTTATTACGATATTCGCCCGTATGGAATTCACACGCTGTATACACTAGACTACAATATTTTCTTCAGTACAGATGGTGTTTTTTTACGCACTAGTGCGAGAAGTGGTTCATTATATGCTAGGTCGAAACTTTAGAGGCTCATCTGTACTGAAAAACGTCGTACGATACACGTGCGAAAAGGAAATTCGTAACTCGTGTCGATTTAAAACAACTCGTTTCGAACTTCCTTTTTTAAGCACTTGTATCGTAATGTACTATTTCAAGTTAGTCACTCACCACCAAACTTGGCGAATCCTTCCTTGATGTCTTCCCGCTTAATCTTGTCGTTTCCGTGCTCAATGTGCAGCACCGTGCCCTTCGGCAGCTGGAAGTCCTCCTGCGGAGCCTCCTGAAACCACATTATCAAATAAGTACTGAGTTCATATATAGAGCATAAAAATTATACAATAATACTACTTTTCAGTACCAATGGTGTTTTTTTACGCACTAGTGCGAGAAGTGGTTCATTATATGCCAGGTCGAAACTTCGGAGGCTCATCTGTACTGAAAAACGTCGTACGATACACGTGCGAAAAGGAAATTTGTAACTCGTGTCGATTTAAAACACTCCATTCGGTCGTGTTTTAATTTATCGCCTCTCGTTTCGAACTTCCTTTTTTACGCACTTGTATCGTAATGTACTATTTCAATTTGATTCGTTTTTGTCTACTTAGCAGTTTTTATTTCATGCACTCATGTCATTTTAGGGTTGAAATGAAAAATAAATAACTTTTACCACCACTTTGAAGAAGCCTGTGGTGGATTATGACTTATGTTACAATTATGACTGACGTAATTTGGACGAAGTTTGTCGCGGATGCTATTTATACCTACGCGTTTAACGAAGCCTGCGCTTGGATTTGGATGATCATAATTTGTTTGTGAGAAATGGTGATGGTTTGATGTGCATGATGGTTTGTGTCTTTTGAATATAAAATACATAAATGATCAAACTTATATATTTTTATTTTACAACTTAGTCAGCGTGATTGATATTGCTACTAGATTTCAAATTAAAAGCAGATCAGTGATTGTCATTAGGAAGTTTGTTAACTTTGTTATAAAATCTTACACAATTACTCATGAATTATTTTTTTAATTTTATGGAACCCAATAAAGGGCACACGGAATGGCAGCGGCCGGCAGCGACGCGGCGAGAACTAGTAGTAGTAGTTAACACTTTACTGCATAGAACAAATTATAAGTACAGTGAATAATTGTAATGTATAAAGGCCAGCTTATCCCTTTAAGGGATCTCTTCCAGAACTTTTAGTGTGAAATAATTTTAAACTTTATCTAAATATTTAAAAAGACCAGTATCACTTGACTAACTCAAACAGATCGAGAGGCTGCCGACCACTGCCATTCTGGTGTGAGCAGATCCTAAGGGTTTCGGGACTTCCTAGTTGACTAATGGGACAACAAATAGCTAGATTTTGTTACCTGTTCTTCTTTCTTGGGTTTCTTGTCCTTCTTCTCCTTCTTGGCGGCATATTCTTCTTGCTTCTCAGCCAGGTAGGCTTCCTGCCACTTCCTGATCAGATCATTCTCGCCGTACTTCACCTCACTCTGCTCTAGGAACTTCTGTGCCTGTGGACATGGTTGTTTTTTATTAAAACACATGTATTGATGGACTTCCACAATGACTATAAATAAATATTGGGGACACCTTACACAGATCAACTTAGCCCCAAACCAAGCAAAGCTTGTACTATGAGTGCTAAGCGACGATATACATACTTAAATAGATAAGTATGTACTTATATACATAGACAACATCCATGACTCAGGAACAAATAACTCTGCTCATCACACAAATAAATGCAATTACCAGGATTCGAACCCAGCTTAGCAGGCAGGGTCACTACCGACTGAGCCAGACAGGTTGTATAGTTCATTCATTCATTAATTCCAAGAGATAATAGAGGTATGCAACTATTTAGCAATGTATTAGTTCAATCTACATCTATACACATTAATTACGTATCTGTGATACAAATAATGTATTTAGACACTCAAAAATTGCAGCTTGTACTAAAAGCGATTCGGAAAAGTAGTACTTTATTCAGGAGGAGGAACCCTATTTACTCTAAATAGAGAATATTAAAGTTAGAAAGGTCTGGTTATAAGTATAACATGAAAAACCAACTTGTGGAGTGAACAACTACTATGACTGTGGCTGCTCTGTGGCATTGTTGCTCAATCAAATGTTTAAGAGCACTCTTAAAAAAATATGTAACAAGAAAATTGTCTTTACCTGTTCTTTAGTTTTGAATGTGGCAAAAACTGAACCCTTAAACAGCCTCTTCTTAGTCTTATTATCCTGGTATCTCCTCATGATGACATTCTCCACCTCCTCAAACTGTTTGAAGTATGTTAGGATGGCATCCAGCGCAGCATCCTTTGGGAAACCTTTAGCATAGACTGTGCGGCCCTGGACTTCCTTCCGGCGCTCTTCATTCATCTCGGGGAGGGGCATGTCGGGGCTTCTGCGGACTTTCTTATTGTCCTCTGAGATCTGGAAGGTTTACAAACAATCATAAGTTCAATTTCAATTCAATTCCAATAAGAACTTTATGTCTATGTCAAATTATATCATACCTATAACTATGGCAGAAAGGAAAGGAAATAGTTTTTGACATATTTTTTATATATATGTATATCCGTGTAATATGCATGAAAATTACATGTACTCTACCAAAACCGAAACCAGTTCACATAAATTAAAATTGGTCAAAACTGCATCTTGGCCAACGGTTATGTAAAAATGCTTGATATTAATGATATATGAGAACAGAGAGTCTATGTTATTAATATTATTCTGTTATGATTTATAAAATGCTGCCATTTTCATTGGTATCTGACTGTGAAATATTTTAACATGTTTTCCATTAGACGGCCTTTTGGAAGGAGGCTTTACTGAAAAAGGGTCTAATGAACATATGTAACAAATTCAAAATTTATATGTACATAACCAAATAGTACATGTACTTTTAGGACAAATTACCATTACATATTATTTTGTAAAAATGAAATAACTAATATGAATATCAATTTTATAAGCTAAAAAAATTATAGTTTTTCTTTATCTAATATGGAAATAATCGATACTAATATTATAAATGGGAAAGTGTGTGTGTCTGTCTTTCACGGCAAAATGGAGCGACAAATTGACTTTTTAAGTGGTGATAGTTGAAGGTAATTGGAGAGAGTGACATAGGCTACTTTTTGTCTCTTTCTAACCTGAGCGAAGCCGCGGGCAAAAGCTAGTATGAAATAAAAAACAAAATGTGTGTACAAACCTCGAGCAAACCACTTCTGGACCTTCCCAACAGCTTGGCAATGAGCTCCAAGTCTGTAGTGAGCTTGGCCAGGCGGTTGAACTTGATGAGAATCTCAAACGGTATCCAGCCATCGTCCAGCTTCACCTGCTCACGTAGAAACTTGTCCCGTGGCAGGTTGAGGTCACCTGAAATGCACATATTGAGATGATCCATATCTTAGTCACTATGTATTATGAAACAGGGGCTGAACATTTTGACCATAGGGTTAGTTCGCTAAATCAAGTCTAGCATATATTTGAGGCCATTTATTAAGTTTTGAATGTACCAAATTGCCATCCTAATAGTCTACACCAGTGCTGGGCAAACTTTTGTCATTGTGGGCCAAAAATTGAAGGAATTTTAAGAGACAAGCTGGATTAACACCAAAAATGCATTTTTACTACAGTGTTGGCCATATCACACACTATTTTGAAGAACTGGTGTCGGGCCGAATAAAATCCTTTCGCGGGCCGGACTTGGCCCGTGGGCGATCCTTTGCCCACTACTGGTCTACACAAGAAATCAATAGACATAAAAATGATATTGCGCATTGGTAAATTACAGATTTATTTGCTATTGCGTGTGTATTCAATAATATTTCGATGAGTTCAATTTATACATGTCAGTATTCCACACAAATGTTGCCTTCTTGGTCTTTAGCACAAAAATATTGCTAATCCATAAAGATGCTAAACTCACAGTCACCGCAATAAACATAAATATTATGTACAGTAGCTGGAATGCTAGCATGTTCGTAATAAAAGATCCTTGACCAAACGATAAATGCGGTTACATTGCAACGAGTATGTTTGAAGCAAACGTGACTCACCGAAATAATATTCGACCTGCCGAATTATAGCGCTCTCCAGTTCTGCTTCATCCATGGGCTCAGATTTTGCACCATTTTCTGCTTTCTCCTCTTTGCCATTGCCCTCCGCGGCTACATCAGCTACTTTTTCTTCAGTCATTTTCGGTTTGATATATCTCACAGCACGATGTTGTAATATGGCGCAACTCGCGAGCACACTTAAAATGTATGCAGAGTTAACGTATACACAATTTAATGGTGAAAATCACAGATAATTCGAAAATTCTGCTGAAAAATATTCAAACACGTGTTTCTGCTTCCTTTTCCACATGCACCGGCAAGAAGAAGAACAAGAAGTTGAGGGGAAGGGCGGGAAGAGGAACGATTGGGGAATGACCAGTCGACGAATGTAGCCATTACAAAAGTGCGAAAAAGATAAAAGCATATGTATTCTTTAAGTGTGACGAAAATGACTATATTTATAACAGCTTCTCTTCCGTTTGAAAGATAGGTTTCGTTTAGAAATGAAGTGGAAGGAATTAACCAAAGAGAATGTATTTAATCACTACGTTTAACTTTTATAAAGTATATTATATTATAAAAAATATTATTATTTATAAGTTATATATTCATTAAATAATATAATATAAAAGTAAGAATTTATTTAAAAAAAATTATCTCTTCAATGAACGCAGCTAAGTAATAATGTGTGACGGACTGTGGCGGCTGGTGGCAGCACTGCGAAAGTGTCAATGTCAAGGAAATCTGGCGGAAAGACGAATTGAGCGGGCGATTTAATGTATTACTCCGATTTCTAAAGCTGACTTTAGACCAGCAAGTTATTGCTGCAAGTTTTGAGACGCAACTATAGGTAAGAGTGGGTGGCAAATATCTGCATATCTTTCTTGCATATACTTCTATTTCAAAACTTGCAGCAATAACTTGCACGTCTAAACTCGGCTTAAAATCGTTTCCTCTGTATGTTTAGTTAAATTGAGGTGAATATTTCTCTGTACATATAGCATAGTGTAAATATAAATGCCATATATAATGGGTGACGGAACCGCAGGGAATCAGACGCCATTTTGTTTTCGCATGAAACAGAAAATGGCGTTGAATTGGCGTTGAAACAAACTTTGCCAGAACTAAAGAGGTTGGACTTCCGGTTCGAGCGCCATCTGCCGTCTCGTGTCGTGAATAATTTATTTTTCTTTTGCTCATTAATGTTGTTTAAAGTGTAATATCGATAGCTTATTAATAATAGGTATGCAGGTATGCAGTAAACTAATTTTGTAGTGAAAAGCTAATGAAGAATTAATCTCCAGTATTCGGGGGAAAACAGGCAAGGGTATACGCGAGGAAGGTGGAAACGTACATCTACGATCAGACGATCACGCACGACGAGACGCACATTGGACGAATACTACCGCCTTCTGGCAGTCAAAAAATGAAAAAATGAAATGAAAATGAAATATTTATTTTTCAAGTAGGCATATTACAATGCGCATATGAACGTCAAATAAAGCTACCGCGTATAAGCGTCAAGAAATGAGAAGTGTTTGAGAGATTCGGTTATCATTGGGATCGCCATTTTCCAGGTTTTTCTAGAATGTGTCTATTATTTCCTAATTTTAACTTGAAACAATCAATGATTGATTTTTGATTTGTTAAGTAGCTTTTGTTTTTGATTCTTATTTTAATGAATTAATGATTAACCCGTGGAACACGCAACGAAAAAACATATGTCAGGTGTTTTAACGCGCTATAGAACACCAGTGGTGTGCTTATAGCGGCTACAGACCAAATTGTGTTAAGATAAGATACGGGTTAATATAGATTTGTATTGAAAAGAAAACCAAAGACTAACAATTAAAACATTTTAATACTTAAGTAACTGTATTATTTGTAGGTCATTACGTTCGTTTCTTACGTTTACATACATACATAGTAATTAGTATACTTGGTAATGTCATAACTTTGGTCTTGAAATTATAACGTAGTCCTACGGTACAAATACTTTATAATTATGTATCACATATTATTCTAAAAAAATGAGGCACTCGGCCGTGACACGTCTGCATTGGGCCTTTGCCTCGCGACGCTACGCTGTATAATGTATACGTGCCTCAGAAAACGTGCTAACTGCCTCGGCCGAGGCACATCTTCATTGGGACTTTGCCTTGCGACGCTGCTCGCTCTGTGTGGACCCACATTCATTTTTAATGTGTTTCACAGAAGGCCCTAACATACTACCGGGCCGTGTCAAGTTCATCCCTTAAGTAAGAACGAGAAAACGATGTCTCTTTCTTGCTCGTACTTATGCACCTTGACACGTAATTGGACAAATCCTCTAATACCCTGTTAATGTTATATAATTATTTTAAATTATTTTTCACAGACCTATCAAACACAATCAGAAACTGAAACCTCACAATGTCTTAATGATTAAGAAAATTCCTCATTTATTAAATTATTATAATATGGCCTATGAGGAAATGAAATGTTTTTTAACAACCCTAAATAATCGAAATACAGTGCCATTCATTAGAAAGAGACAACACGGTTTGACCCTGAACTGCTGTTTTGGCTTGCGTGGGCGACGGTCGCGCGATGTTCGCGCGACGGCGATGCGACGCATACGAAATCAAACCTTATCGATATGGAAGTAGACGATGCGATGGCGCCGGTCGCGCGACCGTCGCCCACGCAAGACTCGGCGTTTGGTTTTGTAGGAAGAGTCCTTTCAGCATTTTGCAGTGGTGACATCTGTCCTAATTATCTGTTCATCGTTCATCAAGTTAAATTTCTATAATTAGTTCTTCATACTCCAGCTTCATTGGTTCATAATCTCCGTAAAGTTCTTTCTGAAAATAAAGAAAATTTTTAAAAAAATGGCAAGATCTGTGACCGGCGCGGTAATCGGTTCCTATGCCATTGAGCCGTTTCATTTGATTTTTTCAGTGCTTGCCAGTGGGGTCCTCGAAAGGGATATTGATTTTAACTTCATAACGCGATACCTCTGTCGGGACTCGAATTCGCACCAACCGCAGTAAAAGGCGTGTTGCAAAAGGAAAGGAATCGAAAGATTTGTATATTCATGCGCGAATCCAAGGGGGTGGAGTCATGGGGGTCATGAGAAAGATCGTTATCAGCGTGCTGTAGGTAAGGTGGTTGACAGTGGGTCGCTGGTGCACAATAGGTCACGCACACTACGACGAATCTAAATACACTATTATTAATTTATCACGCGCCGTGGATACCTCTGGCCAACACGTACCTACTAGCTCAGTGTCCACGGGACCGCGCGAACAGAACGTCGTGTGCAGGTGTGAACGTGATATCACTCCGCGGGTAGCATATTTACGTAAGTTGGAATTTATCGTATAATTTCGAATCATGTGCCATTGAATGTCTTGTTATCGTTTTTATTATTACCTTGATTAAAAAGCTATTGTGTGTTTTAACATTTTCCGCTATAAATATTTTTTTTGGATTTGTTTTTAATTATTTTATTTTTTTTGCGTGTGGGTTGACACTGGGTCATATGGATCAAGTACACAATGGGTCAGATTTAGTACACATTGCTATGTTACAGACTGCTGCGAAAAAGGGTCACCTGTAGAAAAGAAGGCGGAATACCAAACGAACGAGTGGAAAAAGCATAGGCATCTTGGAAGACTATTTTTATGTGGCTCTTACTTATGTGTATGGTCAGAAATATTCATTTCAGAAATATTGATCCCATAAAAGCATTTTGAGTAGTTACTTAATTATTTATATACGCATAATAATTATTGGTCTAATTTTCATACATTATAAAGTTTAAGTTAGATATAACAAGAAATATTTATTTTTGTTTTATTGTATGGCTATTTACTAAGCTTCTATGGCCGAAAGTGGAAATTCTTAGAAATTAGATCTTTTAGTTAGATGATCAGTACACCTATGGTACTAGGTTTTGATATTTAGTATTGACTATTTTAATAAAAATTAATACATGTTCTGTTTCATTCTTTTCCCCTTATCTTTCTGATATGATTCTCTTTGGTCCACTGTGGACCACTGGTATATCCATTGTTCACACCCCCTGTTGCACAGTGGATCAAATTCCATTTTTTTTAAAAAGCGTTAGTGACCATACATGTCTCATAATATAGCTTTTAAACCACAACACAATAAATCTTAAATAAATGATGTATATAAGAGTCCAAACAAAATGTAAATATGTCAAACCTTTCCTGAGATATGGCCTCTGAAAAATGGAGTGATCCACTGTCAACCATCTTACTTGGTGGCAGAGTATGGTTGGCAAAAAAACAAATACACAAGTATTTAAAACATTATAATTATAATTAATAAATTATGAAATACTAGCTTTCGCCCGCGGCTTCGCTCGTGTTAGAAAGAGACAAAAAGTAGCCTATGTCACTCTCCACCCCTTCAACAATCTCCACTTAAAAAGTCACGTAAATTCGTCGCTCCTTTTTGCCGTGAAAGAAGGACAAACAAATAGACACAATTTCCCATTTATAATATTAGTATGGATATACATATTTATAATTACTTATCCAAATTACATTGAATAAATAACTAAAATTTGTTCAACAGATTTGGCTGTCAGTCGTTAAAATTTAGAAATTAGAAAAAATCCATTTTAAATAACTAAATGACCTTTCTACGTTGACAGAAGTTACAGGAAGGTAATTTAACTCTTTAAAATACTGCACGCAATTTTTTTGACGCCCTCCGGCAAATCCACCAGTGAATATTTAAATTTAAGTATTTGTTTTTTTTTGTCAACCGTACCATTTGCCACGAAAAGTGCACCTTGATAACGATCTTTCTTTAGTCATGACCCCCACCTGGACCCTTAGGTTGGCCATACAAATAGACCACGTGACTCCCCCTCCTCTGGGGCCTGGGCCATTACTACGTGGACCCCCCCCCCCTCCCGGGCACGAAGCTGTATCCGCGCTTGGTATATTTTTTTATATATCGTTGTCCGAGTGCCCACAACACAAGCCTTCTTGAGCTTACCGCGGGACAGCCAATCTATATTATTGATTAATTAGGATTCCGTATTTTCAATATAATATGATACCAGTTCGTCCGGGTACGGCAAGCAGGTCCCGGAGACGTCGAGCCGCAACATGGCACCCGGCCGCACCGCGCGCCGCGCCGCCGCCGCGCGCGCCGGCAGCGCGGGCGACAGCTGGGAATCCACTAGCAACTTCTGCGGATTTGAGTTTAAAACCTGTTTGAAAGCCGTAAAAAACTATCACAAAGGACAGTGACCTTGATGCGGGCAAATCGTCGCATACTATCCCACTGAACCAAGGTCGCGGTCCAGTGTGGTAATCTGCACACTTATTGCAAGAGCACGTCAAATGATTACATTTCAGAAATAAAAAAATAGGACACTGTCTTGGGCGAGAGTTAAACTCGTCTAATTGTAATCATTTACAAGATTCCAATTCCCTATGTATTTAGATAAAATCTGCAAATTATATAACATGTATGTTGTAATTGACTGACTGATCTTAGATAATACCATTTTACGTAAGAATACCATTTTGCCATGATTTCATTTTGTCATGGTTTTATTTCTAATCAAACTGTCTACTTTGATTGTCTCTTCAGGACACGCAAAACACTCATAATAATAACAGTAACGTTAAAATGATTAATAAATATAATACCGTGAGCTGGGGGCAGGTGCTAATGATGGCTACCACGTCATCGTCGTCCAAATCCAGCGACATCAGATACAGCTTGCAGAGCCGCGCGCCCCACCGACACAGCGCCCGTGTCACGAAGCTCTTGCTCATTTCTGCACCGAAGTGTAATAACGTCATGCGTGCCTTAAGACTACTGGATATATGGCTAGCTGTGTCCGGTCCACACTGATCGAACACAAGCAGCCTGGCGAGGCATGCCTCGCGCGCTTGACATCCGTGCTCGTGTGCGCACATTTGACTCACCCGACCCGAGCCAATTTGGTCGGCAAGATGGAGGCCCTTGGTCAGCTGTTTCAAATAGCTCTACCCAGCGAATAACTGTACTGACTGTACTAAAGTCTCTGTGAGCGACTCGACTAGATTTTCACAGCCATTTAATGAATTTGAATAGCCGCGTAAGAAGTTTGATTTATAAAATACTAGCTTTTGCCCGCGGATTCGCACGCGTTAGGAAGAGACAAAAACTAGCCTATGTTACTCTCCAATCTCTCCATCCCTTCAACTATCTCCACTTAAAAACTCACGTCAATTCGTCACTCTGTTTTGCCGTGAAAGACGGGCAAACAAACAGACACACACACTTTCCCATTTATAATATTAGTATGGATCATTTTATCTAATGATAACTGTTGCAGTATACCAGTATCATATTTGCATATTTACTTAGCTTAGTTTGACTAAAGCATTGGGGTTGTAAAAAAATCCTATTCTTTATTGCCAACAGGATTGCAGGCATAAAATGGTGCACTCACCAGAACAGTCCCAAAACTCTAAAGTCCTCAAATCCTTGCAACCCTGCAGTATACCTTCCGCGGCTTCATCGGGCAATTGGATATTCACCTGGAGATACTTCAAATGAGTCAAACGTAATAAAGGCTTATAGTCATAGCAAGGCATTCTCTCTCTCTCATTATATAGTTCTAGATATTCCAATTTGGGCATCTTATCCAGCATTCCTTGTATTCTTTTGTATATGTCGGCATGCAAATTGTTAAGGACTAACTTTTTCAGGTCTCCAAGACGCTCGATTGCACAAAATAAGTTCTCAGCATCTAAATCGTCACAATATTCTAGGACAAGAGTTCCCAAGTTTGACAAGTCTATAGTATTGAAAAAATCCCCCGTCATTATAGTACAATTGTTAAATTCTAGTTCTTCTACAGCTTTATCTGCTATAAAATGGGAAACACAGTGGTCCGACACCTGTAAAAAAATTATAAATCATCTTGCGAATTTTGTTTGCTTTTTCTGGTTTTACTTTTACTTATACGGGCTCATCCATTAATTACGTCACACCTAAACGGGGAAAGGGATTCACAAAATGTGATATGTTGTAACAGGGGGGAAGGAAGAGTTCCATGTCCTGTCACATACAACATTGTTGCAAAATGTAAGTAAAATAAAATTCTATTTCAATTGTTTGTGTTGAATTTCAATGTTGACCGTATAGTCCGTATACCAACAAACACCAATCTGGACATTGAACAGTCCAAATTACGATGTCACACTAGGGGGGGGGGGGTAGTTTAGTGTGGTTGTGTGGTTTAGGAGGGAGGGTTCAAAAAATGATGAAATTGGTGTGACTTCATTAATGGATGAGCCCTCCTACTCGTTTTTTTTAAATCTACAATGGGCCATACAGGCCTAACCATCTGAGTTTTAAAAGTGGTAAGGTTATGATTAGGTATAATTACTTACATTGCATGAAATAATGTACAGCCCTTGCAAGCACTTGAAGTCCATGTTCAAATTGTACGGGAAACATTCGAACAAACCACAGCAGCTACATCGGTTATGAAAACTTTCAAGCTGCAAAATTACAAAGCAATCAAGTATATTTTTACCTGTCTTTGTCTGTTTCTTCATACTGAACTGATATTCATGTGTTGCTGATTTTATGTTATTTTTAGTAATTGTATAATAGAGTTTATTACCACGGCTAAAATTGATAAATACTTACAGTCAAGCTTTCTAAATTAGGGCAGTTTTCTCTAATTAGTATTAATGTTTCCACATTGTTGCAGTATGTGGCCACAATGGGCGGGCCAAGTTTCTCGATCCATTTATTAAATGACTTGAAATCAAGGGCATACCTAGAGTGAGGTATTTTCAACAGATGAGCATTAGGCTTAGTTCTGTTGGCTAAGTCACTGTGATCTAATATGCATATATTAATTCCTGAAAAGATAAATAAAATTTTAGGATATAGTAACCAAACAAATTCAATTCTTCGCACAAATCAACTGATAGTAAGTAATTACAGTCACAAGCTGCAATTGATGAGCCATATCTAAATTGGCCATTCCTTAAGAGATACATTAATAAAAAAATGTTATCTATCTATCTATTAAGCCCCTTTTTCTGAATTAGAGAATGTCTCTTAGTTCAGTGTGCCGCTTGGCAAAGGCCTCTAGCTCTTTCCATTGACGTCTATCCTGGGCCACTCTTCTCCACTTCGAGCCCACTGTAAGCTTCAGTTCGTCCTCCCATCTCATTCGGGGTTTTTTCTGGCCCCTAGTACAACCTCTAAGGTACCAATCTGTTATGATTTGGCTCCATTTCTCCTGCTTGTCTCGGAGCATATGGCCGGTCCATCTCCACTTCTGCTGGTCAATTTTCAATAGTATGTCGGTTATTTTTGTTTTTTCCCTAAGGTCTTCGTTTCGAACTTTGTCCAATCTACATATCCCCATCATACTTCGTTCCATAGACCTCTGGCAGAACATGAGTCTGTCCCGGTGCTCCTTGGTGAGTGCCCATGTCTCGCATCCATATGTAATGCAGGTTAAGATGCATGCGTTAAATACTTTTCTTTTAACTGTCATACTCAGGTTTTTAGACTTCATGACTTCCTTCATAGACCAGTATTTTTTCTATCCATTTGTTACTCTTGTACTTATTTCTTTGCTTGTGAGGTCTTCCGGAGATATTATTTGGCCCAGGTATGTATACTCTTCTACGTAATCTAAGGAGGTCATATTTTAATTTTAGATGAATTGGTCATTACTTTCGTTTTTGTGGTATTCATCGTCAGGCCTACTTTTCTGCTTTCATTGCATAGGATCTGGATCATAGCTTGCAGTTTTTGTGGATCTTCTTCAAATATAACAATATCGTCCGCAAATCTAAGGTGGTTTAGTTTCTTGCCATCTATGTCGTGGCCCATATGTTCCCAGTCTAGTTTGCGGAAAGTGTGTTCGAGGACGGCAGAGAATAGCTTGGGGGACATTGGGTCTCCTTGTCTCACACCTCTTCTGACTCTGAATTCTGGACCAGTTTTTTCTAGTTGTACTCTTGCTTTGCTGTTTGTGTATATTGTTTTAACAATATTAATGTAAATCCCTGGAATACCCTGACTTGACAGACTCTCCCACATGGCCTCATGACTTATACTGTTGAACGCCTTGTTGTAGTCAATGAATGCCAAATATAGTTTTTTCTTGTACTCATTATATTTCTCAACCACCTGTTTTACTGTATGGATGTGGTCTATAGTGTTGAAAATTGTTTCCTGAAGCCAGCTTGTTCGATTGGTTGGTTTTCGTCCAGTTTTTTACTTAGTCGACCTAATATGACTTTCGAGAAAATTTTATATAGGTTGGACATCAAGCTTATCGGCCTGTAGTTGCCTATGTCTTCCTTGAGCCTTTCTTATGCAGTAGAATGATGTGCGATGTTTCCCATTGTGTGGGTATCCACTGGTTGATCAATATTCTATTGAATAATTTTATGAGTATAGGAGCTAGTTCTGTAGCCATCCCTTTTAGAAGTTCGTTGTAGATGTTATCGGGTCCTGCTGCCTTTTCTATCTTTTGAGTCTGGATAGCCTTGACTACTTCGCATTGTAAAATTTCTGGTTCCAATTCAATTTTATTATCTTGAGGTTGTATAGAACCGCCTTGGTTTTCTGTTCGGCATGTAGGGAAGTCCTTGTAAAGTTGTTCATAGAATTGCGTCGCTGCTTGGACTATATCCTCCCTTTTAGTGACAGTATCTTTTCCTCGTTTCACTTTTCTTAGCTCTTTCCAGGCTTTGCGCACTCCCCCTGTTCTGATTATGTGTTTCTCTAGAGTCTGTAGTCTTCTAATTTTACGGTCCCTCCTTATGTTTTCTTTTATTTTTTTGCTAGTTTCGGCTATTTGCTTGAGGTTGTTTTTCTTAAGGGGTCCTTCTATTAGATTTTTCCTTTCTTCTATAAGGTGGAGAGTTTTCTCGCTGAGTTGATGTTTTTGTTTGTTAGGGTTAATGGTTTTGGGAATTGTTAGATGTGCCTCCTGCCAGTTGTGCGGCCGCGGCTGCCGCTCTCGCATCGGACTTACCAGTCATTTGCGTAAATGCCGCAATCTTACGGACGCTGCTTAATACATCATATAATTGATGTCAAAGGCCCATGATGATGATGGAGGTTTTCCAACAATGATTGCTTTAAGTCTTTGCAGTTAGGGTCAATAGTACCTTGAGATTTGATTTTGTACTTTCTGGGTGCTTTTGGTGGGTTCAATCTGAGTTTACATCTAACTAGTCGATGGTCTGTGCAAGCGCGGATCCAGCTTCGTGCCCAGGGGGGGGTCACGTGGTAAATTCACGTGGTTTATTTGTATGGCCAACCTGTAGGGGGGGTCATATGACCCCCCCCCTGGATCCGCGCATGGGTCTGTGTTGAAATTAAGATTTTGTATTACTGAGGTGTCCGTAAATGCTTATAGGACTTTCTTATTAACAAGTCAGCTAAGCTCAAGAAGTCTTGGGTTGTGGGTACTCGGATGTTATAAATAACAATAAATATCATCACATAAATAAGTGCCCTTACCAGAATTCAAACTGAGGACCTGATGGCATAGTAGGCAGGGGATTAGGCCATACCAGTTATTTAACTACTTAAGCTGCTAGAAAGTTGGAAACCTAAATGCCTCAAAAAAAAACTCATGATGGTGAGAAAACCACTAGTAAAAAAAAACAGTTACTCAACATTTAAATTTTTGCACTTGTCTAAGTTCTCGTTTAATTTTTAGAGTGTTTACATAGTGTTTATGGCAAATCCAAAAGGTTCTGAATACTATGATATTTATTAATTTACCTTGTAGGTACTGCAGGACTATTTTCTGCCATTGTCGGCTGGTGCTCTCAGTCCGAATGAGGTCTAGGATGGGCACATATTGCAGCACAGCACGCCAGCAATCTTCATTTAAGTAATCAAATATTGTCCAATAATTAATACTTTGTGATTCTAACATCTGCAAGGTAAATGAAACTTAAAATATTTAACATGCTTCTAATAATTAATAAATTAAGTAAATCAATATTATCTCCACACTATGTCGCATGAGCCGATTTGTGGATACATAAATTTCAATTTCATTATTGTTTATTTCTGTAGGAATTAACGCAACGCGAATAGCATCCAGGCCTTTTGAAATATAACATTTATATTCTGTATTAGATAGATCTTTATTTGCAATCCAATATGTTTCATGGGTATATACATAATTGACCCTGGAAAAGGTGTAGCAAAATATTGTTTACAAACATATTATACATACTTTATTATAGTGCGAGCCGAGCACGCTTCCAAATGCTTCCAATATATTAACTTCAGCCTCAATTTTTGAGTTATGTAAATTAGGAAGAAATTAATCAACAATTATTTAGATAAGCAAAAGATACTAATTGTAGTTTGACTCAAAACTAACACATTGTGCAAAATTAATAGAAAAAAAAATTGTTTTATAAAACTTTGTTCCTTGTTCCTAATTGTTTTTATGATTTAAACAACATTATAGCATTTTGGAGTATGAACAGTTTTAAGAGCCTACATATGTAAACTGCATGATAGATAGTCTGATGTAAATATTACATGCATTTTTAGTTTTTAGTAAGTATATTAAAGCAGTGCCATAGGGTTTGTAGTAAAAGCACTGAAGTCTAGTTATAAGATCTATTGTAAACCCACACAAGCAAGAAATAAATTATAAATATGTGATATTCATATATTTGAGAAGGAGGGCGAAAGATAAAAAAGAGATTTGTTTTTCAACACTGAACAAACTAAACTTTAAAATAAACAAACAACAAACCATAACCGTCTGGATACAGCCAGTCTCTTTGACAATGACATTGACAATTTATTGCGGTATTGCCAGATGCTAAATCAAAGTAACTAACAGATGACTGTACGGTACACAAGTGGGGCCGAGAAAATAATTATTTCACGTGCTGTGTTTGGTACACAAACTACTAAGAAGATACTGTTTGGTGCAACCGACCCTTGGCCGCTGTATACATGTGACCAAGGGTTGGTGGAACCCCTTGGCCAAGAAAAGAGCCACTGTTTACACATTGGCGGACCAATCACTTGGCGTTGGCTCCTCATGAAAGATGGACGTGGAATGGAAAAGGCTAGGTAATTCGAGCCATTCGAGGTCATTTACGTTATTAACAAAATTTGGTTAAAAAATAATAACTCTGTAGTAAAATTAAATTATTTGAAATATTAACATCTTTTTAATATTCTGATAAGCACACAGAATTAGCCTCCCCACAGACGAGTCTTAATTTTCATAATCTTAAAAAAAACTTGTATGCAAATTGACAGTTGAAACTGACACTGACAGATCTGTCAGTGTCAGTTTGCACACAATTTTTTTTTAAGATTATGAAAATTAAGACTCGTCTGTTGCCGGCCTTAGGCTCCCCACAGACAGTCTTAAAAATTCATAATCTTAAAAAAAATTGTTGTCTGACAGTTCAGATCGGTCAGTGTCTTGTCAGTGTAAGTTTGAACTGTCAGATTGCATTACAGTAGTTATAATTTTTAAGGGGCGGTCAGAGTATAGCAAAAGGGGCCCGATTCTGGGACTTTTTTAACTTTTATTTATTTATTTATTAAAAATACACAAAAGTTAACAGATTTCACCAAAGCACTTATCAGTGTAATATGAATTATGTACATGTTAAATTGACATAAATAAAAGAAACACATTTAAAAGTTAAACTATGGTTATTACATTAATCACCTAAGGAGTGTAAACCATGAACCTTACAGAGTTTTCTGTAAAACACACCAACACTATCAGCAAATATGTCAATATCGTCTGTCTCCAACATGATGCGGTTAAGAGCAGCTCGTTTCGAGCGGTGCTGGTGTCGCGAACTCGCCGCCTGCCGCGCACAATGCCAACACCACATTCGCTCTTGGCACTTGACCCCATTCTCTCAAACACGGATGCGTCATCTACATTGGTGAAACAGTTGGCGGTAATGCATAATATGCAAAGTTTCTACCTGGTTTCTAGAGTTTGAAGACCAACCATTCCTGTTACAATAGAGATGGATACATATATGGGTAATATCCGTACAAATCGTTTGTAAATGTGCCACAGAACTTCCTCTGCATCTTTAATTGATTTTCCAATAACTTTTGGGAATACTGGTGTGAGTAGATAGATAAAAACCTTTAACACAATTATCAGTTTGAATACTAAGTCTCACGGGAGTTTTATAGTTAAAGTTAGGTAATATAAAGATAAAAATACTACTACTACGGTAACCTCATTAACACTGGCAACACGTGTGAGAGGGACACCCGTGGACAGTCAAAAAAAAAACTGTTCAGATCCTTGTCAGTGAGAGGTCATTCTTTTTTTTTAAGCTTTTTAAGACTGTCTGTGTCCAAAAAGTGTGTCTTCTTTGGGCTGGTGTCCCTCTCGCACTTACTGACAATGTCAACATTATTCAGTGACGTCATCACTGTAATACATTGGGGATACTAGTCAATTTTCAAAGTTACTACCAAATCTACTAATACCCATTTGAACATATTTTTTAATTATACAAATCTTTGATTTATTGGCATCAAAATAATAACATTATAATTATTTTCCAATTCTTTGAAATATATCGAAAGTTCGAAACCCTAGTTTGAATATAACACTAAAATAATATAAGAAGTTATAAAGTCAGGTAATACACAGATAAAAATACTACTACTATGGTAACCTCATTTAGCACTGGCCACACGTGCGAGAGGGACACCAGCCCAAACAATGCCCTCTCATGTGGACCGTTTTCGCTAGTCTGATACGATCACCTTTCTATCTCAGTGATAAGGTTCAATTTAGTATGGCATAAAATGTGATTCCACAATCTAGTTTAATAATTCTAAATCTATGGATAAGCACATTTATCTTTTTTAGGCAATACATTAAAGTTGGCCATTGGCGCCAAGATCCTTTGATGTGTGGACAAAAAACCAACGCCAATCGGTTGGTCGGCTCTACACGCTTGGCCAAGGCGTTCCTCCAAGGGTTGGTGGAACCGTTGGCCACATGTGTACAGTGGCCATAAATTGTCAATGTCATTATGTCAACGTCAACGAGGTTGTGCTGGCTGTACCCGACCCGGTGTCGGCGATTGTTGTTAATGTTGTTATGGTTTGTTTCCTTCCTTTTATGTTTTACTTCAGTGTTGAAAAAAATCTTTTCTTTTCTTCCTCTACAATTCCGCCCTGCTCCTCAAACGTGATTGTTAAATATTCATTTGGAAGCGTTCTCGGCGCAATGATAAAGTACCTATATAAAATTATATGACAAAGGGCCTGGCCTGGATGCTACCAAAATGCTACTAAGAGAATACTGAAATTTAAATTTACGTATCCAAAAGGTACATCGGCTCGGCCGACGCGGCGTGGAGATAATATTGATTTAAGTGTTAATTGTTGTTATTCACATTTAAAGTTTTATTTACCTTGTATTTAAATTGCAGATGTTAGAACCACAAAGTAATAATGATTGGATGGATTGGACAATACTTGATTACTTAAATGAAGATTGCTGGCATGCTGTGCTGCAATATGTGCCCATCCTGGACCTCATTCATACTGAGAGCACTAGCAGACAATGGCAGAAAATGGTCCTGCAGTACTTACAAGGTGAAATAATAATTTTCAAGACCTTTTGGCCTAAGGACTTCCCATAGACATTAAAAACAGAACTTAGAGCAGACAAAAAAATGTAATATTGAAAAAAATAGATGTATTTTTTTGTTATTTGTTATGATATTTAGCTCAACAATTTCAGTTGGTGACTGTGATTGCTTGCCATTAGTTGATTTGTGCAGACAAACATTTGTTTGGTTACTTTAAACAAAATGTGTAGGTATGAATCAAAATTATAAACATACACATTAGGGTCCCCCTACATCTAGCGTCTCGCGAGCATAGCGTCGGACCAACTGTATGGGCAAAGCCTCTTTTTTTTCATACAGTTGGCCTGACGCTATGCTTGTGAGACGCTAGATGTGGGGGGACCCTTAGTACCACTTGTTTCAACTTTAAATTGTTTCTTACTTTTGACTACATATGAAACTTCCTTGGGACTCAAACAATTCTAAGTGGGTCATGTTTCATAGCTTGAATGATTGTTGCTAGTTTTTCACGGTCATTTCCACAATATTGTTACTCTAACCTAAAACGTATCTTTTCAGGAATTCATATAAGTATATTAGAAAAAAAATATAAATTCAAAAGGGCTAATCGTAATGCTCGTGTGTTGGAACTATCTCACTCTAGTTATGACCTTGACTTCAAGTCATTTAATATGTGGATCAAGAAAGTTGGGCCGCCCGTCGTGGCCACTTACTGTGACAATGTGGAAACATTAATACTAATTAGAGAAAACTGTCCTAATTTAGAAAGCCTGACTGTAAGTATTCATCTTATTAGCAGTTGTAGTGTACTTTTTTACTTTTGTAACTTTGTAAAGAGACTTTGTGATTTTGCAGTTGAACAGCTTGCATAACCGATGTAGCTGCTGTGGTTTATTGGATAGTTTCCCGTACAACCTGAACATGGACTTCAGGTGCTTGCGAGGGCTGTACTTCACTTCATGTAATGTAAGTACACTATCGAACAGTAAGTATTATAGTACCCTACCAGTTTTAGAACTGTGGTTAGTCCTGTGCTCCAAAATAGCTCTAGGAATGTTGGCAATTGATAAAGAGGCAGTTAATTCTCTTTATTAATTGCCATAACATGTCTGTGTTAGGTCTGAAGTCTGAGTGCACTCATATTGGGGGTGTAGTAGGGCAGGGCGTGTGGCGTGCTTGTCGAAACAATTGAAGCTTATAAAAGTGTCAGGGTTGACGCTGCATAGCGTGCGCGCGGGTGAATCTGTCCCTATGACAGCAATTCCCGTTAACTTTGTACATTTGGATCACGTCTCCGATTTGATAAAAATTGGTATGCTGATAGAGTCCATGATTTTGAGCAAGATCCACTAGGTTTCCCAAAATGTCCTATTAGGTTGTTTGTATGAAACTTTCCTTTTTTGTTACCGAAAATGTATAGAAATCTGGTAACAAAAAAGGAAGGTTTCATACAAACAACCTAGGACATTTTGGGAAACCTAGTGGATCTTGCTCAGTATCATGGACTCTATCAGCCTACCAATTTTTATCAAAATCGGAGACGTGATCCAAATGTACAAACTTAACGGGAATTGCTGACGAACGCTCCGCCGAATTAAGTTTAAATTTATCAGAAAATTCGCAAGATGATTTATATTTTTTTACAGGTGTCGGACCACTGTGTTTCTCATTTTATAGCAGATAAAGCTGTAGAAGAACTAGAATTTAACAATTGTAACATAATGACAGGGGATTTTTTCAATACTATAGACTTGTCAAACTTGAGAGCTCTTCTCTTAGAAAATTGTGACGATTTAGAGGCTGAGCACTTGCTTTCTGCAGTCGAGTATCTTGGCAACCTGGAAAAGTTAGTCCTTAACCATATGTGTGCCGACATATACAAAGGAGTTCAAGGAATTCTGGATAAGATGCCCAAATTGGAATATCTAATAATATATGATGAGAAAGACTCATTGCCTTGCTATGACTATAAGCCTTTATTATGTTTGACTCGTTTGAAGTATCTCCAGCTGAATATCCAATTGCCCGATGAAGCCGCGGCAGGTATACTGCAGGGTTGCAAGGATTTGACAACTTTGAAGTGTGACTGTTCTGGTGAGTGTATGATTTTAGGCATGTCCATATTATGTTCGCAATAGACAATAGGATTTTTTTACATCCCAGCCTGTTGCTTGGTCAGACCAAGCTAAGTAAACAACGACTATGATATACTGGTAGAAATTGCGACAGTTATGATTAGATAAAATAAAATTTCATAAACAAAGAAAAAACAAATAAACTTTCACGGCAATTCAGATTAAATAGATTGCGGTGAAAAACTGGTTGAGCCCCCTCATAGCGCATACCTACCTGATTGTCTTGTCATAAAATGAGTACAGTTATTAGCTATTACCACACAGTTTTTTATTTTTTTTTTATTTATATTTATTCAAGTGAAATACGGCGAGGCAAGATCGTCACTCCATTTTTGCCGTGCAGGAGTACCACAAGGATCGGTTCTCGGTCCGATACTATATAACATATTACCTCAGCCTAACAACATTCATGTGGCCACCTTCGCTGATGATGCTGCTTTTCTCGCGTGCCACAGCGATCCTAATGAAGCAAGCAGGATTCTACAAACTCAGCTCGATAAAACCTACGAATGGCATAATAAATAGCGAATCAAAGCCCCCCCCCCCCTAAATCCCATCACATGACATCACATGACTAAGGCGTGAAACCTGCCCACCAGTCAAACTAGGTGAAGCTGAATTACCGCAATCATCCTGCGTCAAATACCTTGGTTTTTATTTGGATCGAAGAATGACATGGAAGGATCACATAAAGCACAAACGTGGAGATGTCAACAATAGATTTAGGAACCTATTATGGCTACTTGGAAGACAATCTGTATATATTGTCTCTGAGTAACAAATTAAGAGTATATTGCAGACAATCTGTATTGTCTCTGAGTAACAAATTAAGAGTACATTGCTCAGTTATCAAACCAATCTGGTCCTATGGGATTTAGATATGGTCTACTGCCAGCAAATCAAACGTTCTATGCCTCCAAAAGCCCAAAATAATATTCTAAGGGGTTTGTGCGCTGCACCTTGGTTCACTCGTTCGTAACAGTGAAATCCATGACTACCTAGAAATGCCGACTGTCCATAAGAGGCAAAACGCTATTATAATGATATTTACAAGGATCTAGCCTAGCAGTGCATCCAAATCCTCTAACCATCCCATTACTTAGACCGGACTATGTCAGGAGACTTAAAAGAGCCTATGTGCTGGATATTTGAGGGAAGGTCCTCACTTTATACACATAAATGGTCCTAACGTTCTGGAAACGCCATAATTGTCACTCAACGAATCTGATTATTATAGTCTTGTGTTGCGACTGATTTCAGGTATTAAACATGAAAAAAAAAAGTTATTAGCTGAATCCACACTGACCGAGCAGTCTCGCGCACAAAACGCACATTTGCCTCACCCGAGTCAATTTGCTCGGCAAGATGGCGGCCCTCAGTCAGCTGAGGACACAGCTATCGACCCAGTAGCCTTAAGGCACGCATAACGTTATTCCATTTCGTTGCAGATATGAGCGAGTCCTTCGTGACAGAGTTGCTGTGCACACGGGGCGCGCGGCTTCGCAAGCTGGATCTGATGATGCTGGCCTTGGAAGACGATGATATAGTGGCCATCATCAGCGCTTGCCCCGAGCTCACGGTACAGTTACTGTTACGTTTGTTATTACATACTATTATATAAGTACATAGAAGAAGAGACGATCAAATCCAGTTGTCAATCAGTTATATAATTTGACGCCAACTAATCACTCGTAAGCTTGTCTAATTTGCACGTTTTATTTACCTAACAGTGAAGAAAATAGGCGGACATGGTGAAAATATATTCGTTTAAAAAATAGGTACGCAGGGTCACGAGTTCGAGTGTCGCCCAGGCTGTGACCGAGTTCTCATTTTTTGTTTTCTCAGTATAGTGGAATCGACGATTGACGTATAGCTTGGCAAAGAAGAGTAGAAATGGAACTATTTTTTTTATCATAGCAACATTTAACTGTGTTGGCTTAAAGGTCTCGTAACCAGGCCATAAAATCCTAAAAAAAAAAAAAAATTGAAGTGTCAAAATCTGTTAAAATTGTTGCCACGTGCAATCCGTTTTGCAGACGGTGGCGCCCCTATTATTTTCTGCTCTTTTTTGCTGCAGATTACCGGACCGGACCGCGACCTCGGTGCGGTGTGATAGTCTGTTACGGTCTTAAGCTATACTCTGTCAACCAAGTCTGTTAGTAAATAAGAACAAAGAAAACCATATGCATCCTTTTCTTTAGGGTGCTAGAGAAAAGGATACCTATAGTTTTCTTAGTTCTTATTTACTGAAAGACTTGTTTGACAGAATATATTTGAGCGGACCAAGGCAGCTCCTGTGTGGTAGCTGGTAGCGGTTTTTAAAATGGTTCGCAGATGTTGGTAGTGTCGGGCGCGTGGCTGTCGCCCGCGCTGCCGGCGCGCGCGGCGGCGGCGCGGCGCGCGGTGCGGCCGGGCGTCGTGCTGCGGCTCGACCTCTCCGGGACCGGCTTGTCCGACCCGAACGAACTGGTATCATATAATAACTCCTTATATGCATAATATCTATTCTGTTATATTATATGTATATATATTTGTGTAGCTGTAGAAGTATATATGTTTTATATTGATTGGATTGTAAATAATAGTGTTAATAATTGTCGTAAATTGCATATACCTACGTAGTTGTCATGCTCTCTAAATTATTTTTTCTTACTGCACCCACATTCGCGAATTTCTGTTTTGCCCTATGGATTTACTGGTAGAGAATGCCTTAAGGCATTAAGTCTGCCATTTGTACTTTTTAGGGTTCCGTAGTCAACTAGGAACCCTTATAGTTTCGCCATGTCTGTCTGTCCGTCCGTCCGTCCGCGTATAATCTCAGTAACTGTTAGCTCTAGGAAGCTGAAATTTGGTACCAATATGTATATCAATCACGCCAACAAAGTGCAAAAATAAAAAATGGAAAAAAATGTTTTATTAGGGTACCCCCCCTACATGTAAAGTGGGGGCTGATATTTTTTTTCATTCCAACCCCAACGTGTGATATATTGTTGGATAGGTATTTAAAAATTAATAAGGGTTTAATAATAATAAAAATAAATAAATAAATAAAAAATAAATAAATAAATAAAAATATATATTGTTGGATAGGTATTTAAAAATTAATAAGGGTTTACTAAGATCGTTTTTTGATAATATTAATATTTTCGGAAATAATCGCTCCTAAAGGAAAAAAAAGTGCGTCCCCCCCCTCTAACTTTTGAACCATATGTTTAAATATATGAAAAAAATCACAAAAGTAGAACTTTATAAAGAATTTCTAGGAAAATTGTTTTGAACTTGATAGGTTCAGTAGTTTTTGAGAAAAACACGGAAAACTACGGAACCCTACACTGAGCGTGGCCCGACACGCTCTTGGCCGGTTTTTTTATTATTGTGCTATATAAAGTTAAAATAAATAAATTTCTATACGAACGCCGAATACTCAGTTAAAATATTTTTCACCACACCAACTGGTAAAGGCTTACTTTGCTATTCAAAAACAGATAGCAAAATTGCATTTTATCTTATTTCATACAAATTTTAACTTGATGTCTTGAGCTAGCTGGTATAATTTACGTGTAAATGATGATTTTGAATCATAAATATTGATTAGATTGATAGATTTGATTTAGTTTGATGTTCTATAGTCAGTATTTTGTTCGTGTTGGTGTGGTGAAAAATTTTGTGTTTCACTCGGTGGCAAAGTTTGTTTAACCTTTGTGCCTTGAAACCCTCGCAACGCTCAAGATTCCACTTTTTGAACACGGTTCAATATTGGAATCTTTCGCTTGCTCGGGTATCAATATTGGCACGTGCGGTTAAACAACAACTTTGCCCCCTTGTAAAACAAATAACTATAACTGAGTATTCGGCTAGGAAGGAAAAGGATAAACTCGAGATATTTTGTTATAGAATAATATTAGAGATGAGCCGAATATTCGGTAAATATTCGGTATTCGGCATATTCGGCAAGTTTTTCAATGTTCGTATTCGGCCGAATAATTCGGTTGCATAGCCGAATATTTACCGAATAAATAAAGTAAATAACTGATAAAGATCTTAGGTATTCCGTTGGATAATAAGCTCCTATTTTAGTAGCTTTCGAAGGAACTACTAAAAAGAGATAATTAATTACCTATGCGTCAAAATGTAGGTAAATATAGTTTTGTAAAAAAGTTAAAAAACCGTAGTTTAAGAGTTGAGAAGAGTTCAGAGTTAATTTAACTAGGTTTTAGTTATCCACTACTACAACATACGGAGCCACGCTGTTACGTCGTCGCCTAAATAGAATATTGTTTTTTTTTGTCTGATTTTTACTGTTTTATGTGCCATACCTATTGTTTTTATTTTTTAGTTTCACAGTGCTTTGGTTTTACTGTTATGCTGTGTAACTTATTTGAATAATAATAATAATAATAATAAGCCCGCGGTGGCAGCTTGTGGCGAGCTGACGGTGAGTGGCGACACCGCGGACCCCTATTCCAGAGGGCACTTCCATCTAGCCCTCGCCTCTGCGCTTGCCTTAACCGGCCGGCCAGAGTGGATTCGCAAGAGCGGGACCTATGCTCCAGGTTGGAAGTGTAAAATGTCATAACGCCGGCGGCCTGCTGAACGGATCATCGGGATCTGGCTACCGCAGTCTCACCTCTCGACAACCTTTCAGCCACTCTTCAAGTGTTGCTCTGTTGTCGCACCATGCGTGCGGCCGTTTTGCAGGGCCCACTCAATGAGTTGGCGAGTCACCGGCGTCACCGCCTGTCTTTTACAATCTTGAGACTAGTTGTCATGGCAGGTGTCCGATAGTCTCCCCCCATAGACCATTATCCAGTCCATCCAACTTGCACAACAATAGCCTATGACCTTAGTTCCCATCGCAACACAAAAGTGCTGCACTGAAATAGTCTTTACACCTGGCGGGGACCATCTCCGGATGTATCATATTGTGCGCTCGGGGATGGTATCCGCCAGGTGTATCCCTTGCCTTTAGATTAAAGTGTCTAAAAGGGCCTCTGTGCTGTTGGCTTCGGCCCCACACATGCCTCCCAAAAGTCCGGGACCCCATGGTCCCGAGATATGGTAAGACATACAAATAATAATAATATGTGTAATAATATAATAATAACATATGTAACCATTATCAATCATTTGATAGTTTTAATCTTAACATCCGCTTTAAAAATATGGCGTAACCGAATATTCGGCCGAACCGAATGTTCGGCCGAATATTCGTATTCGGCAAAGTCCATATTCGGCCCATCTCGAAATAATATTCTATCATTGCGCTAGTCCTCTTTACTCGTAAACAAAATTAAGTCAAAGTATTTGTATTCAGCGTTATGAAGTTAAAATCAATACCCCTTCAGTGGGCTATTTCACCACAGTGACACAATTTTTGTTGATAAGTAACATTGTTACTCAGCGTCAATAAATCCTTGTTGAACAGCCAATGAACGGCGAAGTATCAAGCTAGGAACATATTACGCGGACGTCCGTCGTCGAGCGACCGCGGACGCGGATCTGGACAATGAATATACACTTAACCGTCCAAACTATTGGTCGACGGTCGTGGACGTGGCCTTGAGCGCATGGACGTCCGATCGAAATCTGGCTCGCTGGATGTTTTGGTGACCGTGCACACTGATCGGTCGCGGTCGCGGTCGCTCGCCGGCGGACGTCCGCGTAGTATGTTCCTAGCTTCAATGTCGGGAGACACTGACATGTTATCCCGCCAGGCGGCGCCTGTGCAAGTGTCTAGGCATGTCACAGTCATTCATATGTGTGAGAGAGACAAAAATATCTTCTTCTCGCTCTCACGTATGAAATTCTTTATCTGTGCAATGGACTAATAAGGTGGCGCCATCTGTCATAATAAATAAAAATAGGATATTTATTTACCAACACAGCACGATATAGAAAAATAAGAACTTATAAAAACTTAGTAAGTAAAATTACAGATGTGTGTGCAGTAGAATGGGTGAGACTCAGCGAGACCGCTGATTTTTTTAATCTTTGAGTGTGCCTCCTCAATGTCACTATTCTGAAATAGGTCACATGGGGTTACGTTACCGCATGGCTCACTCGTATTATGATGCACTTAAAAGCCAAATGCAAGGGTTTTAGCTAGCAACGCCTTTGGTACAGTCTGGCCAATAACAAAAAATAAAACCGCCTTCAAAAATAAGCGCGTTACAAAACACGGAGAAACTAAAAAGCAAAAAATAATAAACCTTTGAATTCAGATTTCTTATCGTATTGCAATAATCTAAACATCCAAATTATAAACAAATCAATTATTTTTGCAGTCGGTACCAGACTTGTTCGTCGCCTTGCTATTGCCTGTTTGCCCCACCCAACCATACGCAGGCTGGCACCGACTCCAAAAATAATTGATTTGTTTATAATTTGGATGTTTAGATTATTGCAATACGATAAGAAATCTGAATTCAAAGGTTTATTATTTTTTGCTTTTTAGTTTCTCCGTGTTTTGTAACGCGCTTATTTTTGAAGGCGGTTTTATTTTTTGTTAAAAAAGTTTATTTATTTGTTGATTTTTAGTGGTTCCTATTGATATTATATGTATCAGTCCGAATACATGTACACTAGTGAAAGAATTATCCTTTAACTCCTAACCATTGAGGAGTTGACCTTCCATCATCAGCTCAGCCACATAAAATTATTACCATCAGGCGTAAATACTGGTTTACCTTTGAAAAATACACTAAAAACATTACATGTGCCTATAACATTTGAAGAGTTCCCTCGATTTCTCCAGGATCCCATCATCAGACCCTGACTTGGTGCCAATGGGACCATCTCGGGGTTATACCCGTTCGATCAAAAAAAAAATTTTGAAAATCGGTCCACAATTCTCGGAGATATAGAGGAACATACATACAAAAAAATAAAAAAAAAAAAAACATTCAGTCGAATTGAGAACCTCCTCCTTTTTTGAAGTCGGTTAAAAAGAGTAGAAATTAAAAAGTTGCAACATCGTAGTGTCGTGTCGTCCCGTTTTCTCACACATATTGATTTGAAAGGGATGACACTACAATGTTGCCACTTATTAATTTCTACACTAAAATAGTTAGTGTTATTTAATTATTTTTTTATTATCAAAAAAAAAAAACTACACTACATAGTCAGACTATAAGCAATGCCTTACGAAATAGTCCTTCCTAAACCCTCTAAAGTGTACTAATACTGGATCTTGGCAGTTTTTTCAAATTGTTCTTTGTTTTCAGGGAGAACTTTTCGGAGATTATGAACCGATGAAGTTGGAGTATGAAGAACTAATTATAGAAATTTAATTTGAAGAACGCCTACACAATTACAATAGATGTCGTCACTGCAACCGCTTATAAAACCGAAGTTTGACAGCAGTTCAGGGTCAAATTAGTTGTCCCTTTCTAGTGTACAACACTATCCCATTCGACTATTAGGGTTGTCAAAAATCAAATCGTTATTATTTCTGTGGTAACGTAAAGGAACGTCAAGAGACGGCAAAGTGAAGCAGACCGAGCAGATGGAACTACGTAGTACCTACAGCAGCTTGTTATCAGAAAAAAACCCTTCGAAAAATGTATATAATTTGAAAGTGGCAGCATGCGGTTTTAGTCGCGCCATCTCGCGTGATACCATGTCTTCTTATAGGCCATATAATGAGGAGGCACACTCAAAGGATATGACAGATGACGCCACCTTATTAGTCCATTCAGATAAAGAATTTCATATGTGAGAGAATATTATTTTTCTCTCTCTCACTACAGGCCGCCTAGCGGGATAAAATGTCGCGTGTCTCCTCATTATCTAATGAGGAATTGATTATTAAGAAATTACCGCCTAGCGGTTATTTGTTATAAAATGTTGTATTTTAACGTGTGGAATTGAAAAACTCCGAAAGGATCATTATCTAATGAGGAATTGATTATTAAGAAATTACTAAGTGTCCATTTCTGATTATGATTGATAGATCAAAAACTCATCAGTATTAAAAATATGTGAACAATAATTATTAATTAAGAATAATGTGATATACATTAACAGGGTAGGTATTAGAAGTAATTTTAGACATTAATGTAAATAATTTGTCCAACTGCGTCTCAAGGTCATCCCATAATTGGACGTCGACTCGTTACGCAGAAACGTTCCAATCCATCTGAAATAAAATACTTTTGTTTTTCCAAGGTCTAAAACTTAATGACAATTTCATGTGGATTGGAACGTATCTGCGTAACTACGTCCAATTAAGACCAAGAATGACATACAGATTCTGTGTAAAGTCAGCTGATTGTTTAGAAAACACAGCTACGGGCTTTTAGCATATAAGTCTTATGTTATGATATGATAGATCACGTAAGGCCAAAAAGACTAAAGTTTTGATTATGACACTAGTAGACTGGTCAAAAAGAAAAAAATAATATGAAAATTATTAACTTAATATCTGGGCGACCGAGCTTCGCTCGGTTCTATTTTAATATATCACGTCTTTAGATAAAAAAAAACTCTTATAAATACAAAAACAAAAAAAAGACAAAAAAACAAAAACTTAATTTCTCGCCGGGATTCGAAACCCTGACACCTACGATCTATCTGCGTACATTAGACCGACCTCGTACGACTGAGCTAAGCGAAATCGATGCGCGCGCGGCGAAATTAACGACCATATTTTACGTTTACTAACGCGAAAGAAAAACTCATGAAAACTCGAAAATTCGCGTTTTCCGGGATCTAAGGCTACGCTAGATCGATTTTTCACCCCCGAAAACCCCCACATAACAAATTTCAGCGAAATCTTTAGAGCGGTTTCCGAGATCGTCGGTATTAAATAAATAAATAAATATACAAGAATTGCTCGTTTAAAAGTATAAGATTTAACTACAAAAAAGAGATTTTAGGCGATAAGTTGCTTTACAAAGTGAAAGATGCAGCTTTACATTACACTTTGTTTTTTTAACAGATATTCGTGAAAGATTTAATCGGTCTATAGTATGTAAATGCTAAATTTAAGAAACGGGACGTACATTTAAACAAACAGTTTAGTGTTAAGTATTAAAATGTTTTTATTATTACAGTCTTTGGTTTTCATTTCCTTACAAATCTATATTAATCATTAAAATATGAATCAAAAACAAATTCTACTTATTAATCAAATCAAAAATCTTATTTACACATTGATTGTTTCAAGTTAAAATTTGGAAATAATGGCACCCAGTTAGAGGAAAACTTGCAAAATCCTCTCACTTGGCACAATTCAATGTGTAAATACAAATATTTATTAACAAAGAATAAAGAAAGATACTAAAAAACTTATACTAATATTAATTCGAATATCACAATCAAATTACTTTCATTGCAGATCAAATGACACTTAAAACGAAAGAGGACGCTAGCACCTAAGTCCTAACCACATTGTCTTTCCTCAATATTGAAATTATAGGAAATATTTTTACACAATTTGATGTGTTTATAACATTACAACTAGGGAATGCAAACCGGTTTACCGGTTTCCCGGTAATTTTGCCAAATTTGGATTATGTCGGTAAATTACCGGTTTTGAAAAACGACCGGTAATTGCATTCCCTAATTACAACATAGCTACAGATGCAGTGCGAAAAGATTTGCCTTCGTATTGTTACGGAAACGTACGAACGTGTCATGCTATTTCAGTCAGTCTCAGTCCAAGATGTACCGACATTGACTGAACTAGCATGACAAATACGAATGTTTTTAAATACCATAGACTATAGAGTAAGTAAGAGTAAGCCTCCCCACAGACGAGTCTATAGTATGCAATCTGACAGTTCAAACTGACACTGACAAGACACTGACAGATTTGAACTGTCAGATTGCATACAAGTTTTTTTTAAGATTATGAATTTTTAAGACTGTCTGTGGGGAGCCTTTTGTAACTCCATACATCAGTTAATGCGGGTTATTTGTATAGGCATAGTTAAGTGACATCTAGAAATAACGCGTCAAATAGCGTGAATTATCAGTGCTGCTACTTGTTAATAGATGTCGCGACGAACGAAAAGTCCAATGTTCACCAATTTTTAGCTAATATTACAATAGGCTAGTTTCCTACACTTAAAATAAAATATTTTATGCCGTGCACGAAATAAAGCACCACATAATTAGAAGAAAAACATGGACAGTAGTTATGTTTAAACATAATTTCTATTTAATAAGTCAAAGAGAAAGATATAAAGTAGATGAATTGACCGTGACGTCACTCCTCAGTATTTCATAGTATTTCCATATAAGCAAATCGTTTTGACAGTTCTTAAAAAGAAGCTGATTTGACTAGTAGGAAACTAGCCTATAGTATTAACCAGTATTCTGTTCTCAATTATTTCTGCTTGTAATATAAGTTGTAAACTGTTCTAATATTAAATTTTTGGCAGACGAGACACAGTTGCCACCTAGTATCGAGTAGTGGTACTGACAATTCACGCTATTTGACGCGTTATTGTCGCTAGATGTCACTTAACTATGCCTATACAAATAACCCGCATTTACTGATGTATGGAGTCTTTCGACGACCGGTCTGGCGCAGTCGGTAGTGACCCTGCCTGCTGCGCCGCGGTCCCGGGTTCGAATCCCGGTAAGGGCATTTATTTGTGTGATGAGCACAGATATTTGTTCCTGAGTCATGGATGTTTTCTATACATAATATATATATATATATATATACATTATATATATCGTTGTCTGAGTACCCATAACACAAGCCTTCTTGAGCTTACCATGGGGCTCAGTCAATCTGTGTAAGAATGTCCTATAATAATATAAAAAAAAAAAAATGGAATTACAACTCTTCCCTTGCTTATTCCTCTATGCTAAATACGAAGAACCCTATTCTCACTACATCTGTATGCCCATAAGTTTGTTATATTCCTTAAAAAATAGGTGTGTGAATCAGATTCATGCAAACTCTCATAATAATTGAAAATCGAAATAAAATTTAACATAGGAAGTAGGAACATAAATGGAATTCTGTAAAAAATCTATAATGACAATATCCAGCCAGGAGGGCGATTTTTGAATCTCCCATACGGGATTTTGTCACTAAAATACCGGTTGATAACGGTGGCTTGCTTATTATTTTCAGTGACAATTTTCTGAATTAGAACGCGTGAGACTCAAAAATCGGCCCGCAGGTATAAAACGATGCTGGTAGCAAAAAAGACTAGAAATGGTAGTTTTTTAATCATAGCAACACTTCCTGTTCCCAAAAAAGTGACTCAATAGTTGCCACATGCCAGTTTACATAGACGGTGGCGCCCGTATTATTATAAAACTCCCGCGAGACTTAAACAAACTTTAAACGGGTTACTCACGTATAAAGTCGATATAAAGCTCGGCATTTGTCTCGATCCATTCGCCTTCACTCGTCGAATGCGCGGAGTGTACAAAAAAAAAGATCCGAGGAAATGGATCGAAACATGTCGAGCGTTATGTCGACTTTAATACGTTTAAAATATTTTTAAGATGCTCTTATTATTTTTTACTCTTTTTTTGCCAGGCAGTACGTCTTTATTAAGACTTGTTTAATCTTCAATGATCCTCTGGTGTGATGGGGACTATGTGAACTTCATCAGTCTGTAAGGAAAATATTTAATTAGGACAATTTTAATAACCTAGTCCCCTAAGATGGGGAGGATTCGCAGAAAGGGAAGCTTGAGCCATATCACTACTGTCATAAATTAAATATAACAAGATCATACCATCCCATACATTAAAATGCGATCGCCTACGAACGCGCTTACACTCCACCACACATAGATGGCGCCACAAAAAAATGCCTCGTTGCCACCGATTATTTGTAGATTGGCATTAAGTGTCAATTCCGAGCCGTAAATCTATGTCAAAAGTGACACTTAAAACCATCAAGTATAATCGAAAGCTACAAGACATTTTTTTTGTGGCGCCATCTATGTGTGGTGTAGTGTAAGCGCGGTCTTAGGCGGTCGCATTTTAATGTATGGGATGGTATGATCTTGTTATATTTAATCTATGCTACTGTTCAGTGTACTGATTATACAAAATAATTAATATTTACTAATGAGGCTGCATTTCATATAAAAACCTTCCTAAATATGGATATTGCATCACCATTTACCACATAATAGTGGATTTTTCACCTCCATCAACTTGTAATAATACTAGTTTTTGAAAAATACACTTTTCATATGTCACGACACTCGCGACATCTAACGTCAAGTAGCGCTACTGATAAATCCGCTACTTGACGGTAGATGTCACTACGAAAATAAATCAAGCGATTTGCCGTTTAATTTAGTCGTTGATACAGATGTCGCTATGCGACAACCCAAGGCGTGTGTACGTAAGGAAATGAATGGAAAGATTTGCGAGAATCAGAATTGGTTAAGAGCTAAGTTTACGAAATATTTAAAAATATGTGTTTTTTTATCGCGCATTAATTGCACAAGTACTAGAAAAAATGCGTCTAACTCAATAAACAATAACTTTACCGCAATTGATGTTATTATAAAATTTTTGCGTCTATTCATGCTCTTTCTAAAAATATAAGTTTCATTGGTATATGATAATATATAACCATGTAATTACGAATTTGGTTTAGCAGGAGTCACTCTGCCCGGTCGCAGAAATGGGCGCTGACCGTAGTAAAGTATTCAATATTTTTGAGGTCCTATTTTACGGATCCATATGCGAGAGGTATCGTTTCAAAGCTAATTAAACCTACTATATTTTTTTATAAATAACTATAATCATAAAGGTAGCTGTTTAGAAAATATTTGAAAATATGTGTTTTATAGACCATGAGTCGCACAAGTACCTACTGGTAAAAAATGCTTCTTAATCAATAAACAACAACTTTCCGGAATTGATGTTAGTATAAGATTTACGCGGAATTTCGTGTGCTTTCTAATAACATAAGTTTTATTGGTGTATGATATTATATAACCAAGTAATTACAAATATGGTTAAGTAGGGGCCACAGCGCCCGGCCACGTATGGATGCTGACCGTCACCAAATTTTCTATATTTTTCAGATCCTATTTTATTTAACAGGAATCTTTTGAAAGCATATTATGCGTACTATCATTGGTTCTCAATAATTTTAGTTGTAACTGTAGTAGCTAACAAAATATTTGAAAATATGCATTGGAACCGATGTGAGTAAAACATGCTTCTAGCTCAATGAATTATATTTTTTCCGCAATTGATATAATAACAAAATAAACGGCGAAATGTATGACCTTTTCAAATAATAAGTTTTGTCAGTATTGCATAAAGAATTAATGTTAATTTATCCATCATACTCACTGCGCAAGTGCGCACCGTCATATACATGGATGACCATTTTCGTTGCCGTTTTCATAATTTTTAAGATTGTATCTTGGTGCATGACCAATAAACAATAACTTTACCGCAAATAATGTTATGATAAGATTTACAGGACATTTCATATGCTTTCTAAAAATATAAGTTTTATTGATGTATGATATTATACAACCAAGTAATTACGAATTTGGTTTAGCAGGTGTCACTGCACCCCCGTGACGTAAATAGGTGCTAACCGTCGCCTAATTTTATGTATTTCTCAGATCCTCGATCAATTTGTGAGAGGTATCATTTGAAAGCATATTATGCGTACTATCGTTACTTTTTAATAATTTTAGTCGTAATTGTAGAAGTTTACAAAATATTTGACAATATGTGTATTTTTACTGTATATGAATAGCATTCGCAGTATTCGCACTGATACGAGTGAAACATGCTTCTAGCTCAATAAATTATATTTTTCCGCAATTGATATAATAACGAAATGAACCGCAAAATGTATAGCCTTTACAAAAAATGAGTTTTGTTAGATTTGCTTAAACAATTAATGTTAATTTGTCCACCATACCCACTGCGCACGGTCAATCGTCATATAAACGGATGTCCACCGCCGTTGCCTTAATTTCTTCATCATTTTACAGATTTTATTTTACTGATCAATTAAGTATATAAGTAAATTCGATACGTGATAGATTATATTTATTATGAATATACGATTAGTGAAATAAAATCTGAAAAATCATGAAAAAAGGCAACGACGGTGGACATCCATTTATATGATGGTGCGCAGTAGGTGAGCTGAACAAATTCAAATTAATTGTTTATGCAATACAAACCAAACTTATTTTTTGTGTAAGTCATACATTTTCCGTTTATTTTGTTATTATTTCAATTGCGGAAAACTATAATTTATTCAGCTAGAAGCGTGTCTTATCAATGCCAATGCTATTCATGCACAGTAAAATACACATATTACTAATCAAATATTTTGTAAACTTCTACAGTTTCGACTTGAAATATTAAAAATAAAGATAGTACGCATAATATGCTTTCAAATGATACCTCTCACAAATTTATCAGTAAAATAGGATCTGAGTAACGTAGAAAATTTGGCGACGTCAGTCAGCACCCAATATCGTGACAGGGCGCAGTGACACCTGCTAAACCAAATTCGTAATTACTTGGTCATATATAATCATACACCAATAAAACTTATATTTTTAGAAAGCGCATGAAATTTCGCGTAAATTTTATAATAACATTAATTGCGGTAAAGTTATGGTTTATTAAGTTAGAAGCATTTTTTATCTGTATATGTGCAACTCGTGCTCGAAAAAAAAACTCATGTTTTCAAATATTTTGTAAACAGCTACCTTTATAACTATAGTTATTCAAAAATAATTATAGACGGTTTAATTTGCTTTCAAATGATACCTCTTACATATGGATCCGTAAAATAAGAACTTAAAAATATTGAATACTTTACTACGGTCAGCGCTCATTTTTATGCGACCGGCGGAGTGACCACTACGAAACAAAATTCGTAATTTAATGGTTATATTATCACTTACCAATAAAACTTATATTTTTAGAAAGCTCATGAATAGTCGCGTAAATTTTATAATAACATCAATTGCGGTAACGTTATTGTTTATTGACTTAGAAGCATTTTTTACCAGTACTTGTGCGACTTATGCTCGATAAAAAACACATATTTTCAAATATTATGTAAACAGCTACCTTTAATACTATAGTTATGTGTAAACAATTATAGTAGGTTTAATTATCTTTCAAACGATACCTCTCACATATGGATCCGTAAAATAAGACCTCAAAAATATTGAATAATTTACTACGGTCAGCGCCCGTTTATGCGACCTGGAGGATAATCCCTGCCAAACAAAATTCTTAATTATATGGTTATATATTATCATATACCAATGAAACTTATATTTTTAGAAAGAGCATGAATAGACGCGAAAATTTTATAATAACATCAATTGTGGTAAAGTTATTTTTTATTGAGTTAGACGCATTTTTTACTAGTACTTGTGCAATTCATGCGCGATAAGGACAGAGTGCAGATGATGCGGGTTCAAGTCCCACCGGAAGCGTATTTTTTATTTATTTTTTCCTTTAATATACAAATAGCGCTGGTAGCCTAGCGGTAAGTACGTGCGACTTTCGTTCCAGAGATCGCGGGTTTGAACTCCGGATGGCACCAATGAGTTTTTCGGAATTTATGTTCGAAATATCATTTGATATTTGCCAGTCACCTTTCGGTGAAGGAAAACATCGAGAAGAAACCGGATTAATTCCAATAAGGTCTAGTTTACCTTTCGGGTTGGAAGGTCAGATGGCAGTCGCTTTCGTAAAAACTAGTGCCTACGCCAAATCTTGGGATTAGTTGTCAAAGCGGACCCCAGGCTCCCATGAGCCGTGGCATAATGCCGGGATAACGCAAGGAGGACGATGATACAGTCCTGTTGCTTACCTGAACAGCCTTGGACAACACGTCACGGCGATCCCAAAAAAAACCGCATCTCTCATACTCTCTCTCATCTATGTCCATCACTACGTCCCATCTCTTGACAGCCAGAAGGCGGTAGTATTCGTCCAGCGTGAACGCGCGGTCGTAGATGTACGTTTCCACTTTCCTCGCGTACACCGCCTTGTCCTGGTTGTTCCCGAAATACTCGAGCCTGTCCGCTGAGATGGTGTCAAGTCTGTGAAGGTTTGAAGAAAAAATTTTAAGTCTCATAGAATCTCATGCAATCTGGGTGAATTCAAGTCAAGAGTGAATAGGCTATTACTGAACCAGTGAGCTACAACCTCGGCCTTGTTGTCACTTTCCATCAGGTGCGACTAAGGTCAATCACTGGCCAGTTTATAATAAAAAAAAAAAAAAATTGAAGACAGATGTTATATACACTAAAGAATAAGTGACAAATCAGTGTGAAACAGCTAAGCCATAATCATATGCCAATCCTGCAGTATAATCAGGGCTTTTATTTTTCCGACATGATAATTTCTTACATAGTATCAGCTAGTCAGCGACCGAAACAAACACCCTAGACGTCAGTTGGCAGTTGCGTGGGATTGTGCAATACGTACCTATCGGACCCCAGGTCCAAGGTTATAGATTTAGTCTTAAATTTGGTTAAATGTGGTCAAAAGACAGAAATGTATAAGTAATGTTTTGTTTGTAGTTTGTTTTAAATTTTAACTCTGTTAATTAAGCCCTAATAGTTCTGTAGGGGCGACATCTTCGTGAAATGAAAAAGCCCCCAAATAAAGTTTGAAAAAAAAAACAAGCTCAGCGTTTGGCGCCAATTACAAAAGTTACAGCACAGAGCAAACAATCAGCATAGAGTGTAGAAAATAGTAGGGGCACCACCGTCTATACAAACCGTTTAGCAAGTGGCAACTATTGAGTCACTTGTGTATGAGAAAACTGAGTGTTGCTATGATAAAAAAAATTGTTCGATTTCTACACTTTTTTGCCAGGTTGTGTGATATAAATATGTATCTGTAAAAAGTCAAACTTACAGCAATTCCACAGCACGCAACCTCTTAAGTTCTGACAAAGTTTCTTTCAACGCCATTTTCTGTTTGATGCGAAAACAAAATGGCGTCTGACAGTTAACCTTGGTGCAGCTTTGAGCATGGCAGCCGAAGAATTTGAAGAGAAACTTGCAGTCCATGCAGTTTGATCGTTGCTGGCATTTCGGGAAGTGGTTCTTGAAAGCCTTTAACAATGGAAACCATAGAATTGTATTGCATACATGATACAAGGAGAAGATTGGCCTTCTTTTGATATGCTTGTAATCATAGAATCTACATGTGTTAGTGGATGACACCTAGCGTCAAGTAGATGACTTAATCAGTACCACTACCATGGACAAGGTATATATAGTGTCCGTCAGGATGGCGTGAGAGATGTCTGAATCGTCACAACATTTGCACCAAATAACTGTACCTAAACTGTACTAAACTGTACCTATAGTGAAGAAAACTGTACCTCAAGCAATCACGCATTAAATAGATAGTGACATAGACACGCCGTTCTGACGTCAGGTTGGCGCGCATAGCCGTGTATCGCCCCAACGTGTTGGAACTATGTTCTGGATCATATATCAATAAACTGTACCTAAACTGTACTTCATAAAACTGCCAATAATAATATTTAAATCACACGTGATATCGGTCAAATCAACGACGAAAAATTTTAGTGCTCATTTGTATGTTTTGCCTATCAATTTGGAACAGGCGCTTGTTTTGTTGTTGATTTGACCGATATCACGTGTGATTTAAATATTATTTTTGTCAGTTTTATGAAGTACAGTTTAGGTACAGTTTATTGATATATGATCCAGAACATAGTTCCAACACGTTGGGGCGATACACGGCTATGCGCGCCAACCTGACGTCAGGACGGCGTGTCTATGTCACTATCTATTTAATGCGTGATTGCTTGAGGTACAGTTTTCTTCGCTATAGGTACAGTTTAGTACAGTTTAGGTACAGTTATTTGGTGCAAATGTTGTGACGATTCAGACATCTCTCACGCCATCCTGACGGACACTATATAGAGGTTCAAAAGTTTTAATCCTGTGTGGAGAGATGGCGGTCTATGCACTTTGACTACACATTTTACTTTGCAAATACAACGTCACAATAGCAGTTCAGAATTCACAGGTTGAAACAAAGTTGAAATAAAAACAGTTAAGCAAGTGAATTAAGACGCTGACAGCACCCAATGGCCTTGACGCTAGCGTACACTGTCTAATCGTATGGGAGTAAGAGAGAGCGCGATATCACTAAAAAAGGGCGGATAGGTACGAAAAGTGCGGAAAAATATTAGAATAAAATAGAAAGATGCATAATTTGTGCAAAATGTTTCGATACTGTATTAGATATGTATATATTTGTTATTATAATATTAACTAAAGACAACTAAGTGAATAATGGAACGACACACAACCGTTTAATGACGAACTCGAGACCAATTTTTGCAATTTTTTTCTATCGAGCCGATTTCATTAAATCGTGTAACGAGTACGGCTATGTTCTTTGAAATATAATGAATAATAACATATAATTTACTTGCCTTACTAAGACTAATAGTTTGTCTTAAAAAACTGCGCAAGTAACATCAATTTTACGCAATTGGGTGTTGTCAGCCCCTTACGGCTCAGCCACACATTGGTCTAAGCGCGACAGCGGCGAGCGGCGGCCATACATTGAAGCGAGACACAGCGATGGGACTTTTCATTCGCACGTATGGCTGCCGCTCGCCGCTGCCGCGCTTAGACCAATGTCGTGGCTGGGCCGTTAAACTTAAAGTATAGTGTTCTCTACATATACCTTTATTTTCAGACAAATTTGCTGGCTGCAGTCATCATTGCCGCATGAGTTGGCATGTTGAAGCGATTCTCCTGCTTGCTCGTAACTTGGAGGCAGCTCATTCTTAAGAATTGCTGGGCGCATGTCCATGTTCTCCTGAAATGAATCTTTTATTTAAGGATTTATACCTTTCTGGACACATCCATTTATTACAAGTATTACAACACAGCAACAGGAGAGAAGCCCAGGGGTGAGGAGTGATGTCATGCCAAGTTGGCTAATCCATTTAAGAACTAACTATTTAAGGTACAGTCACCATCAGATATATAAGAGCGCCCGAGGTACTCAAAAATATCTGAACACGCCTCTATTGCCTAGGCGTTAGAGGCGTGTTCAGATATTTTTGAGTACCTCGGGCGCTCTTATATATCTGATGGCGACTGTACCTCTCGAATTAATTTTCTCATCCAGCGCGGAAATGCAGCTAGCGTCTTGGGAACCTTTGCACCTGGAATGACTCGTCCCCGGTTGTTTGACTGAATGTTGTTGTGGATGTTTTCTGTTTTTTTTTTGTTGTATATGGTAAATTAACTTTGATGTAATTGTGCTTGATCATAAAAGATATGTATTTTCTCATTATACAATAGAGATTTGCTAACTAAATATGACCCCAGGTTTCTTAGGCTGGAGCAGATGAAAAAGCTTGCATCTAAGAGCAAACTTGAATGATGTATGGAAATATGAATGTTATTGTGAAATTTTCTGATTTCTTATACAGCAATTACAGCATGCAGCCTACTGTGTGGCTTTTAAAATTTAAGCCTCTAACAAATCTTTGGATGTCAGTGGTACATACATAGTTTGTAATAAAATATTAGTCATTTCATCTGGAAATTTTCTAGTCCCATGTTGCCATGGTCACCTGAGTCACGTTTTAAACTCTGGTTTAGTAATATTTAAAAATGACAAAACTTAATTATATTCTTTTATATGGCAGTTATAAGCTCTTTAGTATATGGTTTCTGCATTTTTTGCCCATTTAATGTAATGTTAATATGTGTAAAAATACTGCCCTGAATAAAGATAGGTATTGTACTTATCTATTTAACTTCAGAAGTTATCTAAATTGAACCATATGCTTACTTGAGCAGCATCCATAGTCTTTACTTCACTTTACTTCTTCAGGTTTGAAGCTGCAAGGGAATCTGCAAATAAAAATACACCATGTTTTTATAAATACTTTGTCTCTCAACACAGCGCAGCTTTATAGTGAAATCTCCTAATGCTTAAACAAATTGAGTCAAAGAAAAAAAAAACACTATTGAGTTGTGTCAGTTTTGTTATAAAGGTGCATGCGACAGGGTTAAACTTTTTCTTGTCTGTTATTGCTCTTATTACGGTCCCCTGAGTAACGCAAAATATGCTACTTAAACTATGCAAACATGCATTTTTCTGGTATTGACAAGTTCTTTTGCCACCTACAAACATGGACTAAACGTATGCTTGCTTAATTTCAGTAGCACAATTTTGCATAAAACCAGCAGCAGCGTGGCTCAGGGGACCGTAACCATGGCAATAACAGGCATGCAAAAGTTGATTCACCCATTTCCAAAATTAAAATATTGTATTTCTATTAATTACATCTGTAACGCATGGCACTTCTACATTATATACTTTAATTTTTAAATAAGAAAACTTAAACTGGTTCCAAGATCAACATCAACTCTTGTTAGTCGTGGAGCAATTGAATTTACATACTAAAGATTTAAACATTTCTTAAGTTATACTCCCCGAGTGTTCCTCTTTGACGATGGTTTAGAACACATGAAACACTAATACAGTAAACTATTTTTCAAATAAAATAGTATATTACTTAGTTTATATTGTTCGCCAACTTTATTAATTACATACGAAATCCATTCAACAAAATAAGTACAACTAATAATACGTTACCGTTTTTCTTCCTCGTTGGCGCGCGTTTGCATTTCGTTTGGGACGTTTGGAACGTTGACGTTTTGTCGATGAGTGTTGCCATCTACTTAGAACTTTGTGCTTGCACATGAGAAGTGAAAAATGGTAGTCGACAAGTTTTCCGCTGTTTAACCTTTTATAAAGTGCAAATAACACACGACCGCCGTACTGAGGTCGTCGACGTACTAACGTACTCCCTTGTAAGTGAAAAATTTCTAGGTCGTGGTGCGGAGCCAAAAATATAATACTCACTAGGAGCGGAGCGGTCGTGTGTTATGTTAACGTTTCGTTTCATGTAAATTTGGCTCACCACCTAACTGTCACCAACTGTCATTACTGTCAATGTCATTGTCAGGATAACCTATTTTGCTAAGTTACTCACGCTTGTTTACGTCTTATAAAGTTTTGTCTTAAGCCTTAAGTCACGTATTTTAAGTATGTTGTTAATGTTCGTGTGTAAATATGGGTGTCAGAGGCTTAACAACTTATATAAATTATAACCAAAAGGCGTTTCTCCGTGACCACCTCCTCCACGATACGAATCTTGTGATAGACGGACACAGTTTGTGTGCTCAGTTATACCGGCTATTGAACAGCTTCTCAGCGTTTGGCGGAGACTATGACAAGTTCGCAGCGTACGTTAAAACCTTCTTTAAGAACCTTCGAAAATGTAACATCACGCCTTACGTCATTTTCGATGGCGCGTATGAGAGGCGCAAGTTGAAAACTGCTTACAGTCGCCTCAAAGCCAGGATTAGAGGAGCATCTGAACTGGATCCTGTAACACAGAGCAGCCTTCAAATTTTCCCAATTCTGCTACGAGATACTTTCAGGGATGTTCTCGTTGAAATGGGCATAGCATACACTGTCTGTGAATTTGAAGCTGATGATGAAATAGCTGCTATGGCTAGGCATTTGGACTGCCCAGTGTTGAGTTATGACTCAGATTTCTTCATCTACAATGTTCTGTACATACCTTTTAATACTATCGAGTTGAAACCAACACCAATTGGGACAAAAGAAAATGGGGAAAAAATAAATGCTTTGGAGTGTAAAATGTATAAAGTTGAATACATGCTGAAGCATTTTGGTGGGCTAGAAGATGAACTCCTTCCTCTATTGGCAACTCTGCTGGGTAATGACTATGTTCAGAAAAGAGTTTTTAACAAATTCTTCTCTCAACTCAAACTGCCAAAGAGCAAAAAGAAAAAGAATGACCAACAAAGATGCATTCACGGCTTATTCAAATGGCTGCAAAATGAGACTTTGGAATCAGCTATTGCTAAAATTATTGGTAGAATGAAGAAGAATCAGAAAGATAGAGTTTTTTACATTATCAAAAGAAGTATTGAAGGATATAATAGCAAAACTTGCAATTCGTTAAAATATTTCAACATTGGGCATAGTGACGATACTGAGTCAACTGTTGAGCTGAATATGCCGGAATCTGATGAGAATGAGTCAGAACAAGAAGAAGAACAAGAGAAGGAGTTATCAGATGATGACAGTAATGATGATGATGACAAATCCTCATCAGGAGAGAGTATTCAAGATGAACAACTTGTTCTCGGTGTTCCAGAATGGTATGCAGAGAGATTAAGAACTAATTTTATTCCACAGCCATATCTAAACTTGTACGTCCACCATCTCCACTTTTGCGCCCCTCAAGCAGAGGACTACACTGATGAAGACTCCTTCATATGCACTTTACCGATTATGAGATATGCTTTTGATTTGTTAACAGACTTTTCTGAAGATTATTGCATATATGTTAGTAGAGATGGCCTGAACTACAAGAGAATATTTGTAAACAAGGAATATTCAATATGCAGGCTCTTTGATTCACCATTTTATGAACTAACAGAAGAGCAGTTGAAACAATGTTTTGTACATTTTATTAAAGAAAAAATGCCTAAACTAGACTTGACAGTGTTAGAAGATTTGCCGTCTAATTTTAGGATATACATGATAGCAATATTGTGGTGGGTGCTTCAAACTAAGCCTCCATTGGCACATGTCCTAAGTTTATTAACATGTTACGTAACATTGGAGGTAATTGATGAGAAAACAGGGACATTCCGTGGACACAATCATTTTAACAACAAGTACTCGAAGAAAATAGAAGAACTTAAAAGGTTGCCTGTTACAAGTAACACTGATGAGATTTTTTTGAACAGGAACAAGGTCCAATATGAAGACTGTTTATTGGCTGCCAGTGTTCTGCTCAAGCACTTTGAAATAGACGCTAGCATAAATAAGAAGCCAAAGAGTTATGATGCGAAGAAAATGCATTCTTTTGCAAGGTTTCAATGTTGCTTACTGCAGCTTAATTCATTGAATAATTTATGCTACAATCCGTATGAAGCTACTAAATATTGGAAAAGTTTCAATGGCACCTTTGTTTATAATATAGCTTTGGCATTGGAGCATCAAATGGAGCCGTATCTATATCTACAGCAATACATAAAGGGTGCTGGTGTGTTAAGGTTTTTGAAAAATTTGTATGAAGTATATGAAAAGTGTGCGGTAGCTATGGATTTGGAAACTACAAAATGGATGGGGAAGAAACGAGAGCGGAGGAGGCGAAAGCATGTATCTCAGGATGATGATGATTTTAATCATTTTGGTACAAAAGGTTTTGAATCTGAAGTTATTATATAAAAATATAGTTATTTTCTATAATTTTTGTTTATGTGAAAATCTCTTGATCCTTATTAGGTGCATTCCACAAGAATAAGCTTAGGAAATGCTTTTGCCTTGTATGACATCTTTCTTCAATTAAATCCGTAAAGCTCTAGGAAATACTGCCAATTTGTTGACCAAGTCATAAAATATTGTCAGTCACAAACGCTTTCTTTCAAACGTATGAAAACAATCGCATTTTGTAAGGGACGTTCTCATGGAATTGTATTACCTAACCACAAAATTAGTGGTAGTGGTAAATTGGTTCATCCGTTTGGGAGCTATGATGCCGCAGACAGACACACACAAAGACAGGCAGACAGACAGACAGACACGTCAAACTTATAACACCTCGTCCCCGTCGTCGGCGTCGGGGGTTAATTAGGAAAAATAAACACTTTGCAATAGATACTTTTGCAATATAAATTTTAATCAAATTTTAAAAAGATAATAATTAAAATTTTATTTCAGTAATGTGCCGGTGATATGTAGAATTGCCAGTGATTTTGCGCTATTAAGACGGATTCAGAACTAAAATGACAATTATACCAGCATTGTTTCTATGTTACATAAAAAAAAGGAACCTCAGTGTATTTAGACTCTAAACTCATATCAGCGGCACATTACTAAAATAAAATTTTAATTATTATCTTTGTTAAAATTTGATTTAATTTTCTTTTGTAACTAAAAGTATCTATTGCAAAGTGCTTATTTTTCCTAATTAACCCCCGACGCAAAAACGACGGGGTAGTTGTGTTGTTTTCAGTTATAAGAGCGAGTTTACTAAGTCTAAATTTTAGACTTAGTAAACTAATCGCTCTTATAACTGAAAACAACACAACTACATTTTCTATAGCTAATCATTCTGCATATAAATCTAAATCATATTCGGCAAACGTATAGAGTTCATATTTCAATGGTTAGCAATAACATATTTTGGGAGAACCATTATGTAAGGCAGATGTTTTATTCATGTTTGAGGGAGGCACGCTCCTCAGGAATTTTATTGGTATATTTAATATTATAAATAACTTGATTTATTCCATATCACCTGCGAAAGGTATATTAAGTGAAAACGGTAATTTTGGTGGATTAAAACGGTTACTTTTCCTTTTTATGCTTTATGCTAACGTAAATGTAGGTATAAGCGAAATAAATGCACACCGCACCCTCGTTGAGCTCTGGCAGCCTCAGCGGTCTTCTGTAAGGCGGAGGTACTTCCCCAGTTGGGCTCTGCTCTAGATTCGAGCGAGATGACACGTGTATCCGCTGTGCTGTGCACGGTGATACCATACGGCGTCGTATACTATTACTAGGTACGGCTCCCATGAGTATTGCACTGACATATCTACTTTATATTACATCTCGCTCGCGCTTGTTACCGCGGTTATAAATTCGTTACCCCTCACTAGCTCGGAAACACGTGTTTTGTCCTTTAATACCAGCGGGTAAAAACGCATTTTATCCACTAGAGGGTAAAGTAATTTGACCTTTAATAAAGTAAAATTAACTGCTTTAAAATTGATAAAAGTAGGTGAATCTAGTAATTAAGATGATTTACCACCTGTGGAACTACTTGAAGCAGTGATAAACGCATTTTTTTGCGTTGTGGGTTCCTCGCTATAGTGAGGGGAAAAGTTTTGTGTTACACTCGGGTGCAAATGTATTTTACTTCTCGTGTGTTAAAAAACTCGCAAGTTCAGGATTCTATTCTCGAACCACTCGCTTCGCTCGTGGTTCAACTATAGAATCCTTTCACTTGCTCGTTTTTCAATTCCACACTCGGCGTTAAAATACAACTTTGCCCCCTTGTATAACAAATAACTATTGTTTTACAAGGGGGCAAAGTTGTTGTTTAACCGCACGTGCCAATATTGATACCCGAGCATGCGAAAGACTCCAAAAAGTGGAATCTTGAGCGTTGCGAGGGTTTCAAGGCACGGCACGAAGGTTAAACAAACTTTGCCACCGAGTGAAACACAAATTTTTTCACCACACCAACACGTACAAAATACTGACTTTAAAACATCAAACTGTATCAAATCTATCAATCTAATCAATATTTATGATTCAAAATCATCATTTACACGTAAACTATACCAGCCAGCTCAAGACATCAAGTTAAAATTTGTATGAAATTACTTTGCTCTCTTGTGGATAAAATGCAATTTTGCTATCTGTTTTCGAATAGCAAAATAAGCCTTTACCAGTTGGTGTGGTGAAGGTGAAAATAACTATTTTCGCTTCAAATTTTTACACTAACAAAAAAAAATGTGTAATAATACTAATAATCTTCCAATAATGTCGGACTACGCGAGTTTCATACAACGAATCGGTTTGGTTTAGGTCGGTTTTCTTTCGTCTTAAAATGGTTAACTTTATGCTTAATTGGGATAAATATAATTAAATTACCTATTTTTACTCGCATAACAAATTACCCGGGTAAACCTTATTTTGGCAACACGCGACGCATGAAAATTTGACCCGAATTATATTTTCTTTGCTGTCTCGAGGACAAAGTAATAACAAAGTGACTCGCACTTTGAATATGCATGAGTGTGGGGGGTCTGTAATTACAGTAATCTGACTTGAATACTATATTTGCTTATTGAATATAACCAGGGGCGGCTCACTCCGTGATTCTATCGCCGCGCTACAAGTACATCCTGGCGGCCGCGAGTTCGCGGTCTACTCAGGGGTGGCGCGCGTTCTCACGGAATGCACGTTCGCACTTTCTATTGTTACTTTACGTCGTCAGGTTTTTTAAGCGATGTCCGCGTGTGGAATGGCTAATAATACTTACTTAAATAGACATATATTAAATAAGATAGACCATGACCATACCAAACCATAAGACATTCTTACACAGATCTACTTCCCACGGAAAAGTTCAATAAGGCTTGTGATGTTGGAACTTGAACAAAAATATATAAAGACAGTATAATTATATAACTAGAAAATACCCAAGACTTGAATATAATAGTATAACATTTTATGTGAGTATTAATTCGTTTGGATCCATTGGTAACCCTATCACCGGACGCCGCGCACGTGCGGCTCGTTTCTTTGTAAGAACTTTTCGTGAACATCAAAGCAGTGGGCCTTCTGTACTTGTACTATTATATATTCTGTGATGCGAGGTAATTGAGACAGTGCCTGTTAGTGCGTTTTCACATTATCTTATTCGATCCGATATCGGATGTCGGACCGATATCCCATACATTACAGGCACCATCTTGGATTTTTTCTTCCTTCCGATCGGATAATGTGAAAACGGCCTTAGGTACATTAATATTAGCAATATGGAAAAAAAAATGTTATCGGCATTATTATTTGCATCGGGCACTATCCAAATTACTTATTCCACGTATTCAAAGTCACGGGCAAATGTTATTCTACGTTATATTGCGCCTTATTAGATAATATTACATTAAAAACATTGCTATTAATTTTCCTCAGGCGTATAAAACGAGATTTCATTGAAAGGTCAAAGTTACCCAATCAGACACTCGTGTCGAACAGCGGAAAATATATCCCGGTTATCTAATAATTCTAAAAGGTTGTAAACAAAATATTATATCCAGTGCTACGAGTTCGCCCTTGGGAAATCTGGGAGTATTTCCGAACCCAAATCAAGTACACGTGTCAGTGATAAAAACATGTATTGGGTACTGTGTTTAACTGATTTAAGTCGACGGTCGATTACTTGTTGATGTTTTATTTTGGTAAGCCCAGGGGATTATCTTTGAGAGAGACGGTCTCTAGGTCTTTGCAACTGCGAGTTATTTAAATGGAACGGAAATGGAAGTATTATCAGACATTTTCTCAATTTGAGGCTAGGCACAACAAGCACAACTAAGGAGTGTCTTTTCAAAAGGGCTTATTTCCATTTTTTCTTTTTTTTTAACTATGAATGCAGTTCTTTTTAGTATAGAAAATTACGTGTTGTTTTGAGATTAAAGCTCAAAAAGTCTCGCCTTGATCTTTAAAAAAAAGGGTAACATCAAAGTTTAGAACACATTTTGAAAAATGTGTAATGATTATTTATGTGGTTAAACCAATGTATGTAGTACAACAACATTGATATCAACTAACTTAATACAAAATCCAAAAATAAAATAAAACTTTTTTAAAATAATAACATTTACGCTACAAGGGCTTATTTCCCAAAAGTTCGCATCAAAAGTGCTTAATTCTCAAAAAGATATGGTATTTACATATTTATTTAGGTACACATGTTACGTTTGGTGTAATCATAGCATTAACGTCAACTTACAATATTACAATTTTGCAAATTAAATATTAATTTCAAAATCAATACCGTTGAATTATGTTTTTCTCGATTTCCCAAAAAAAGTACAAAGTGGAAATAAGCCCTTTTGAAAAAACACTCCACAACTCGAGAACGCAAGTTGTGCTAAACTACCTGTAGGTATGTATTATAAATAGTTACCTATTTGTTATACAAGGGTGCAAAGTCGTATTTTAACGTTGAGTGTGGAATTGAAAAACGTGCAAGTGAAAGGATTCTACAGTAGAACCACGAGCGAAGCGAGTGGTTCGAGAATATAATCCTGAACTTGGCGAGTTTTCAATACACGAGAAGTAATACATTTGCACCCGAGTGTAACACAAAACTTTTCCCCTCACTATCGCCACTGAATGGGCCGCGAACTCGCGGCCGCCGGCATGTACTTATAGCGCGGCGAAAGGATCGCGGAGTGAGCCGCCCCTGCTACTATAGCGAGGAAAGTGCAAAGCAAAAAACGCGTTTATCACTGCTTCCAGTAGTTCCACAGGTGGTATCTTCATCACTAGATTCACCCACTTTTATCAATTTTGAAGCAGAAAATTTGACTATATTCAAGGTCTAATTAATCCACTAGTGGATAAAATGTGTTTTTAATCGCAGACATTAAAGGATAAAACAGGTTTCTGAGCTAGTGAGGGGAACATTTATAAATTACCTAATTATAACAGGCACGTACATCGGAGTAATATCTGGTAATGTATTCAATTTTTAGGTACTCCAGTTACTAGCTATGTAAATTGAGTATGAATATGTATGCCGCAAAGTGGATGATCCTATTCAAATGGGGCTCTGTGGACATTAGTCCGTTATCGGCACTAGACAGAGCGACAGGACATTAGGGTTTTTTTTAATGGGATTGGAGGCAAACAAGCATAGGGTTGACGGTTATTAAAATAAAATTTTATTATCCGATATCGGATGTCGGAAGGATTTCAAAGGGAAAAATCAAAGATGGCGTCCGTAATGTATAGGATATCGGTCCTACATCCGATATTTATATATTCGGTTTTGACCGAATAATAAATATCAATACTTACCGAATATCCGGCGAATATTCGTGATTTCGTGCTTGGACCCTAAAAAGACCCTAGTAAGAGTTGCTCGATATTATTATATTTTTCGCAATTGTGAATATTGTGAGTAGATATCGGACGCCTATAATGTTCTAAACAGCATCCAATAAGGATTACCGCATTATCTTGTGACCACACGGGCTGAGCCGAACGTGGACCGCCGAGCCACGGAGTGTAGGGTGACTATATTAACGAACACTAATAGGACAAGTCTTATAGCCCATAATGTGATACAATATAAGACTTGCCACATTATCTAGTGATCATAAGGCCTGAGACGAGCGCTGACTTCTTTAGTATGGTGTAGGGTGACCGTATTAACAAAAACTATTAGTATCGACTTGTATTTAATTATTGCAATCTCATACTGGCTTTATAATCTTGTGCACCAAACTTAACTATCTCTGTTTTGCCCAATCGTTGACGGGTAGAGAATGCCTTAACGCGTTAAGTCCGCCATTTGTACTTTTTATTGCTAATTTGTGCAATAAAGTTTAAATAAATAAATAAATACTAACGGGACTGGCAACACGCGCCTCTCTACGAGTATCAGAGATGGGCTACTTAAATGTCAAGAGTAAGCCCATTACAAAAAAAATGTGTTTGGTTTGATGTCCACCAACCATGTTCATTAGTATACCACGGTATGTATAGGAAACGGGTTGAAATAAGTATAAGCACATCCCTGGTGGAAAGTAAATTTAATTCAATTCAATTAAAAAAAAATTAATGTGAAAACCAACACGTCAAAATACAAAAAAAATTACAATAAATAAGGAATTAAAATAAGTCAAGGGATTTTATACTACCGATATAATAAGGATGTATGCGTATGTCCCTATAAACATAGGTATTAATCAGGTATTAATGTTAGAGGAAGCGCTGGTGGCCTAGCGGTAAGAGCGTGCGACTTACGATACGGAGGTCGCGGGTTCGAACCCCGGCTCGTATCAATGAGTTTTTCGAAACTTATGTGCGAAATGTCATTTGATATTTGTCAGTCGCTTTTCGGTGAAGGAAAACATCGTTAGGAAACCGGACTAATTCCAATAAGGCCTTAGTTACCCTTCGGGTTGGAAGGTCAGATGGCAGTCGCTTTCGTAAAACTAGTGACTACGCCAAATCTTGGCATTAGTTGTCAAAGCGGACTCCAGGCTCCGCAAGGAGGATGATCAATGTTAGATATAGGTACAATTATACGGCATTTTCATAGGTCGCGTTAGTCGCGTTTTAAATATTTTTAAGGAATATGTCTAGGTCTCGCTGCCGCTGTATCCTCAAATCAACCAAACTATGGCATTAAAAAAAGACGTTGAATTAAGCCAATGTCACGGTTTAGGAAGGTACGCTCTTTATGAAGACGATTGGCCGGAGAGCCCTACATTTTTTTAATTTCCCGCCTTTTTAGTGCCAAGATTTGGTTCACCGTCTACATCTATAACAAAATCAATCTAACACATTGTTGACGTGGATAACACATCTGTTTTATCAACTTAATGTAGTTATTATGTTTTTTTTTCATTTATAACTCTTTATTTACATGCTATTATGTTTACATTATATTATCTTACACGACATAGGCATAGCATATCCTAATTAATTAGATAGCTTCCTGCAAAGCAATTACAGTACAATACAGTCTACTCGTAGTCGTTTATATGTGCCATGTGCCCGCCACACAACCTTGATTTCGTAAACCCTGGCGATGCTATTGTTTTATGTTAATTACACCTAAGATTACTGACCTCTGCCTCTTGGGTTCGTATTTCATGCGGAAAAGACACTATAGTAATAGGTTTATTGAACATAACAGTAATAAGTATAATTATGTTATTCTTACTTTAATAATTCAAGTGATTCCGATATCAAACTTTTTTTTAGATTGTAAATGGGCTTGGTCATGGCCACAGACTAGCCGAGGCGAAGACGTGGCTTACGAAGGAGTGAGCTCGCCCAGAAGGAGCATGTTCACCCTTGATTTATATGTGCTGGGAAATAGAGATAAACAGGTAGGTACCTACTCTTATTATATTAAAATTTTGGATGACAACCACCTGATTTTCGTAATTACCTATAACAATCCAAATAACCAAAACACACCTTATAACTTTTATTTTTAAACAGTTTTTATAATGTACCTACATAATATATTCATATTAGAATTGGCCTCTAAAGTACGATAAGACGAATCCGCTAGAAAAAGCTAACAGCAATATCCAAAAAGTCTCGTCCATTCAAAAAGCATGGTCACCCAAGTATCTATGAAACTCAAACGGTGACAATGTCTAAAGTATTAAGTTTTCTATTAATTCCTAGACGTTATTGGCAATAAGCGAAGGCAGCTTAGCTGAGCCAATATTGACGGTAACCGAGGTAATATACCTAAGAGTTATCGAACTTATAAGAGAGGTATTTTGATATTTACGGTTGGTTAAGCCGAAGATCTGAGATATAGGCGGTTCTTAATCTATTGATTTATGAATTTTCAGTCAACTACCAATCCAAATAACACTATTAGTTACCTATACCAAAGAGGATTGAGTATTATAGAGAGTTACTGTCAAAGTAAAATGTGTAATCACAGTGCATAATAGACTGCCATCTCTCGACACAGGCTTAAAACTTTTGAACCTGAGTTTTGACAATTTGGCCCATATTCTTAGCTTGATATGTGTTAAAATATCAAATATTTTTATTAGCGCCATCTAGCCGAGCGCTACCCAAAGGTGTAACGCCATCTTGGCCATCGTACCTTTTTCATTATGGTTTTGAGGTAGGTTTTTTTCTTAGACTTTATCTGTCTTATACCTTGTACTATTATATATTCTGTGCTTATACGGAGTTACATATGTCTTTGCCTATACGTAACATTTAAGACTCAGCATTCTCAGCAATATATTTTTCACCACACCAACTGGTAAAAGCTCTCTTGATCTTGATACTTCAAAAATCACGACTAAGATTGCATTTCATCCACAAGAGTGTACAGTCACCGGCATAAATATGTGATAACTTCTATACCTTGTCACATTAACATCTGGCTTGAAATGTCATACGAAATTGTCAAACGATTTAAAACGACAAGGTACAGAAATCGTCACTTATTTATGCCGGTGACTGTACCTACCTAAAGTAATTTCATACAACATAGAAAACTGAATAAAATATAAACTAAGTATTACTTAGAATTAGAATACACTTTCGCGAGCAGTACCGGGTGCAAAATCCACAAATCCCAGTGAGATATCTTATATCAGTTCACCATTGAAGTTAATTTGTACGAGTATTTCGTCAGGTGACTACAAATTCTCACTAATTAGTAATTACAACTACAAGTTCAGAACCATAACAAACCGTAGAATTAACGTCACAAAGTTTATTATTCTTTAAGTACTGACTTGTTTTGTTACCTGACCACTGATCAGTGTATCAAAAGTCTTAATTAGGTACATGCAAATCAATTAAAAATATCTTATATTATCGTTGCAGTATCCGTGCCACACGGATATGGAAATGTCCAGAAAATGTGAGTAATAAGAGGCGATATCAGAGACCCTGGTCGTATTGATAATGTGACCCGGAGTTGAGAAAAGTGCCGTCAAAACTGAACACTATTATCAAATAAGGTCTATCTTCATGCTGTATTATAATACACACTTAATTTATTTTTATAAGGCATACATACATACATACATACATACATACAATCACGCCTGTATCCCATAAAGGGGTAGGCAGAACACATGAAACTACTAAAGCTTCAGTGCCACTCTTGGCAAATAAGGGGTTGAAAGAAAACGAAACTGTGACATTGCAGTGACAGGTTGCCAGCCTCTCGCCTACGCCACAATTTAACCCATATCCCATAGTCGCCTTCTACGACACCCACGGGAAGAAAAGGGGCGGTGAAATTCTTAACCCGACACCACACAGGTGTATAAGGCATATAAGGTAAAATACCCCATAATGGACGGTGATGCCATTATGGACAAAAAAACACAAATCCTTAAAAATAAGTATCTAAAATAAGTTTCTAAAAACTGACGGCTATGTACCATAAACTAGAGTTGTAGAGCTGTTTAATTTTGAAGTTTCAATTAATTCGGTTATTTCTGAAGGATTTGGAGACAAGATAAAATTCACCAGTTTACTGAAAAAAATATCAAGACGAATTCTTAGTAATGTTGCTAAGAGAGATGAGTTCATGTATAAAATAATAAAAAAATAACGCACGGTGTAATCTTGAATGCGTTTTACTTACTGCATTAATCATGAGATAACGTATAAAACATACTAGTTTGTTGCTTCAAAGATATAAAGAAATGACGTTATTTTGCGAGTATCCATTACTGGACCCGAAAAACTGCCTACCTCCTATGATGGACAAGAAACAATTTACAAAACCAAAATTTACAAGAAACAATCCTATGTTAAAATAACCCAAACTAATTGTATTTATGGTGTATAAAATTGACTCATTGCGTATCAGTTGGCTTTAAAAGTAAAATTTTAAACTTATTTCACTGTCCATAATGGGGGATCCATTACTGGAGAACTGCCGTCCATAATTGGAGAAAAAATACCTAGTTTTAATTTGTTAACTATGAAGAAACCAATAGGAGTATCTATTCTGCAATACGCTTGAAATGTAGAAGAAGGATAGGACATTCAAAATTTTACACGCGGTGGTATAATTTTTACATTTATCAGTGAAATATCAAAAACAGGCGAATTTTTTTCTTAAACTGTCCATGATTGGGTCCGTCACCTTAATTAACCGGGTAACTAAAATATTAAACGGGAAGTTATGTCGGGCATACAATAATATAATTTGGCTGTGTTTTAATATTGTGGCGACAAAAAAAATATATGAGCCTCAAATATTAAGCATCATTATTATTGAAAAAACGTCAGCAAATTTCAAGCGACAAAAATATTGCCGAGGAACATTAAACAATACTTTGGCGACTAAAATAATAATTGGCACCTAGTATTGTAAAGCGTAATATTTTTAATATTTGTAGTCATATAGATGTTAGCACCTAAATAATTATACTTAGCTCATCGTTTAAAGTAGTATTTAAATTGCGGAGGCAACTAAAAAAAATATTGGGAAGTAGGTTTTTTTAAAACACATATAAAATCGTTTCTTTATGGAAACGATGGTCTCATCCGGAAGATCAGCGCTGGAAGTCACCAGCAACACGCTGAGGTGAGGCCAATTCGTGGCACTTCATTCCTTTCTGTCTTGTTGTTAATATGTGTATTTTGTCTTGCCTGTGTTCACGAATAAATGTTTATTCTATTCAAACATCGTATTTGAGACCCCATAAACCACGGGTAGTATTTAAATATCTCACATCTATTTTCGAGCGAGTTGCAAGCGAGGGAATGCGTACCAAATCATTTTATAATAATTACACAGCAAAAAGGAGTGTATAAGCTTCTAATGGGTCGGTAACGCGCATGTGACACCCCTTGAGTTGCAGTCGTCCATAGGTTACGGTGACCGCTTTCCATGGCCGGTCGTATGCTTGTTTGCCACCGACGTGGTATTCAAAAAAAATTGCCATGATAATCGTATAGTATAATATTACAAGAGCAGAATTATTTTCTGCTAGCAAAAAGTGGGTTAGGGCACAGAATATATAATAGTACAAGTTAGGGTTAGGTTATTTTTTTAGTAAAATATAAGTCCTACCAAATTTGCTAAGTATGGCATAATTCTTAGGTAATACTTTGTATGAACAAAACAACGATAGCGAAAAGGAAATGAAATACAGTCCCAGAGGCATGCATCCCCAACACACATGACTCGCTATCAAAACAGAAATAGAAAGAAGATGGACAACTTTTTACGCCTAAATATTATGCAAACAAAAATCTACAGAAGTACTCTTAATTTTCGATATTATAAAATCTGCGGAACGATTTATGCCAAAGCAATATTCTGAGTAAGGTTTTCCTGCCAAAAAAAAAATCTTTCGGAGTGATGTTAAGACTGCGTAAGGCCAGCCTTAGATTGGATAGAGTAAACATCATGAAAAGTTAAATTTAATTGTATAGACGAAGTTGCCAGCACCCCCAAACACCTAATTTCTTACCCATAAGTATAATATTTTGTCGACCGTTATATTTTATAAGAATCCTTTTTTTTATTAAAATGACAGCTCAGGTGATGAGTGCTGATGTATAAATTTTAAATGTACTTTTTATGTTAATTTGCTATATAAATATTTTAAAAGAACTGTGTATTTTATATTAATAGACAGCCGTTTTCCTATTAAACTGTATCTCTTAAATTGTTTCCAATATAATAATTCAGTTGCCAAAAAAATAGTTGGTACTCGCGTCTGAATAAACCGTAGCCGTAATGACATTAAAATGCTACCTCATATTGAAATATTTTGAGGCCCCATTTTAGTCGCCAAACTATTACTTTTGATACCCATTTCTATGGTTATTTAGTCGCCCGGTTAAATACGTGCCTTTTTATAACGGTTCGTCGTGGAGTCACTCCGCGCGGGTCAAGTGAAATTTCGTAATGTGTTGTTTTTCGTAAGGGGGCGAAATCTTGATATTGCAGTGACGATTGCTAGCCCATCACCCAATTGAAGTTCGACCCCAGGTCGACTTCTCAAAAATTTAATCTTCACCTGAAAAAAGAAGAATGGAAATAAGTAAATAAACGCAAAAGCAATACCCTCTTTACCTCAGTCGGTCAAACACGTGGTACGCCAATGAACTTAAAGCTATCATATCGACCCGACCAGACACCGGTTATCTCCATAATAACAATCACAGGCATCAGATAACTCCACAAATATATACTCATTCGTCTCCCGTCAGTCGGTCACATCGGTTCAACTCGGTACTGTAACGGCCAGGACGTACGCGGTAACTAAATTGTTGGGCGAAATAAAAGACCTGTACACACGTGGTATAAGTAATTGAACACTCGGCCATCCCGTTACATATACTTGTCCCCAGTTTGTTGCCAACATGTTGCTCCGTATTTTCCATGTGTCTGCTGCGTCGCTGTTCTGGTATACGGCCTGGTATGACCAGAACTTCATAAATGTGCCGTTTCCGAATAAGGAGTATGCGCAGTATGCTTTGAAGGGGAGAGTTACTTTCCTCACGTTTTGGTGTTTGGTAAGTTTTATTGTTAACAATAATCATAGCTGGATATTCATACTAATATTATAAAAATGGGAAAGTGTGTGTGTCTGTTTGTTTGTCCGTCTTTCACGGCAAAACGGAGCGACGAATCGACGTGATCTTTTAAGGGGAGATAGTTCAAGGGATGGATAGTAACATAGGCTACTTTTTGTGTCTTTCTAACGTGAGCGAAGCCGCGGGCAAAAGCTAGTTCAAAATAATTGATTAAGAATGTTAAGATTTATCTTGAGTATCTTTGGTAGTTAACATTTTAATAGTGTAGTGGTAATAGTAGTAGGTACGGTCCTTATTTACATATTCTAATTCGGACATTATTATTAAAATGAAACAGTCAATTTTTTTTTGTGATTCCAGTATTATTGGTCCCATATCCAATAAAAGTCGTTCATTAATGATGCCCTTAAAGGTCATCATGCAAAGTTTGGTTAGTACTTAAAAAATGACCCTGTACAGTCACCGGCATAAATATGGTACAGAAATCATCACTTATTTATGCCGCTGATTGTCCGAACATAATTGACAGCACACAATATCTTTAGACCTCTAGACCTATGATGTTATATATCATAATGTATTGCAGGTACCTATTTATCTAGGAATAATGAACACTAAAGTTGCATAATGAGATAACGTAATAACGGTCCGGGTCCGGGTCGAGGCATCAGATACTTCGTTTTCCATTATCGATGATCACGTGAGGCTTTCTACGTATATACCTATAAATAAATAAATAAAACTGAAGTTTATTTGTTACCTAACCTATCTGGATGTCGAAAAATTGTAGAACTATAAGTAATGTTTTGGACCCATAGGGCTGTGTATTTACTTGGCGCTAGTTGTACTATTATAAATTCTGTGGCGAAGTCTTCAAGGTTGCCGATAAACTTTCTCTGAGGGAAAAAGAGTATTATGGAGAACTGAAGTGTCCGGACGCCCCGCAACTTCCCAGACCCTTCTAGCGTATCAGTGTGTACCTTTTAACATCTACCGTATCGTATTCGTCAAAGGTGTCATTGTTTGTTTAATTTTCTTCCTCCCCTAATAAACACAGATGTAAACTTTGATTAAATACTTTAATCAAAGGATGTAAAAGGACTTTCGCCCGCGCACGTGCTATATCGACATGCAAATTCATAGAGCTTTACAAGACTTTTATACCTTTCGTTTGGCGTATGGCTGACAAAGGTTGCTTTGTGGTATCGCGGTGACCAGGTGCGATATACATACATACAAACAATCACGCCTGTATCCCATGGAGGGGTAGGCAGAGCACATGAAACTACTCAAGTTTCAGTGCCACTTTTGGCAAATAAGGGGTTGACAGAAAACGAAACTGTGACATATAGTATAGTAGGTGCGATATAGTATCTTCCTTATTGAGTTATAACCAAGCATATCATACAATCTTTGTTCCAGGTGCTGCAAACAATCTACTTCACCCTGTCCGTTCTGAACGACTACATCGGCACCAACGCGGACCAGTCCAAGCACGCCTCCCTGCTCCGCACCATCAAGGACACGCTGTTCGTCCTCGCCTTCCCCGTCGCCCTCTACGTCACCTCGGCCTTCTGGGGCATCTACGCCGTCGACAAAGACCTCATCTTCCCCGACTGGCTCGCCAAACTCGTCCCCTCATGGGTCAACCACACCATGCACACTTTCATCCTCCTCTTCATCGCTTTAGAACTAGTTATCACTTATAGGAGATACCCTTCCAGAGCGGTCGGCTACTCGATCGTCATTCTTTTCAATTTGATGTACACCATCTGGTTCCATTGCATTTACTATCAGACTGGGGTGTGGGTGTACCCTATTTATAGTGTGCTGAACTGGCCGGCTAGGGTAGGTCTGCAGCTGGCCAGTACAAGTACAGCGCTTGGATTTTATGTGCTAGGAGAAAAGCTGAATGACTTTGTGTGGACGAAAGTTCACAATAAGATGGTGAAAAGCAACTGATTGTATGTATTATGTTGAATTGTTAAATTATTTGAGGTAAATTATTAAATTATTCAAAGACTGGTTTTAACTGTTTTGTTTTATTTCGACTAGTTATTCTTCTAGCTCTAGAAATCCTGAACTTATTTACATCATATTTGCTTTATTAGGCTTTATAACACCAACCAAGTACGGTGAAAAGCTGTGAACGAACATACAGACATAGATACATAGCAAAACTATAAGAGATCCTAACTGACTAGATACAGCTTTATGCACAAATTGAAAAGTTAACTTTAGGTAGGTATTAATGAAACTTGTCCACCTTACAGGAAAGTATTTTCACACACATAAGACCAAGGAAATAAAATTCCACATTAGAGCCTTAAGGCGCGCTAAATATCCTATAAAAATACCTCGAGGGTCCAGAGTGGACGTAAAGTGTAGGCCTCATTAGTAAAGCCTAAATATACTTTTTCCTCAAATACCTTCGGATTACTGCCTCTCGTTAACTCCGCTTAATGATCGCACTTTTAGGGTTCTGCGGGTAGAAAACCTTTGAAAGATTTCAAGTATTTCAACGGAACATTCTTGTTTGATGCGCTTTGATGGAACGCTGCAACGCGATTGGTTGACGATGACGAGTTCGTACCATCAAAGAGGATTGAGTATTATAGAGAGTTATACTGTCAAAGTAAAATGTGTAATCACAGTGCATAGACTGCCGTCTCACGACACAGGCTTAAAACTTTTGAACCTCAGTTTTGACAGTTTGGCCCATATTCTTAGCTTAATATGTGTTAAAATGTCAAATATTTTTACTAGCGCCGTCTAGCCGAGCGTTCCCCAAAGGTGTAACGCCATCTTGGCCACCGTGCCTTTTTAGGGTTTTCATTATGGTTTTGAGGTACGTTTTTTTCTTAGACTTTATCCGTCTATACGGAGTTACATATGTCTTTGGTACCATGCTTGTGATTGGACACACACACACACACACACACAGCGGTACTGATACTGCTAGCACCATTTTAGGTGCCGTCAAATTTTAATCATCGACTGCGCACAGTGCGCACAACTTGTGAGAGTACAAGTAAAAAGTGCGACATACAATAGTATGAAATTAGAGAGGGCGCCACTTTCTTAGTCGGTTATTACAAAAATTATGGATAAAAATGGAAATTAAGTTCCATTTAATAATTGGCTCTTTTATCTTTACCTCTTGAAAACTTGACCAATCTGCACTTCACTTGAAACTGCATACTTTGTAGCACGAAAACCCGTCGCCATTTTTGACGGGATTTTTGCCACAAAAGGATAGAATAGATAGGAGTGACGGGTGACTTTTTGAATAGAATTCCGATCGGCGCATTTTGTACTGGACGTCGGGGTTGACTTTACAAATGAGTTCTTTTCAGGCCACGGGCGCTGCTTTTTATCTCGTGGTGTATCGGAAAACATTTTTCGGTAGGTATTCGATGCACGACTAGAGGACTTTCGGTTTAAAAATATACTTACATACTTCACGCAAACTCCAACGTGTAACTACAAAATTATGTCAAATTTCAAAACGACGGAACGATTTTTTTGTACCTACGTACGGAACTAATTTGTTCGGTCTATTGTCCTTTGAGTCGTCGGCAACCCTCCTTAGAACTTGTATACTCCTTTTTGCTGTGTACTTATCACAGCAAAAGGGAGTGTACAAGTTTCTAATGGGTTGGCAACGCGCATGTGACACTTCTTGAGTTGCAGGCGTCCATAGCACGGGTAGCACTTACTAATAGTGCGATAGGGACGGCCTGATATTTTATCGTCTATCGCGCGACCAAATTTAATTGCCTGCTAGGTTACGGTGAATGCTTTCCATCAGGCGGACCGTATGCTTGTTTGCCACCGACGTAGTATAAAAAAACGAAGTTAGGAAATATCCCCAAACTACGTGACCATAACTACTGCCGTTTTTTGCCCCCCTCACCTCCCTGGGTGACCAAGAGGGTTAGCACATGATTGCCGCGAGAGTATGTCGCCGCGAGATAGACTACCCGTCCTTATGTCATTAGTGCAGTTAGAAGAAGACATCTGATCTATCTCGCGGTGACATACTCTCGCGGCAATCACGTGCTAGGCCTACAAGAGTAGTATATGCCAAGACGTCGCGACTCACGTAGGACCGATATCCTATACATTTAAGCCGCCATCTTTGATTTTTACTATTGAAATCCTTCCCACATCCGATATCGGATCGGATAATGTGAAAACGCACTTACGTCCCGCCATTTTCTAGTCACATACAAATAAGTCGCGACTCACGCTTGACGACTTCACGCCCTACGCGTGCTCGGTGCTAAATCGTTAGCTTAAAAATAAACAGGGGTGCATATTAATTCACTTTTTGCAAGTGTTTACTTGCTGTGTTTATATTTCTTGGCGGTCAAAGAACCTTTTTACATAATGGGACAAAGATTTTTTATAACACTTAAATTCTCGAGTTTTGTACACATATTTAAAGTCACTTACAGGTCGAAGGTGATTATATAATTTTACCTTTTTTCGAGAAAGGGTAGCTACGATAAGCTTACGAGATTGTGACCTTGGCTAGGCGACCAGGGTGCGTAATAGCCTAATGGCACAAACGCTCACGAAACGAAACGCTCGTAGATATCTATCTCTGTCACTCGTGCGTATTGGCGCGACAGAGTCAGACTACCTTTCGCGGCGTTACGTTTTCGTTTCGCGTCGCAGAAATGCCATTCGGCTACGGCACCTGACAGTAATTTACATATTTAAACCAAACGCGAAAGCTGACTACACGCAGACAGCACAGTTTCCATACAAATGTCTGTCTGTATCAGACCTTCTCCCACCTACATGTCACTTTTCAATCCCTATCCAATCTGCACTTCAGGCTAAAAACGAAATACTAAAATCCACTGACTTATTTAGTGCTTCGTAAGGACGGGTCGTATGGGCACGAAAAATATCGGTCTTATGCTGAGAACGTTGGCAGAGCGACTCGACTGCCCGCTAAGAGAGATAAGTAGTATTAAGTAGGGCATGTCGCATACATGTTTAGTTAGTTTAGTTTAGTAAATTTTATTATAAATAAAGCATAGTTGTAGAACTACCCTTAGGATATTAAGTCACTAACAACCTAGATATTAAGTCTATATGAACAAATTCTATGGATTTTTAATTGGTCCGAAATAAACAATTTTTTTATTTATTACCGAAAATGCGAACTAAGCGTGCAGACTACGAATTCATCAATCAATAAAATTTGCGTTATATACAAACGCGAATGTTCAGTCAAAATTACACGAAGGCGAAGGGTACTTAGCTACCATTTAAATCAGCTACTTTTTGTCGAATTGTCAAAACAATTTATTACTATAGAATTTATATGAAATGCATGTCGTCACGGCAGTGATTGTTAAGTTACTCTTTATACACCTAGTTCTGTACGATTGTAAAACTAAATTCTGTCTTCATTTTTATTAAGCTTCTAGTACTTTATTATTTTATGCTTACTGTGACATCATTTGTTTCAAATTTAGTCAAATACACTATTTCCAGAGCGTGTAGTTAGGTATTCTGGGGCAATACATTGAGAATCACCATCGACTTTAATAATGTAGCACTACTACATTATTGCACAGTACTACACTCTACCAATAATTAACAACTTTAATTTGAATTCTAGCTACTGCCCTTGGCCCTATCCTTACTTTTTTTGCCCTATTTTTACTAAAAACCAACTGCATATTTTCTAACGAGAGCATGAAATTTTCGACGCCATTTTCAACGGTGATTTTTCACCGCAAAACGACAGATACGAGTGATGGTGACTCTTTGAATGGAATCCCGATGGAAGCATTTTGTTGCACTACCGAAGTCATATTGCTATCTCTTTCATGCTAATGGAGACCAGAGAAATAAAAGGGATAGCATTATACCAGCAGTCGCCACTTAATATTGCGGTGAGTATAGTGGACGAGTATTGACTTCACAAATGAGTTCTTTTCAGGGACCACTTGGGCATATGCGTTTTTATACTTTTTATCTTGTCGTGGTTATCGGGAATAAATTTTATGCACCTGAGAAACTTACCTAAATATCCAGTTTTATAATGATCAGTAATTTATAAATTGTAATTAAGCGTTGTGTCGTGCTACTCGTAGTATCAACATAGCTGGGCACCGTTAATCAAATAGTTAACTTCGATAATCGTTAATCCGTTACTAAAAAAGTTAACTTCGTTAATCGTTAAAGCGATAGGTACATTTCGACAAATTTAACGGAAGTTGAGAGGAGGTAGGGCATAGGAGAGGAGGTAGGGCATAGGAGAGGAGGTAGGGCATAGGAGAGGAGGTAGGGCATAGGAGAGGAGGTAGGGCATAGCGAATGATATTCCGCTTTGTGTGGTAGGGCACAGTACAGCGGATATCGTCTCGCTCGAATCTAGAGCAGAGCCCAACTGGGGTAGTACCTCCGCCTTACAGAAGACCGCAGCCAAATAGCACTAGACCCTACTCATAGTGTTGTGTTCCTGCCGGTGAGTAAGGCTGCCAGAGCTCAACGAGGGTGCGGTGTGCTGATGACGGGAGGACTTACGGAACTAACTTGTTCCGTCTATTGTCCTTTGAGTCGTCGGCAACCCGAACCCTCCTTAGAACTTGTACATTCCTTTTTGCTGTGTACTTAACACAGCAAAAGGGAGTGTACAAGTTTCTAATAGGGTGGCAACGCGCTTGTGACACTGTTCGAGTTGCAGGCGTCCATAGGTTACGGTGACCGCTTTACATCAGGCGGGCCGTATGCTTGTTTGCCACCGACGTAGTATAAAAAAAAAAAAAGTTAAAGTTAATCGATAATCCGTTAACACGTGATAAAAATTGAATTTTACTGGCATCAATAATCCATTTTATTGTAATGGATAGTTTTAAGTTTTTTTTCGTTATTAGTGTTTAGTTATTAGCTATTGTAATTTTCCAACTTTTACATTAATTAAATTTTATGGTTATATATTTTTAACAAACATAACTAAATAAATCTTTTATTGTGTTATGTTACTATACAGGACAGCAAAACCTCTCAAAACATCCCTGATGTAAATAGGTAAAGCCCGAAATGTTAACAAATATTGTTTGAAGTGAATGCGGTCATAAATTGTGCTCCAATTAGCGGCCCTGGCACAATCGCCATGGTAAAAACTTAGGATTCACTGAATCAATGTTGGTAAAAAAAGCGTTGGTAAAAATACTAGTGTATATATGTATAATATAATTTCGTATTTTTAACGAACGACATCGGTGAAGCCTAGGATTTACCGGTAAATCGATCAATTTGCAGTACCTATTTCGGTAGTGTTCACAACGTATTTTTCGCTGCGCCGCTGGCGCCTGCCGTGCTAGATTAATGGTTAATGGACTAGAATAAATTTAACGGAAGTTAATGAGTCCGTTTTTTTAAAGTTAACTTAAAAGTTAATCCGTTAATCGAAATGTTAACTTCGTTAATTAACGATTAACGAATTAACGAGTTAATGCCCATCTATTAGTATCAATGTGTATTGGGTGATATTCTGCATCATTGTGTTATCTATAATCACAGAATATACCTCTATAATAGTACTTACAACATAATATATGTATAATAGTATAAGTACCTACAGAAGTCCTTTGATGTTCATAAAGTGCCGGCATTCTAAATTCTTACCTACATTAACAAACGGACCGCACGCTAGCAGCCGACATTGAATTTTATTGCGCCGCGCGAACGTCGTCACCACTGAATGGGCCCCGAACTCGCGGCCACCGAGATGTACTTGTAGCGCGGTGATAGAATCGCGGAGTGAGTCGCTCCTGCTTACCCTGCTATACTGAGACATTACATAATATTGGGGGGGGGGGGGGACCTAATTGGGACGCATTTGTATAAAATATAGGTTTTTAAAGTTTATAAATATACGGTAGCGCGGTGATAGAATCGCGGAGTGAGTCGCTCCTGCTTACCCTGCTATACTGAGACATTACATAATATTGGGGGGGGGGGGGGGGACCTAATTGGGACGCATTTGTATAAAATATAGGTTTTTAAAGTTTATAAATATACGATTTAGATCTGTCATTCATATTCACAATTTATTTGCACAATTATAAACATACACTATGAGTGCGTTTTCACATTATCCGATCCGATGTCAAATGTCGCAAGGATTTCAAAGGCACGGTCCTACATCCGATATTGGATCGGATAATGTGAAAACGCACTAAGGTCAACTAAAATTTATCTATTTATCTGGTATGTGATAAAAATGTCGATCAAAACATCGGACATCGCTTAATTATCTATATTTAATAAAACATGTAGATCTGATAAATAGATACTTATGTTTGAACAAATGATAAAAGCTATCATATTTTGTTTATTTGCAAGTATAAAGCAAAAATCGATTGAACTAAAAGGAACCGATAGACGTAGGAGTGTAATATATATTAGCGTCATTCTAAATATACAGAGTGGGGCCTGTAACAAAGGCGAAGAATTGAACTGTAGGCTATTCTCCTTATACTGATCAACATTTGTTCAGTGACTTTTAAAAATTATGAAGTCTTTAAATTTTTAATTTTTCATACAAAATAAATATTAGCTTCAATGTACGCCATTATTGTTGTCATTGACGTTGTCACACTTTAGACTTAACAGAATTCGCAATACATTACCTCTTAGAAAAAACTTTCAAGGGTGATAAAAATCAAAATACAAGTTATTTTTAAAAGTCGCCGAACAAATGTTGATCAGTATAAGGAGAATAGTCTAGAGTTCAATTCTTCGCCTTTGTTACAGGCCCCACTCTGTATGATAGGAAAAAATGCATGTCTGCGGGGAAAAATCCAAAAGAAAAAATGAAACAAAGGCATTGGGAAGACAGTCTTTGTATAATTTAACATATTACTTAACATTCTTAACACTTATTTGCTCTTCACCTTCCGCTTATCAACCTTCGTCCACACAAGTTTGTTCATCTTCTCTCCGACTAAGTAGAATCCGAGCGCGAAAGTGGTGCTGGCGATTACGAAGCCAACCCTAGCGGGCCAGTTGAGCACATTAAAAATAGGGTACACCCACACCCCGGTCTGATAATAAATGCAATGGAACCAGAAGGTGTATGTCAGATTGAAAAGAATGACGATCGAGTAGCCGACCGCTCTGGAAGGGTATCTCCTATAAGTGATAACTAGTTCTAAAACGATGAAAAGGAGAATGAATGTGTGCATAGTATGGTTGACCCATGAAGGGATAGCGTTGGCTATTTTGTCGGGGAAGATGAGGTCTTTGTCGACGGCGTAGATGCCCCAGAAGGCCGAGGTGACGTAGAGGGCCACGGGGAAGGCGAGGATGAAAAGCTTGTCCTTGATTGAGCGGAGGATGGAGGTATGCTTGGGGTGGTCCACGTTGGTGCCGACGTAGTCATTCAGGACTGACACGGTGAAGTAGACAGTTTGGAGTACCTGGAACAACAAATTGTGCAATTTAGAATTAGGTTGTAGTTGTATTAACTAAGAAATCGGTTGCAATGCCACCCTAAGGCGTTTAGGAACTGAGGGAAGGCATGGAAATATTGGCACGTATCCAACAGGTTTTCCTGGCTATGTTGGTGGCACCGTCATCGGCAATTAATGCATGGTCGCAGGTTCGAGTCTTGCCGGGGGTGTAAATTATTCTATTTTTCCTTTCATTTAAAAATATGTCAGAAATCAGATATCTGTGCAACTGCAGACGGAGAGGCTGTAGCCGTGTCCCTCGACATTTCCAAGGCCTTCGACAGAGTGTGGCACGACTGCCTAATATGCAAGCTGAGCGCCTACGGAATTTCGCCTGGCCTGCGCTCCTGGATCACTGACTTCCTGAGGGACCGATCTATTCGAGTTGTCCTAGACGGGTGCTCATCTGATCTGTTGGCTATAAACGCCGGGGTCCCTCAGGGCTCAGTTCTCTCCGCGACCCTCTTTTTGCTGCACATCAATGACCTGCTTAAGCCCGGTATCGTTGGGTATGCGGATGACAGCACGGTCACGGAAAGATATCTTTCCGATGCGAGGGCCAGTGTGAATGACACCAGATCCCTCAGGGAAGCGATGGTGGAACGCCTGAACTTGTCCCTGGACGCCGTATCCAGCTGGGGCGAGGCCAATTTGGTTGGATTTAACGCCACCAAAATCCAGGCGTGTTTATTCACCGCTAAGCGGAGCCAATTTACCTTGGCTCCCACTTTCCAGAATGTGTCCCTTCCGCTGACCGACCACTTAGAACTTCTCGGTGTAAGCTTGAAGTCCAACCTAAACTTTGGGTCGACCATAGAGTCCAGGGCTAAAAATGCTGCCAAAAAACTTGGTGTCCTATTTAAGGTGAAGCGGTATTTCACGCCGAATCAGCTTATCTCCCTGTACCAAGCACAGGTCCGATCGTGCGTGGAATACTGCTGTCACCTTTGGGACGGTTCCGCCAAGTATCAGCTGGCGGCCCTGGATGCGATAGAGCGTCGGGCACATAGGCTCTTCGGCGATGACCCTACTATTAAGGCAAAATTGCAGACCCTAGAACATCGCCGTCGAGTCGCTTGTCTGTCGATATTCTACCGGATACATTCTGGGAGTGCGCTCAAGAACTGCACGACCTAATTCCTCCTTCTCCTTTCCATCTTCGGACGTCCAGGCGAGGGGAACGAATGCACCCGTATGTGGTTAGTGTTCCATTTATCCGCACAAAGCGATTTGCCTCATCCTTTGTAATGCGGACTGCAAAGGAGTGGAATGCGCTCCCAGCATCGGTGTTCCCAGAGAAATACGACCTCGGTCTCTTTAAACGTAGAGTGAATAGGCTATTACTGAATCGGTGAGCTCCATCTTAGACTCTGTCTTCACTTCCCATCAGCAGGGTTAGCACATGATAGCCGCGAGAGTATGTCGCCGCGAGATAGACTACCCGTCCTTATGTCATTAATACAGTTAGAAGAAGACGTGTCATCTATCTCGCGGCGACATACTCTCGCGGCCATCATGTGCTAGGCCTACTGGTGTGACTAGGGTCAATCGCCGATCAGTCCATAAAAAAAAAAGATTAAAGTAAAGGAGATAGCGTTTTACAAGGAAAAGGCACTGCAAGACAGTAGGAGATAGGTAACCAAGTAAGAACCTGGTCCTCATTGCGTAGCAAAGACCAGTTTCTTATTTGATTATATGTAATCATGTCATTCTATGCCTAAAGGGTCCTTGTTCTGTATCTGCAGTAAGGTATCTTTTGGAATTTTAGATGAAAACGTACTTACTGCACCAAAAGCATGTACTCTTTTGTCATAGCACGCCACACAAAAAAGTAGCTGGTTATAACTCCTGTAATTTTAATTTATTATTTACAAGACCACTTATATATTAAATTACACATAATACTGAATATACCTATTTCATGATATAGTTCAGACTTCAAATTACGTAATCACGTTAATTACTCAGAACGCTGAGCAATTAGCTGATTGCGAGATCGTCAATTACCGCAAAACGCATTCATTGAAGTGTAGTATTTCTAAAGCTGCGGATACATTGACATGATTACTTTTAATGGGCGTATGCGCCTGTCAAAATAGTAAATTACGATACAAGTGCGTAAAAAAGTCTCGTGTCGATTTAAAACACTCCCTTCGGTCGTGTTTTAATTTATCGCCACTCGTTTCGTACTTCCCTTTTGCACATGTATTGTACGACGTTTTTCAGTACAGGGTGGCTAGCCGAATGGCACAATCGCTCACGAAACGCTCACGAAACGAAGCGCTAGTAGATATCTATCTCTATCGCGCTTGCGTATTGGCGCGACAGAGCCAGCGGCGTATCGCTTTCGTTTGGCGTCGGAGAAATGCCATTCGGCTACGGGGCCTGATGGCCCTCCGAAGTTTCGACCTGACAAAAAATGAACCACTTCTAGCACTAGTGCGTAAAAAAGCACCATCTGTACTGAAAAAACTGCATAGGCCGTGAGTTTTAACTAATGTGTAGAATTTGTGAAGTTAGGATTTGTAGTCTTAATTGGCTGTACATTGAGATCTACGATCTTGATACAAGTATTTTTGGACTTTTCTTAAATAACGTGTGCATAAAGTACTAAGGTGCATTTAGGTTCGTTCTCAAAAAAGTGGCACCGTCAGGGTAAAGTGAATGAAAAAAAATGAAAATGGTTTTTTGTACCTTTTTGGATTTAAATATGTTTTTGAGTACATCAATAATACGGAATTTTCAGGAGGGAACGAAATAGTCGTAAAAACGTAGAAGTTATAGCGAGTTGAAATTTTAGACATACAGGAGAAAGTGAATAGACAGGGTAGCAGGGAAAACGTGGCAGGATAAAGAGAGTTTGAATAAAAAAAACAAGTTTACCACTAATAATTCAACGTATATCGACTATTATGATTTCGTTAGGATTCAATTTTTTTTCTTTAAGTAGAAACAAAAGCAAAAAAAAGTATTTTTTTAAACAATATCCATTATTTTTTATTCAAAACAGTTGAAGTACAGTAAGTGATATCTGATTATTATTTTCAGTCACGATGCCTGCAGTGTTTGACTGGTAGAGAATGCCTTAAGGCATTATGTACACCATTTTGTACTTTTTTATGTGCAATAAAGAATAAATAAATAAGTACCTACAATCACAGTCTTGTAAAACAACAAAGCACATATCATGATTCACAATGTGAGTTGTACTTGTGCATGTAATGCCTGCAATGGCTGCCCCAGTGGAAGAGTTGGTTCGTCTCCTTGATGTCTCCTTGGTAACATATGTCGAGATAATGAGGTCAGTATTTAAAATGAGGGCCACTCTAGGGCCGGACGGTGTGCCTTGGCTCTTTAAACATCTTGGAAGTAGATTACGTGGCCACATTGACGACTGCCTCCGAGAGGGTATATATTCTCGTTGGAAGGTGGGCAGACTGTGTCTTTCGAAAAAGGGTAGTCCAGCTGACTGTCCCTTAGGATACCGTCCCATTGCCCTCCTAGATGAAACTGGCACGATGTTGAGCGCATCATCGTAAGTCTCATCTACTGCTGTGCACGCATTTTGAAAGACACGTGCCCAAACATCAGAGATCGGGTTCTGGGAGAAGCGATAGACGCAATTGATGCGCTGCATAAATACAGCGGTCTGGTAGCAGAGAAAAGGCAGGGAGCTATCGCAGTATCTCTTGACATTGCCAATTACTTCGGCTTTCTTCCTTATGTGGTAATAAAATAGGCGCATTGCTTCCACGATGCGCCTTTCTATTTGAAGATCATCATTCACCATAGGGCATTACCTTGCAGATAGAGTACTGCTCAATGAATCAGGAGGAAGATGCCTAGAAAGACGAATGGAGTGTGGTGTTCCTACCGGCTGCGCCATATAAACGTATAGGGACAGGTCAATGAGACTACGTGCTCAAATCAAGACTGACTTCTTTATTCTTCTTCTTACCCACATGCATATTCATAATAATCATAACCTACCCACAGTTTTCCACAGGGGTCGGTACTGGGCGCCTGCTCTGGAGCATCGGCTTTGACTTGGCTATCAGAGTAGTCCAACTTCTCCGCATAATATGATCACCATTTGTTATGCCGATGACAAAATAGTAGCCGTGAGGGGAAGAAAGTACCAGGATAATAAGAAGAGCCACAGTGGCAACTGAGCTCACAGTTAGGCGCATTAATTTGTTTGGGCTTGCGGTGTTACTTGCCACGACCGATGACGTGGTTTTCGAAGGAAAGATTGGCTTCTGTCCGAAGAAAGTGATTGCTGCCGACCTAGCCAAAATGATAATCGTTGACGCTATACGCCGATCGAAATGCAATCTGGTTCTGTAATGCCTATATGCAAGAGCGATAGGGATGTTGCCTTGCCTATTGGCGGTGAGGCGGTCCCTCTTACGCCCCAAATTAAGTACTTGGGCTTAAATTCAAACCAAAATTGGTACTCCGAGGAACATTTTATCAAATTGGTTCCTAGCCTCGACGGGACTGCTTCGGCGCTGAGCAGACTATTGCCCAATATCGAAGGACCCAATGCCCCATATCGGCGCTTATATGCGAACGTCATCCGCAGCGTGTATACAAAATTTTAGCTCAGTCGGTTGAATATTTCTGCTTCAAATTGGGTTGCAAGATTTGACCTCAACATACATACAAACATACATACATGCATACATTGCAAGTTAGTAAAAACCATGTCAAAATAGCTTTTTTTACTTGTATTTCTTTATCCTGTCAACAGTCACTTTACCCTGCAGAGTGATGGCAGGATAAAGTTACACAGGGTGTAGTGAAAATCCGATTAACTAGATATTATCTCCGAAACTGTTGATAATACAACTGTCATAATTTTAATATACATAGTTATACTTCAATACAACATTAAAATGTTATTGGTAAAAAAACTGCCGTATTAATATTTTAAAATAATCATGCCAGAATAAAGTGGACATACCTGTTACAAACTCCGAACGTCACACTTTGAAAACTTCTAACCACAAGACCGCAGCACCTCACACACAAACCTTTACACCGGCGGCTAGAACCATACTGGCTACGTGTTTTACGTATATTAGGGCCTCAATAAGACTTTCTGTGTGTGAGTGAGGTGCAATACCGCGGACGTACAGGATATGGAGAAAATATCGCTGGACAAACTTTAAAGGTGAAAATTAGTGTTCAAAAGTAATCGAAACATCCCGTGCAACGTATATTTAAGAATATAGTAGTCTATTCTGTACAAAAAACGATATTTTATTATCATAAAACTGCAATTTAATAATTTATAGAGCGAAAACTTGAGCAGTGTCGCGTTGTGACAAGGCAGGGTACAGTAGAAAACGGTCTTCTTTATTTTTTTTTTACAAAAGTATTATATTTATAGAAAAAATATGTGTTCGCCTCGATGTGTCACGTTAATGCCTACTTATGAAAATTTTAATTATATGTGAAAATTATATATTTCGCATACTTTCTATTCAAAAACGTGATGGCAGGGTACGATGCCACTATTTTGAGAATTACCCATTTAGGATAATTCCGAATGACAGAAATGCTCTGGTAATTCCGAAAGGGGAAGGGGGATTTTTGTGTGACTTTCGAAATTAGACGACTTTCGGAATTACCCTAATGCACCTTATAATGTTAATTAATTGAATTATGTAACCTGTTATTTAATAATCAGTCACCTTTTTTCTTAAAGAACCTACAAATTATAAATATGTATACCTAATGATAAGAATTTCTAACGAGCCGGAAGTATAATTATTCTCAATAAAAACAAAATAATCAAAAATTCTGAATATTTTATTTATTTGACTGTCACATTTAAATACACGTGAACACGCCCTTAGGAATATCAGATTAAGCGGTCGGCCTTGGTTCTAACAAACAATATACTAGGTACACAAACACATATATCTAATATAGTTGGGGTCAAAGTCTCCTCAATGACTTTGACTAGGCGATTTAGATTTTGCGAAAAATCATGTTGTTGTTAATCTTGTAAAACACCTTTTACATTATGTGATTTAGGCACATTATGTGATCTGTGACGTCTGATGAGACAATATTCCGTTTTTTTTAAGAAACTGGGCAGCCAGAGTGCAGTGGCCTTTAGAACTACAGGATTATCAAGTATGTAGTTACAATTGAACTGTAGTAAGAATTTAATTTGCAACCCTTTGAGAGACTGGCTCATTCCCTCTCAACCGAAGCTTCCCGGGTGCGTGTGGTATATATATACCTACATACCTAGGTATGTTAAAAAAAATATCAATGATTATTTTCACTTTTTCGTGTTTATTGTTGTGTTTCAAACATTAGGAACTGTAATTCAATTGTTTCAGATTAGGTATATTTATTTTATCTTAGTCAAAGAGGTTTTTTTAACGAGTAACGTGACTTTAGTAACGATGTTTACAAATAATATTAACTATTGATGACATATTCACAATAATTTAATTTAAAAAAATGAGAAATGGTGATTACGATGTCAATATTGTAAAGTTCTATGTATATCGATTTTATGAAAATTATTTAAAAAATCCCAAAAAATATGAGCTATAAAAATATATAACACATCGAAATAAACTCACCAAACACCAGAACGTCAAGAACGTAGTTCTCCCCCTTAATGGATACTCCTCATAGGCCTTATTCGGGAACGGTATGTTCACATAACTCAGGTCGTACCAAATCGTGTACCAAAACAGTGACGCCACACATACGTGGAAAAGACGTAGCAACATTTTGGCTAGTGTACACTAAGCTTTATACACGACTGGGTATTCTGTGCACCTTTAGCGTACGGACCGATTCGACTGACGGACGGGCAGCGAATGAGTTACGAAGTTATCTGATTAAGCCAGTGATTGTTATTAAGAAGATAACCGGTGTCTCGTCGGTTGATAAGATTCAAGTTCATTGCCGTATGCGTGTTACCGAGTAACGGAAAGAGGCCACCTAATCTAAGTTTGCATAAATTAAAATAGAACTAAGTGAAAGAGTATAAACGTCAATTTGACGTTTAGTCTTAGGTTGTAAGTTCGAATCGCATTATTGTGATTGTCTTGCAGAGTTATCTGGGTCCCACTATTTTCTAATGTATATCTGAAATTGTCAGTAGCTTAAACTACTTGGGTTTGACTGCCTGCCTGAATCGAAAAAAAGCTTCAAATTGCTCTAGATGCGATTTGGAATGTGGATCGAATAAAACAGTGTCACTCTCAACTGATGTAGGTTGTAGATTGTATGTAGGCAGGGCCTTTGCCAGGAACAATGAAAACGAGTTACATGGTAGGGTAATTTACATACCAATTAACCTCTTTTCATTGTTCTTGGGTAAGTAATCCCTTGCGTAAAGAGATGAAGGTTGTCTGACCCCGGAAATATACACCGCCGGAAAAATCCGAGGAAGACAATTTAATCTTAGGACAATACCTTTGTTTTTAATTCTTCGATAAAGCTGTGTAACTGTGGCCGCCATCAGAAAGTCTTGTTAATTTTGTACAGTGAGCTGCAAAAGTGCATGGCGAATTTATGAATGAATTCATTCATGATTTCTCCATGCAACTTCGCGGCTCACTGTACCTTGCAATTTTCGTCTAGGAATACTAGTACAGTCGAGTTCATAAATATGTGTACATTTTTTCACCTTATTGCATAGAGTTAAGGTTAAGAAATGTACACATATTTATGAACTCGACTGTACCACATTGGTATAATTTACCTACGCAAACGTACCTACACACGAATTATGCTTAGTAATTGCTAGCCGCATATCGTTTTAACCTTTTGATCGCTTTGCCTTTCGCGTCAAAATGTGGCCTACACGCCAATACCTCTACTTACTGGTAGAGGTATTAGCTTCGTGCACGACAGTTACGCCCACTACCATTTGAACTTGAAGTGGAAAATGTTAGAAAATGACATGTAAACAAACATATGAAACTGAAAACTTACTTCAATAGGTAATTTAACAATAATTTTAACTATAACCATACTATAAAATAACTTCTGCAAACTGTAATATTTTGGGCAACAGAATCAATGTTTAATAACTGTTCACACTGTACTTTTAATTATATAGTTACTGTGTTTTTCTAATTTTCTAACTACTGTCAACAGACTTCCATGAAACTGAAAACTTACTTCAATAGGTAATTTAGTAATAACTTAATTATACCCATAGTATAAAATAACTTCTGTAAACTGTAATACTTTAGACAACAGAATCAATGTTTAATCATTGTTTACACTGTACTTTAATTATATAGCTAACTTGTTTTTCTAACTTTCATGACATATAAATGCAATACAGGTCTCCCGCGGTACAGGCCTAGCCTAGTGCGGGGACCCCTGGAAACTTGTGTTAACAATAATTAGGATATGCACAAATGGATGTAAATTTTACCTATCTTTTGTAACAAATGACTTTGTGTTTATGTGCAACAATAAACGATTTTTTTACTTTTACTTTTACTTTTTTTACTTTTATATATTTTAACGATTTTTCGTTAATTTTAAATAAATCCAATAACAAGAGCTACTATTTCAAGTCTAATAAAATTTAGGTAGATAGATCATAAAGACATGGATATAATAACAAAAATTAGTTTCCAAAGCATTACTCACGGTATTAACTTCCAACCCCAGACCACAGAAAGAGGCAATAAATTGGTGCTGGCAGGGCATATAAGGAATCTTGAAGAACATAGGAGTAATGGTACAAGTTCTTCGAGCTAGTGATATGGTATTCGCTAAACCTCCGTCCCGTTAATGCCATATAAAACAAATCTAAACGTAAGTACCTAGTCATGTCCGCGGCCGCAGAAATATCCGACACGGGCCTATTCCCAGGCTAGGACTGAATCTTTAAGCATAATCTTTTACGGTAGGAAAAATACTAACAGCGTATTGAACAATATTAGGTAAACAAAGCTTAAATATAATTTATTATAATGTTTTGTTTTGACATGTCACTTACGTTTTCTTTTCACGGTAGCTATCCATTTGACCTTTAATCCAATTTCCAGTGTGCTCTAAGAAACGGATAGAACGTGCAATGCCATTATTTTTACAATTAACAACGAAACAACATTGGAGCCCCATATCAAACATTACACATTGTATTATATTTTATGAGTTTTGATAGATGACAATTATGACAAACCACAATCAGTGTCGATTTTGACCACCACAAGCACTGCGATCGCTTTGCTTACTCCCTCCATGCACTTCGAACGAAGCCAATAGGCGTTTAGGCCACATTTTGACGAATGACGAAAGTAAACGTTATCTGTCAGCAGGACAATTGTGTCGCATAACTTCAAACTTGGCTACTTAAATCCTTTCTGCTTTAAGGTTGAATATATAAGAAAATATAATATTGATCTGAAAGATAATCAACCGTATAGCAGAATGGATTTACCCAGGTTTGAAGTTAAGCGATACAATTCCTTTGATAGCGTCCATAATAGCAACTTTAGGTGATGCTGGCGTCATGGCGACAGCATACGACGCTTTTAGGCGTTCTTGGCGGTCATCATCATCATCATCATATCAGCCGAAAGAAGTCCCTGCTAGACATAGGCTGGCCAAAGATTGCCACAATGACCTGTCCTGCGCCACCCACATCCAGCGGACTCCTGCAACCTTCACCAAGTCATCAGTCCACCTTGTGGGGGGCCTACCCACTCCGCGCCTTCCGGTACGCGGTCGCCATTCGAGAACCTTTCCGCCCCAACGGCCGTCGGTTCTACGTGAAATGTGCCCCGCGCACTGCCACAGCGGTCTTGGCGGTCAAAGGGTTAAAATGAGCGCGTAACCACAGTATAATAAAGAGTACTATCGTACAGTATGGCCACTCCCGCTCCCCGCTGAAAGTGCCTCCCACCCCCTCTCGGTTACCTCACAGTTACCGCCTGTCAAAAACGCGAACCTCGACCTGTCATATTTCACTCATACAAGCATAGTCCGCGTTCACCTACACGAGCTTAGACTGTGTGCTAGGAACACGCCTCTTTCATATATTTGATCACCAGTGTCCGAGGTGTGGCGTAACTACAATTATATGGGCGTAGTCACAGAATATATAAAAGTACAAGTACAGAATGCTCACTCTCAACAACCTGTCAACGGACTGCATGCGACATTGCATGCGCGAACTCGCGGCCGTCGAAATGTACGGAAGAAACGCGGAGTGAGCCTCCTCTGGCGTAGTTTCTTAGTGATCGTATGATCATATACATATATTTTTCAATAAAAATGAACATTTGATAATATCGTAAGAAGTTACCACACTCTCATCTCCGGGTCACTTATTTATCAGTGGCAGAGGTTACTGATAACGACTATCATAATTTATATTTTTTCTTGATAACATTTCAATATTCGTGTGGTACGATAGATAAGTTCAGGACTATCATTGGTTCGAGGTCATGAGCTTGTGTCTTGCATTTGTAGGGTAATTATAAGTAATTTAGAGTCATTCCTGAACGTACAGGCACCAGCAATAACATCACATAAAAATTACGCATAAATATCTAACACGCTTTTAATGACTCTAGTTCAAATGTGACGTTATCTGGGTACACTGAGAAAAAATACAACCAGTTTTCATGTTCGTTCAACAAGTTTTTTGGTTAAAATAGCGCCTACGTGCTCTTTGGTTCAAACAACAAGCTACTTGTCATTTGAATCGGCAATATATTTGAATCAACAAGTCGATTTTATAAAAACAACCTGACACATATTGTTTTAAACATACGTTTGGCTGATTCAAACGGATAAACCGCAACAAGTCGAACTTGTTAAATTCACAATCCAAATTTCTCTCAGTGTAATAGGGATGTTAATACGATACGGTAGGGGTCAAATCTCCATACAAACGCTCTCGACTATTTCCTCCCTGGTTTTTGAAGATAGAGCAATGATTTTTTCAACACAGATTGTTATTATTTTTATCTGTGTCGGACCGTTTTGATTTTTTTGATATTATGCTTTTTAAAGACTAGAGCCAATCAAAAATTTCCAAAAACGGCCTTTTTCATTGTGGCGCAAAAAAAGGTGTGATACTTACTCAAGATTGGTAACAATTAACCAAGAATCTTACAATTAACCAAAAAAGCTAAACGGTCCGACATAGATTAATTCATTGTTATTCAGATTCTCAAATTTCGTTCCGATTGATTAAGTTTTGAAGGAGGAAAGAGTCGAGAGCGGAACCTCGATTTTAAAGTTTTTTTTGAAATATCTTTTGACTGAGTTGGTCTTAATGGACAATTTTTTTTCGATAAATCTAGTTAATAACACTTGTATATTTAACTAAAATTCTCAAGTTGAAAGGGGGCTCCTTTACATTTTAGCATTTTCGCTACCGTTATCGACAATACGATCCCTTTACCCAGATAATGTCACGAATAAGTTTGTGCCAGATATTTTAGAGGCCTTTTTGTGCGATGTTATTGCCGGTGACTGTACGTACTACGTACACATCGGTACCTGTGATGTATAGTGTGATATATGACGACCAGTCTGGCTCAGTCGGTACGGTAGTGACCCTGCGTGCTAAGCCGCCGTCCCGGGTTCGAATCCCGGTAAGGGCATTCATTTGTGTGATTCCTGAGTCATGGATGTTTTCTATGTATAAGTATGTTTTCATATATTTAAGTATGTATATCGTCGCTTAGCACCCATAGTACTTTGCTTAGTTTGGGGCTAAGTTGATCTGTGTAAGGTGTCCCCAATATTTATTATGTTTTCTGTACTGCCGGCGTACCCGAAAGTAAATAAGAACAAAGAAAACTATAGGTATCCTTTTCTATAGCACCCTAAAGAAAAGGATGCATATAGTTTTCTTTGTTCTTATTTACTGACAGATTTGTTTGACAAAGTATAGCTACGAAACAGATATTATCGTAAGCGTTTGTGCATTCGGCTACGTACCCTGTCGTGTCCACATATATAATAATAATAAAAAAACTCTTATAAATACAAAAACAAAAAAAAAGACAAAAAACAAAAACTTAATATCTGGCCGGGATTCGTAACCCTGACACCTACGATCTATCTGCGTACTAGACCGACCTCGTACGACTGAGCTAAGCGGAATCGATGCGCGCGCGGCGAAATTAAGAACCATATTTTATGTTTACAAACGCGAAAGAAAAACTCATGAAAACTCGAAAATTCGCATTTTCCGGGATCTAAGGCTACGCTAGATCGATTTTTCACCCCCGAAAACCCCCACATAACAATTTCAGCGAAATCGTTAGAGCGATTTCCGAGATCGGTCGGTCGGTATATATAAATAAATAAATAAATATAAAAGAATTGCTCGTTTAATAGTATAAGATACTCTGTCAAACAAGTCTGTCAGTAAATAAGAACAAAGAAAACTATATGCATCCTTTTCTATAGGGTGCTAGAGAAAAGGATAGCTATAGTTTTCTTTGTTCTTATTTACTGACAGACTTGTTTGACAGAGTTTATGTAGCACGCAATGTTACCATACTGTTTCAATAAATATACTCCAATTGCTAATTCGAGTCCAAAAAAACTACGACAGATACGTCAATGTCACAGCTGTCAATGTCACTTATGTCACTGTCAAAATACTTTTCAGGTTTCGCCAACCTTCTACATTCTTTATTTGACACGTAAGAAATCCAAGAATACTTGATGATAAAATTGTGAAGAAAATTCGTTTTAGTTTTTTTGTTTTAATTCTCATACGTCAAATTAGTTCCACCGGTCGCCACTAATGATAAATGTTGGTAATTCGCATTATATTACGTGTATTTGTGACAATCAACATCACCTTCATTCACGTTGCTAATAATAATAAACTTAAACCAGACAAATGTATGCACTAAAGATGCTCTGTCTCAGTCAGCTGCAATTTTCGCCAATGTTTATTAAATTAGTCATTAGAGTCTAACAATCCATTACCAATATTAGAATGTTATTGCTGAAGGGTAGCACCTGAACTGGCTCTCAAGGCTGGTTCACACGTATTAAGTTGTCAAGTGATTAACTAAATTTTAACTTAATTTTAAGCGACTTAATTTTAAGTAAGCGTTAGAATGGCGCGTGGCGAAGTCAGGGGCTCACGAAAGGTATTTCCTTAGCGTATTGAACGAGTGCCCAATGTATCTCTGAGACTCCTCAGGAGATTTGGAACCATAAATTGAAGAACATTACTGAAACTTACTTACATACTTGCAAATACTCTCTTTAAGATAAAACAATAGATCATTACATGTGCAATTTTTTATCTAAAAGGTTCATAAGTGTCGGTTGTCAATAAAGCGCTACTTGCATATTAACGTCTGTCTATTATATATCAAGAGATGTAGTCTGTATATCTGTGTATCATACATAATAATAAATTCAAATATAGTTTGACAGACCATGGTGTCCGCTTCCAAAACAATGACGGCCGTAGCAACCATAAAGCCCACTATACACTATTTCGCTGATTACCTAATTGTAAAATATATGTATAAAAAATTGGTCACAATATCTATATCATCAATAGTTTGTTCTATACCGCAAAATATAGCACCAAATGTTATTGATACCTGAAGTGATACAAGCGCAATACCAACTTTACAACTAAAAATCACGGAAAAAAAGAAAAAAATCGAGCGTCCTAGTATTTATGTAAATAATAAAAGACTATTAAATATATAAATCAAAGGATTGAAATAAATAATAAATAATTTATTTTGGCGTGTGTTTTTATAAAAAAGGATTATACTATTTTACAAACATTTTATTGCAGTGGCAACATCGTAGTAGTTTTTTTGGACTCGAATTAGCAATTGGAGTTATAGGTTATTGAAACAGCCAAAAGCCCAAACAAAACAAATCATCCTAAACTCAACTTTATATCAACTAAGGAAGGTTCAAATGGCGTTGCAAAGGTCCAAGGGCCAAATAGATTTGGACGGAATGGCTCCGATATGGGATAAAGGCGCTTGATTGAAATGCTATTGAAATAATTGACAGGGCGATACTTCAAGCCTAAGAGAGGTTTCACATTGTCCGATACGAGGGTGTTAGATGGATGTGAAATGTTAATGCGTTTTCACACTATCCGATGCGATTTCAAAGGCAAAAATCAAAGATGGCGGCTTAATTACATGGAATATCTGTCCTATATCCGATATTGGATCGGATAATGTGAAAACGCATTTGGGCATTTATTTTATTTAATAGACCATTCTATACACAGATTATACTCTAAATTCTAAAGTATAAAGTTCACAACAATTTCAGGGACAATTTGTCGATTCTTCAGTGATTTCCACGACACAAGGTCAGCCTTCATCATCATCATCATCCTCCTTGCGTTATCCCGGCATTTGCCACGGCTCATGGGAGCCGGGGGTCCGCTCTGACAACTAAATTCCAAGATTTGGCGTAGGCATTAGTTTTACGAAAACGACTGCCATCTGACCTTCCAACCCGAAAGGTAACTAGGCCTGATTGGAATTAGTCCGGTTTCCTCACAATGTTTTCCTTCACCAAAAAGCGACTGGCAAATATTTCATATTTCATTTATTGCATAGCCATGAACATATCAAATGACATTTCGCACATAAGTTCCGAAAAACTCATTGGTACGAGCCGGGGTTCGAACCCGCGATTTCTGGATCGAAAGTCGCACGCTCTTACCGCTAGGCCACCACGACACAGGGTCAGCCTTAGTGTGGGAGTTGTTGAAAAACTGTTTAAAATTTTAATGCATTTTTTTCTCTTTTACCTGATATCGGATCGGACAATGTGAGAATGCTTCAAATTAGTGAGGGACATAAGTTTCACGTGTGGGTAATTTGTGGTAAATGTGGGCATATAAGGAGATTAACCGATTTATCTATACCTATGCCTGTAATTTGATCCTGTAAAGGTGGCATGAATAGGATACACATGAATATAGTTTAAGTTTTTTATTTGGGCACTTTCGATGATGATGATGATGAAATAGTTCCAAAGGACAGTGCTCAGGTTAGAAAGGGTAAACACGATTAGACCCTGGTGCCGTAGCCGAATGGCATTTCTCCGACGCGAAATGAAAACGAAACACCGCGAAAGGTAGTCTGGCTCTGTCGCTCTAATCCGCAAGAGCGATAGAGATAGATATCTACGAGCGTTTCGTTTCGTGAGCGTTTGTGCTATTCGGCAACGCATCCTGAACTGCTGTTAAATTTGGATTTTGTAGGAAGTATTCTTCCTGTAAGTATGTTTTGTGTGAGCGAGTTACATGGGTTGCACTAAGCCCCTACCATAAGTTACTTATATTTTAAACCAACAGATTTTTCGTCGGATTCAACTTAATGAAACGCTTTACCTTTAGTGCGTTTTGACATTACCGTCGTCGGACCGATTCGTATCGCGATACCCCATATATTTACGCCGCCATCTTTGATTTCTTCATTTAATATCCTTCCTACATCCGATATCGGACCGGATAATGTGAAAACGCAATTAGAGCTTTATCACATTATCCGATCCGATATCGGATGTAGGAAGGATGTCAAATGATATCTTCCTATACATCCGATAATGTGAAAATATATATAGATAACACCTACTAATTATTGTAGGCAATAAATATGGCTAAAATTAATTCAATTTAAACATATCGTTTGAAAAATCTTAAGAACCATAATGACGCCATTTATAACCTTGAGCTTGAGCCGTTTAGGGTTTCGTAGCGGCAATGGAACGCGGAACCGGGTTCCGATATATATCATAATCACGCCGTTAGGAGCATTTACCCTACGTGGGAGAAATTATGAGAGCCGTAAATTGTACATGTTATATGTGACGTTTTTGAGTAAAAGGTACTACGCCGTGGTCCCTGGTTCGAATCCCGGTAAGGGCATTTATTTGTGTGATGAGCACAGCTATTTGCTTCTGAGTCATGGATGTTTTATATGTATATTAGTATTTATATATTATGTATATCATTTTCTGAGTACCCACAACACATGCCTTCTTGAGCTTACCGTGGGACTCAGTCAATCTGTGTAAGAATGTCCTATAATAGGTATTTTCTAGTATTTATTTATTATTTATTTAAAGGTACCATATTGTTGCTTACCATAAGGATGAAATTAGCTCGTATGTTGATAGGAATTACTAGTTAGAGCATTTTTATGCTTAAAATATTTACCGTGGTATCTTTTACTTGGAAACGTCACATATGTGGGAGTGAAAGGGGAGGGTGGGGAAATTGAAATAGTAGCGGTAGTAATATGTACTAACTCATTTATAATATCATTTTATGGTCCATTTGCCTAGTCTTAAGAAATTAAATTGCATGCAGGTAAATAGAGCTAGAGACCTTTTCAGTGACAATACCTATCAGCAGCGGCTGGTCCATACAAGCCGATTCCCACCGGCTTGCCTAAAATTGATTACTAGTAAAGTGCCTAATGTTAAAGTAGGTTTCTTTTTGCTCAGTGTTGCCTAGCAGAAATTTTCACCAGCCGCCACTGATACCTATTTATAAATGTGTATCATAGACATAATTAAATGAAATGAAATAAAATTCTTTATTCTTCAATTTAGGCATTAACATAATGATCTTATGAAAGTGCCTGTGTGGTGACGGGTTAAGAATTTCACCACCCCCTTTCTTCCCGTGGGTGTCGTAGAAGGCGACTGTGGGATATGGGTTAAATTGTGGCGTAGGCGTGAGGCTGGCAACCTGTCACTGTAATGTCACAGTTTCGTTTTCTTTCAACCCATTATGTGCCAAGAGTGGCACTGAAGCTTTTAGTAGTTTCATGTGTTCTGCCTACCCCTTTATGGGATACAGGCGTGATTGTATGTATGTATATGTGTATGAAAGTCAAGGGTACATTTGGTACGTGCCTTGTACACCTTGTTTTTATTGAATTCCGTTAACTTCGGCATATAGTTAGGTCCATTATAGGAAACAGAATAGCATAGTTAGTTTTTTAATTCGTAACTTTTTTCTGAAAAATCCCATACACCTGCGATAGATGTTACATAAATTGCTGTTAAGAAACGGGCTTTGTGTGTTCGATATGCGATTGGCATATATTTTTGACACTTAGTGTGAGTAAAGCCCGTTTCTCAACAGAAATTGAAGTTAAAATCTATCGCAGAGGTATGGTTTTTTTTTAGAAAAAAATACAAATTTAACCCTAAATGCATAGTGATGTACATATGCATCATTTATTTTTGACTATTGATAGCATGTCAAAATTCAAATTTGAATAAATCTTTGTCAAGGTCATTGTTGGCGACTGGCTGGTGCGCGACCTCCTTCATAGTTTAAAATTATGTCACTTTCAAAAACTGTCCTCATGTTATGAAATAGAATCAATCGGCAGTCAGTCTGCCTTCTGTCACGAAACTAAATAAGCTTGTGTTTGTTTACCAATAATTAAAATTAGTGCATTTATTACATGTTTTCATCATTTCACGTCAATAATAACAGTCCACAACCCCGCTAGCTATCATTTTGGTCCATTCTCGCCGTAGTTTTACCATTCCGTCGAAATTAAATTTCAATTTTTTATTTTCACGTAAGTCATTGTAGTTTCATTGTCATTTATCTAGTTACATTACTCTACATTATTTACGATGGAAACACGTAGTAAGACGAGGGCAGACCCCGCGGCTACGGAATCCGTCCGGGTGCAGCGCGAACGTCGTCAACGTTCACCGCGCAGCGCCCGGCCGGGTTTGGCTGCGACGGACGACGGTGCTTCGGCATTGCCAAGCAGTTCAAGCATACGAGGCGACGTGGCACAACCTAGCCACGACGCTGAACGCCTGGATGCTCGAACTAGCTCGCAAAACGAAGGCGATGTCAAAGCACGACCGTCTAAACCTGTTTCTAGTATTCACAGTAATACTGCGCGCACCGAGCGCACACATTCTTCGCGTTCTGCGGCAACCGTCCGCGCACAGAAACTTGCTCTCGAAGCAGAAGCTATGCGGCGTCAGGTGGAGCGTGAACGTGAGCTTGCGCGTCAACAAGCGGACCGCGAGCGGCAACAGGCGGAGCTCGAGTTCGAACTCGCGCGTCAGCAAGCCGTACTCGCACGGAAACAAGCCGAGGCAGAGGCACAGCGCGAGCGCGAGCTCGCAGGCCTCGAGTCCGAAGCGGAACAAATGGAGCTGCAAGCAAGACTCGCCGCTCTGGAAGCTTCAGATAAGTCCGTCAATTCACGTAGTTCGTATTTTTCTGATCATAACGCTGAAAGGCGCACTACGACTTGGGTTTCGGAACAAAATGCTAACATGACTGTAGCATTCCATGAAAACATACCTGGTGAGGCACCGATTGTCACCTCGAGCGACGCTCCAGGACTTCTTTTACAGCCGGCCGCCGCAGCCAACTCGGTATCTTTCAAAGCACCAACTGTCAACCGAGCAACATTCTCGAAACCTACTCAAGCCCTTTTAGAAAATAACTACGGAACCGTGGCACCAAGACTACCAGTACCATCTGAACATTCCACAATAGACCCTATAACAAAACTTTCTCAGGCTATAAACGCACTTTCAAACAGACCAAAGAAACCAGAGCTAGTTACATTCTCAGGTGAAGTCGGTCAATGGATGGCCTTTGAAAGTAGTTATGAGAGAAGTAAAATCAACTTTTCCCCTTCAGAGAACCTAGATCGCCTGAACGTCGCCGTCCGCGGACAAGCGTACCAGTCCGTCGCGTCCCTCATGTGGACCTGCGGCTCGCCCGACGACGTCGTACAGGCGCTCGAGCAGACGTACGCGCGCCCGGAGCTGCTGGTCGCCCGCGAAGTCGCCGACCTACGGAACACGCAAAAGCTAAGTTCTGCTCAGGATTTAAATACGTTAGCGAACAAATTACGAAATTTTGTTACTACGCTCACAATACTCAAACAAACGGAGTATTTATCCTCCCCGGAGCTTTTTCGGTGCATCTTGGTAAAAATGAGTGAGCACACTAGGTCGCGCTTTACAGATTATGCAACTGCTCACACGCCAGAGCAACAGAGTGTTACAAAACTTGAATTATTGTCACGTTTCCTTTTGATTGAGGCTGACAAACAATTAAAATTTAATTTTGTTGCTGACAGTACTGTCAAGGCGCCAACGCCACCAGCGTACTCAAACGTATCACGAAATAATGCTCCGAAATTTCCATTAAAAAAGGAAACAATACATACTACGGTGTCTAACGAGACAACCTCTGAACATTGTGCGTATTGTAAACAAGGGTTTCATAAAATAAAGACATGTAAGAGCTTTTTAAAACTAATTGTAGAAGACAGATGGCGCTGGGTTCGAGAAACTAAAATATGCTATCGTTGCCTGAAGTCTAACCCACACACGTGGAACAATTGCCGCGCAAAACGCTGCGGTGTCGACGGATGCCCTAGACGCCACAACGCGCTTCTCCACGGCACAGGGACAACCGAGACTAACTCCGGCACGGCTCCTAGAGATCAGGGCAATAATCTTCAAACATCCTCTGAGAATTCTATACGCCCTGTCATCATAAATAACACCGATAACGATATTTACATCCGCTAAAATTGCGAATACTATTGACTGCTCCATTAATGCAACAGGATCTTCCCCATCGACTTCACTTCCACGACGTCCCCGCGGCCTGCTGAAAGTAGTCCCGATCGTACTCGAGGGCCCTGACGGCGCGTTCGAGACAACAGCGCTACTCGACGATGGCAGCATCTCAACGCTCATCGACGCCGACGTAGCAGCACGCATCGGAGCGAAGCCGACGAGTCCGGAGCGTCTTCGCATCGAAGGTGTTAGTAATATGTCAACGGAACTCGACGTAAGTTATGTTGATTTTTATGTACGCGGTCGAAACCACCCTGATCGTTACCTAATCGAAAACGCACGAGCCGTGAAACCTCTAGGACTTCGCGCACGATATCCAAACACGATTAATTTAACGGATTACGATCATTTATCGAGTCTAACAAGAGAACTTTCAAATACGGATGCTTATCCCACCGTCCTGATCGGCGCGCCTGACTGGCATCTATCTTTGAGCCGGGAAGTGCGGTGCGGGAAGAAGAATGACCCTGTCGCCTCTAAAACATTGTTAGGTTGGGTACTCCATGGTGCACACTCATTGTCGTCAAAACCAATCGATTTTATACATCACGTTACAGAAGATTTGGACACACTTGTAAAACGACAATACGACATTGACGCCCTGGGTATCACAAAATACCCGCCACGTCAAAACAGTGAAGACCAACGAGCCGTAGACATTATTGAGTTATCCGCTCGCCAACTTGACGATGGCCACTACGAAGTAGGCCTACCTTGGAAAGAGGAACTACCTAAAATAATACCTGATAGTTACCCACAGGCACTCTCACGCTTCAAGGCCCTCGAGCGACAGATGTCAAAGGACTCGTCGTTTGCCGCAGCTTTTCAACAGTTCATTGATGACATCATCAGCAAGGGATACGCCGAAGAGTGCGATCCGAAGACCTATCACCATCGGCCTGCAGCAAATACCTCTTGTGTAAACCCAGATGGCTCCATTCGCTGGTACCTGCCCATTTTCGGTGTATTTCATCCTCAAAAGAAAAAGCTGAGAGCAGTTCATGACGCGGCTGCCACGACGAAAGGCGTAAGCCTCAACAGCATGCTTCTGCAAGGCCCTGACCTATTGTCTCCCCTACTCGACGTTCTTTTCCGCTTCAGAGAAGGTGCAGTAGCCTTGAACGGCGACATTAGAGAGATGTTCCCCCAAATTAAAATCGCCACAAGAGACAGAGACGCCCAACGTTTTCTCTGGCGCGACAAGAACAACGACCTCAAGGAATACCGCATGTCGTCAATGATTTTCGGCGCAGTTTCAAGTCCCTTCATTGCTCTCCACATCAAAAACAAGAACGCGAAGATGTTCGAAGTCAACTTCACCGCCGCCTGCAAAGCAATCATCGAAGACCACTACATGGACGACTACCTAGGAAGCCACACCAACGTTGCTGACGCAGCTCAAATGGCCGCCGATGTTGTCACAGTTCACAAATCTTGTGGTTTCGAAATGCGATCGTGGACCTCCAACCACCCAGAGGCGTTGTCTCTCGTCCCCAAAGAACTGCGAAGCGACGCCACATCTGACGTTTACCTGCCTCCCAGTAGTGATGTCGGCGTCTTGGGTGTTAAATGGAACCCACGCCTAGACTGTTTAGGTTTTCGTGCCGTACCCCAGATACCGACCGGCACCTTGACAAAACGTATCCTGTTATCAAATGTCATGAAAGTCTATGACCCTTTAGGTCTATTAATGCCAGTCGTGATCTGGGGTCGTATTATAATTCAAAGATTATGGCGGGCAGGCATTGGCTGGGACACAGACTTACCTGAGATGTACGTAAGCGAATCCAAAGACTGGTTTGCACAGCTACGGATCGCAGCCGATATAAAAATCCCGCGCTGGTACATGGTCAGGTCAGACTTGTCAGACGTTCAGCTGCACTTAATCGCTGACGGTGGCGAACAAGCCTACGCCTGCGTTGCCTATTGGCGTTTTACTTACAGCGATGACTCCGTGTCGACAGCCCTCGTCGGCAGCAAGGCCCGAGTCAGTCCCCTGAAACCGATTTCGATCCCAAGATCGGAATTACAAGCTGCACTCATCGCGTCGCGTTTCGCACAGACTATTTTGCAAGCTCATCGTTTTGAACCCTCCGCAACCACTTTCTGGACCGACTCAACTACTGTCCTAAAGTGGATCCGGAGTGACGCGCGCGCTTTTAAACCGTTCGTCGCACACCGGTTGGGAGAGATATTGGAAACCACTAATCCATCCGATTGGAGGTGGATCCCTACCTCTCTCAACGTCGCCGACGATGCGACAAAACCAAAAAGAACTGATTTTACAGCATCTCATCGGTGGTTCACTGGTCCACAGTTTCTTGTTGAACCGACGTCCGCTTGGCCGACCGAGCGACACATCAACGAGGAAGAGACCTCACCAGACCCCGAGCTAAAATCAAATCTGTTGATTCTGCTCCTTGATATCCCACTTCCATATTCGGTACCTGATCCGACGCGTTTTAACTCATGGCTGCGTTTACTTCGCGCCACCGCCCGCGTTCTCCAGGCGCACGACTTTTCCGGCTTAAACTCTCTCGACCAATACACCCAAATTCTAAATTGTATATTGACCACACCACATCTCCCCACCAGGTTCACGCAGCGGACATCATAGAAGCGGAGAAGATGTTGGTTCGGCAAGCCCAGAGAGAGAGTTTCCCAGAGGAATTGACAAACCTGCGATCCTCGAAGCCAGTGCCCAAGGACAGTCGGATTAAGAAACTCGCCCCTATACTTGATGAAGAAGGCCTCATGCGTCAAGACACACGCATTATTTCCGCACCAGGAGTGAATAACGAGACAAAATCCCCCATGATTCTTGACGGCCGCCATTACATCTCAAGACTCATCATCTCTCACGAACATGTAAAAGCCTCACATCAGTTTAATGAGCTCGTTCTAAATGAACTTCGACAAAGGTTTTCGATCCCAAGAGCCAGAGGAACCATTCGCAGCGTAGCAAGCTCCTGTCTAAAATGCAAGAGATGGAACACGAAACCTATGCAACCTCAGATTGGTAACTTACCTCTAGAACGCCTAGATCATCATAAAAGACCATTTACCCACGTCGGCCTTGATTATTTTGGCCCTATTCTGGTAACGCTATACAGACGGAGCGAGAAACGATACGTTGCCTTATACACATGCCTCACAACCAGAGCGCTTCACCTAGAAATCGTGCACTCACTCACTGCAGATAGCGCTATAATGAGCCTCAGGCGCTTCATTGCTCGCCGAGGATCGCCTACCACTATATTTTCCGACAACGGGACCAACTTCGTCGGCTCTTCCCGTGAACTACGATCCCTACATGACAACTCAATTGTAGAATATGCCACTAATCACAAAATCGATTGGCGTTTCATCCCACCTGCATCACCATTCATGGGCGGCGCCTGGGAGCGGCTGATACGCACAATTAAAGCAGCCCTCAGATCCTGCCTAACGAATAGGCCACTGAAAGAAGAAGTCCTTTCTACCCTCCTACTCGAGGCTGAATCCATAACAAACTCAAGACCACTCACGTATGTCCCGTCTTCCCCAGATGCACCAGAAGCGATTACACCATTTCATTTCATTCTGGGCTCCTCTTCGGTCGTACCATGGACCACGTCGCTGACAGACGCAGACCTTTCCCGACGCTGTGACTGGCGGAGAACCCTGCGCCTAGCAGACCATTTTTGGGCACGATGGCTACGCGAGTACCTACCAACACTTCGGCAGAGAGGGCCCAACAACAACAACCTTTTAAACCTTGGCGAGGGTGATGTGGTGTTGATCGCCGACCCTACGCTTCCTCGTGGTTTGTGGCCGCTAGGAAGAGTAGCAAAAGTTTACCTAGGACCTGACGGAGCGGTCCGCGTGGCAGACGTCCACACAAAAGGAGGCGTGCTGCGCAGACCGGCCCGGAAGCTGATTTTGATGGAGGCCGCGACCCAGCCAGTGACCACCAGTGGTTAGTGTTCCACTGGGGGTCCGGTATGTTGGCGACTGGCTGGTGCGCGACCTCCTTCATAGTTTAAAATTATGTCACTTTCAAAAACTGTCCTCATGTTATGAAATAGAATCAATCGGCAGTCAGTCTGCCTTCTGTCACGAAACTAAATAAGCTTGTGTTTGTTTACCAATAATTAAAATTAGTGCATTTATTACATGTTTTCATCATTTCACGTCAATAATAACAGTCCACAACCCCGCTAGCTATCAGTCATGCATTTAAGGGTTAAGAAAACTAACTATGCCAGTCTGTTTCCTATAATGGACCTAACTATATCCCGAAGTTAACGGAATGAATTAAAACACGGTGTATATAGGCCTTATATCATTCGCTACTAGTGATGCTCACTCTATATAATAAGGGCCAGACCAGAAGGATCCTTTGTAACATATCGCTCACCATCTCGACATTATGTACCAGTAGTACATAAACAATATCTTCACGTTCCGAGACACCACAAATTTGACGACGGCCTTTGTGGGTTCAAATTGCCGGCAGCGCATAACGAGGTGCATTCAGTGCGCTGCGATATCGGAAAACGGACCGATTCGATCTTCAAAAATTATAATAGATACAGATACGTTATGGAGACGATAAATAATTCTACTGTCGAAAACAAAATAATCAAGCTTTTAAATTAAAGGACAAATGGATAAATTCACACCTCCGGCAGGGCTCGAACCTGACTTCAGGCTTTGCCGGAGCCATCGCGCTCCCAACTGCGCCACGGAGGCCTGTTGGGTGTGTACGAATTTATCCATGCAATCAATAGGCGAGACGACTAAAAAATACTAATTAGTCCGTCAGTTAGATTATCAAAGAATTTTAGACACGTATTTTTATTTTTTCTCGTAAACGAAAAATGACGACGGTACAGTGCGTTGAAGTTTCGCGTGACGTCACGCTTAGGTAGGTACATAATTTACTTAGAAGTGACGTCACAAGCCCCCACTCCGGAACTTTGAAGCTCTATATCTTTGTATTTTTTCAAAAATATGTGTTCAGTATTTTTGGACGATCTAACTGACAGACTAAACAGAATGCCATTTTTTTATATAGCCGTCATCCCTATTCTTAAATGCTTTACTGTGGCGTATCTATTCCATTTTCCCTCCATTCCATTGCATTGGTGGCATTCCATTTTTCCTTTAAAAATATGTAATATCGCTCGCAGACGTTTCTGCATGATAAAAAAACCAAAATAATCATGATATCAACAACGGCAACTTTGAATTTCACAGTGCTTTAGTTTACCTGTTATGCTGTGTAATTTAAGACGATACAGGAGGGGTCGATTCTCCCTACAAACGCTCTCGACTATTTCCTCCCTGGTTTTTGAAGATAGATCACTGATTTGTTCAAAACAGATTATTATTATTGTTATCTGTGTCGGACCGTTTTGATTTTTTTAATCCTTATTTTTAAAGATGCTAGAGCCCCTCAAAAATTTGCAAAAACGGCCTTTTTGATTATGGCGCAAAAAAAGGTGTGGTATTCAAGATTGGTAACAATTAGCCAAAAAAACTAAACGGTCCGACACAGATTATTTCATTGTTACTCAGATTCTCAAATTTCGTTACGATTGATTAAGTTTTGAAGATTTTTTCGCAATATCTTATAACTGAGTTGTTCTGAATGGACAATTTTTTTCGATTAATCTAGTTAATAACACTAGTATATTTAATTGAAATTGTCAAATTGAAAGGGGGGCTCCTTTCCATTTTAGCATTTTCGCTCCTGTAGCGTCTTAAAAACGAGGTACATTCAGTGCACTGCGATATCAAACACAAACGCCCCGATTCGAACTTTGATATTAGATCTAGAAAAGATGGCAACTGAATAAATAATAACGATATTGGCATTGGTAGCTTGAGAAATTAGGGTATGTTAGAGATACTTTCAAGCGTCTGGTAAAATTTACGGCAGGCGGAAATGCTCAGGTAATGATGATTATCAAATCCTTACAGTCCTTTCTAACACATACTTATTTAAAAACCAGCGTTGAGAATTTAAGGAAAGTTAGTGTTTAAAAAACCCTTATGGCAAAAAAATAGCTGACGGGCCAAACTAGGTAATATGAAGACATCAAATGTCGATACGAACTCCACATTATCCCAAAGTTTCATCCTTGAGAAAATGAGACAAGGTCTGGCGGTTCTGGGCTCTTAGTCCATAACTGCATAGAAGTTTGCAACAATTTTGAACTGGCTAATTTGAAATGTTAGTCAAATCTGTAGTATATATAACTAAAATAAATCATCCTCCTCGGCATTTGCCACAGCTCATGGGAGCCTGGAGTCCGCTTTGACAACTAATCCCAAGGTTTGGCGTAAGCACTAGTTTTTACAAAAGCGACTGCCTTTGACCTTCCAACCCGAAGGGTAAACTAGACCTTATTGGAATTAGTCCGGTTTTCTCACGATGTTTGCCTTCACCGAAAAGCGACTGGCAAATATCAAATGACATTTCGCACATAAATTCCGAAAAACTCATTGGTGCGAGCCGGGGTTCGAACCCGCGACCTCCAGAACGAAAGTCGCACGTACTTACCGCTAGGCTACCAGCGCTTCCAACTAAAATAAATATAAACCTAAATTTATTTCTTGATAAAATATATATTTTTTTGTTACTGGATGCAATCTTTGATTTTACGACCAGTTTGAAAATAACCTTATTCTGTATTGTGAGTAATATTAGAAAGGCTTTTGATTAAGTTTATTTTCAACCTATTTCAGACGAAAGTATCTGTTTTTATGGGCAGTATAATATAAAATATACAGTGCCATAAAAACGAATTGAAATTGCTTACCTGTGATAGACAAAGCAGTTCAGAAAGTGATGGAGAGAAGCTAAAAAATCTAGAGTTCAACGTTCAATATGCTATACTATTACCTAAATATGCCTGAAATAAACAATAGTTTAAGAAGACATCCATTAAAACATTTGCATGTATTATAGAGAAGGCGTATAGTTATGGATGGCATGGCATGATCCATCGTCATAAAGTCACAATTAATAATAAATAAATAAATAAATATTGGGGACACCTTACACAGATCAACTTAGCCCCAAACTAAGCAAAGCTGATACTTACCACTTGTATTGAAAGACATACGACACGGACACCGTCATTTCGTACCTAAATTCAGTATCTACATTTTACTAAAAGCAAGGAGGATCGAGTATTATAGAGAGTTACTGTCGAAGTAAAATGTGTACTTAATCACAGTGCATAGACTGCCATCTCTTGACACAAGCTTAAAACTTTTGAACATTAGTTTTGACAATTTGGCCCATATTCTTAGCTTGATATTGTTAAAATGTCATATATTAGTAAGTATTAGCGCCATCTAGCTGAGCGTACCCCAAAGGTGTAATGCCATCTAGGCCACCGTACCTTTTTCTGTATGGTACTGAGGTACATTTTTTCTTAGACTTTATCTGTCTATACGGAGCTATATATACTAGGTGAAAGGTTTGAAAGGTTTTCCCACTTTTTACCATTTTCAAGCACTTTGTACAGAGCGGTTCCAAAGTGGAAAGCATGTAAAATGTTGGTGCCACTATTTTGTCCTGGATTGAAAGGGCTCGTGATTCTGAGTAGGAGAAACACCAAATTTACCTACATTAGAAAAAATATTTTTGTCATCTCTTCTCGCGAAAATACTCACTTTTGACATTGACTAAATAATAAGATTACACCCACACACTAGGTTTTATATTAAATTGCAAGATATAAGACCACTTACAAACCTTGTAGCCTAAAATAACTGAATTTACCAACGAATAACACGAATTACAATTTCAGATTCGAGGCATTCCCCCAGATGGACTAATTCACCAAATCTCTTCAAAAGTTTATAATTTTTATGGGTCTATAAGTGGAGATATAAAATATAAGTGTTGTATAAAAGGGAACCGTTGTTCAGGAGTTTAAGGCGGGGTTCGAAAAAAAGTACTTTTATCACTCGTCTTTGTTGAAGTTAGACCGGGAGGCGGCACTTTCATTCAAGGATAATAATAATAAAATATCACGGAATTAAATACATAATCGTAAGGACAAAGTGATCATGGCCTCCAAACGGTTACTTACTAGAAATAAAAATTATATGCATTTTTCATGATGCTTCCTTTATTGAGTAACATATGTAGGTATTATAAAACGTTAAAAACTCTTGGTACAGGTTCAGGTAAGCTAGTTGTTGGTTCTGTAATAGAATCCTTGTTAACAAGGATTTTTTCTTTAAAGTAGTTTTCACCGCACCAACTGGTAAAGGCTCTCTTTGCTATTCGAAAGCAGATAGAAAAATTGCGTTTTAGCAAAAGTGCAAAGTGATTCCATACAAATTTTAACTTGATGTCTTAAGCTGACGGATAGATTTTACCTATGAATGATGATTTTGAATCATAAATGTTGTTTCATGGATTTGATTTATTTTAATGTTTTATAGTCAGTATTTTGTTCGTGTTGGTGTGGTGAAAAATGCTGTGTTTCACTCGGTGGCAAAGTTTGTTTAACCTTCGTGCCTTGATACCATCGCAACGCTCAAGATTCCACTTTTTGAATCTTGGCACGTGCGGTTAAACAACAACTCTGCCCCCTTGTAAAACAAATAACTGTTCTTAGCTCGTAATTTTTTCTAACAAAATGTATATTGTTCAAGAAATAAATAAATGAAATGAAAAATGAAACTATTTAATAATCGCCCACGCTCCCGCGCTAAAAAATAGAATCAAGCAGAAAAGTATTTTTTCCTTTTACAATATCGCCAGGAAACTTTCCCATCGCGCTATTTCTTTTGTAAAACGCTCGCTTACATAATAATAATGTTTGTTCTTTCTTCGGATTTGTTTATTTAATTAGATACGGGAAACTTTTGTCTGCGCAAATAACATAATATTTCCCTTTGTTTAAATTAATAAAAAAGTAAGTATTTGTATTTTGATTGCTGTGGAAGAACCTCTATAAGTCCATAGGAAAATATTAGGAATCTCTAATATGAAGGAATATGCAGAAGTTACTACAGAATACACTCCTTTGACATCACATATGTGACACTCTTTGATTGTGATCGATGATTTTGAGTTCGTGATTCTTTTCAGAATCACGAGCTGATTCGATCCCGACGATAAAAAAATGTGTCCCGAATTTTCCATACAAAATTCGAGTTTCCAATACGTCACGTTCGTAACTTACGTTCATACTAAAATCGTGACGTAAAGGAAAAAAAAATGAGGACATAGAGAAAAGAAAAAAAAGAGGAAAAAAAATATACAAACAAACAGTGCCTCCACTACACCTTATACATACCCATAGCATGAATTTATTTAAAGAATTGGCGGTCAAACAGCTCTTGAATTCACACAGCGTCAGCAAACATCCACGTCAAACATGTGTGTTGCATGCGGGCCTTTGTGCGTGGCCAGTTTGCACGATGAAGTTGCAGAGAACTGGTCAAAGGGAATTGTGATTGATTCATTACAATTACTGCTTAGAGAATGACATTAAAATAGTGTTGATAGTGGGCCAAATCTTAATTATCGCGCCTTTTTTTAGGGTCCAGCCAAGTAGCGAGTCGCTTGTTGTGCTTGCTCTGTGGAAATCGAAATATAACTGTAACTATCCCAGAGTGTTAGAGACACAAAGCATTTCGATGTCGAAGCGATATGGATTGTGACCTTGGCTGAGACGGCTGGCTATCTACATTTACTTTATTTGCACGTATAGGTGGGTGGTAAATTATTACAGCGCGTCGATTTATCTCATATGACCCTATAACCTTTTGAATCAGCTCGGCGTTTTATCAACTATTGTTTCCTATAGGTATTTACATTTAGACATTGCGAGTGAGCAGTGAGAGAAGTAAACCGTTTGTCAATTTAAACGGTATTGTGCAAACAGAACATTATGAAGCTCGTTTTATTAGTGTATCTTCAACTAGCATGGGTCTTTGCTTCTCCACTAAGCGAACAGTATTCAACTCAAAATGACAACAGTAACGGATCTTATGTGAACGTAACTATTTCACCATTTCATAAAATTATAAGAACAAGTGACATATCAGTTCGCGACGCCATTTATTCCTCGCCAGCAGTCGTCCTAGTCGGTGTTGCCGATGGCCTGCTGCGGTGTCTCCATGAAGATCCTGCCGAGTGCGAAGTCTTCCATAAAACAGACTCCAGAGTCCATTCATTGGCTATTGCAGAGGATTTTGTTTACGCCGGTCTAAAATCTGGTGTTGTGATGAAGTGTAATCTGAGTGAGAAGAACTCCTGCAAGGATTTTGAAACTCGAGCTGGTGGGGCAGTAGTGGAATCCCTGGCAAGTGCAGGTGGAAACCTTTATGCTGGCCTGAGTAACGGAACATTGCTGTGCTGCGACCTGGAGGAGCCTAACAGCTGCCGGCCTCTCCATAGACTTGGGAGTAGCGTCTTCTCTGTCATCCAATTTAATAAATTCGTTTACGCTGGTTTATGGAATGGACAACTAATGCGCTGTTCTGTAAACACAGAAAATAATTGCAGATTAATGTATAACATGACAGCAGGTATTATGGGTTTCTCAATTGTGAAGAATAGTATTTTTGCTGTGACTTGGGATGGTAATTTGTGGAAATGCTCAGATAAATCCGAGTTCAGTTGTGTTTCGGCGCCATTACAATACAAATATCCCAGAGATATTGCATATTTTAACGGAGTTGTTTATACGCTTGAAAATGATAAAGGTATATACGTTTGCAAACAGATGAATCATACTGACTGTTCCAACTACGGGAATATGAAGAATGCTTTTAGTATGGTACTGGCGTACGGTTCATATCAACTGCAGAACAGATTCAGAAACGAAGACAAAGCTTGTACATGGCAGGGTGAGTCTAAGTGTCCACCTCTGGTAACTTATTATGATGCTGAAGAGAGGACCCTTCTGGAAGTGCATGTTAAAGATGGCAAACTTCATAACTCTTTAGGGATTGAGGTGGATACTAGTAATGGAGATGAAGGCAGCTTAGGACCATCAGCTATCTTTGTCATGAAGCCAGACGGGACACTATTACTATCAAATACACATAAAAAAGAACTGCTGCATATGTCAAGTCTCTTTGCTGGAAAGCCTGTGTCAGGAGCAGATCAGATGGTGGTTAAGAATGGAGTGATTGAGAAAATGGTTGCCTGTTCGAGCCATTACAGACCCGACCTGAATTTGAACAGACAAGTGGTTCAATCCTGACTTTCGCAGGGATATGAGGGTTCCATTGACTCTCGGATATGCGACGATCAAAATGATATAAATAGTATGCAGTAACGTTCTTAGAATATTTATAGTGTTCTGACTGGCAAGCTTACGAACAGTTATCCTTTGGCCCTAGATTCTGTTTGTCTTTTGTGGAAGAGGTGATTTTATGGCATGATTCATAAATATACTATTAATAGGAATGTTATCATAGTGGACGTTTAGAGCGTTTTCACATTATCCGATCCGATATCGATGTAGGAAGGATTTCAAAGGCAAAAATAAAAGATGGCGTCTTTAATGTACAGGATATCGGTTCTACATCCGATATCGGATCGGATAATATGAAGACGCACTTAATGTTATACCATCTTGAAATAAATACATATCTATCGTCTTTATTCTTTGAGCTGTCAAGATTAATACATTTTTCATCACACCCGCACTTTAGATATTGCACGCAGGCGGAGCGTGAGTAATAGAAAAATCGTTCTCCCAAGGGAATAATGAAATTTCTTGTACCGTACTTAACTTTTTTACATCTATTTAAATAAGGGTTTTAGAATGATTCACGGTTATTTTCATTAGACTTATATTGACCGGGATATAGACCGTGATTACCTTTTTGATTTTTGTCGAGCTCCCGATATTTCGACGCAGTTGCATGCATCATGATCACGGAAAACTCTATGATCACGAATATTTTTAAATATGTATGAGTCTCACGGGAGTTTTATAGTTAAAATTCTATGATCACTATCTATTTTTTACATGGCAAGTGTGATGAAAAACATTGTGTGTAACTCGGGGAGTATGAATATTACTAACTCGAGTCTTTAAATTTAACTTACTCTCGTTAGTAATATTCAACTTCGTCCCCTTGTTGCACAATGTACTATTGTTTCCATGTGTAATATGTTTATTATTACAATGTATGCCCACATTATTATTATCTTCTAGTCAGTCGGAAGGTTCATTAAGTACCTATTTGCATGTAAAACTTGTGAAGTTTAACCATTCTGAACTAATACGGTATTTGGAGTAGATTCATCCGTGCATCACATTCGAGCATCGAGCGCTGAGCGAATTCTCATGTCACGTAACAAGATTCTCTCTCGCTGTGGAATGTGACTGGATGGAACTATGTACCTAGTATTTAGTAGGACCCATTTTTTTGAAGCCCCATCTTAAAAAGCAAAATTTCACCAGTTTACGGCATCCAATAATTAAAGCGGTTTAATGTCTGACAGGCAAATCGTTTTTATTTGCTACGTGCGAAGTAGTTGCAGGGGAAACCCTAACATAATCATCACGCTCCAAATGATAAAACTGCCGGCGTATCGTGTTTCCAATTTTATCACTACTTATGTGTGGATAAAGTATCCGTCACGCTTTGGCAAGTACAAGTATGTCAGTGCGAGAGTGACAGATGTCTTATCCACGTGGATAAGTGATAAAATTGGAAGCATAATATGCCGGCTGTCATTAGGTACCCACTGTAAAGCTGCCACATTCATTCCACAATACATACATACATACAATCACGCCTGTATCCCATAAAGGGGTAGGCAGAACACATGAAACTACTAAAGCTTCAGTGCCACTCTTGGCAAATAAGGGGTTGAAAGAAAACGAAACTGTGACATTGCAGTGACAATACATATCCTAAGAAATGAATGATATTGGAACCTATTTTATATTACTTACAAGTATTATACGCAGTCAAAAGAGCAACTACCAACTAGTTACTCGTATAAACGCCGAAGTGTAGGGTGTCTACGTCTGCGAAAAAGGCCAGCACCTCATTACGTCCCGTATAAATTACTGAATGCGGTGTACCAGTTTCAAAAGGAACTTCCCCGGATCCACTGACAAAGGGACACCCTACAACAGGTGTTATTATTGGAAACCCAGGACAACTTCTTTTCGACTTTATGTGCATACGTTTTCAGTATTTATTCGTGTTTTTATGGCGTAGTAATAAAATAGACTCGTGTTTTATTTAGCGGTGGAGTTGTAGCTTGATATATTGCGTTTTCAAATTAAATACGGATTAAAAGGTGTTTTTTTTGCGTAGGATTTATTCGCGCTGGTTAATTTGTCTGGAGGTTGGCGAGGGCGGGTTTTATTAACACTTTTACTGCTGACCTCTCAGGCTTAACAGTTTTACCGAGGGGCCAATATTTGGACCGATATTTATTTTAGTATCGCTCTTTTTTACCAGGTTTTGTGTAAACTTAAATATGTACAATGCATTTTCACCGTATGACTTCATATGGCCTAATAATCGTCTACGCTTAACTGAACTTTTTTGGATGGACGTATGGAATGATGCATATATTTTATTCTCTCAAAACGTTTTGCCCAGAACATCTACCTGCACATAACCACAAGTATAAAACGTAGAAAATATTTAACTCAACGGTACACCAATCCCTAGCAGATAAGCTACTTAAAATATTAAGAACTAATTTGAATGCAAGAGCGACTGCGCCGTCAAATGCCGAAATTTTAATCAAACCCAAACTGTTCGAAACTTTTCAAATTAGCTGTCACCCTTGGGGGTGACCATAAATGGCTGAAAGAGGGTTAATTAATCTTTTCGCACATGGTTAACCTGGCGATCGGAAGCTGATTTTACACGTGCGGGATTCGGTTGTGTGGACAAGTATCATCATTGGTCTTGTCGCTCTTGTTGTCTATTGCAAACGATTTATTTTCATTCGGCTACGGCACCAAGACAATTAAATAGTATGCTCTCTTGATTGTTTGAAAACCTACGAAAACCTATGAGAGAGGGCGAATGATTGTATAAATGTTGGCTGATAAAACTTTTTGAGTGCTATTATAGATATTTATGTGACTGGTGCATAGTGAGAGGCATTGAAACACGAGTGTTGTTTTATGAAAAGAGGCACCAAACTGCATAGTGCATGGGGACGTAACTCTGCAGTTGTGCACTTGTAGTTTTCAGGCTGAAACCCTCTGAAATCACAGAGAGGCAAAACTGCAGCAGACTGCAAGTTCCTTTGTTGCATTTTTATTTCTAGTGGCTTGATTGCGTTCGCTCGACTTCTGACAAATCTGGTGTTACAGAAAATTCCACATGACATGGCTAAAAGAAATATATTTTTCCCTCACTAGCTCGGAAACACGTGTTTTGTCCTTTAATACCAGCGGGTAAAAACGCATTTTATCCACTGGTGGGTAAAGTAATTTGACTTTGAATAAAGTCAAAATAACTGTTTTAAAATTGATAAAAGTTGGTGAATCTAGTAATAAAGATGACTGACTTACCATCTGTGGAACTACTGGAAGCAGTGATAAACGCATTTTTTGCGTTGTAGTTTCCTCGCTATAGTGAGGGGAAAAGTTTTGTGTTACACTCGGGTGCAAATGTATTTTACTTCTCGTGTGTTAAAAAACTCGCAAGTTCAGGATTCCACACTCGGCGTTAAAATACAACTTTGCCCCCTTGTATAACTATTTCAGGTTAGTTTAAGGAATACAAAAATATGTAAGTAGTTAAATAATCATACTTAAATTGGGCGACTTGAAATATTGACGCAAAATCAACGTGGTGTTATAAGTTAGACATGTCTGTCTCTCTGTGTGTGTGTCTTTCGAAGGGATGAATCGATTTAGATTAATTTTTTTTTGTTTGAAAGCTGAATTGGTCAAGAATGTTCTTAACCATGTTTGATGAAAATCGGTCCACTATGTCGGGTGTTATTACTGTTTGGTTTTCGATTTTTGACCTCTGGTTCCCATCCATCGCTCGGCAAGCAATAGCAACCAACGCTTGACCTCAATGTAAACATGTAGTAGACGACATATAAAGCAGTGCCGTAGATACAGCCTGTTTGAATCTATGCCGGTAAAGGGTGTTCTCATACATTATTCAAAGCTAGGGCGTTGTTTGCCTACGACCACGGAGCTTTATCTCACGAAGGGGCAATGCTAGATCTTGGATAGTTGCGGAGTGTATATAGTACCCACCATGAGTTTTTAGAACGTTATTCGATTGCGAGATCGTTACCTTACGTTATTAGTGTAAGCATCACAATTGTTTTTGTATTTTACAACTGGGATGAGGTGGCACTTCAAAAAATTCCGGATTTCTGCTACTATAATGGGAACATATTTTATTTCCGTCCCTACCAAGTCGAAAACTCGACATTTGTCTGTCTCTGCTACTCTAACAGAAACCTATAGCCACTACATATCAGAATTAAGCTTATATTAATATTATGCCACAGTTTCGTTTTCTTTTAACCCCTTATATGCGAAGAGTGGCCCTGAAGCTTTAGTAGTTTTATGTGCTCTGCCTACCCCTTTATGGGATTGTATGTATGTATTAATATTATATTAATTCTACTATAATTGTCCTAAATGAGTCTATACTCAACTGAATCTTGACCGTAGCAAGGGCTTCTTAAATAAAATCTTGAGTCTCTTTCTATTTATGTGTAATTTATTTCGGTTTTTATTTATATATGTAGTAACTAGTGTGTGACTATTTTAAAATAAACAGGTTAAAATATTTTCAATAGAAGATAATTTAACTTGTGTCAATTAGAAAGGATTCAAGTGTTCACGTTACACCGAAGGTGAAAATTATTTTTCTATTCTCCGGTCGGAAAGTGTCAAATTTCAGACAGCTGCGCTAAACGAAGTTACCGCTTCCCGGCTCCGTCGAACAGAAAAAAATACACACCAGTAGGTATATAAGAAAGACTCAGAATAGTACATGTTTCTTGACCTCAGCCGGCTTCATCTTAGCCGACAATTACATTAGTCTAGAGCCAATTTGACCAAAAGTCGTCTCCTTCATGATTTTCGTAGACATCTCTTCTAAATACCTAACACATTTTCAGAATTATAAAAAAAAACATGAAAAAAAACCGAGCACCATGGTTTTTTTTCTAAATAAATATGTTTTTTTTCAGATGAACAAATAATACGACAATAACGGTTTTTCGTGAGTAGTAAAGTGTTTCAATAACAATAACGTACATTTTAATTCAATTAACATTCAGTATACAAACGTTTATTGGGGAATCCCCGATGCTGCGTGTAGGGTGGAGAGGCGGTGGTGTTGTCAACAGTAAATAGTGATAACTACCAACTACAGATTTCGTAAATGTTACTTTTCTAAGACCAGAAATTAAAGTTATTTGATTAAATTCGTTTAATAGTTAACATTAAGTCTAAAAAACCGTAAAAAGTATTAACTACTTTCCAAATTTTGAGATTTCGTACTTTAGAAAAAAACATACTCCAGAAAAAAAAACTGTTTTATTCACGGTTTTTTTTCATGTTTTTTTTTCAAGCCAGAAAAAAAACCGTTTTTTTGCAACCCTAATGGATGTGTTCCTCATTGTCTCCAGATTACGAATTGAGGTCTAGAAAAAGGGGGGGAAAGATGGCGACCGACCATCATTAATATGTGATGTGGCCGACAATTACATTTCTTACTTTACTGGCCAGGCCCCGTAGCTTAATAGCATTTCTGCGACGCGAAACGCCACCGAAACGTCGCAGAAATGTAGTCTGGCTCTGTCGCGCCAGAGCGATAGAGATAGATAGCTACGAAAGGGATATTATCGTAAACGTTTCACACTGGCCTAGGTACCTACAGTAGGTATGTAAATGTAATCTACTACTGTAGGCCTAGCACATGATGGCCGCGGGAGTATGTCGCCGCGAGATAGACTACCCGTCCTTATGTCATTAATACAGTTAGAAGAAGACGTGGCATCTATCTCGCGGCGACATACTCCCGCGGCCATCATGTGCCAGGCCTACTGCTACCACGTTTTGTACAACATCTACGAGGAAATTATTATGTTAGTATGCACGTAGATTTAAAATGGAGTCTATGACGAATCGTTATTCTCGATACTGAGTTACATATAAAAAAATCGTGGTAGTTACAATGGTCTAGTGAATTACTTATGCGATTTTAAATTAGGTAAACTAGGAATCTAGTGCTGAGTTAACAGGTTTACGTATAGACATTCCATTTGCAAACTAGCGCTGCTGGTAGCCTAGCGGTAAGTGCGTGCGACTTTCGTTCTGGTGGTCGCGGGTTCGAACCCCGGCTCGCACTAATAAGTTTTTCACTTATGTGGGAAATGTCAATTGATATTTGCCAGTCGCTTTTTGGTGAAGGAAAACGTCGTGAGGAAACCGGACTAATTCCAATAAGGTCTAGTTACCCTTCGGGTTGGAAGGTCAGATGGCAGTCGCTTTCGTAAAAGTAGTGCCTGCGCCAAATCTTGGGATTAAGTAGTTGTCAAAGCGGACCCCACGCTCCCATGAGCCGTGGCAAATGCCGGGATAACGCAAGGAGGATGATGAGACATTCCATTTGCAAGTCGTTATCGAGTGTTGAGTGTAAATTCTAGAAGTAATAATTACTTGGAAAGGATTTCACCCTTCTATGTAGTAATTATTTGGTTTCAATTCTTAGTTTTCAGTTTTGAGATGGGCTTATGTATCAAGGTACAATGAGCTGCAAAAGTGCATGGCAAATTTATAAATATCTGTATTCATAATTTTTCCATGCAATTTACTGTACGTAGGGTAGCAATTGTATGTTGCCGTTATGGAGTTAAAGAGACATGTCTGTCTGTTTGTGTGTGTGTCTGTCTGTGGCATCGTAGCTCCCGAACGGATGAACCGATTTAGATTTAGCCTTTTTGTTTAAAAAGCTGAATTAGTCGGGAGTGTTCTTAGTCATGTTTCATGAAAATCGATCCACTATCCGACCGCGAGGTCGGGGGTTTTTTCAAAATTTTAATTTTGTGGTTAGGTTATTGAAAGTTACAAGCGGCTTATTAATTTCCAGGCACTTCCATTAATACCAAATGGCAGTTACCTGCGTCCGTAGCAACCATTAGACAAGGTACTCCCGTGGCCATTTTGCTAAAATATGGACTAAGCATAGCTTTGTGTCACCGTGCTGTGTGTCTAGCCAACAACCCAGCTGTTTGCGCACTATATAATGTATACGCTAATAATATACACCGTGGGCCTGAATAACCCTAAATTATGTTCTGTCTCACCAATACGTTGGAAAGGGACAAAAGAACTTTATCGGCTTGATAACTTTAGAGTACGTTTATGAATAAGGGGTTTTAGTATCTTTTTTTGCTGTACTTTGAGAATTATGATATTTTTGAGTAACCTATTCCATTCAAAAATCTGTAATGTATTTTTTCAGTGCAGATGGTGTTTTTTTTACGCATTAGTACGAGAAGTGGTTCATTATATGCCAGGTCGAAACTTCGGAGGGTCATCTGTACTGAAAAACGTCGTACGATACACGTGCGAAAAGGAAATTCGTAACTCGTGTCGATTTCAAACACTCCCTTCGGTCATGTTTTAATTTATCTCCACTCGTTTCGAACTTCCTTTTTTACGCACGTGTATCGTAATGTACTATTTTTTGTTGAATACCTTATGAAATACATATGGTAACAATAAAATCCCTGTTTTGTTAGTATGTAAGTTGTATTTCTGCCTGAGATACAGGATCACACTAGTTGGCCCGGATATGTTGAAGCTTCTTTTGTGTTAATATTGTTTATGACTTGTTATAAGGGATATTTTTTCGGAATTTATGTGCGAAATGTCATTTGATATTTGCCAGTCGCTTTTCGGTGAAGGAAAACATCGTGAGGAAACCGGACTAATTCTCTAGTCTAGTTTACCCTTCTGGTTGGAAGGTCAGATTGCAGACGCTTTCGTAAAACTAGTACCTTCGCCACATCTTGGGGTTAGTTGTCAAAGCGGACCCCAGGCTCCCATGAGCTGTGGCAAATGCCGGGATAACGAAAAGAGTATGATGATAAGTGATATTTTTGGTAGGTACATGAATTATTTTTTTATTTTTATTCATTCGTTCTAAACGAATGGCATCTTGGGAAGGTTCTGTGCACCGTGTCTAATATTGTATAGCCTCGTTGCGCTTGTAAATTTCTCTCTGTCAAAACTTTAGTAAAGAAAACCTTATGCAATGTTATCAGGGTTTATTTTTGGTTTCCAAAAATTGAGCACTTGTTGGAATTTACAAGTAGTGACGTTAGAGTGCTTTGTAGTGGAATTTTAGTTGAGAAGTGACTAATTCTGATAATAATTTAAAGTTGATGCATCATACTCATATATTTATTCAAAAAACAATACAGGTATTGTGTTTGAAGCTTTAAAACTAAGTATGATGGTGCGATAAAAATCCTAAATCTAGATATTATACATTATAAAAAAATCGTCTACGGTGTGGGAACAACTTCCCGATAAGAACTTTTTTAATTCTTTATTAATTACCAGTACAGTCAACAACGCAGCTGTAAATACAGACAAAGTGCCAAAAATATGTATACACACCTTAATGTATGTACAGGGGCGGCTCACTCCGCGATTCTATCGTCGCGCTACAAGTACATGCCGGCGGCCGCGAGGTCGCGGCCCGTTCAGTGGTGTCGACCTTCGCGCGGCGCAATAGAATTCAATGCCGGCTGCTCTCGTGCGAGCCGTTTGTTACTGTAGGTAAGAATTTAGAATTGCGGCATTTTGTACGCATCAAAGGAGTGAGCCTTCTGTACTTGTACTATTATATATTCTGTGGTACAGGCAATAAAGATCTGTATACATGTTTTTGGCACTTTGTCTGTATTTATAGCTGTGTTGTTGACTGTACAACCGGTTATAAAAACTTAAAATTTATTCATTGTTATTCTTCACAATCTTTCAGGCGTGTCTGATCCTAGATGATATTCTTGCGCACAGTTGTGAGAGATTAAAAAAAAATTTGAGCGTAATGCACTCGCGAAACTGACATGATTCCAATATTTAAACGATTCCATTTGTGAAATTGTACCTACGTGTTATTTAACTTGATATTAAATACTTACATACCTATCTGCTTTGCCTTAAGGTTAACTGGTAGCAAAGAGGATCGAGTATTAGAGAGCGTTAGGCCTGATTTAGACGGCGTGCGAACTCGCACGCGATTTTAGTTACATTGCGGGCTGTTGAGGTTACATACAATTTTGCTCAGCCATCAAACACCGCAATGTAATAAAACTCGTATGTGAGTTCTCGTACCGTCTAAATGGGCCCTTACTGTCAAAGTAAAATGTGTAATCACAGTGCATAGACTGCCATCTCTCGACACAGGCTTAAAACTTTTGAACCTCAGTTTTGACAATTTGGAACATATTTTTAGCTTGATATGTGTTAAAATGTCAAATATTAATATTAGCGCCATCTAGCCGAGCGCCCCCCAAAGGTGTATCGCCATCTAGGTCACCGTACCTTTTTCTGTATGGTTTTGAGTTTGAGGTACGTTTTTTTCTTAGACTTTATCTGTCTAAACGGAGTTACATAATATATGTCTTTGCTAATACATAATGCCTTTTGGCATTAACTTCGCAATTTCTTTTTAAATTCCCTTGTGGAATAAAGTTCAAATAAATAATTAATATTCCTATTAGTGAGGATCAATTTTTAGCTCTGTACTATTCTCTTATTCAAGGCTATTAAGTAGAAGTTGTAACGTTATACGTTACATGAAACTATTATCACTCAAATAAATAAAATCATAAATAAATGTACCTCTTAAAACTATATATTTTACAAGCTAATACTTATAACTATTTACAATATACATCTATTTTAAACAAACAAAGTGCAACAGTGTTCGTCGGCGCCGTTTTAGCGCTCCCAGAATAATATCGCGTGCAACATTTTAGCGCCCCGGCAACTAGTCCTTTTGTTTGTCACATCTGGTGACACCTATATCACAGCGGCGCTTAGCCGCGCGACCATTTCCGATCTTCATTCGATACAGAACGCACGGCACATTAATATCGGTCTTTATACATGTATCGTTTCGACATGTAACCAATTAAATATTTTGTCGTCTCTAAACGTTCGTCGAAGTGCTCAACGTTAATATTTTTATAGTAACGCGAGTGTAATAAACCCCAAATTGGGTAAGTGGTACATTTAATAACTCAGATGTAGTTAATTCTTGCTAATTAGATTAAAAGACTTTGTGTTGTAATTTTAGTGCTTAAAATATCTTCCTCAAACATCAATCTATTAAATACTAAATACTGTAAACGATTTTGCACAATCATTTCGTTGTAACGGTATTGCATCAGAATTTATTTCCACCCTCATTTTAAAAATGTAAACTGCTGCATCATCTTTCCAAAATGTAATCTCCGATTCTGATTGTGAACATCCACGGCATCACTGCTACATCTTAGGTGCTTTCTCTTCCTTCCGCTTGCCGAGGATGTTCACAAATCATGCAGCCGGACTGTTTTCTCATGGATTTGGATGACGCGTTCCAGGGTCCAAGGTTCGGGCTGTCATTTGGAGTGTCGACTCCACCACAGCCACCTCACCACCATCGCTACTCTCGCCAGGCAGAGCAGACCTCCCTTGCCGAGCCCTCGGACAGCCCCTGAGTACCTACGGTCGGCTGCATTTCCAGAGGGGCGTCCCCCCACCGACGGCACAAACCAGGCGAGAGTACCTAACCGCAGTGTAGACAGGATTTTGTGTGAATTTATAAAAACTAGAACCTACGACCTAAATTAGCTCAAAATTTAATCATTAAATTTCTCGTTTCCGAACTTCGTCTCCGTTTCCGACATTTAAATAAATTAATATTTTTTGCACGAATTTGGATTACTCATTTCTCTCTTTTAGCTAGTAATTCAGACCTTAATCGTGACAAAGTATTTAAGGGTTATCCAAAATGTCCCTCACCTGGAATATACCCGGGAAGCGCAAACTATGCAGCCCTAAATCGACCTGGCGTCGTTCGGTTCAGCAGGAGCTCAGGGTGCTAGGCATGGGGTGGGAGGAGGTCACCCAAACTGCCCTAGACCGGAGTAAATGGAGAAATATGATTCGAGCCCTACACCCCAGCAGAGGGCAACAGGATGTAAAGAAGAAGATGATTGAAGTGTTGGTTCTCCAATGCCGGTATGATAATATGGGTATGAAGTCAACGTACGGTAAAATTGGTCAGTACTTTACCTACTCTTGGTTTTGGGCAGCGACTACCAACTACATGTTACTTAGTGAAATATGCACACCTTTGCACAGAACAGCTTTGTGTCCTGTGTGTTGCACCGACTCTACTACGTAGAGTGGTCTGTACTCCAATTTTAGCTCAAGTCTCCATTGCAAATGACCAGAGGTCACATTATGAGGCTGTCACAATAATGTGAATAGGGATGGCGACTACATAAAAAATGGCATTCTGTTTAGTCCGTCAGTTAGATAGTCTAAAATACTGAAGACATATTTTTCGCTTTTTCTAATTAATGAAAAAATACAAAGATATAGAGCATCAAAGTTCCGGAGTAGGGGCTGGCTGGTGACGTCACTTCTAAGTAAAAATTGTACCTAGGCGCGTCACGCGAAACTTCAACGCACTGTACCGTCGTCATTTTTCGTTTACGAGAAAAAAGAAAAAATACGTGTCTAAAAGTCTTTGATAATCTAACTGACGGACTAATTAGTTTTTTTTTAGTCGTCTCGCCTATTCACACCTCGAATCTAATGGAAAACGACATTTATACTACAATCGGTGTATGTATCGCCTACTAGCAAAAAATAATACAAGCCATGGCGTACACTGAGAGAAAATACAACCAGTTTTCATGTTCGTTCAACAAGTTTTTTGGTTAAAATAGCGCCTACGTGCTCTTTGGTTCAAACAAGAAGCTACTTGTCATTTGAATCGGCAATATATTTAAATCAACAAGTCGATTTTATAAAAACAACCTGACACATATTGTTTTAAACATACGTTTGGCTGATTCAAACGGATAAACCGCAACAAGTCGAACTTATTAAATTCACAATGCAAATTTCTCTCAGTGTAGCGTGAGCGGCGTAGCACTAGTCCGTAGTCGGTTGCTACGAATGAATGCTACGCTATGGAACACCGATATCATACGAGTTACCAGCAGTATTGAAACTTGGTTTGCGGCACTCGCAAGTAAGCGAGCCAAGCGTTTTCAGCGCGATACCTCTTCGCCACGGGTACACTACACCTGCGAGAGTTGTGGTCGTGTTTGCCGCTCTCGTATTGGCTTACACAGCCACGAAAAACGTTGTTGCCCCAACTGACACTGCTTGAATAGTCCGTTACTTCTGTTAGAGACTTGAAGGCCAATTCTATTCTTCTGAAACTTGAAAAGTCTATACTGTAAAATGAGGAAGGGGATGGGCCAAACAGGACTTCTAAACCTGAACAAAAACAAGTTTTTATATGTGACACTTGGATTTTGCCAGAACTCACCTAGGGGGCAAAGAGTTAGGAGTTGGCACGGCGCAAGTCACACCTTCTAGTCCATAGGCTACGGTGACTGCTTAATACTCATACTATACTGCATCATGATAACGGAAAACCAAACCAAGCCGTGATCATGATGCATGCAACTGCGTCGAAATATCGGGAGCTCGACTAAAATCAAAAAGGTAATCCCGGTCTATATCCCGGTCAATATAAGTCTAAAGGGACAATAATTTAAGACTTAGCCTTAGATTTTCATACAACATGGCTAAGAACACTCCCGACTAACTCAGCTTTCAAACAAAAAAAAAACTAAATCTAAATTAGTTCATCCATTAGTGAGCTACGATGCCACAGACAGACAGACAGACAAACACGCCAAACTTATAACACCTCGTTTTTGCGTCGGGGGTTAAAAATAAACAAAAATGACTAGGTTTTTAATCAATGTCTATCGGAGATTGCCAAAAATATACTCTGACATTGACTACCCGAGAACAAGAGTCAGGTTCCCAGTGTTCACGAGGGGAGGTTTGCTTAGCTCGTACAATGTGAGTAAACTAGGTCGAAATGGAACGCAAACAATGCTGCGCTGGTAGTTTTTCTGAAGGGATAGCAACCAAAATGGGTCAGTGAGGCAAAGATATTTTTGCGAAGAATGTATCAGAATGGAACAATACTGAAATCATTTATTTCCAAGCAAAAACCTGGAAGAAAAAAATATAAAAAAACATGGAAAAATGTTTAAAAAATGCCTATACTAACTCTAAACTTTAGAGCTGGTTAATGTTATTCTGACACTCTTCTGAAACTCGTTCAAACAAAGTAAATTTAAGTACCTATCAATTACGTACTTACAAAATTGTTAAAATGTAAACTGGCTTGGCTATGTGCGAGAGAATTTAAATCCTTGTCGCCCCACTTCTCCTCATTTGGGGGCGTAAAAGCCTCCATTTAAAAATTTTGAAAAAACCCCCGACCGCGACATAGTGGACCGATTTTCATGAAACATAGCTAAGAACACTCCCGACTAACTCAGCTTTCAAACAAAAAAAACTAAATCGAAATCGGTTCATCCGTTCGGGAGCTACGATGCCACAGACAGACACACACAGACAGACAAACAGACAGACAGACGGACGGACGGACGGACAGACGGACAGACAGACAGACAGACAGACAGACAGACAGACACGTCAAACTTATAACACCCTTTCGTTTTTGCGTCGGGGGTTAAAAACGAAGCCATTAAAAAAAGTGACGTAGTCTCATACACGTAGCAATTTCGTAATATTTCAGCATCTATGACTTGTATTTGTCAGTACAGCAAAGTAGATTGAATTTTGATTTGATTGATCGAGATGAGAAAATGCGTTTTTCCACATGTATTTGGGCCAGCTTTATTGGCTCAGTTTTTGAAGCGAAGCAATCGAGTCCCAACATCTCTTTTTAAGGGGTGTTATAAGTTTGACGTGTCTGTCTGTATGTATGTCTGTCTGTCTGTCTGTTTGTTTGTCTGTCTGTCTGTGTGTGTGTCTGTCTGTGGCATCGTAGCTCTCGAACGGATGAACCGATTTTGATTTAGTTTTTTTTGTCTGAAAGCTGAGTTAGTCGGGAGTGTTCTTAGCCATCTTTCATGAAAATCGGTCCACTAGGTCGCGGTCGGGGGTTTTTTCAAAATTTTAATTTTGTGGTTAGGTTACCTATGTATGATATACATATTTCGGACAATATGATAAATGAAGTCCTTTCATAGTGGAGTCTGCTGCAAGCGGGCGCTAATTTTATGCAAATCGCGCCACACCGGGACTGCTCATTGTAAATTGTAATCAGCTATTTAGTATTCGTACGCAGATTTCTGAAATTTGCTGGAAACACTTCATTAAACCGTTCCGGTGCCTAATCTGAACTGTTGCAGCTGAGTACCAATTAATATAATTTGAGCGTTGGGTTTCTTCCACACTTTCCCCTTTTCCTTGGGAAATAAAAAACCGACCAAGAGGGTGTCGGGCCACGCTCAGTGTAAGGTTCCGTAGTTTTCCCATTTTTCTCAAAGACTACTCAACCTATCAAGTTCAAAATAATTTTCCTAGAAAGTATTTATAAAGTTCTACTTTTAGGAGCGATTATTTCCGAAAATATTAATATTATTAAAAAACGATTTTAGTAAACCCTTATTCATTTTTAAATACCTAATATCGACCAATATATCACACGTTGGGGTTGGAATGAAAAAAAAATCAGTCCCCACTTTGGGTACCCTAACAAAATATTTTACCACTCTGTCGGCGTGCACTCTAAAAAAAAATTGGTTGCTCCTATCAATATTTTGATAGTCGTAGTCAAGCATCTTGATTCCATACGAGCCTGATAAGATCTTAGACAAATCGAATAAGGTAATTTTGATTGCTGTTACTTTTGCAACGTAACTGAATCGATTAAGATCTTGTTCAATAATTCCATGAAAAATAATTATGTTAACTAAATTACCTTAGTAAGTTCAACTAAGGATTGAATCAACCTATGTTACATAGTTATGCCTAACAAGTTCATAATTGATTCAAGGTGTACAATGGTTAGGAATAACAAAACACCTAAGTTATTAGTTCAATCATACATTCCCTTGTTGTTTTTAGTAATCAGCTTTATTTGAATTATATAAGATCGTAATTGTAGTAATTAACTTAACGTCAACTAAGAGAAAACTGCTCTTAGTTGGTCTTCATTTTTTAGAGTGTGATTGATATGCATATTGGTACCAAATTCAGCTTTCTAGTGCTAACGGTCACCGAGATTATCCGCGGACGGACGGACGGACAGACAGACATGGCGAACTATAAGGGTTCCTAGTTGACTACGAAACCCTAAAAAGGTGAGCCCAAGTCTTGGGAAAAAATGGTCGTTAAATACCAAAAAGAGAATGTGAAATTGTGTGCGAACGAATATAATATTGTTAAGATATACTGTCAAGTAATAAGCCATTGAGGTGCTGTTACACGGGCAACACAATTGCCAGCCGGCGTATTATGCTTCCAATTTTATCACTTATCCACGTGGATAAGACATCTGTCACTCTCACACTGACATACTTGCCAAAGCATGACAGATGTCTTATCTCCGTGGATAAGTGATAAAATTAGAAGCATGATACGCCGCCGCCGGCAGGAATTCATATACCATTGCCGCGTTTGCTCCATAGTTGGTGCGTGAACAAACGAGGCAATCGTATGTGAATTGCTGGCAATTGTTTACCTGTGTAATAGCACCGTTACGAAACTAACTGCGGAAAAAAGGAAATTCGAAACGTGTGGCGATTAATTAATACACGACACAATTTAAGTGTCTTAAATTGACACGAGTTACGAATTCCCTTGTCACATCTGTCATGTTACGACTTATACGAGTAAGGTATAGTATCTACTAGTACGAGAAAGTAACTTAACACTACATATTATGTAAGGTAGAGAGCGGCAAATCTCTACTGGGGGGCAATTGTAACTGATTCGTTTACCATTATTACACTATAATGTTGAGTTCTAGGTACATGAATCCATACATATATAACCTGTGGACATTAATAATGCAAACATTGTAAAATATGGAAGAAATGGACCAGTTACATTTGTCCCCTAGTCGAGAATTGTCCCGCTGTACCTTACTGCAAAGTGTCTTTCAGAACCTGTGTAAAACTTCACTATTTCACCAAGCTACAAAATAACCTACCTAGTTATAAAAGTACTATTTAAATCTAAAAATTACGGCAAAGGCGCTGTAATTACTTGGAAGTTGTACCTTACAGACAGAATAATTATCAGGGATACCACTACAAAAAAACCGGCCAAGTGCGAGTCGGACTCGCCCACCGAGGGTTCCGTACAAACTTTCTTTCAAACTACCTAGTAAAAATAATCTCATATTTTCATATAACTCTAATGACTTGACTAGAAGACAAAAGTATAGGCACTAATGAGTATTATAGTGTATAGCGCCATCTCCCGGTCAATTTGCTAACTAATTTGCGCGACCTGGTTTTTCAGGGATAATTCTTTATAATGTTAACCGATTTAAAGCAGTTTTTACTTTATTAGACAGAAGATGGTTTACGTAACATCTCGTATTAATTTTAAGTACGATATACATCCGCAAGGGTGGGTAAATTGAAAGTAAAAATCTGAAAAGTTTTTTGTGAATTAAAAAAAAAGTATTCAAAATACAAACACGATTATATTTTTCCTGTAATATATAGCATAAAACCAATGTTTACTAAAATTTTCATAATTTTTCGTTGGTAAACTTCGGAGATAAGGGGGGGGGGGGGGACGGTATTTTTTTTTACATTTTCCTTCAAAATTCTTTTTTTTTCCACAACAAAAAAATTATAAAAAATAGTTTATTTACGTTAAATTTGAGCTCTTTCCAACGATACCCCACTTGACCTAGTAACTTGAAATTTACAGTTTGCCCCCCTTTCATTTTAGCCATTTTCTACAATTAAAATTAATATATTTAAAAAAATTATACTTTCTATTTGTAGAGGTTTACAATGTTCACAACTATTCCAAATTTCAAGTTGATAGCGTTAGTAGTTCTCGAGATATTTAGGAATGTGACAGACGGACAGACAGACGGACAGAGTCGCACCATAAGGGTTCCTGTTGGGTTTTTGGTATGGAACCCTAAAAATGATAAAGAATCCTCTGACGAAAACTGAGCGCAAAATATTTAACAATACGCCTGCCTGCCTAGCTGAATGACAAATTGTTAACGCTAGACGTGGATCGAAACACAATCTGGCTCTGTCGCGCCAATACGGAAGAGCGATAACGATATTACCGTAAGCGTCTGTGCATTTGGCTACGTACCCTGGCTTTTCAATTCCTGCAAATTAGAGGATTCCTCAACGAAATGAATGTCCAACTGAGAATTTCTTTCAAAACGAATAATAACTTTTTAACGTCTAGACCATTCTGCGTAATTGTGTGCCGGTTAAAATTAATATTCTGCGATATAAACGGTGTTACTTTTAGCGAGATTTCGTTAATGGAGATTTGAATGGAATATGGAATTTGTTATGTTTTTGCTATTGCCGGTTGTTTTTTAACAGCCTATATAATTGCAGTAATAACGACTGTAAATAGAATTTCAATATCGATAAGAGCGCAAAGTTATTATTTATTTTACAATTTGGGATTATGGCGATCGACAAGTATTAAAACAGGAGACGATGACTGAATTTACATTTTTTTACGTGTATCGGTGGCTGTCATTCCTCAACCCACCAACAGAGCGCCAGAGGTTTCATTATATGTATGGCCGTTAACTATTGTAGGTACGAAGTATTTGCCTGGGAGGCGATGGTCATGGAAACCTGTCCTATTTATGGTCATAATTAAAAATCTGTCTAATACTACATAGCTGAAACTCCATAATTATTATACAATCTGTCATTACCAGCACGGAATAATTTCCTGGGCGAACTTGCGATACTGCGGTGAAGTCACCGACAGTTTGCAAGACAAACTATCCCAAGTTTGCCCTGGACGCACATTTAAGTTTGTATTTAGGACACCTACATGACCTGGAGCCTAGTGAAGTTTGTACGATGTAGATAATAGAATATACACGTTACGGGTGGCCCTAAAACCAACGCCAAAGTGAAAATGGGCGATAAGACATGTCATTAATAGCTATCAAATTAAATGAATTTGACTAATGAAAAGGTCATAGTTTTGAGATATTACCTTCCAAGAAATTATTACCTTCCAAAATATTATTTTAGAATTAAATATGCTTACAAAAGAAATAATCGTGGACTAGAACTTAGCAGGAAATTTTACCGCCCACGTTGATAAATAAAAGCGATCGGCTTAGATTTTTCATTCAATCTGTTTACTAAATAAATACCTACGCAAGAAAGCGTTTTTCCAGAAATAAACAATTCTTTTATCCACTTATCTGTTGTTCAATAATCGGCAATGCCATTATCAATCGAGTTACAAGGCCAGCAAATATTTTGTCGTATTACGTAATCGGAAGAATTTTCTTAGAGCATACAATATGGACTTATGGAGTAGGCTTATTATACGAGTTGTTGATGACTCAAACATGCAACAAAGAGCTTTGCACACATGCAAATGCGAATGTGTTTAGTAAAGCATCCCACTTTGTGGGTTATTACCATTAAGGCCGGCAACAGACAGTCCTAAAATTCCTAAAATCATTTATTCTTACAAAAATCAGATCGAGTGCACGGAGTTCCATACGATTTCGCGACTCACAAACACTTCACAAACACTTGTTTTTTAAGATTATGAATTTCCAGACTGATCTGACAGATTGCATACAAGTCTTTTTTTAAGATTATGAATTTTAAGACTGTCTGTTGCCGGGCCTAAGGCGAGATTTATTTATTTATTTATAAAAAGGCGAGATTTACTTGTATCGATGCCAAGGGTACAATCGTGAAAGCTCTTGTGACATTTCTGGTCACATTTAATGACTAAAATGTCATCTTAACTTTTCGGAATTTCGTATATTTAGTTTAAGAGTTATTTCTTATTTCAGAAATATTGTTTGATGGCGATGATGGCATTATGGGGCATAATCTAAATTTCCTCATTGATAGATAATAGTGTCAAGCAACACATTGCAAAAAATTCAAGGTAGGCGCCAATTTCACGGAAAACATTTAAGTACTCAGAAAATTTCTGAGATTGCATAATGAGATGCATTTAATGCGAGGTTAAAATGATTCGGTTTCCTAATATTACTTGTATTTTTTCCTATGAATTGTGAAAAGATTTTGACAGAAAATTATGTTACTGCATGATCAATTATGTAACTTGTACTTTTGTACCTATATTCTGGTGAGCGTCAGAATGGCGGGTGTACATCAAGCAATCCTGGTGTGGTATACGTCAGGAGTTAGTACTAGCAATGTGCCAAATGTGCGCCAAAATTCGAGCAATGTGCTCTTTGAACTCCAGAGATATTTAAGAAATTAATGAAACCCGCCATTCTGACGTCAGGTTGGCGGGTGCACTTCCAGTTCTAGGTGATGGCTGCTTACTCAAGGGTAAAAGTACTGCCTAAGGTTAGTGCTCGCAATGTGCTTCCACATGTATGAAACACACACTAATTCAGAGAGCCGTTGAAGAGTAATATGGGATTGAATAAATATATCTTGTTGCTTGATATACACCCGCCATTCTGACGCTTACATATTCTGTGGTAAAAGCTACTCTAGTCATTGCATACTCTAAGCTTATGTACCAAAAGTCAATACAGCCAGTTCTTTCCTGAAGGACAGATTGGGACAGGCTCTCAATTTCCGGCCTGAGATGACGTCGACTGACTCGCGAGCAAAGGGTTCCGTTCGCAGATTAGTCAATAAGGATTTAGGTTATTTCGTGCCGGGATTAGGTTCGATATCTAAGCTACAATTTTTGGTAGCCTAGCGGTAAGTGCGTGCAACTTTCGCTCCGGAGGTCGCGGGTTCGAACCCCGGCTCGCACCTATGAGTTTTTCGGAACTTATGTGCGAAATGTCATTTGACATTTGTTTGTCGCTTTTCGGTGAAGGAAAACATCGTGAGGAAACCGGACTAATTCCAAGAAGGCCTAGTTACCCTTCGGGTTGGAAGGTCAGATGGCAGTGGCTTTCACAAAACTAGTACCTACGCCAAATCTTGGGATTAGTTGTCAAAGCGGACCCCAGGCTCCCATGAGCCGTGGCTAATACCGGGATAACGCAAGGAGGATGATGATGATCTAAGCTACAATTTTTGATATTGACCAGGATTACCTTTTTGATTTTTGTCGAGCTCCCGATATTACGTCTCAGTTACATGCATCATTATCACGGAAAACTGAAGAAGGGGGTAGATGTCAAAGTTGCGTGATAGCGCGCGATATAAGTCTAATGATAACCTAAACACAAAATTAAAATTTTGAAAAAACCCCCGGCCGCGACATGTCTGGAGTCAAGAGTAAGCCCATTTATAATAATAACAGGGGCGGCTCACTCTGCGATTCTATCGCCGCGCTACAAGTACATGCTGGCGGCCGCGAGTTCGCGGCCTTCTCAGGGGTGGCGCGCGTTCTCACGAAACGCACGTTCGCATTTTCTATTGCTACTTTATGTCGCGAGATTTTTTTAAGGTTCTTATGCGATGTTTGCGTGTGGAATGTCTAATGATGCTTAGTTGAATAAAATAAAAACCATATAGGACATTCTTACACAGATCTACTATTAATTAAGTCCCACGGAAAAGTGGAATAAGGCTTGTGATGTTGGAGCTTAAATAAAAATATATAAATACTGTATCTATACCTAGAAAGTACCCAAGATTTGAATATAATAGTATAACATTTTTTCTGAGTATTAATTCGTTTTAATCCATAGGCAACCCTATAGCCGGTCGCGGCGCACGTGCGGCTCGTTTCTTTGTTAGCATTTTGTAGGCATTTAAAAAGGCGGCATTTCGTGAACATCAAAGCAGTGGGCCTTCTGTACTTGTACTATTATATATTCTGTGATAATAATAAAAAAAGTGGACCGATTTTCATGAAACATGGCTATGAACACTCCCGACTAACTCAGCTTTCAAACAAAAAAAAAACTAAATCTAAATGGGTTCATCCGTTCGGGACCTACGATACCATAGACAGACACATACACAAACAGACAGATAGGTAGACAGACAAACAGGTAGACAGACAAACAAGTAGACAGACAAACAGGTAGACAGACAAACAGACAGGAAGATAGACACGTCAAAGTTATAACACCTCGTCGTTTTTGCGTCGGGGGTTAGAAATAGCCGTTAATTATTCAAAGCGTTACTTGATGCAAAAATCATGGAAAATGTGGCAATGTAATAAGTACATATTTACACTTTGTCAAACAAGTCTGTCAGTAAATAAGAACAAAGAAAACTATATGCATCCTTATCTTTAGGGTGCTAGAGAAAAGGATACCTATAGTTTTCTTTGTTCTAATTTACTGACAGACTTGTTTGACATAAACCTATTATTTAGTTGGACGGGTATTTACAAACGTAAAGAAGTACTAATAAATGTGTGAGAAAAAACTGTGAACTTGAACTACCTACCTACTCGTAGTAACCTTAGGAACCCCAAAATATTTTCAACCAATCGACTCGTCTTTTTCCTGCGCAATTGGATTCCTTATTCCCAGAATAGCCAAGATAGTAAGGCGGCGGAATTGAAAAAAGTCGTCTAGTTTTGAAGTTGATGTGACTGGAGAGTATACTGCTGACAAGTGGTATCGTTGTGATCGGTAGACTTTACTGAGTACGAAATAATGACTTGTCACTTTCTCAGACTGTGGGGGGGTTAACTATGACGTCACAAAGATCGCGGTCCCGGGTTTCAATTTTTTGCCAATTTGTCTAGAACCCCTTATCCAATTTTGAAAAATGAGGTGTCGATTGAAAGCGTATAACATGCTGATTAAGATTTATTATATGTGAAGAGTATAGTTTTGTTAGTTATTTTTTAATTAATAATAATGCAAAAAATACTTTTTTTTACTCTCTTTTTTGATTTTTGTGACTCAAAAAGGCAATGAAAACGGCCACTTAGCTAAAAAATATGTTATATAAATCATTTAACTACATTATTAAGCTATCTGTTGCTTTTTAAATTTCTACGATCGGATAATAAATAAGCAAACTACAACCACATACCTGTAGGCGGGGAGTACCGCTTGACACGCGTTCCCATACATTCGGCGTCTACCAAATTACACCTCGCGCAAAATTCGTTTCAAGCAGATATACCTCTAATCTTATTCATCGTAACCTATCAATATTGGTATCATTTGAAAGTACAATTAAAGTACTTTAAGAAACAATGTCAATCATTTTCATAAAATCAATAATCGCCAGTCTGCGGTGGTTACAAAGGAAAAAAGTGGGTATGCAATTTGACTGGTTTCCTAGGTTTGATACCCTAGACGAGTTTAAAAGGGGAGGTAAAGGTGACATATGGGTTGTTCTCTGGCCTAAAAGCTATACAGAGGGTCAGGGGAGAAAAAAACTAGGGTTTAAGTTTAGTTTTAAGTTATTTTTTCTTTTATTTGTTGATTTTATTGTGTTTAATTTTTTTGTAATTTTATCAAGGATACACATTGGTTTCTTTTGCTGAAAATTCCCTTTTTTATGAGAAATGTTATGAATTTCATGGCATTTTCCGATAGAGACTAAAATTAACTTTCAAATAAGGCCACATAGTCATACTGATACATAGTCATACCCTTAATATTATATAAGTAAAAGTATGACTATGTGGCCTACTGATACATAGTCATACCCTTAATATTATATAAGTAAAAGTATGACTATGTGGCCTTATTTGAAAGTTAATTTTAGTCTCTATCGGAAAAAGCCATAAAATTCATAACATTTCTCATAAAAAAGGCAACTTTTAGCAAAAGAAACCAACGTGTATCCTTGATAAAATTACAAAAAATTTAACACAATAAAATCAACAAATAAAGGAAAAAATAACTTAAAACTAAACTTAAACCCTAGATTTTTCTCCCTGACCCTCTGTGTAGCTTTTAGGCCAGAGAAAAACCCATATGTCACCTTTACCTCCCTTTTAAACTCGTCTAGGGTATCAAACCTAGGAAACCAGTCAAATTGCATACCCACTTTTTCCTTTGTAACCACCACAGACTGGCGATTATTGATTTAAAAAAATGATTGACATTGTTTTTTAAAGTACTTTAATTGTGCTTTCAAATGATATCAATATTGATAGGTTACGATGAATAAGATTAGAGGTATATCTGCTTGAAACGAATTTTGCGCGAGGTAATTTGGTAGACGCCGAATGTATGGGAACGCGTGTCAAGCGGTACTCCCCGCCTACAGGTATGTGGTTGTAGTTTGCTCATTTATTATCCGATCGTAGAAATTCAAAAAGCAACAGATAGCTAAATAATGTAGTTAAATGATTTATATAACATATTTTTTAGCTAAGTGGCCGTTTTCATTGCCTTTTTGAGTCACAAAAATCAAAAAAGAGAGTAAAAAATACGTATTTTTTGCATTATTGTTAATTAAAAAATAACTAACAAAACTATACTTTTCACATATAATAAATCTTAATCAGCATGTTATACGCTTTCAATCGACACCTCATTTTTCAAAATTGGATAAGGGGTTCTAGACAAATTGGCAAAAAATTGAAACCCGGGACCGCGATCTTTGTGACGTCATAGTTAACCCCCCCACAGTCTGAGAAAGTGACAAGTCATTATTTCGTACTCAGTAAAGTCTACCGATCACAACGATACCACTTGTCAGCAGTATACTCTCCAGTCACATCAACTTTTCCCGAGACCCTCTCGCCGCTCTACTAAGAAATTGGACCAATAATCCAATAATTGCCATCTGACATGTCAACAACTATGAACATTATTATCACCTCTTTTTGGCCATATTGTATGTGAGAAATGTTGAAAATCAAATAGACCATTGAGTTTCGAAAATTTTGCTCAATCTCAGACCTTGAATAAAGTCAAATTAACTAATATTGTCTTCGGTTACCGCGATAGTTACTCATGAAATAAAACTATGGAAACGGATTAAATCGCGTATAATGAATTTAAACTTACATCCCAACGTTTCGAACTCTTTACAGCGTTCGTAGTCAACGGGTGACTGAGGAAAAATTTAAATGTGCAAAAGCTACCCACTTACAAGAAATATTAACAAACCATGACCACAAATAATCTAGATTTCTAAGGCAGGTTCACACACTATTAACTGTTTTAAAATTGATAAAAGTAGGTGAATCTAGTAAGTAGTAGTATTTACCACCTGTGGAACTACTGGAAGCAGTGATAAACGCATTTTTTGCGTTGTAGTTTCCTCGCTATAGTGAGGGGTAAAGTTTTGTGTTACACTCGGGTGCAAATGTATTTTACTTCTCGTGTGTTAAAAAACTCGCAAGTTTAGGATTCTATTCTCGAACCACTCGCTTCGCTCGTGGTTCAACTATAGAATCCTTTCACTTGCTCGTTTTTCAATTCCACACTCGGCGTTAAAATACAACTTTGCCCCCTTGTATAACAAATAACTATTAGACCGTTGTATGGAAATCCGATCGGCCCTACTTGTCTAATTATATGGCAAGCATAAATGTTGAAAATTCTACATATTTACGTGACTTCAGTCTCCCTTCAATTTAAATGGTACAGTAACTATTTGTCTCCGAATGGTCTACCAGACGCTTGTACGTTTGAGTAGCGGTTAGCGTTTGAGGAGACGGCATAAACCGATTTAGTCAGTCCCTATCCCTAGTCGCGTCAAGTCGAGAGCCTCTTCAGACGGTAGGGCTGTTAACTTTGTGTTTATCTGAACGTCTTGTAACCATAGGTTAATGAATAAAATATGGACGTAAATTGGATAGCAAGATACCTAGCCAACGTCACTGATATTTTTTAAAGTCTTTATTATTCTACATACTTATAAGTAGAATAACCGTCTCGTCAAGCTGTTATACAATGATTTAGATCAGAAAATTAATGATCGTTAAGAGGTGTAGAGGGAAGTGCTTGGAATAAAATTTTTGGCTTCTTATATAACTTTATTTCGAATAGTTCGGCGCTTAGAAACATCAAAGGCGCGGTCCTACCCTACAGTATACTTTTGCGAAACAACAACCTTACCTAGACATTAACTACATTATCTAACTAAGTTACGGATCTACCTTAAGGGCCCATTTAGACGCTACGAGAACTCGCATACGAGTTTTATTACATTGCGTATGTGCAAAATTGTATGCAACCTCAACAGCCCGCAATGTAACTAAAATCGCATGCGAGTTCGCACGCCGTTTAAATCAGGTCTAAGGCAATTTATGACATACAACTCCCGTGCCAGGTTGAACTTGAAACATATTGTCTTGTATCTTTCGTTTCCGCGGCTAACTTCTAGACCATTAGACTAACCGAGCACTGGTCAGTGGACAAAAGATTGGTCAAGACGAGGTTCGACACGAAAATCAAATTATCCTCATATAGGCTTACTTATTTTGTACCTAAGAGTGATTTATCGAATTCGAACTGTATTTACTTACGACAAATCATAATTATACTAATCAAAAAAACGACATTACGAAAATTACGAAAAACATTTTAAATTGTATTAATTAACTCTTAAACTCAATTGCGTGACAAACATTTTGTAGCTAGGGATGAACAAACATCTCTAGCACACTCGTCTGACGTTAATAAAGCCTTGTTCAACATGCTAGCCCGCTTAGCCTCTTCCCACTCGAGTGGGCTCTCACTTTTTGCTAGAATTGAGACATTAGAGAAAAGTTCTTGGAAAAACATTTTATGTCAAAATAAATTAAGATAAAAAGTCTTTCCTGTTCCAGCGCCCCACGCTTTTACAATCAAATATTATAATTAAAAGCACATAGTTTTTAAACTTCAGCTCACAAATAGAGACAACTTGAACGATCCATAATTTATTTTTGGCTTTTACGTGCATTTATAAAAGCGTGTTTTATAGTGTTTTTTAAACTATTAATTTATTATTCAATAAATAAATAAGAAAAAAAAGTACAAAATAAATCCACAGCACAGGCTTTGCCAAATATAGTATCCATGTCAAGTAGGTTATTAACATATACATTAAACTCATCATAATAATATTGTCTTCGGTTACCGCGATAGTTACTCATGAAATAAAACTATGGAAACGGATTAAATCGCGTATAATGAATTTAAAATACATCCCGACGTTTCGAACTCTTTACAGCGTTCGTGGTCAACGGGTGACTGAGGAAAAATTAAAATGTGCAAAAGCTACCCACTTACAAGAAATATTAACGAACCATGACCACAAATAATATAGATTTCTAAGGCAGGTTCACACACTATTAATAAAGCTAGTTATACAATATTCAAAAAATTTACCATTACTCTGTTAAAAAAAAAAAAAAAAAAACCAATTAATCTACACAAAATTGACAAAGAAACAAACTGCAAATGTCCAACACCATACAACACAAATGCCTCACAGCCTTCGTCGTGCTTGTTCCATTATCAGATGTACTACTGGATCCCAAGCCGGTGGTAAAGTAAAGCCATCCTCTCTATTAAAGTTTGGATATTTCTTGATCTCAATGGCCTCTCGCAACATTCTGGGTATATATCGCTTCTCCTTAGCGAGAACCAGAGGCTTGTCAAACTTTATAGCATGATTGACTTTATCCATGACATGTTCAGAGACTGCAGACCTTTGCCGACGGTGCTTGACATCCGCTATGTGTTCCTTCACCCGTGTGGAAATGCTTCGTTTCGTCTGTCCCACATATGACAGGCCGCACTCACAGTCTAGCCTGTACACTCCCGCGCTTTGTAGAGGAGTTTGACATTTCACAGGCCGGCCTGCAATTCTCCCTTTTGTTAGAGGGGTCACAGATAGGATCAGCCACATCTTGAAACGGGCTTCTATTAAAACTTATTTCAAGCCTATGAAGAAGATGTCCCAATTCCTGAGGCCTGTGAAATGTCAAACTCCTCTACAAAGCGCGGGAGTGTACAGGCTAGACTGTGAGTGCGGCCTGTCATATGTGGGACAGACGAAACGAAGCATTTCCACACGGGTGAAGGAACACATAGCGGATGTCAAGCACCGTCGGCAAAGGTCTGCAGTCTCTGAACATGTCATGGATAAAGTCAATCATGCTATAAAGTTTGACAAGCCTCTGGTTCTCGCTAAGGAGAAGCGATATATACCCAGAATGTTGCGAGAGGCCATTGAGATCAAGAAATATCCAAACTTTAATAGAGAGGATGGCTTTACTTTACCACCGGCTTGGGATCCAGTAGTACATCTGATAATGGAACAAGCACGACGAAGGCTGTGAGGCATTTGTGTTGTATGGTGTTGGACATTTGCAGTTTGTTTCTTTGTCAATTTTGTGTAGATTAATTGGTTAATTTTTTTTTTTAACAGAGTAATGGTAAATTTTTTGAATATTGTATAACTAGCTTTATTAATAGTGTGTGAACCTGCCTTAGAAATCTATATTATTTGTGGTCATGGTTCGTTAATATTTCTTGTAAGTGGGTAGCTTTTGCACATTTTAATTTTTCCTCAGTCACCCGTTGACCACGAACGCTGTAAAGAGTTCGAAACGTCGGGATGTATTTTAAATTCATTATACGCGATTTAATCCGTTTCCATAGTTTTATCTCATCATAATACATAATAAAAAAAGAACACAACACACAACTAAATCTAAAATAACCCTCCCTGGATCGTACCTGGCTCAAAAGTCCTAAATTGTAACTAGAAGGTACAAAAAACTTACAACTGACTCTTTGAATTTTTTTATGTGAGATTAGTTTTCGGTAGGTACTTATTATATACCAAACAAGAAAAACCGGCCAAGAGCGTGTCGGGCCACGCTCAGTGTAGGGTTCCGTAGTTTTCCGTATTTTTCTCAAAAACTACTGAACCTATCAAGTTCAAAACAATTTTCCTAGAAAGTCTTTATAAAGTTCTACTTTTGTGATTTTTTACATATTTTTTTAAACATATGGTTCAAAAGTTAGAGGGGGGGACACACTTTTTTTTCCTTTAGGAGCGATTATTTCCGAAAATATTAATATTATCAAAAAACGATCTTAGTAAACCCTTATTCATTTTTAAATACCTATCCAACAATATATCACACGTTGGGGTTGGAATGAAAAAAATATCAGCCCCCACTTTACATGTAGGGGGGGGTACCCTAATAAAACATTTTTTTCCATTATATTGTCTTCGGTTACCGCGATAGTTACTCATGAAATAAAACTATGGAAACGGATTAAATCGCGTATAATGAATTTAAAATACATCCCGACGTTTCGAACTCTTTACAGCGTTCGTGGTCAGCGGGTGACTGAGGAAAAATTAAAATGTGCAAAAGCTACCCACTTACAAGAAATATTAACGAACCATGACCACAAATAATATAGATTTCTAAGGCAGGTTCACACACTATTAATAAAGCCAGTTATACAATATTCAAAAAAAAAAAAAGGTCTGCAGTCTCTGAACATGTCATGGATAAAGTCAATCATGCTATAAAGTTTGACAAGCCTCTGGTTCTCGCTAAGGAGAAGCGATATATACCCAGAATGTTGCGAGAGGCCATTGAGATCAAGAAATATCCAAACTTTAATAGAGAGGATGGCTTTACTTACCACCGGCTTGGGATCCAGTAGTACATCTGATAATGGAACAAGCACGACGAAGGCTGTGAGGCATTTGTGTTGTATGGTGTTGGACATTTGCAGTTTGTTTCTTTGTCAATTTTGTGCAGATTAGTTGGTTAATTATTTTTTAACAGAGTAATGGTAATTTTTTTTTTTTTTTTTTTATATTGTATAACTGGCTTTATTAATAGTGTGTGAACCTGCCTTAGAAATCTATATTATTTGTGGTCATGGTTCGTTAATATTTCTTGTAAGTGGGTAGCTTTTGCACATTTTAATTTTTCCTCAGTCACCCGCTGACCACGAACGCTGTAAAGAGTTCGAAACGTCGGGATGTATTTTAAATTCATTATACGCGATTTAATCCGTTTCCATAGTTTTATTTCATTTTTTTCCATTTTTTATTTTTGCACTTTGTTGGCGTGATTGATATACATATTGGTACCAAATTTCAGCTTTCTAGTGCTTACGGTTACTGCGATTATCCGCGGACGGACGGACGGACGGACGGACAGACAGACATGGCGAAACTATAAGGGTTCCTAGTTGACTACGGAACCCTAAAAATAGGTACATTTAATTAAATTAAAAATTAATCTTACTTATGAAATAGGAAACAATTAATTACATATTAATTGATTAATTTACATATTTTACTTGCAAATCGGAAATCATATTGCATCGAATGAAATGTAGGCAAGTTTTGAGTTATATTCGTTCATAATGCAGTTTTGAGTAAGTTGAATAGGCTTGTGCCGTTTCGTTCGTTGATCGGAGCGCTCCGATCTCGTTCAATCGCTCCCACGAACTAGTTCGCTCTTTTAGGTCTTTTGCTCATTTAGTTCAGCCAGACCAGCGACCACTGCGGTCGGAAAGATCAGAACGAATGGGACCGAATAGTGTCAAAATGATACGAATAGTCCACAGATAGTAACATTCCGGGCCGAAAGGTTGTAAGTAATCGAAGTTCAATATGAAAACTTGACGTTTTTTGTTGCTCTGCTAAGTAGCTCTCGCTCTCGGTCGGCGCAGTCACACACTCGTTCTCGGTCCAAACCGTTCGCGCTCGCCGATCCTATACTGAACTAAATGAGCAAAGACCGATTCTCAGAGCACGGAAAGATTCAGTTCATTTCGGTCATTGATGGGATTTTATTCCTAACAGTTCATAGTTCGTGAACGACACAAGCCTAAAGTTGAACAATTGTTCTAAGAAGTTTTTTCATTTGAAAACTGTGAAGTTTAAGTTTTAATCTATTTTCAAACTTTCTCTAAGTCAGATTTTATGTTATCATATCATTTTCGTTATCATCATTGAAATTTAATAGCAATAGCAATAATTAATTATGTATTTTGTTGCCTTTGACTTTCAACTCGTACCTAATGGTAAAGTATTTGTCAATACTAACAAACCCTCAATTTATTAGGTATTCATATTGTAAAATCTAATACCCCCCCTGGCCTGTGTGGTGACGGGTTAAGAATTTCACCACCCCCTTTCTTCCCGTGGGTGTCGTAGAAGGCGACTATGGGATATGGGTTAAATTGTGGCGTAGGCGAGAGGCTGGCAACCTGTCACTGCCATGTCACAGTTTCGTTTTCTTTCAACCCCTTATTTGCCAAGAGTGGCATGAAGCTTTAGTAGTTTCATGTGTTCTGCCTACCTCTTTATGGGATACAGGCGTGATTGTATGTATGTATGTAAAATCTAATAAAGTCATTAGAACATATTAAATAACCTAACCACAAAATTAAAATTTTGAAAACCCCCGACCGCTACATAGTGGACCGATTTTCATGAAACATGGCTAAGAACACTCCCGACTAATTCAGGGGCTCAATTCGGCATGGCGAATTTGACGTTTCACGTTGACTCTCAAATGATAGTGGATTGGATCACGGGTTGTCGAATACGTGCAGCTGTCATCTGGATTGGTACTAGGTTGGGACTAGAGCTCAGGCAATGTACCGGATAAAATTTTTGTAACATTTATTTTTGATGGAGTATTTTTTAAGTTTTGAGTATTTTAAAAGAACGGACTTCTATGTTTGAAATAAATAACATATGACATTTTTATCACCTCGTATCTCCATTTTCACTGTTACTTGAAGTAAAACATTTTACTTCAAGTAACGTGAAAATTTTGCTAATAGACGGTCGTCGTCGTGCCAGCTACACCAAAAAATATTTAAAAAAAATATTGCTTAAAAATATGTTAGTTGATTAATCTCTTTGACTCAAAACTTCGCAATACGTCCGAGCCTTTCTAACAAAAAGATAAAATATTCACAAATAACACCTATTTGTAGAAATCCTAAGCACGGCAAACGATTAAATTCCCTTTTTTGGGTCAAACTTGTAATACTGGCAATACTTTTGGTACACACTTTTGGTCTGCATTTTGCTAACGTGTCACGACTCTAGTATTGATTCTACTTTGATTTTACTCTTGTGTCAAAGTGACAGAATGAGATTGCAATTCGAATCATCATATCATTACAAAGATATGAATTGCGTAATTTTACACGAATTTAATCTCTCATGGCCTGACAATACGAACCAAGGCATGCGTTCTCCTGAATGGCACAGTATATAGACTTTTTTGTCGATGGGTATGGCCGCCATGTTTGGTTTATGACACTTAGACGGGGATTTTGTCGTACCAAAGAGTAAATTGCAAGTTTTTTTCGGCACAACTTGGTTCCTCTACTCGTCGCAAGATGGCGTTGGCATTATTAAAATAAACAAGAATGACGTGCATTTGCGTCGGTGTAGACCCATCATGAAAACGTAGATATGATAATTTTATATTTAAAAAAAAGCTAACGTGACATAAATTTGACAAATGTCTAAAAGAAATATAGTATCTTCTGTGTAATATCTTCTTCCGTGCACGTGTGATTTATTGTTTAGTCAATTTAAATATCACTCTAAGTAAGAACTGTTAGTCAAAACACTCGTAGCATAATTGTATATTTCAATATATCACAGCCATACATTTTTATATTCTTTCAGGTGATTCAGCTTACCCACAGAGGCAAACACTACTGATGGATGCACTGACTTTTGGATGCACCTGTAGGATCTCCAGAAGCTCGTTATACCGCTTTACAAGTTCGAGCCCGCAACTGTATAGAGCCGATAGAGCGGTGTTTTGGGCGACTAAAAATCAGTTGGTAGTGTTTGTCGTCAATGGAGAAACTGCACTACAAGCCAGCAGCGGCAGCTAAGATCGTTAAAACGTGTTGTGTGCTTGACAATATAGCTAACAAAGCGAATTGTGAACTGCCTCCGCTGAACCGACACGAAGAACAGGAGCAGCAGCAGGAGCAGAGATTAGCGGCGGAGTTTGACGCCCGTCAGCAGAATGCTGATATTTATTTGGCAATGGCTCCTGACAGGTGTTGGCTAAACAAAGAGCTGCAGCTGGGTCGCGCTGCTCGTCAAGCGCTTGTCCGGCAGTTAGCAAATTATGTAAGTAGTCTATTTCAGTTTATAGTTAAGGTAACCATTAGTATAATTATCATTAATTTCATTACAGAACCCATTTTTTCCTAACTTTTGTGTCGTCATGGGAGTGTCGTAAATTAGGTTTCGGGGCTGCTGATTTCAAAATTAATGTTCAATTTGGAATCTGACATTTGACACAAATTCGTCATGGGTATTGCTATATTATATTAGTATAATCAAGAACCATTTAATACTGGACTGACATAGCCCATACAAAAAAGCGTACCCCTAAAAAAAAGCTAAATTTTTGGTTCAAAACTAGATGGCATTGTTTTGCAACCCGGGAGTTGAAAAAAACATAATTTCACCTATATATTTACTTGTTTTTAGGGTTCCGTAGTCAACTAGGAACCCTTATAGTTTCGCCATGTCTTTCTGTCCGTCCGTCCGTCCGTCCGCGGATAATCTTAGTAACCGTTAGCACTAGAAAGCTGAAATTTGGTACCAATATGTATATCAATCACGCCAGCAAAGTGCAAAAATAAAAATTGGAAAAAATATTTTATTAGTTTGCCCCCCCTACATGTAAAGTGGGGTTTGATATTTTTTTTCATTCCAACCCTAACGTGTGATATATTGTTGGGCAGGTATTTAAAAATGAATACGGGTTTACTAAGATCATTTTTTGATAATGTTAATATTTTCGGAAATAATCGCTCCTAAAGGAAAAAATGTGCGTCCCCTCTAACTTTTGAACCATAAGTTTAAAAAATATGAAAAAAATCACAAAAGTAGAACTTTATAAGGACTTTCTAGGAAAATTATTTTGAACTTGATAGGTTCAGTAGTTTTTGAGAAAAATACGGAAAACTACGGAACCCTACACTGAGCGTGGCCCGACACGCTCTTGGCCGGTTTTTCCATTTAAATCCTTCCGACATCCGATATCGGATCGGATAAAAACGGACTAAGACAATAGATACTGTATCCCATCAAAAACAAAACTTGTAAAAACACCAAGTCTTCGCAAGTCAGTTTGTTCGCGCCCTTTTCATTCATTATCATTCATATCGTCCATCCCGTTCGCTCTTCCTTATGATAGGTTCAACCTCATTTTTAGGGTTCCGTAGTCAACTAGGAATAGGAACCCTTATAGTTTCGCCATGTCTGTCTGTCTGTCCGTCCGTCCGTCCGTCCGTCCGTCCGTCCGTCCGTCCGTCCGTCCGTCCGTCCGTCCGCGGATAATCTCAGTAACCGTAAGCACTAGAAAGCTGAAATTTGGTACCAATATGTATATAAATCACGCCAACAAAGTGCAAACATAAAAAATGGAAAAATATGTTTTATTAGGGAACCCCCCTTACATGTAAAGTGGGGGCTGATATTTTTTTTTCATTCCAACCCCAACGTGTGATATATTGTTGGATAGGTATTTAAAAATGAATAAGGGTTTACTAAAATCGTTTTTTGATAATATTAATATTTTCGGAAATAATCGCTCCTAAAGGAAAAAAAAGTGCGTCCCCCCCCCCTCTAACTTTTGAACCATATGTTTAAAAAATATGAAAAAAATCACCAAAGTAGAACTTTGTAAAGAATTTCTAGGAAAATTGTATTGAACTTGATAGGCTCAGTAGTTTTTGAGAAAAATACGAAAAACTACGGAACCCTACACTGAGCGTGGCCCGACACGCTCTTGGCCGGTTTTTATTTGTCGTGTCACCCGCCTTTTTGCCGACCTTCTTAAAAAATATAAGAAAATACGTCAATCTGCTAAACTAAAAGACATTCGATGTCAATGTGAAAAAATATCCGCAACGACGAATAAAGTTATAATTATTAATTAAATAAATAACGATTCGCGAGTGTACACAAGAAAGAGTGAACCAAGTAAATATTCGAAAGGGTGGCCGCCCGCTGAACTGTCGAGAAAACAACAGCAGTAAGTTCGGCACGCATCAATTACCATAATTTTATTTTTCCGTTTTATTTTATTTTATATTACAATAGTTCGTCAGGAACTACGTAATCGCTGGTCCTTCAACACAGTTCTTCTGGCGTAAAAAAGAGTTGAGATCCCTGTAATACCAAGTCGGTTAATTTATTCAGTCCCTAATACTTAAGAGGGGGTAGAGCAGGGAGAATTTTCAGAATCTGTCAAATTACCCCATTACACACACAAACACCCTTCACTCACACTACCTCAATTTACTGTGAAAGGTCAGTGACCCTTAATTTTTTTCAAGAGTGTTATTTTGAGTTTGTAGTCAACTACTGACCTCCTTTGAGAAATTAAAACTGTAAAAAAGGTAGCATACAAGAAGACAGAGAAAAAATACGCGTCATCTAGCTTTCCTTCTCTGTCCATGTCTCATGTGACTTTAATTTACCTAAATATGTAGATAACGTTCCTTACTCAGTTGATTGTTTACCTAGGTGTATTTCAAATTACTTTGCACTTCATTTTGCGTTACTTTTCTATACTTAGATTAAAAATCGTCAGCCCGCCTATCCCCGCAAACATTTTTCAAAGACGTGTGTGAAGGCCGATACCTCCAGGCAAACAATTATGGTCGCGTGCTAAATGATAAAACATCAGCCCTATCGCTTTATTTGTAAGTGCGATAGGGACGGCCCGATGCTTTATCATTTATCGCGCGACCATGATTGCCCTGCAGGTCTTCAGAGGCCTGAGCTGTGCATTACGTATATGCGGGTTGTATTAAAGACTATCAGATATTTTCTTTTTTCTTTTTGGTCGTTAGGTTTTTTATCATTTAGTTTATACAAAAATAAAGCATGTGTATAAAATAAAAACCTAATGAATAGAGTACAGCTAGCAGCAGTCAAGTCAGAGACCCAAAGGAAGACAGGGAATATCGACGCATATCTTATCATATCCAATACCGCCATCGCTATCTGCATCAGACTCTTGATCTTACCCAATTTCCTAGTCTCTTCTCTTAATTTCAGTTTCTTGAGTTGAAAATGTTGAAACTCATACTTAGCATTAAATAAAACACAAATACATATAAAAATCACAATATAATTTTAAATTATGGCTTAGGCCCTGTACCACTTGCAGTCGCCACGTCTGTAAAGCCACTTGTAGTTTCTTTTAAATGGCTAAATACCTAGATGTTATGTCATAAATATCTGTGACGTGACTGAAAATTAAAAAACATCGCTCAGAGATAAGGTTCAAATTAGCATGGCAAAAAATACAACAGTGCAGTCAAAATACCATCAAAATACGAAAAAGCAAATATCAATGTCGCCGTATTTCAGGCAATAAGGGCTGTTTTCTCAAATATGAAAAAATCTCAAAAGCAGAACTTCATTAAGACTTTCTAGGAAAATTATTTTGAACTTGATAGGTAGAACAATTTATAAAAGTTTTACAGAAAAAAATTCTGAACTAAGTTTGTAACTATATGAAAAGCATTTTTATCTCAGATTGCATATTTTAGTATCGTAACGATTTTTCTTTCAAATAAAAAGAGAATTATTAGAAAAGGTTCACGGTGTCTGCCGTAAACTGGGGTTACATTGACCAATTTGGGAATTTAAACTTCTCTAGCTTCTACATTTAATGGGTATTTTTAATGGGTATTTTTACCCATTAAATGTAGAAGTTAGAGAAGTATCAATTCCATAATTGGTCAATGTAACGTAACAAAGAAAGAAAAAATGGGACCATCAACTTTTTTAGTCTTCTCCTGCTAAAAATCTAGAAAGGTAACAAAATAATGTACGCAAAAAAAAACGATGTTATCAAACTTAAACTGACATTGGGGTTACTTTGATACCCTATGTATTTTTTTAATGGTAATCGAATGTAATCCCTTACAAAAGTATTTTATCTCAAGAAAAGATAAAAAACGGTTCGCAGAGTCAAATATTACAACTCTTTAACGCTATTTTGGGGTTACTTTGATTAAAAATAAAAATTACCATCTTCGAAAAACCACCTTTATTTGCAATTGTTTCAATATTTATCACAAGAAGAGATCAAATTATCAGTCTCAACAAGTACCGTGACATAACCAGACAATAATCAACTATGTGTCATTATGGTCAATGTTACCCCATGCAAGTGATCAAAGACACCCCACATAGTAAATAATTAGTAATAAATGCCTAGTTTGACTTTATGATACAACACTCAATACAATGGTATAGCTAAACACATGTCTGGCAAGCTAATATTCACTGAGAACCTTTTACTTTAATACCCACTACGTTAGTTAAGAAGTTATTTAAACATGAAAAATAGCAACAAACTATGCTTATATTTTGACACGTTATCCGCACTGCCCACGACCATACTTACTTGTTCACTGCGTCAGAGCACCATATAACTATAAAGGTTGGTTTAGGGTTATCATATATCTAGATTTCGATAAATTTATTTTATTAATACATTACCGACTACTCATAACATATTAGTTCCTTATTTTTTGATAAAATAAATATAATATGCTCGTGACAGGTCAGGTTTTGTTCGTAATCCAAAAAAATCAACCCTAGCACTTTTCTCTATTCACCCCCTTCCCGACCCTATTCACCCCAACGTTAGAGTGAGCGAAAATTACTAAATAAAACGACATATTTTCAAAGACAACCCGAAGTTCACACCGCTGGAAGATTTTTTGTGTAAAAAATTAACATGGCACATATAAAAAAACTGCTATCGACGTTCAAAAGTCGGTTTTGGCCCTATTCACCACAAATTAAGTTAGTTCATACCCGTTCCGACCCCATGAATCCAAAATCTTCAGAAAACGATGTACTAAGTAGCCCAAAGTACAGCGCCATCTCTAGGTGAATTGGGTTACTAATTTATGCAAACTACTTAAGTCGCAATAGATGTCATTTCATTTAGTATTTTGGAGGTAACTAGTAAAGATAATTTAGTTTTACAATTGTGCGAAAATAGATTCTCATTTGGCCGGATTTTTTAACCGAATTCCAAAATTCAAAAGGTTATAAATGTATAGTTTTTTTTTAAATATCACTCCTGGTCCAATTTAATATCCCACAAATATTAACGGCAAACTGATAATGACTTAAGTATTTTTGAAATAATTTTGTGACAAATGTGGGTAGTTTAGTAATTAGGCGCCGATTGATTGTGGGTAGGTTATATTTTCGCTCTCTGCTAATAAATCTTGTATGGAACGGACGTGTTTTCTTTGGTGCCTCTTCATCAGCGCTGATCTTCGGCTGGGAGCATACCTTACAAAATTGAATGCCGAAAAAAAAGTTTATCAGCAAAAATTACTTACTTGAAAATAAAGTCATAACCGTTTTCATACTTATGCATTGAAATAGATATCACGCACGAAAGTAAGAACGACAAGGCCTCCTGGTGGCTGAGCCGGGAATCTGACCCGCCATCTCTCTCGCTATACCCTAATCCTCTAAGTGCCACTTGCACCAACGAATATGGAGGGTTAACCTGAGGGTTAACCCACCATTTTACATGGAATTTGACAGTTGACAGCCCACTAACCCTGAGTTAAGTGGTTGGTGCAAAAGGGCCTTAAAGATTCATATACGAGGTGGTCAAAATGTGCCTATCAGAGATAACATACACTAGAGAAATTTCGTCGGGTACCACACGGCGGGCGGGTGGCCTAGTGGTAATGACGTTAGCTGCGTAAGCTGAAGACCCGGGTTCGATTCCCGGCTCGGCCACCAGTGGGCCTTGTCGTTTTTTCTTTCGTGTATGATATCTATTTCAATTTATGTTTGTATGTATGTGAACACTTTATTGTACATAAGACAAGTTAGGACATAAAAATACAGTATATGTAGTTATGGTGTACAAAGGCGAACTTATACCTATAAGGGATCTCTTCCAACCTTTGAGCGAATTGAGAATTTATATAAACTAGAAAATAACAAATCAAAAATTATTCAATAAAATAATTTTATTTCTTCCCTAAATGTATAGTTTCATACTTATGATTTTTATTTTAAAGTAATCCGTTTATATTATAGCAACCATGGGTGATTTTTGTGGACTTAAGTAGAAACGTTGACTTGTGGTTGACAGAAGTGTGATTAACATTTCTAAATGTTAATTTAATTGTATCTAGTCTAAGTACGAAGCAATACATTGACGTATAAATTGCGTCCATATACAGAGAGGTCATTCATAAAAACATCACTTTAGGTAAGTTATATATCTTTTATACAATTTGACAACCATTGACTACACATCCCAATTCACCCCTCTTCCGACCCTAATCACCCCCTTCGTAAACCTATTCACCCCCTTTGCGACCCGTTTCCCCCCATTATTGATCCTATTCACCCCTCAGGCCGCGGATATTTGTTCATCCCGTAAAAGTTCCCCAACACAGTTGCATCGCTTTCTTCATGAAAACCATTATAAAAACGAAAATATGTCTTATGATTTTCTGTTAAACATAAACTTTAGAAGTGTAGGTATACACTATATTCAAAAGGATAATGAACAAATTCTTAGCAAAATTTCACACAAAAATGAAGTTAAAATGAGTAAAAAATCCAATAAATTTGAATGCCTACTTTGACAGACATTTTCATGTCTGTAAATATATTATTTACATAAATCATAAAATATATTATTTAAATATAATAGCATTATATACCCCGGGAACCCTATTCACCCCAAATTACGGTATTTATTAAATTGTCAATATGTAAAATGTCGGAAACTACGGAACGGAACCCTACACTGACCGTGGTCCGATGCGCTCTTGGCCGGTTTTTCTTCTTAAAGATATGTAGAGATAATATAAAAATTCACCTCCCAATTTATAATAAGTTTTTTTGCAAAAAAATCATTTTTGGCACAGGCTTTACCTTAGCCGACTGTACCTTTCTTTCAAAAATCATCTATTGCTCTCCGAGATGTTTCTAAATACCCCTTACTCAATGGGGATACGACGTTTCATAACAGAGTTCCTCTGACCACCTTTCTGCTCCATCATCAGATCACCTCCATGATACCAGAATATTGCATTGTCACGTGATTTACATAAGTGTGCAAAATTTCAGCTCAATCGCAAATCGGAAAGCGGGTCAAATTTAGCTTCTACGTTTTGGCCCAAACTAAGATATACTAACAAGGCAAGTTGAATAAAAGCTTGTAAAAAGGCTTCTGATATCAGATTTGTAATAAGTTTACTTGTCATAGTTTAACAACAGATGAGACAGACATATGCACTGACAATACTGCACGTGTTTCGTGAGTCTGATGTCAAATCACCTCATACAATTTACCGCTCTAAGGCAACTAAGGTAGGGTTTGTTATTGCACTTTAATTACATATTAATGATTTCTAGCCCGTAAGATATATATTTGCTTTAACAATGGATAGATATTTATGCGAGTGAGAGTGTAATTTAGATTTTTATTTATAAGGAATCAAATATTTTTAAGCTACCCGATCAGATATTTCTGCGGATAAGGACACTCCCCACATCTGCCGTCTAGCAATCGTAGCGTCGGGCCAACTGTATGGCTAAGCCGCGCCTACGCGGCGTCTTTTTCCATACAGTTGGCCCGACGCTACGCTCGCGAGACGCTAGAAAGAGAGACGATGTTTTTGCCGGTCACGGAGCATCACAAATTTACGCCGGGAATATGTCGTCATATACTTATGGTCCCCTATAGAAAATTAGATATTTTTGCACGGCCGTTCATAGTCATATATGCTGGTGACTGTTCCATGAATATTTGGTCTAGTCTAGTTGAGTGGAGAAGTGCCATTCAAAACGAGCGTTAACTTTCTAAATATATATTTAGGTACTTTATAATTCTCTTTATTCATTTTAAATCTCAGGCTAGGCTATTTTATAATATGATTATAAAAGTAAAATACAAAACCACTTACAAAACAATACAAAATATATAAACACATTATAAAAAACCTAACCTAGGGTGCCGCCAGCAGCGGGGCAGGGCCCAAGCTGCCGGTGGTTAGGGCTGCAGAGAGAGGAACCGTCGGACTATCCGCGCCGTGTCCAAGATCACCGCCTTCTGCATCTGACCCTTGATCCAACCACCTAGCGAGAGTCTCTCTAGATGTTGGTCGAGACTCTTCGCTATGAGACCGTTCGCTGAAACGACTATCGGGACAATGATCGTCGAATCAACATCCCACATGGCGGTTATCTCGTAAGCCAAGTCTAGGTACTTACTGGACTTGTCCTTCTCGGCTTTCACGAGATTCTCATCATGGGGGATGGTGATGTCGACGAGCACGGCCCGGCGTTGCGATCGATCTATTATGACAATGTCAGGCTTATTGGCTACAATAGTCCTGTCAGTGATAATAGATCGATCCCAATAGAGCGTGGCACGACCATTTTCGAGAACTGGCGCAGGTATGTACTTGTACTTGTAGTACGGTACTTCGCGGTCCACAAGACCGTATTGAAGAGCAAGCTGCTGGTGAATGATCCTGGCTACGAGATTATGCCTGTGCAAGTACTCACCGTTAGCTAGATGAGAACAACCGGAGATGATATGCCTGAGTGACTCTCCGGGACGGCGGCATGCCCGACAAATGTCGACCGTACCGTCCTTCAGGATATATTTCCGGTAGTTGTTCGTCATCATAACTTCGTCGGCAATTGCACAGGCAAAACCCTCGGTTTCTCCGAAGAGGTCCCCGAATCGTAACCAGTTCACCGATGCGAGCAGGTCTACATCGGGTCCCGTGAGGGCCTTGTAGAACCGCCCGTGTAGCTGCTTGCTCTCCCATACCGCCTTGCGGTCCGCTGGTACTTTATAATTATTATTGTTTTCAACTTACGGTTACGTGTTCGTGGTATGCACAGAGTAAATCTTTAATGAAATTGAGACATTTTTTTATATATACAATTAAATTTGAACTAGAAGCTCGCATTCCCCTTTTTTCTTTTCTAAGTAAGAATCAATTAATAAGTATCTGAATATATGTATGAATAAATTAAATTGTAATTGTTTACATACAACCTGTGAAGTTTGGTTGACAAAATTTGACGTAGGTGCTGTCATATATATTTTTAAAATGACGTACTGTTAATACCAGCGTAATGAAAATGTATTCCGATGAGTAAAAGAAAACATGAAACTTTTTTCAATTTAACCAAACTAGAATGAAATCATTTATACTCATTCGGTTGTGTTCGTTATTTTCTTTAATAATGTGATATATTTTTATTTATTTTTTATGCACAAGCCATGCACCTTTAAACTTTAAATGAGATTGGATCTCCACCTGACATTATTGATTTACCCTATTTATTTTGAGCACAGTTTTACACTGGTATGGTTTTTCGTGTACGTACACTATTTTCTGTCAAAATATTTGTCAAATTTAAACGTCAACGCGGAGCGACCGGCGACACGTCTGCCTCCGATGAGCCGCTCAGGGCGTCTAATCGAAAGGAGAATTCTGACAGCAATGGCGAATGTATGGAAATTTTACGATAGTTTAAATTTAAGGTAAAATTTCTTTGTTGCCTTTGAGAGGAAAAATATAAAAAACCTCAAAACCTGTAGTCCATTTATCTGGCTTTTAGAATCACTTAATGTTATAACTAAAGTATTGAATTTTTTTAACAAAGTTTACTAAACGGCGACATACGTTTTTCTCATTTTAGGTCAACTTTGTGTGGATTTAGTTATTACACCGTTAATAATTGGAGATTGTGAATAGTCAAAAGTTGTAGACACACTCTTTAAGATAATAACTACATTTATTTTATTTCATTTAATTTAGAAATGTGAGCAGCATTTGTTAAACGCCGAATGCACTTTTCGAGGATTTCGTACGACCCCCTCTTAAAGGACCTTCTGCCATAAATTATTACGTAGTTTACTAATAGCTATACTTTCGTATTTTGCATTTCTCATGATGCGTCGAATAGCATTCAAATGTATAAGATGAAAACTCGACTCGACGCCGCTCGATTCCGCATATGTGGAAGCCAGGCTTTATGGAAAAAGTAGGTTTTTGTGACAACTACCAATAAGATTTTGCCAGGGAGACTAGAGATAAGGAGGAAAGTCTGTCGAAGTAGAACAGTCGCAAAAATGACCGGCTGAGCCTTTATAATTGCAGTTACAAATATCTCCGCTTGGAGCGCATGTCTCGCTCAATGATCAGCGATGTGAGATGACATTAGACGTTCTTTTCTCTAGGCTAATTTCGTCAGACTGAGCAAGTCAAGACGTAGTCCCGTGGTAGTGCGCTGGCTTCGTACGCAGATGTTCTCGGGTTCAATTCTGACAGCGATCTTTCTGTTTTTTTTTTTTTATACATTTATTTTCTTTTTGTGTATTTTATTTGTGTTTATTTATTGTTTTATTCATACAAATGTTAACTTAAGCCCTTTTACATTGTTTGCCCCATCTTAGGATTCTTCAGTAATGTTGTAAGTCTTGCAAATGAAATTTAAAAAAGTTGTAACAAAACAAAAAAATATTTTTGGACATTAAAAAAATAAAATAATTCAAGAAAAATATTAGTAGAAAAAAATAATAAAGGTCTCACCAGGATTTGAACCCGGGACCCCTTGCTCCGTAGGCGGGGTCACTCACTACCGAGAAGGCAAAGAGATTGTCAAACCCTTATGCACCTGCGATTGCAGCGCCACCTATCTTTTCTTTTATATGTGCACTTCTGATACTTAAAGAGGTTGCTCCTTTATTTCTATTCTTCATGGATTTTGCACATTCAAAACCTCTAGTTTATATTTTGGAAGATATGTCAGGCAAGAATATTGGAGCTTGGCACATAAAAGATTTTAAACTTTTTAATAATAGAGTTCCCCGTGTGGTGACGGGGAACTTTGCTAAATATTATTACGTAAAAATATATTGTAAAAAGTTCAAATTGCTTGATGCAAAATATTTACTAAAATTTCTAAAAATCGTTTTTTAAATAATGTTAAGAGCAAAGTTAAAAGTTTTGGTTGTATATAAAAATCTGGTTACATTAAAGGTAAAGAAAGTAAGAATTGGATCGATATATTAGTTCGTTTATTTTCCTCATCACTACTAAATCATCGACATTTTTACCTGTGCCCGTTCTGGCTGTGCGGCACAAGTCAATTTTGACCTGTTAATTAATTCGTCTATAAAATCTAAACGAACAGTCATCAACTTCGGCGAAGACAGTATTGTGTAGATTAGTTATTAGACTAAATATTGTTTCAATAAAATTTAATAAATGTGTATCTGGTAAAGGTATTTTAGGTAAAATATGAAACCCTCCTTACAAGCTGTAATTGACTTGTACCGCACAGAGAGAAAGCTCAATACAGGACTCTCATGGGTTGTAACGCACTGAGAGCGAGTTCACAAAATCCGGCTCCGCAGTGAACGTGTTAAATAACGACATTTTTATTCAAATGACACTCTTAGTGACATCTAGCGACATAGATTGACGGCTGCCAGCTGGGGTACGGTATTTAGTATGGACTCTGCTGGTCCTGTATTAAATGGTTCTTGGTATAATGTAAAATACCCCATAATGGACGGTGATACCATTATGGACAAATCCTTAAAAATAATAATTTGAAATTAGTTCCTAAAAATTGACGGCATTGTACCATAAACAAGAGTAATAGAGCTGCTTAATTTTGACGTTTCATTTAATTCGGTTATTTCTGAAGGATTTGGCGGCTAGATAAAAGTCATCAGTTTACTGAAAAAAAATATTAGTAAAAATTCTCATTAAATAAGGTTGCTAAGAGAGTAGAGTTCGTGTATAAATTAATAAAAAAAATAATACTCGGTGTAAACTTGAATGAGTTTTACTTACTGTATTAACCATGAGATAAGGTATAAAACATACTAGTTTGTTACTCCAAAGATATAAAGAAATTGTGTTATTTTGCGAGTGTCCATAACTGGACCCGGAAAACTGCGTACCTCCGTTCCGTGGACAAGGAACAATTTACAAAAACCAAAATTTACAAGAAACAATCCTATGTTAAAATAACCCAAACTAATTTTATTTGGGGTATATAAAATTGTCTCATTGAGTATTAGTTTGCTTTAAATGTAAATTTTTAAACTTATTTCACCGTTCATAATGGGGGATCCATTACTGGAGAACTGCCGTCCATGATTGGAGAAAAAGCACCTTGCTTTAATTTGTTAATTATGAAGAAACCAATAGGAGTATCTATTCTGCAATGCGCTGGAAATGTAAAAGAAAGATAAGACATTCAAGTTTTAACACGTTTAGCGGTAGAATTTTTACATGTTTCAGTGAAATATCGAAAATAGGCAAAATTTCATCTTAAACTGTCCATGATTGGGCCCGTTACCTTATAGTCGTTGGATAAGTTCGGTTCGGTACAAAACTTTTTTCTCTACACTTAAATAGGTTTGTAAAAAAGTTTTCGAATAAAAGTGACGTTATTCTAAAACAAATTTAAAAAAACCGGTCAAGTGCGAGTCGGAATCGCCCACCGAGGGTTCCGTACAAACTTTCAAACTCCCCAGTTAAAATAATCTCACGTTTTCACATACCTCTAACGACTTGACTAGAAGACAAAAGTATAGGTACTAATGAGCATTATTGTGTATAGCGCCATCTCTCGGTGAATTCGCTAACTAATTTGCGCGACCATATTAGTATGTTGGTTTTTCAGGGATTATTCTTTATAATGTTAACCGATTTAAACAATTTTTACTTTATTGGAAAGAATTTGATTTACGTAACATCTCGTATTAATTTGAAGTACTATATACATCCGCAAAGGTGGGTAAATTAAAAGTAAAAATCTGAAAAGTTTTTTGTGAATTAAAAAAAAGGTTTTCAAGATACAAACACGATTATATTTTTCCTGTAATATTTAGCATAAAACAAATGTTTCCTAAAATTTTCATAATTTTTCGTTGGTAAACTTCGGAGATAAGGGGGGGGAACGGTATTTTTTTTTACATTTTCCTTCAAAATTCTTTTTTTTTTCCACAACAAAATTTTTTAAAAAATAGTTTATTTACGTTCAATTTGAGCTCTTTCTAACGATACCCCACTTGACCTAGTAACTTGAAATTTACAGTTTGCCCCCCTTTCATTTTGGCCATGTTCTACAATTAAAATTAATAAATTAAATAAAGATAAGGGGGGGGGAACGGTATTTTTTTTTACATTTTCCTTCAAAATTCTTTTTTTTTCCACAACAAAAATTTTTAAAAAAATAGTTTATTTACGTTCAATTTGAGCTCTTTCTAACGATACCCCACTTGACCTAGTAACTTGAAATTTACAGTTTGCCCCCCTTTCATTTTGGCCATGTTCTATAATTAAAATTAATAAATTAAAAAAAATTATATGTTCTATTTGTAGAGGTTCACAATGTTCACAACTATTCCAAATTTCAAGTTGATAGCATTAGTAGTTCTCGAGATATTTAGGAATGTGACAGACGGACAGACAGACGGACAGAGTCGCACCATAAGGGTTCCTGTTGTACCTTTTTGGTACGGAACCCTAAAAATGATATTGCGCTACCTCTTTCTTAGTTTGCCCCTTCTATTCGGGCCCCGTAACGCCTAGGGTTCTGTTGCCTACGTATTGACTTATTGAGGTGGCGTTCTTTTGTGACATGTCGAAACCTGCGCTGTTCTGATGTTGGAATCCATGAAGAGTTGAGGGATTTTTTAGCAACTCAAGCATTTTCTCTTGTAAATTAACACTAATTAACTTGTAAATTTATTTTTTATGTTACAGTGATTCTTCATCGGACCAAGGCCGATTTGTCCAGGACCAATTTTCGGATCTCCTGGGCTTCCTGGAACAAGGACTAGTGATTGTTTCGAGGAGCTGTCATGGTGTTGGCTCTTGATATTTTATCGTGAAACGCAGGTATCCTTTCAATTGCTAGTTTTTCAATTCCACATTCGACGTTCAAATACAACTTTGCCCCCTTGTATAACAAATAACTATTACTGCCAAGTGCCAAGCCCTTTGCACACGCCAATGGTTGGAAACTTCTGATTTATTCGTGATCATTATTATTGCAGATTTAATGATGAAGGCGCGTCGGAACCCAAACGTCAAGAATCGCCGACGTTCACAGAAGCAGCTACAATGAGCGGAGAATCTGAGAGCCAGGTAATAAGTTTAACAAAATTGAAAATATCTGTGTATCTACAATGCCAACAATAGAGGAAAAACGACTTAACCCTTTAATGCACAGCGATGTATATATGCATCATCTATTTTTGACTGTAATGACAGCATGTCAAAATACAAATTTGAATTAATCTTTGTCAAGGTCATGCATTTAATGGTTAAATTTATAAAAATAAAAGCTTGAATTCATAAAAAAATACTGAACTGATTAGTTGAAAAGAGTTATGTCCCTTTTTTAACAGACTTTTTTTATCGAAAATAAAGGAGGTTATATAATTATTAGGGTTCATGTTTTTCTTTAACTTTACCGCCGCTCCAAATTAAAGCTTAAACAGTATTTGTTCGATCACCAACTTAACACGTTCGCTGCGGCAAGCCAAAACCTTAACCCAAAATCTAGTGCGTTACGAGGCCCAATCCGCCCCGTAATAGTTTACATCGTAGTGCGTTACGGGTATAAAAGTGCCCCGTACGCCTAAGTCTGTTAAAAGTGCTGTAAGTTCCTGAAATATTAGATTTTCCAATATTTTTTTCGACTAACTGTAAGAGTATGAAATTTCCTAAGTCTCATTATCCCCGCACGTGGATACGATAAAAACTCACAAAATTATATAGAAAAGAAAATACGGGGTTATTTTATCCCCGTATCGCACTAAAATTGAAAAAATACGGGGCTTAGTACACCCCGTAACGCATGTAATGTATTAAGGTCGATAAATTAGTAGTGATGGGAAATAAAAAAATCGATGTGTATGTGCTATATTAATAAAAACATTACACATCGAAAATATGATACTTCGCACTCTTGTATTTTTGTGAAAGTAGTTAATATAATTAAGTAACAAAGATAAATAAACCACCACCGTTTTTAGGTATTAAAAACATATATTTAATTACCTGCCTGCAATTAGATGTCAATTTGTGGTGATTTTGACGTTTACTGTGTGGGATAACCTTTGTTTTTGGAATAAAGTAGTTCTAACGTGTGGTTCGAGCGATTCATTTTTAATTTGCCGATAACAAGTATTTCAGTAAGCACTGCACTAGCGATACTGTGCCCACAACCCCGTACGGGCCAGCAAATTCTTTTACGGGGTTCACGGAGACCCGTATCGCACTAGAAGGTAATTTTTGTCCCCTGGTCGGTACGGGGTTCCTGAGACCCCGTATATAATTAATATATCAATAAATAATACTTTTGAACAGAAATCCAAATGTATATTTGTCATTTTCGTAGTTGTAAAAATGACCAAAATACAGCTCCCGCACCAGCGGAGTGAACACGATTTTTCTCACCCGCACTGAGTGATGACAGCGTACGGGGTTCAAAAACCCCCGTAACGCAGTGAACGTGTTAACCAAGAAACCTGCGCACTTGACACGAGTTGCCTGTAGTTAATACTCACCACAATGTTTATGTTCCATCGGCCTGGGAATGGAATCGACAACTTGCAAACCTTATTAAGATAGTTGTTCAATTAGTTTATATTTGGTACAGTTTTGTAATCCATCCTCATTATCACGTCACGTTGTTAAATCTGTTGTCTTGTGTCAATTGTCATCTTTAGTTCATGTAACGTCCGTTGGCGCTAGTACACGAGCGTTTAATGTCACGCCACGCTATATCCGACCGGACTGATTCAGGTTCGGTCGCTATCAAAACATAAAGTCCGTCTAGCCATGTTTTTATTCTTGTCATGTTTTTTATTTTTAAATTATGCTTTTTTTGTTCCTTTTGTTTCTTCTTTTGTATGTTATGTTACCTTCCGTGATTTTTCTCACTTAATGGTCTCACCGGAAGACCAGCGCTGGAAGTCGCCAGCAATATGCTGAGGTGAAGCCATTTCGTGGCACTTTATTACTATTTTATGTCAGTGTAAAATTGTTTATTATCTGTGTGCTTTCGAATAAAAATATTCTATTCTATTCTATTCTATTCTATTCTATTCTATTCTAAATCTCAAGGAAGGGGGTTCTCAATTCGTCTGTATTTTTTTTGGTTTTAGGGTTCCGTACCAAAAAGGTACAAAAGGAACCTTTATGGTCCCACTCTGTCCGTATGTCTGTCTGTCTGTCATATTTCTAAATATCTCGAGAACTAGGTAATTTTGCTATCGATTTGAAATTTGGAACAGGTATGAACATTTTTAACTTCTAATGGCAAACTGTAAATCATGTCAAGCTACTACGTCAAGTGGGGTATCGTATGAAAAAGCTCAAATTGTACATATCAAAACTATTTTTAACCGCCGCCTCAAATCTGTCAAGGAAGGAAGGTTCTAGGGATGGTCAGAGGGCGCTGCGAGTCCTTGTATAGATTACTCATATGAGAGATAATTTCGACCTCAGCATCTGTGACCTGGGTGGCCGAGCGGAAATAGGCATCTGCCGCGATTGCAGGGTACGTTGGTTCGATTCCAGCCTCAGGCACTGGAGGCCTTGGTCACTTTTTCTTTCATATGTGTAATTTATTTCGGTTTTAAAAACTAATCAGATTTAAAATTCAATTTAACCACCCTTGCGGATTTTATCGAACAGATCGAACTACAAATGAATACGAGATTATATGTAAAAAAAATCTCTTCTAAATTAAGATTAAACTATGCAAATGAGTTAACATTAAGAAATAATTATCCCTGAAAAACTAACATACTAAACAGGTCGCGCAAATTAGTTAGCGAATTCACCGATACCTATAGGTAATTATAGTCAAATCTTTAAAGTTATAGGTACATATATGAGATACATGAGATTATTTTAACTTTTGTAAGTTTGTACGGATACTACTCAGTGGGCCAGTCCGACTCGCACTTGACCGGTTTCTTTATGTTGTCGATTTCTCCGTTGTTACAGGACCGATTTCATTTTTTTTTTTTGATTGAATGTATATATGTATACAGATTTGAGATTAGTCCTATTTTTATCAAAACCCAGTTCTGATGATGGGATCCTGGAGAAATCAAGGCAACTCCTCGAATCTTGAAGGCATACATGTGGTGATTTTTGTGTTTTTATAAGAACAGCATGCATATACGTACGGAACAGTGACATTTGGTGCAGTGGAACTGCTGATGATGGTCAGAACGGAACTCCTCAAGTCTGAAAGGCACACTCATAGTGACTTTGGTATTTTTATAAGAACAGCATGCATTTATGTTCAGAACAGTGGAACTCAGTGCAATGGAACTGATGATGATGGAAATGGATCAGAATGGAACTCCTCAAATCTGCACGGCACACTTACAATGAATTTGGTATTTATATGAGAATAGCTTTAATTTAAGTACATTCATAACAGTGACATTTGGTGCAGTGGAACTGCTGATGATGGTCATAAAGGAACTCCTCAAATCTGGACGACACACTTATAGTGACTTAATTTAGTATTATTATAAGAACAGTATGCATTTACGTTCAGAACAGTGGTCGCGTTAGAGCTCGCGGGTTCGAACCCCGGATCGCACTAATGAGGTTTTTGGAATTTATGTGCGAAATGTCATTTGATATTTGCCAGTAGCTTTTCGCTGAAGGACAGCATCGTGAGGAAACCGGGTAATCCTAATAAAGCCCTAATTACCCATCGGGTTGGAAGGTCAGATGGAAGTCGCTTTCGTTAAACTAGTGCCTACGCCAAATCTTGGGATTGATTGTCAAAGCAGACCCCAGGCTCCCAAAGACCATAACTTTAATTTATTCAGGTATACATATATTGGTTTTTGTGTTATTATAAGAACAGCATGCGTTTACGTACGGTCGACTACAAAGAGATGTATACACTTTTTCAGCTTCTTGCATCGTAATAAGGTGAGAAATGGATACATCTCTTTGTAGTCGACCGTACCGAACAGTGACATTTAGTGCAGTGGAACTGCTGATGATGATCAGAACGGAACTACTCAAATTTGAACGAGACACTTATTATGACTTTGGTTTTAGGATTCCGTACCTCAAAAAGGAAAAACGGAACCCTCATAGGATCACTCGTGCGCCTGTCTGTCCGTCTGTCACAGCCTATTTTCTCCAAAATTACTTGAGTTTGGGGTTGGTGCAGTGGAACTGCTTATGATGATCAGAACGAAACTTCTCAAAGACGACACAAAAGGATCTTTGTTTGCTAAGCATATTGAGTTTTTAACTCAAATTTTGTCAAACTCGATTTCTTATAGGTAGTCGGATATTGGATTCATGACGAATTGAGGGAACTCCTTAAACCTTAACGGTAGGTATACGTTATTGATGTATTCATTTGTATTTCCATCAAATAACCAGACATTGAAAGCAGTTTTAAAAAAATACAGATTTCTACACAACATGGAACTTGACTGTACTTAAAATAAATTATTTAATACCATGCACGAAATAAAGCATCAGATAAATATAAGGAAAACATGGATAGAAGTTATTTTTAAATACAAATTCTATTTAATTCGTCAGGTAGAAATATATAAAGTAAATGAGTTGAACGTGACGCCACTCAATTCGATTAAAACGTTAAAATTCGTTTTGACAGTTCTTAAAGGGAAGCTGATTTGACTAGGAGGCAAGTAGCCTATTCAACATTCGTAAGTACCTTTCACCAGAACTCCAAAAGCGGCGGTTTTTTAGGGTTCCGTACCAAAAAGGTACAAAAGGAACCTTTATGGTGCCGTTCCGTCCGTCTTGTGTGTCCGTCCGTCTGTCACATAACTTAATATCTCGAGAACTACTTATATTACGGCTTTTTAACCGGAGCTACAGTCCGGTCTGGGAGAAAGCGAAAGCGCAACTTGGCATGTATTAAGTGCAAAATAGCAATAGAGTGCGATGAAAAAACATTTTCCCCCTCACTAGCTCGGAAACACGTGTTTTGTCCTTTAATACCAGCGGGTAAAAACGCATTTTATCCACTAGTGGGTAAAGTAATTTGACCTTGAATAAAGTCAAATTAACTGCTTTAAAATTGATAAATGTAGGTGAATCTAGTAATAAAGATGATTTACCACCTGTGGAACTACTGGAAGCAGTGATAAACGCATTTTTTGCGTTGTAGTTTCCTCGCTATAGTGAGGGGAAAAGTTTTGTGTTACACTCGGGTGCAAATGTATTTTACTTCTCGTGTTTTAAAAAAACACGCAAGTTTAAAGTTCTATTCTCGAACCACTCACTTCGCTCGTGGTTCAACTATAGAATCCTTTCACTTGCTCATTTTTCAATTCCACACTCAGCGTTAAAATACAACTTTGCCCCCTAGCATAACAAATAACTGTTAATTAATGTTCATTGACTATATCACCATTATTACAGGAATGCGGAGCACCTTGCTACTACTAAAATGGAGAACCCGGACCTGTTAGCGACATGGAACTGACCAGGACCGTCGTGGGCTCCTCATGTGCCACCCCCGGATACCTTTTCTGATTGTGGTGTTTACAGTACAGTAGTGTACATATTCATGAAAAAAAAATTGTAGGTACTTTTTTTACATTTTTAACCGTCGCCTCATATCTCAAGAAGGACGGTTATCAAGTCGTCTGTATGTTTTTTTTTTTTTTTATGTTTGTTCCTCGATATCTCCGTCGTTACTGGACCGATTTTGAAAATTTTTTTTTTGATTGAATGTATATGCATACAGATTGGTCCCATTTTTCTCAGAACCCAGTTCTGATGATGGGATCCTGGAGAAATCGAAGGAACTCCTCAAATCTGAAAGGCATACATATGGTGATTTTTGTGTTTTTAAAGGAACAGCATGCATTTAGGTACGGAACAGTGACATTTGGTGCAGTGGAACTGCTGATGATGGCCAGAACGGAACTCTTCAAATCTGAACGGCACGCTTATAGTGACTTTGGTATTTTTATACGAACAGCATGCACTTTCGTCCAGAACAGTGACATTTGGTGCAGTGGAATTTCTGATGATGGTCAGAACCGAACTCCTCAAATCTGAACGGCACGCTTATAGTGACTTTGGTATTTTTATAAGAACAGCATGCACTTTCGTCCAGAACACTGACATTTGGTGCAGTGGAACTGCTGATGATGGCCAGAACCAAACTCCTCAAATCTGAACGGCACGCTTATAGTGACTTTGCCATTTTTATAAGAACAGCATGCACTTTCGTCCAGAACAGTGACATTTGGTGCAGTGGAATTTCTGATGATGGTCAGAACCGAACTCCTCAAATCTGAACGGCACGCTTATAGTGACTTTGGTATTTTTATAAGAACAGCATGCACTTTCGTCCAGAACAGTGACATTTGGTGCAGTGGAACTGCTGATGATGGCCAGAACCAAACTCCTCAAACCTGAACGGCACACTCATAGTGACTTTGGTATTTTTGTAAGAAAAACATGCATTTAAGTTCAGAACAGTGACATTTATTTAGTTATGTTTGTTAAGCATATGTTTTGAAGTCAATGTTTGTCAAGCTTCGATTTCTTATAATATAATCGGATTCATGAGGAATTGAGGAAACTCCTCAAACCTTAACGTTATACGTATATTCATTTGTGTTGCCATCTAATAATTAAAGCATTAGGTAAAAGCAGTTTTAAAAAATACTTACACATTTCTACATAATCCAACATTCGCAAGTAGCTTTCACCAGAACCCAAAAGGCGACGGTTTGTTTTTCTTAAAAATTATTAAAAAACGCACTCTGCATGGTTTTGGAGTTTCGACTTCGTGCTAGATAAAAACCCCCAGGCAAGAGCAAACAATTTTTTTTCCTAGCCTATATTTGTGACCCACTGCAAAGGCCTCTCTTTTCTTCCGCCACCCATCACGTTTTGCCGCCTGCTTCGGCTAGCCGCAGCAAAATACGTCGAGGTCATCTTGCCTCGTTTTTTTTGGTCTACCTCTGCCCCGACTAGTCGGGTGGTGTCCAGTTAGCAAACTATACACCCTGTTTCTATTTTAAATTATATGTGTTGTATTCTTTTCTTGTACAATAAAGTGTTTACTTACTTACTTTTTTGAATTCCGTTAACTTTAAGGGAAGGTTCTTTAGATTAAATACGATTAATTTCTCAAAAAAGCTAGCGTCTTGACTGTTACGTTTACCGAGTTTGAAAAAATAATAGTTATTTGTTTTACAAGGGGGCAAAGTAGTTGTTTAACTGGACGTGCCAATATTGATACCTGAGCAAGGGAAAGATTTCAATATTGGACCGCGAGCGTAGCGAGTGGTTCAAAAAGTGGAATCTTGAGCGTTGCGAGCGAGGGTATCGAGGCACGAAGGTAAAAGGAACTTTGCCACCGACTATATATATAGAGCAGCGAAGTGGTCCAATGATAGCAACCTTCCCCTAATAACTCTTTCATTAGATTTTTATAATATTAGGTAAAAGACATGGAGACAGCCAATTTTTGGCTTCACTTTTTAACGTGCTAATTCTATAGAGCCAGGTTTCTGGGCTCTCTGGTGATTCTGTGTTTTAAACACATCTTTAGAATAAAAGCTTTACCTTATGTCAATAAAGTATTTTATTTGAATAAAGGTATTTTGAAGATACCTATTTTGCATTTTGTATTTCAAATACCTTTTTCTAAAACTATTTTGTATTTTTATTTGAAATAGGTAAAAAACCAAAGTATTTGCATTTTGTATTTAAATACATTGCTGGAGAGCATCACTTTGTTTTTCTGTCAATAAAAAGAAGAATATAGTAACTATGTATGAAGTCCATGTAGAGGCACTGCGTTTCAATATTAAGTATCAGTGTGAGATAAGATTTTTCAAAATAATAGTCACGATATTTGTTTAATTTGATAGTCACGTGTATTTAAATTGTAGTAAGTATCTACATTAGTTCAGAGTTTATTGCTGGGTGTGGCCATACTGTAGATAGAGCTCTTTCTTGTACTGTGCCCTTAGGTTCCCCCTTTGTAATAATTGCAGTGGTTCTTCAAATCATACATGCGGTAAATAATGCGGTCGTGGCACGGAATATCTACTAGCTGAAGAAGAGTTACTGTCAAAGTAAAATGTGTAATCACAGTGCCTATACTGCTATCTCTCGACACAGGCTTAAAACTTTTGAACCACAGTTTTGAAAATTTGACCCATATTCTTAGCTTGATATGAGTTAAAGTGTAAAATACTAATATTGGCGCCATCTAGCCGAGCACCCCCAAAGGTGTAAAGCCATCTAAGCCACCGTACCTTTTTCTTTATAGTTCTGAGTTTGGCCGTTTTCTTCCTATCTGTCTATACGGAGTTATATAATTGTCTTCCCCTGTTGTAAATAGCAATAGTAACAATAGTTGTGGAGTATACAGATGTATGCGACTAAATAAATGTACAAATGTGTTCTGTGACACAAACATTTAAGACATCAAATAAAGTTTAACGAAGCTTGTTCAGTTGTTTTATTGGGCATATTCTATTATATTTACGATCGAATGCAAAAGTATCTCCAAATGTGGTGTTACCATAGGTACAATATTTTGTGTTGTAGAATTAATTTGCCAGTGTAAAATACTAACGCAACAAAGAGTTTGCACATTTTTGTCAATATTTTTGTAGGTAAGTGCGTACTATACTTTGTCAAACAAGTGTGTCAGTAAACAAGAACAAAGAAAACTATATGCATCCTTTTCTTTAGGGTGCTATAAAAATACAACTGTATTTGTATATCGGCAGCAATATTGTGGGCATGGCAATCACATTGAATTTTAAGCGTAGCGAGGGATTTCGATAATAGTAGGTATTGAAATGTTAACGCCCAAGATGTAAATTATTAATTATGTGACAGACATTTAAAGGTATGCAAACTCGTTGCGTTAATATTCTGTACTGACAACAAAGTTCTCGAACGGAAAATTGTCAGTTTGCTCCCTCGTAGAAAAAAAACAAAGTCCCTTTTTGTGTGGGTGAGGTAAAAAACTAATTTCCGCCTTATACAAATCATTATTATTATCATAATACAAATCATTTATTCTTGATAAATATAAACAATACAAACACATATTTAATAGTTGTGTTTGTATGTCATTGAAATGAAAACATTGGCACAAAAAAGATAGGAATTTCAATTGCAGTTTAATGGATTTAACATGTTCAAGCTATTTTGTCAATGTGAATGAGGAGACACACTGACATGTTATCCCGCCGGGCACTGACATTTTAGGCGGCGCCTGTACGTAAGTGTAATAATGGGCATGTCATTGTCGTTCATATGTGTGAGAGAGAGAAAATATATCTTCTTCTCACTCTCACGTATTAAATTCTTTGTCTGTGCAATGGACTTATAAGGTGGCGCCATCTGTCACAAGCTTCGAGTGTGCCTCCTCATTGAATTTCAATGCAAACCCCTTGTATACTAGTGTCTGTACAGAAAGTGAGGAGTCGTGAGTCGTGGAATGTATTAGACCCCATACATTTCACGACTCTTCACTTTCCGGTCAGACTCTATGAATGGCGGCTCTGTAGGAGAAAAAAAATTCAATTTAAGTATTTTGTAAAATGTGTGAATGTACTTACGACTTGATCCGTAAGCGTGGTTTAGAAGCAACTTGAGATTGGGTGACGTGTATATACCTCCTATAATTTGTGGCGTTTATTTCATAATGTGTGGAGCTAGCATTATGTGACGTGTAGATGTCGGTTTCACAAAAATAACGCTTGTCAATAAAGCTTCAGTGCTGCTAAAATTCGTTTAATAATAGTCTTTATCGACCATCACCAGTGTAACCTCTTTTTGATAGCCGGTAAATGACATGTTTAGTTCCGCTACTCGCCACCGCATCGTGCACAGCGTTTCCATAGACAAAAAAGTCTAGCGACCAAATCCACATGTACCAAAAGCTGTCAACGGTAAAAAGGACACATGAATCATGTACCGTTTTGCTTAATGTAAAAAACTATAAGCCCTATTGTACTAAGATAAAGTTGATTTTAGATTCATATTTTTTTTCAATTAATACGTTTTGGTTGGCTCAAAACCAACTTGCGATCCGATCTCACATGCGACCATTATCCACAGTTGATTTTGAAATGATACCACTTGACAGTTAGATAACGGTTCGAATAGGGCCCCAGCTTTCAAACAAAAAATAACTAAATCTAAATCGGTTCATCCGTTCGGGAGCTACGGTGCCACATACAGACACACACACAAACAGACAGACACGTCACACTTATAACACTACGTCGTTTTTGCGTCGAGGGTTAAAATATAGGTCATAACGAGATGCATACAACTCTCCACTGCCTTTATGTATTACCCTCCCTTTTCAATTACTGCATACAACTGCATTCTCCTCGATCCTTTTTGTCGCAAATGCACTCAGCCTTATTTCCATACTTGCATTCTATAAACGTTGTTCAGTCGCTATCTGATACATCGGAGCGGGCAAGGTGTTCACAAATATCGGAACACGCACGCTTTATATGTACATTATGAGCGGTCACGTGTTTTGAGGAATAAGAATATTTTAACTAAATCAATGAAAAGCACCTCGTAATTTTAGACTTTTTTTGATATTATGTGTATTCGACATTGAGAGACCTTATACATCTCTAATTAATTGCATGCTCGGTATCAAGATTCGAGATCGGGTAAGGAATGTCGAGATCCGTCGTCGCACCAAGGTGCAAGACGTTGGTTTCGTCATTACCAAACTAAAATGGAGTTGGGCGGGACATGTTGCTAGGCAGAGTGATGGTAGGTGGACTAAAATGTTAACGGAATGGTGGCCGCTTACAGACGTAAGAAGCGCTTGGCATCCGTTAGCTCGTTGGGTGGACGACATCCGCAAGGTTGCGGGTCACAACTGGATGAGACTAGCTCAGGACCGGGACAAGTGGCGTACTAGAAGAGAGGCCTATGCTCAGCAGTGGGCGATAAAGGGCTGACATGATGATGATGATGATTAATTGCAGTGTTATACTCGCGTTATACTTTAGTTAGAACTTAGTATTATCAATTGTAATTACAATTCAATTTTAAATCATTTGTATATGATATGATGTGGCCTATTTTCTATAAATTATTCCGATTTTTTTAATTACTGCAAAATTAATTAAATTTATTGATAGTGCCAACAAATGTGCATAGTTAAGAAAAACAGGTAAAAGTGAATAAAGGTCTTGAAAACAGGTAAACATCAAAAAGGAAATTTTCATTTTGTAAACGCATACATTACTGCAATATGTTACTAGGACTTTCGCAATGTTGTGATCTCTTATGTTCTACCTGTAGTAAAGTAATATTTACATGCAAGTGTACTTTTTTGTTTGCCACGAGTGTACACTGGGTGGAAATAAGCGCTTGCAACTCGGCTGTGCTTTTTCATTGCATCTCACTGTCGGCAGTCTGAATGGATGGACTAAGTTTTTCAATTTTGAAACGTTTCCATTTTAGAATTGGAGTGAGGCACACATATGCTACATTTTACGAATATTAAAAAAACATTCAGCCTACACCCGCGGAATAAGGACATAAAAGGACATAATGTAATAGGTAAGCGTGCTTCACCTTAGACCGCATCATCACTTCATCACCTAATTCAATCAGGTGTGATCGTGGTCAACCTATTCAAACAAAAAAATAATCAAGCAAGATGGCGCCCAAAAATATAAAAAACAAAGAAGATCGTTAAATATTATTTATAAGGAAAACTGTTTTGACCATTAATAGGTTTACATTTTTTGAGTCATCTACGAAATGCTTCATTAGTCATGTCATGTGAAGAATTTTTCGTGTTTCTATATATGGATAATTTTTTAAAGTTGTTAAATGTAATAAAAATACATTGATGGCATAGTTGGTAATCAAACTATGACGACTACGACGGTTGTCTATTGTTTGCCCGACAGTCATTTAACATAATATTCATTTGCCCGAATCTAACTTGCCTGAATTTCATTTGCCCGAATGATTTGTTTACCATAAAAATCATATGACATACTCGTTGTTTATCCGAATATTACCTTCCATAATCATACAATGCCATACTATTTGTTAGCCATATTATTAAGTGCAATAATATGGTTTCATAGAATATTCAAACGCCATAAGCAATTATTGCCATATTAATTGTTGCCCATATTATTACCTAACCTAACCTACTTTCTGATAGCAGTTTCATTTTCCAGGGGTCACAGTTCTAACTAACCTAACCTACTGTCTGATAGTATTTTCATTTTCCGGGGGTCACAGTTCTAACCTAACCTAACCTACTTTTCAAGCAGTTTCCTTTTCCAGAGGTTCACAGTTCTAACCTAACCTAACCTACTTTCTGATAGCAGTTTCATTTTCCAGGGGGTCACAGTTCTAACCTAACCTAACCTACTTTCTGATAGCAGTTTCATTCTCTAGTCCTTCTAGTACCTATTATAGTAGTTTTCGATTCTGCCAAAGCACATTATGGAAATTGACTTTTCTGGACGCTAATTTGTATGACAAATGATGGTATGGAATGTGGTAATTACGGATTTCGATGATTCTGACAAATGACATTATGGAAACTGACTTTATGGGAAACAAAGTTTCTGGCACTAGATTAATATAGTAAACAATGATTATGGCATAAGATGTTATGAGAAACAATATTATGATTGTTGAATAGGATGGCAAATAAAATTATGGCAAATGAAATTCTGGCAAATGGGGGTATCCCGACTAGGACCACAGAATATGTCAAAAATACATTTAATACGTTTAATAATAAATCATCGTTCAAGGTAACATTATATAGATTTACAATGTCATAAAAATAAAAATTGGAACCACATTGTCATGAGAATGTTGTTACTTTTAATTACTTACTTACCTGAAACTACTTCAAGTTCTTAAAATATTTGCATTAAAGCTTTGTAGTATTACAGAATACAGAATAAACATGAACGCGCTACCGTTGATATTTTATTTAATTTATTTTGAAACCTGACCAGTAATATATAACTGCGCGCCATGTTGCGGAATTTCATTAGAACTATTTTCTTCATACTTTATTGAACTGTCATCCCATACATCAGAATAACAGCGCCCTCCTGACAATAGTCATATATTTTTGGTCAGGCTTTATGTACGTAATACGTACCTAAGTACTACATACAGTACGGTACGGTGACATTTCCAACATTCGTCTGTCATAAATATTATCATTTTAATGTCAGGTAAGTGAGGTAAGACATTCAAGGCCATCCGGCATTAAAAACAGGCACGATAAAAAAAATCCTTAACCTTAAATATTTGTGACAAAACATTTAAATATACGAATGTACTCCTACATTATATCGCGATTGGCGACTTTTTTTGAGTCTTATGGAGACCCATCATCAGTCATGAGTGCCCGCGGCGGCTAAACTCCGTGCACTGACCGCCTTTCGCGCGGCGCGACAGGCTTGCGCTCGCGCTATTTTTCGGTAAATACGAGTTCTAAGTTTTGAGGCGAACTACTAATTATCATAATGTTCAATGCATACAACCTCGCCTTAAGGCTAAAGTGAATCGTATAGGTATATAAAGGAAATAGCAATAATTTTGTTTACAGACCCAATATGTTTCTGATTTCTTTGCTGGTGATCGCTGCCTCAGCGCAGCCTCCGTATAACATCGGCGACGCTCCCAAAATATTTCAAGAATACGTGCAGAAACACGTCAAAACATACAATCCCGAAGAATACTTGAAACGACTTGACATTTTCAAGCAGAACCTAGAACTCATCAACGAACGCAATCATAAAAATCTAAAATACGAAATTGGAATCAACCGTTTCGCAGATTGGACGGATTTAGAAAAAACCGGCCAAGTGCGAGTCGGACTCGCCCACCGAGGGTTCCGTACAAACTTTCTTTCAAACTACCTAGTAAAAATAATCTCATATTTTCATATAACTCTAATGACTTGACTAGAAGACAAAAGTATAGGCACTAATGAGTATTATAGTGTATAGCGCCATCTCCCGGTCAATTTGCTAACTAATTTGCGCGACCTGGTTTTTCAGGGATAATCCTTTATAATGTTAACCGATTTAAACAGTTTTTACTTTATTGGACAGAAGATGGTTTACGTAACATATCGTATTAATTTTAAGTACGATATACATCCGCAAGGGTGGGTAAATTGAAAGTAAAAATCTGAAAAGTTTTTTGTGAATTAAAAAAAAAGTATTCAAAATACAAACACGATTATATTTTTCCTGTAATATATAGCATAAAACCAATATTTACTAAAATTTTCATAATTTTTCGTTGGTAAACTTCGGAGATAAGGGGGGAACGGTATTTTTTTTTACATTTTCCTTCAAAATTCTTTTTTTTTTCACAACAAAAAAATTATAAAAAATAGTTTATTTACGTTCAATTTGAGCTCTTTCCAACGATACCCCACTTGACCTAGTAACTTGAAATGTACAGTTTGCCCCCTTTCATTTTGGCCATTTTCTACAATAAAAATTAATATATTTAAAAAAATTATACTTTCTATTTGTAGAGGTTTACAATGTTCACAACTATTCCAAATTTCAAGTTGATAGCATTAGTAGTTCTCGAGATATTTAGGAATGTGACAGACGGACAGAGTCGCACCATAAGGGTTCCTGTTGTACCTTTTTGGTACGGAACCCTAAAAAGGGAGTATCTGGGTTTCAAGCGCTTTGATGGCGCGACGCAAGATGGCGCTGTTAGGCTAGAGTTCCCCGCTGAGGCGATCACAGCGCCCGAGGAGTTCGATTGGCGAGACCATGGCGCGGTCGGGCCAGTGAAGGACCAGGGCCATTGTCAGAGCCACTACGTGTTTAGCGCCACTGGTAATTATTTTTTTATACTTCCTTGTATAAAAGCTTAAATCATTTCAGCAGTTTTTAAAAATCTAATGCGATCTTTTATCGATTCCCCATACAAACTCATCATCATCCTCCTTGCGTTCGCCACGCCTCATGGGAGCCTGGGGCCCGCTTTGACAACTACTCCCAAGATTTGGCGAGGCACTACATAGTATTACGAGAGCGACTGCCATCTGACTTTCCAACCTTAAGGGTAACTAGGCCTTATTGGGATTAACCCCGTTTCCTCACAATGTTTTCCCTATACAAAGTCTTACCCCCCTGAGTGTTTTCAAGCCTTAAAAGTTTCCTATACTTAAATCTGATATATTTTACAGGAGCCATTTTATAATGGACTCCATCAACCTTGATGATTCTGATCTAAAACAAACACAGATATTTCAACAAACATCAACTAAGTACATAATTACAAAACAAACATACAAGGATTTTTTAATTACAAATGAATAAATGAATACATTTTTTACAGTATCCTGTGTTCTAACATAATTAGGAGGTATTTCAGGTATTATAATTTAATATTATTTTTTGATAAAAAGTTGTTAAGAATTTTGCATTGAGGAGAAAATACTAGTGTTAGAAGGAAATTAATGTTTATAGGACGGCTCATATTGGTACGGATTAAATTATACAGTGGACAAGAAATTTTAGGACATTCTAGTAGTAAATGTTCCACTGTGCCTTCAGCCAGGCCGCACTCGCAAATCGAGCTGTCTTTTATACGTAGGTTGGCCAGAAACACCGGGGAGCAGACATGCCCCAATCTTAATCTTGTAATGATTGATGTATTTATTTTTGGAAAGGTCTGTTCGAAAAAAACCATGGCTTTGGGTCCCCCCATGTTTGGTTGAAGCTTCCCATAATGTCGACCTTTGATCTGTCGCGACTGCTGCCACATAGTGTTCCATTCCTCAGTCATCAAGGGTTTCACTGTGGCTCTAAGATCTCGAGAGTAATGGTTTAACTGATTCCCATCTGAATAGCGTCCTTAGCATTTTTTCCTTCAAAAGTAAATACGGTAAATACGTCATTCGTTTGACTTTGACAGGTGACGTTTTCTGGAACGAAAACCATAGACTTATTTTTTATTACTTGGCGGCGACTTTTAATCGACTTGGACTGCAGATTTAGCGTTTAAACGATACTATACGATGGATGCCACTTGGCTAGCATGTAGCGAACGCAAACGCTTCGGCGCAAACGAAAAGCGATCGTATATCGTATGACTCTTGGCTGCGCCCTGGCCCCGTAGCCGAATGGCATTTCTCCGACGCCAAACGAAAGCGATACGCCGCTGGCTCTGTCGCGCCAATACGCAAGCGCGATAGAGATAGATATCCTAGCGCTTTCGTGAGTGTTTCGTGAGCGATTGGCCATTCGGCTACTCCTGAGGCCTATGCTAGCTCCTGGTATCGGTAAACCAACTAAGCTATGCACGTAGGTAATTTTTGTGTCTTTTTGTGCAATAAACATTTTTTTATCTTTTATCTTATCTTTAATCGTGTCTAGATATTTGTCCAATTACAGCAGGCTTATGATGCTTGCAATTTTATAACTTATCTACGTGTATAAAGCATCCCTCACGTTTTGGCAAGTATAAGTATGTGTTCACACACACGAGTGAAAGATGTTTTAACCACGTTGATAAGTGATACAATTACAAGTTTTTTTTATTTCCATGTAGATTTTTAGGTGCCACTATATCAAAAACGATGAACGCTAAACTTTGCTCTTACGTCCTCCTAAATCTGTACATCAGTCTTCTGTATACGTCTGCCGGCCTAGCCAAATGACAATCGTTGACGCTAGACGCCGATCGAAACGCAGTCTGTCTCAGTCGCGCCAGTGCCGAAGAGCAATAGAGATAGATTACGATATTATCGTATACACCCTGTTTTTAGGGTTCCGTAGTCAACTAGGAACCCTTATAGTTTCGCCATGTCTGTCTGTCCGTCCGTCCGTCCGTCCGTCCGTCCGTCCGCGGATAATTTCAGTAACCGTTAGCACTAGAAAGCTGAAATTTGGTACCAATATGTATATATATTACGCCGACAAAGTGCAAAAATAAAAAATGGAAAAAAATGTTTTATTAGGGTACCCCCCCTACATGTAAAGTGGGGGCTGAATTTTTTTTTTCATTCCAACCCTAACGTGTGATATATTGTTGGATAGGTATTTAAAAATGAATAAGGGTTTGCTAAGATCGTTTTTTGATAATATTTATATTTTCGGAAATAATCGCTCCTAAAGGAAAAAAAAGTGCGTCCCCCCCCTCTAACTTTTGAACCATATGTTTAAAAATATGAAAAAAATCACAAAAGTAGAACTTTATAAAGACTTTCTAGGAAAATTGTTTTGAACTTGATAGGTTCAGTAGTTTTTGAGAAAAATACGGAAAACTACGGAACCCTACACTGAGCGTGGCCCGACACGCTCTTGGCCGGTTTTATTGAATTCCGTTAACTTTAAGGGAAGGTTCATTAGATCAAATACAATTAGAGGTAATTTCTCTAAGAAACTAGAGTCTTAACTCTTAGGGTTATCGAGTTATTAAAAAAATAAAGATAATTACTGAACACGTGTGCCTTTACCAATTCCTGATGTTATTTGTTTTGACATGTGCCGTCAATCACTTGACACTAACTTTAATGTTATTCTTAAGGATATCTCACACTAATTAATTCATTTATTATGTATGAAAATGATGATTTTTTTGCGAATTTAACTAAAAGTGATATACAGGGTGGTTCCTGATAATGAACCTAGCAACGTGTCGAATTTAACGGAAAAGATGGAAAAGAAAAAAAAAACACGGTGTATATTAGGCACATAGTGAGGACAGAAGTGCAAGCCTTCGAAGAACAAAGACGAGTGGGCCTCGATTTGAAGCGTGATGAATTAAAGTCTCGCCCGACAACCTGCGGTCATCAATTACAATTTTGTCGGAGCCACTGTAGAGCTCTAACGGCTCAGCCACGACATTGGTCTAAGCGCGACAGCGGTGAGCGGCGGCCATACATTGGAGCGAGACACAGCGATGGGACTTTTCATTCGCACGTATGGCTGCCGCTCACCGCTGTCGCGCTTAGACCAATGTCGTGGCTGAGCCGTAATATTAGATATATTGAGAGGGATATTAGATATAATACTTACGATACGTTTGTGCACTTGGCTACGTACCCTGTAGAAGTTTAACAAAGTTGCATCCAGGTTACTTCTAGTCTGCTTCTCAGGCCTGTGTGTGAAGCGCCAGAACTTAGAAGTTTGAAGCCGCTAGGACTTGGTATAGTTATTATTTACTATCCATTTAATTTGTTATATATTATTCTGGTAAAGTATTGGTAGGAGACATTTTTGGGTTAATCCGCCGCAAGAACCACGCGAGTCACGATTTTATGGCATGTTCCAAATATTCACGACGCAAATTCAAGTGATAATCTATCTCTAAATAAGTGTTACTTTCCCGATATACATGTATGCAATGAGCCTTTAATTTGCAGCTGTAGTTCAAATGAACACTCAATAAAGTCGTGACTCACGTTACGTTTACGTGGATTCACCCATTTACTTTACCACCATTCTACTTTATCAAGACCATAATAGGTTACTTGCACAAAATACTTTTATCATGAGAGTCACGGGTGTTTCCAATATATTAGATTATTAATAATTATGTTGTCTAGTAAAAGAGTACCCACAACACAGGCCTTCTCGAGTTTACAGTGGGATTTTTATTTCTTTGTCATCAGTCATTGAGAAACCAAAGAAACTTCTAAACGACATCCGTTTACGGATTCTAAATCAAACAGTACGTGAATGATGTTTTGTTTTGATTTCATTACTCAAATCCACCGCATTAGGTGGGTCCGGGACATAAACCTGACTTCCCGGGATTTCCCGCGGGACGGCGGGCTTCCGAAACACAATAAAACCGGGAACCGATGACATTGCTGGTTTATGCGATCATTGAGACGGCGGGACATCGGTGTTTGTGGTTTATGTTGGGGAAAGTGATTCTGTGAGTCTTTTACGCATACGCTATGGAAAGATTGATTTTTATATACTTTGTGTAAAGTGTGAGTGTGACCACTTCCTCTAAGAAAGTAGCGTCCAATACTACATAGACAAACTTTAGACGCCTTACTTGTTAACTACTTACTTTTTACTTACCTTAGCAATAACATGTAAATCCGTACATAAGTATTAACGTTATAACTAATTAATTAATTATCTATTGTATAGAGTCGTGGATCCCACAGTCAAACTGTGTAAACAGTTTTGGTGGACGTTGTATTAATTTTTATGTTCATGTAAGATGCTTATTCAATAAACAATTTAAACAAACCATGCCGATTGTAACTTAGTGTTTGCTTACTAAATAGTGCACCTTGCTAGTGTACCTATGCGAACGAAAAAACAAAGAAAAATATTGACAGTACACCATGGTTGATGCTCAACCGTGCACTGATAGGTAAATAAATAACTTTCCATGTATTTATTTATTTACACTCATGTAAACAAAACACGTGTAACTTGGTATTTATTACCCAAATAGGTACCTGTTTTAATTACATTTACATTCATTACTTACAATACAATACAATACAATACAAATATTCTTTATTGTTCACCAATATAACAAGATTACATCACATAACTTTAATTAACTATGGTAGACAACAGGCGGTCTTATCGCTAAAGAGCGATCTCTTCCAGACAACCTTTGGGTAGTGGAGACAAGACACAAAAAACAACTGATTTGAGTAGGTGATGCAGTGAGTGATAGAAAACGTCAAATAATCTTAATACTAATAAACATACATAAATAGGAATTAAAATAAACCTAAATATACCGTACATATATAAATACTATAACAACACAGCTACGAATGTACATAGATCAAAACCAATGCGGCCAATAGCGATAAAGGAAAATGAAACAGGACCATCAATAAATATTGTATTATGGAATAGATAAATAATGCTCTTTTACTTGACTTTTAAAAATGTGAAGAGACTTAGCATGCCTTATGTCAATAGGTAATGAGTTCCACAACCGAACTGCCTGGAAAGTAAAGGAATCGTTGAAGAATTTAGAAGAAGATGACGGGACTTTAAGAAGATAATTTCGGGAAGATCTGATAGATTGAACAAAACTAAAGCGGTCTTTGAGATAGCGAGGAGTTGAAGGGTTAAACAGTATATTATAAAGGAGAGAAACTATATGAAGGTTACGTCTGCGACGAATGGGGAGCCACTTCAGCTGCGATCGAAAGCTAGACACATGATCGAATTTGCGCAAACCAAAAATGAAACGTATACAGACGTTCTGAATACGATCCAGCTTATTGAGTTGCTCTTCGGATAGATCAAGATAGGAAACATCAGCGTAATCCAAGATTGGAAGGAGCAACGCCTGAGTAAGCGCAATTTTTGTGGGGATAGGAAGAAAGTTGCGAAGTCTCCTCAGGGAAGCCACTGATCCAAACACCTTCCTGCTAATTTCACTATGCTGGGGTACCCAGGAAAATGTACTGTCCATAATAATGCCTAGATTTTTCACGTGACCAGAGAAAGGAATTAAAACTCCGTTGAAAATTAGTGGTGGCAAAGTACCAAGGTCCAGTCGCGATATCAGCTTAGAGCTCCCAATAACGATGGCTTGAGTTTTGCTAGGATTAACATTCAGTCCGTAACTGTTACTCCATTCACAAATTCGTTCTAAATCCTTATTTGTCGATGAAATAACTGTTGGTAGATCGTTTAGTGAACCCTGAGAATATATTTGAAGATCATCGGCATACAGGTGGAAAGATGAAGAGAGATTGACAGTAATGGAGTTAATAAATAAGGAAAACAATAATGGGGACAACACGCCACCCTGCGGAACGCCGGCTAACGTGCTGCACCATGATGATCGAGAAGAATCTAACTTAATACGCTGCCGACGACCTGTTAAAAAACTACGAAACCACTCAACAGCTCCAGGAGATACGTTGAGAGAACGCAGTATCGCCAGCATAATGTCGAAATCAACAGTGTTAAACGCGTTACTAAAGTCTAGCAACGTTAACACTGTTAACTTACGATCATTCATACCGGATCGTATATCATCTGTAATATTGACGAGAGCAGTAGCCGTACTATGTCCCGACCTAAAGCCAGATTGATATGGATTCAGAAGATTATTGTAATTAAGATAGGAAAGAAGTTGTTGAAAAATTAAACGTTCAAGGACTTTGGAAAGAAAAGGAAGTATAGAGATAGGTCGATAATCTGTGAAAGTGGAAGGCTTTGATTTTTTAGGTAAGGGAATGACTTCAGCATCTTTCCAAAGTGAAGGGAAAACGGAATTGGAAATTGAAAAATTCAAAATACAGGTAATGACAGGAGCAAGAACATCAAGAAGTGGAAGAATCATATTACGGCTAATGCTGTCGACACCCACGGCGTTAGAGCCTATAGCTGATAAAGTTTTCGCAACATCACTACTGGAAAATTGAGTAAGAGAAAAAGGAGAAGAGTCTGGAGTCGGAAGTGATGAAAGATACTCGAGAGTCGTAGTCTTAGCAGGACCACTAAAGATTGAAGAAGTGGAAAAATGTTGATTTAAGTTATCAAGATTAACATCAGATTTACATACATTTTGAGAAGATTTACCGACTCCCAGAGACTTTAAAAATTTCCAAACTTTAGCAGGATTACCATCTTCCACAGATTTATGGATATAACGCCTCTGAGCATCTCTGCAGACAGTACTGCATCGATTTCGCAACGAATGATACTTGGTTTTATTTGCATCAGATGGATCCGCCTTGTATCTCGACTTAGCCAAATTCTTTTTACCTAAGAGCGATTTGATTTCTTGGGTCAGCCAAGGAGCAGGTAGATGCTTGACCTTGATTGAGCGAATGGGAGCGTGCTTATCATACAGTTGAATGAGAAGCGAGTTAAATATGGAGATTTTATCATTAACTGTACTAGCATTGTGAACACTATCCCAATCAACCCTCACAGCATCAGCCCGCAACTTCTCAACATCCATCCGACCAAAACTACGCTGCAACAGGATTTTAGATTTAACTTTAGGTGGACGGATTCTGTAGGAAAGGTAAAGAAGATCGTGATATGAGAAAGCGTCCGCAGGCAACTGACCAAATTTAGCTACATGTGAGACGGAAGAAACCAGAGCGAGATCAAGAAGTGAAGGGGAGCAATTTGGAAAGTGATGGGTTGATTTCGAAGGAAGGATATTCAAATTACAGGAGTCAGCTAGTGCTTTAAGGGATTTAGAACGATGGTCATTTTTGAGTAAACAAGTATTGAAGTCCCCCATTATGATATGGTGTTGAAAAGATGGTAAAAAATCCTCAAGAAGTTTTTCTAAAGATGAAAAATAATTAATAGTAAGGGAAGGAGAGTAAAATACTCCAAGGAGAAGTTTGGAATGAGAAAGCGTAACGTCTAAGAAAAGATACTCAGCACAATCTGACGAGGAAGACTGCGGCGAAATGCTAATAATTGAAAAAGGAATATATGAGCGAAGATAAATTGCAACTCCTCCGCCAATCCTCCCCGAGCGATCATTTCGAACCAAAGTAAAACCAGGTAAAGAATAGGAAACAGAAGGTAGGCATGGCTTAAACCAGGATTCAGAAACTAATATTGCATGAATATTTTGCACATCGAAGGATGATAGGAAATCACTGAAATGAGCAGGAATGCTTTGGGCATTAATGTGAACAACATTGAAATTTTTGCATAAATCATAAAATTGTGCATCTAACAAGTCGTGGAGAGAAGGAGGCAAGCTATAGAAACTATCTTCACTTTCATCATTAGATGAAAAGGAAGCGTAGTGATCACTCAAATCGCTATTAAAACTATGGCCGTGCAGTGACATAATATATATAATATAATATATAATAAATATAAATTTACTAATATAATAAAATAAAATAAACTAAAGGTGGTCATACACTACCCGCCAGCAGTGTGAAACAGTGAAAAAACATTTGCAAAAACAGACAACATAAAATATTTGCAGAAACGAAACGCAACAATGACATGACATTGACAGTTTGAGATGACATTGATAGTTCAAATGTCAGTTCAAGTTGGTTTCAATAACGTAACGTAATAAACAAGTTTGGATTTAAACATTTGAAACTAAATCATAAAAAGTAAAGAGGGTATGATTAACTATGTATATAACGCAACTAAATTAAGAAGTTACAACCAACCGACCGACATAAAATGATGTGAAATGTAGAATTAAGTTAAAAAGGTGTTTCAAGAAACTGAACCAACAATATTTATCGAATTACAACTACTTATTTTTCCTTGGGCGAAGTTTTGACGCCTTTTGCGCAGGCTGTGTGTCTCCGTCTGCAGGTGTAGTTGAAGCGGCGTCTGTTTTCGATGCTGGTGTAATCGACTGTAGCTGCAGAATACTGGTTACATGGTGCCTCACTTTGTTCGCGTCGAGAACGAATACATCACCATTCCGGGTCCAGCAGCTTCGGACACCAAAACGTTCCCGGGCAGCTACAAATATATCGTAGCGGGGCTTTGTAAGGAATTCACCTAATGTAACACCGGTGCCTTTTAATGCTGTCTTCCCAAACCACAGGTCATCTCGCACAGCAACGTCATGAAACTTGACAAGGATGGGTTGAGGTCTGGCCCCACGAGGCTTACCCAGACGACGACAGTGCTTGAAGTCTGTTACTGACACATTACTTCTGATAGACTTGAACTTTTCAATTACAAGTGCGGCAGTGTCTTCAGTATCTGAGCTGGAATCACATCCCTTGATGCCATGGACCACCAATATTTTCCTGCGGGATCGCATCTCCATGTCATCGACTTGCTGGGCAACAAGCTGCACCTGCTTCTGTAGAGTCTCGAGTGCCGTCAAAATAAATGACCTAAACGCTGTGAAGTCAGACACCACCGCTGCCGTTGATGATCCACTAGACTCTGCCTTGTCCAAATCTTCTTGCAGCTCTGCCATCTTGGCGTTAAAAGTTTGTGTCAGCTCTGCGATGGACTCCTTAATTATCCCAGTAAGTGCCATAGTGTGATTTGGAGGTTAGTTAACTTAGGTCCAGTGAATAAATAAATAATTGTCTACGGAAATTTGAGAATTTGCTGGAGGGTGGCAGTTATTAATTTTGCATTAAGAATTTAATGCTTAAATTCCAAAATAAATTAAACAAATAATTATAAAAAATAAAAAACTTAAGACAGATGTTTAGGTTCTTCATTTTTAAATTTTTCCCTATTTCGTTTAGGTATTTTTAAATGCATTTAGGTATATTGATACACAGAAAATTAACGCTGTCTCAAATCAATTGAACAGAAACCTCAAAAACTTTACTAGGAATCAGAATACTTTTATTCCTTTATCAGTTATTATATGGCCTCTTAAGACTTAATCCTGATTCTCGAATATTATTTTAAAATTTCAATATTGAAAACAGAGACTGAAATGTTTCGCACGACGCGGCATATTTTTATTCTAATCCTTATTTTATCCTCTTTAGAGTTTACCCTGAACCTCGAACATTTAAAACCTCATGCACCGTATTACCAAAAGCTTACTTACTCGTACTCGCAAGCGCTTTGCTCGATCCTAATACCCAGCAAGGTGTTGTTAAAACTGGCGACGTATGAATATATCTCCCGGCCAAATGCACAATTTCCGACCATCCCGCGCCGCGGGATTGAAGAGTGGATGTAAATTTTACAGCGAACTTCGTTTCCATTGTCATCCGTCATAGATTTATAACTGTTACATCAAGGGTTTAAAATGAGACACGTACTTACTTTGAACTTTCGTAGAAAGAGAAAGAGATCGACAAAGAAAGAAGGAGAAATTATGGTTTACAAAATGCGAGAGACTTGCATTTTATCATCCACTATTGAGCATCGGCCTCTCTTCTATCTACAGTATTTTTGGCAAAACTTAACAATCATAAGATGACGAAGCTTGCGCTGTGGATCTTGAGGTGGCATTTCCTATAATATGTATGACGTACAGGTATGATCTTGAAAACGTTGATAAAGACTACGACACGGTCTAAGATACAAAATAAAAGGAAGGAGGGTGGCTTTGCACAGCAGAGAGACATGTTTCTATGCTCATACCTAATTATTAAATGAATCAATTTCTTGAACACACACACAAAGTTAACATTAAATTATTGTTCATCGTGTGACAGTGAAAACAGGAGATTTAGATGACAAAGCCGGATGTGAGCGCCGCCGATTTGTCAGACGACGAGACACATCGCAAATTAAAATGACGTATTTCGTTCTGAGTTGACGAACTTGATGGTCTGATGTCTAAAGAGAGAAGCTTTTTAGACTAGAGTAAACTAATAGTGTTAATTGATTGAAAAATTATTAAATTAGAAATTACTTAACCTAAAAGTGCCGGTTTGTTTTTGTGATATAAATATTGGACAGGATAAATATAATATTCATTAAGTACCTACTTAAAAAATATTTCGTGCAAACAATTTAAAGGGGGAGGGGGGAACGACAATTTCGCTAAGAGCATGTCATTTAATTATTTTAACATGTCCAAATCCAATTTTGAAAGTAAATATCGAGGAAATGTGTCCATAAGAAAGGGAAACATTAGTTTTCGTTGGACTTCAATTTATTGACGCATTAAATAGGAATGTCGAGGGTTGCACGTGTCGGTGCCAGTAGTGCTTGCAATAGGTTTTTTATGTATAAGTTGACGTCGATCACAATTTACGAGGAGGGTAAGGTAAAATAATAGATATTATTATTTTTTTATTTACATGCATTAAGCGACGCATCTCTCGAAAAAACGGTCTGCACTTTGACGAAATATACACATGCTAATAAAGTATGTAAATTAATCCGTTATATTTGATTATTTCGGATGGCAAGATATCTGTCTGGTGATTTCCTGTATTATAAAAACTTACTTGTTCAGTTTGAAGAGTATATTTATTTTTATTTATTTATTTATTTATGTTATGGAGAACCAACAGCTATAAAACTAGTAGTATACAAGATATGATTCAGAAAGCCAATTACAGGATCTCACAGATAGATACAAAGTAATATTTATTAAACTAATGCTAGCACTTATACCAACGCACACACATGCTCACAAAAGTGGAATATAAAGAAAGAGAAAACAAAACAGAAAGTTAAGTAAGATGAATGCACTAACAGTCAACATAAGTATTCAATTAAAAAGGAAAATAAATAATAATAATAATAATTACTCACAATTCTCACAAAGAACACCGCTTAACCAATAATTGCCTCACATTCGAAACTTTACAATTAAAAATATCAATGTCAATGTCCTTCGACAACTCATTCAGCCGACGACTCGCTCGAACTAGGAAGCTATTCTGTCTATACCTGGATGATGCAGTCTTGACAGATAAAGGGGGATAGTACCTCTTAGAACGAAAGGGGGTATTAAAAGCAGCTTACCAAGTAACTCGGAACAATCAGCTGCACCACTGGTAATATTCAAGAGAAAGGAAATATCAGATATGTCACGTCTTTTTCTCAGTGGTATTAGGTGGTGCTTCTTACAAATACTTAAATAACTGGACGAACTATAGTAATGCTTTAGTTTGTAGCATAAAATTTTTATAAATTTTTGTTGCACGCGCTCAATCCGGTCCACATAAGTGTTATAGCAAGGGTTCCAAACCTGTGATGCGTATTCTAATTTACTCCTCACCATAGCTGGGCATTAACTCGTTAATCCGTTAATCGTTAATTAACGAAGTTAACATTTCGGTTAACGGATTAACTTTTAAGTTAACTTTAAAAAATGTTAACGGATTCGTTAACTTCCGTTAAATTTCATCGAGTCCGTTAATCGTTAATCCAGCACCCCAAGCGGCTCGCTGCGCCGCGAAAACCACGTCCTGACTGCTACTCTAAAAGCCCGTAGTACTACGGCAAAACCTAGGATTTATCGGTAAAAGCAGATCCGTCGGTTATAAACAGTCTAAAGAGAAATTGGCGAATTTGGATCACTTATTCGAGATCTTCTAAATCTTATTAGGCGTGCTAGATCGATCACTAACCGGGGAATAGAGTGCAATCATCAGGCATGATAGACAAATCGCACAACCGACGCATCGAGTTAGAGTCCGGTGGGCCTTAGATTACTCTACCAAGTTATCGTGGCCCACAGCATCGAGTTATCGTCGCAAATCTCAATCTGAAAAACCGACGCACCACGATCGCGACCGCATGAATGACTCAATAATTACGAATCCGAAATAAAACCTAGGATTTAGCCAACCAACGGCGGTAAAAGCCCGAAGAGACCGTAATTATTACATTTCGGTTTTTTATATACCGATTGGTGTCACAGGTTTTAATGGTTTTTGGTGGATACTTAGTAAATACAAATACTTATACCTACAGTGAAGTCCTATTTTTATGACGTGTTAACGGATTATCGATTAACTTTAACTTCCGTTAAATCTACCGAAATGTATCGCTTTAACGATTAACGAAGTTAACTTTTTAAGTAACGGATTAACGATTATCGAAGTTAACTATTTGATTAACGGTGCCCAGCTATGCTCCTCACGTATGAACAATATAAATAGCCTAGGAACCATCCGGTCTTGCTACTACTGGGAAAATAACTTAATTCTATAACAGTACTTTTTATGTCACCAAAAATTAAGTTTGGTAATTTGAAATAGTTTTTTTAGTTAAGCCACCAAAATTTGTGACAAAAAACGTATAATAGAATAAAAAAAAAATATTTTAATTCACTAAAAATCAGGCGAAAATGGAATCAGGACTTTTGTTTTAAATTCGACTACTTTAATTTATGACCTTTATAACACATTAAGAAACCACCTATTTTTGTGAATGATACTTCGTAGTAGCAAAAAGCGGACTAATTAAATCAGTTATGACACAAGCAATAAAAGGACAAGTGAAGTTATGGTTGTTTTGTATATACATTATGTGTTGAAACACTATGAAAACTTAAACCACCCCAAAACAAGACGGATGTTCAATATTTTACTAGCTCGGAATAACATTCACGGCAAAAATTACATAAGCAAAAAAATTGGAACAGACTTTTCGTTAGGATCATAATAAAGAAGAATAAAAATTAATCCACCTTTAAATGCTCGCCAAGAAGCGCTAAAACCACATACGTACGTACTGAAATAAGTATTTTCATATTCTTCTTGATTACAAACTCTCTACCATTGACGATGTAATTTCCTGCATTATTTCAAAAGTGACTCATGTGTTCAACCGCATTTTCATTACATCATGGTATAATAATATATTTCGTCGCCACTACTATCGCTTAAATAGCTCAGGTTGTACTAGCGTAACGTAAAATGACGGACGGTCCTGATATCGTGGGTTCGATCCCCGGCAGTCGAAATGAACTTTTTTTGGTTTTTATTTTTATTTTATTTTTCTTTTACCGCCTTTTTACCCCCTTTATTTAAAATATTTTTTTTTTGTTGTATATAACATTTTATTTAATGCTGTGAGTAATTTAGGTACAGTCAAGATATTTATTTCCCTAGCCATTTTAAAATGTTATTAGACACATGTAATGCAATAAGGTCGAAAACTGTATTTCAGTATTAGTATTGATTGAAGGTAACCTAAGGTTCAACATCGTTCCTCCCCGCAATACTCTGTCTTAGCTAACCATCGCTAGACGTTATGCCCTTGTAATAAGGATTACAAATGTACAGTGACAGTTGTCCGGTATGACTCATAGATTTATATATTATTAAGCTAGATTGAGTTGTTAGGCCAAAAAGTGTGTCCACATGAGAGGGTAAAGTTGGGACTGGTGTCCCTCTCGCACTTATTGCCACTGTCAAAATTATTTGAATGACGTCATCACTGTCATTATTTGGGGATACCAGTCAATATTCAAAGTTACTACCAAATCTACTAATACCGAAATTAAAGGTTTTTTTAATTGCGCAAATCTTTGGTTTTATGGCTTCATAATAATGACTTACCAATTCGCTACAAGGTATTAATATCCTTGCCTCGATATAATACAAAAATTTTTAAGAAGTTTATTAACTTAGTTATCATACAGGTAAAAACACTACTACTATAGTAATCTCTTTAACACTGGTCACACGTGCGAGAGGGACACCAGCCCCAACTTTGACCCTCTCATGTGGATACACTTTTACTATCCTAATAAGAACGTTTTTCTGCACCGGTGATAAAGTTCAATTTATTATGGCAAAAAAAGTGTGAGCTCAGTCCCTATTGAAAGTCCATGGTATGACTCAATGAAAAATTGGCTAAATAGTAATCGGAAAACAAGCAAAAAGGGTAAAATATATTTTTATAAGTTATTTCGTTGGATTACATTACAAAATGAATGTATAATACTCGTTGTAATTGTATAGATTTAAATAAATAATTTTATTAGTTCAAATTAATGACCGTCAAGGAACAAAAACTAATTGAGTCGCTATTAGACCGTTTTCACATTATCCGATCCGATAACGGATGTCGGAAGGATATCAATAGATGAATCCAAGATTCCGCCTGTAATGTATGGGATATCGGTCCGACATCCGATATCGGTTCGGATAATGCGAAAACGCACTTAGGTCTACATTTTACACTTTTGAAAACCAAGATTAATTAGAGTCAGTTGTATGGTCGGTATGTAGTGTAAATAAAAAGTCGAAAAGTAGTAGGTTCTTTCTATACTTTTTGCTATGTATTTTATATTTCAATAGTCAGGCTTCTGTACCCATATTACAGTACTTTCAATATGTGCTATCCTATAATTAAATTCGGACACTCGCGTAGACACTTCTAATATTATTTGAATGGCATTACCAACATTAAATCTCCTTTTGAAAATAAATTTTAAAGAATATCCCACTATCAGATCAGAGCCACTGGTATTTAATTTAAAACAAATGCCTATAATAAATAAATCCGATTAACCTTTGGGTTGTCTGCTGTCGAATTTAATTATTTTCATAGAAAATATTTTAATTTGTATCCTTCCAGCTCGAGATTCTTGGAAGCCCTGTAAATTTTTCTTTGTGACAACTAGATATGACATGTCAGGAAATTTACACATACATACATTACATACATTTATTGTAATAAACGTAGTACAAGTGACCAAGATAAAGATGATACAGTAGGGTATTTTTAAAGTTTATGTAATGAAGAAGTAAAATTGCGGCCTTTTTTTTAGGTATTTCTATACTTATTATATATTGGTAGCGGCTCCATTCGTTCAATATTCGTTCGCGATTCATTTTGACATTTAAGTCATTTGAGCATATTATGACAAAAGGTATTTTGATAAAGAGTTTTTAGTGTGTCACAGTTCTATTTGCAATTTTGATACTTAGGTCTTTGTACACTAAGTTGGTTATGGCATGAACGATTTTTTCCTAAGCAGATAAGAAGTTAACGTTATTAGCATCAACAAGAATGGTATAAATGCAATTTAGACCCAGATTTTTAAAACATTTTTGTTATGAATTGTGCGTCCTTGTATTTAATGTCATTGCAGTAGCTTGTACTTATCAACTTATAATATAAATAAAACATAAAAAAAATGAATTAAAAAAGCTGTAATATCCGCACCTACGTATGCGACGACTGAGATTTGAACCCGTGACCTTTGGCTTGTAAGTCTAACGATAATCGCCGGGGCTATACCTGGCCGTGACATATGGGTCGAAATTAGACTTTGCATAGCTTTCGCGTGTTTGTAACAAGCGTTGCTTCAACGATTCTGAAGAATGGAAGAATACATTTCACAAGATGACGGAGATCTGTCAAATGGTAGAAGAGAAAAACGTGAGATAGATGTATGTACTGACAAGTATATACTCTTTTCGACGACTGTCAAATCGCATGCCTAAAATAAATATGTAATTTTTTAAATTACTTTGGACTTTATTATCGGTGGGAAACGTCTGTTTTTAATCTACCTAAAATATTACTTATGTAGAAATAGGCATGTAATGAGGAGGAACACTCAAAGGATACGACAGATGGCGCCACCCTATTAGTCCGTGAGACGTGAGAGCGAGAAGCTGATAATTATGTTTTTTTCTCTCTCTCACATATGAATGACAGTGACATGCCTAGACTCTTGCATAGGCGCCGCCTGGCGGGGTAAAATGTCAGTGTGCCTCCTCATTTACGTTAATGTGTAATAGAAGAACAGAATAAAAAGCATGCGACACGGCTCATCACCTACTCTCGGCCCAGTTCCACTGGCGTGGTGGTTTGCCATATGAATTCCTAAATGTAAGACACTAATAAAGGACTTTAAGGGTTTTAGCGTGAGTGAAGTATATGGAATTACGCATTATTAAACCTAGAGATTTAAGTGCTCCACTAATAATGCTATCAATGTGCCTATCAAATATTAAGTACACGTTACAGTTCAATTTTTGCTACTCGTGTTACAGGCTTCACCCGGCATACTTTTAGTATCTAAACTAATAAAAAACAGCCACGCAATGAAATTAATGTTTATTTATGAAGGGTACTAAACAATTTACATTCTTGACAATTAAACATATTTACTTAAAGCAATGAAACTAATAACGACGTAAAACGTTTGGTCAACGTATATAATGGCAGAAAGTAACCATAATTTTCCTTAATCAATAAGTATATCGTTTATTGTATTAGTTGTTTCTCTATTGACACCATTATGTTCCCGCTAGTTATTTTGCTAGTATGGGGCACTGCCACTGAGCTTCTAGCTAAGCCACATTACGATTTGAACGAAGCTCACAAACTTTTCAAAGACTTCACGCAGAAACATGGTAAAACATATGAACCTGAAGAATATTTGAAAAGACTCGAGATTTTCAAACAAAATTTAGCAGATATCAATGAGCGTAACGCCATGTTTCCGGAAACTGTTTTTGGCATAACTCGATTTGTTGATATGACACCTGAAGAATTAAGAGCAGGCTATGGTTTCAAAATGTCTGAGGATATTGATAGAATAGCAATTAAGCTGCATCTTCGTCCCGAGGAGATCACGGCTCCGGAACAGTGGGACTGGAGGGACCATGGAGCCGTCACGCATGTAAAGAATCAAGGCCACTGTGGTAGTTGCTGGATCTTCAGCGCTACTGGTGAGTTTGAATTTTCTTTTATTTGAATGAAATTATTCTACATATATTTTCATTGGGAATTAAGTAACAACTAAACACTTTTTTTATAATATTAAACTTTACCTACCTAAAAGATGAGAAGGAACAAATGGAAGCGTTTTTCAATATTTGCCCCTACAATTAATTGAAATGCCCAAAATTTGTCAATGTTGATAACTCCCCGGGTCAGGTGAACTTGAATGCACATATTTGCACACATTTATTCATATTTAACTGTATCTTTGTTCTCTTTAAAATATTCGCAGGCGCTATTGAAGGCCAGTATGCCATCAAGCACAACAAGAAAGTTGCTTTTTCTGAACAGCAGGGTCTGGACTGTATAAAAAATAGCAATGATAATTGTATGGGGGGAGAACCTCCTGTAGTTATGAAGTAAGTATGTAGAATGTAAAACATTTCAATCTGTCTAATAAAGGAATACTCACTCACGGTCACGGTCAGTAAATTAGTAAAGCTGCTGTTACACAGGCAACACAATTGCCAGCAATACCATTGCCGCGTTTGCTCCATAGTTAGTTAATTGGTACGTATTGCATAAACGCTACAATGGTATGTGATGTGAAGATGTAGCTGGCGTCTGGGTATTTTTTTAATAAAATATAGTAGTTTTTTTTTTTTTTAGGAAAATTTTAGTAAGAATTTTATTAAAGTTAGATTTTCTCAGGTACCATAAACGATTCGGCGTTGTACCAGAAACAGATTACCCGTATACAGGAAAGCAAGGAACTTGTACCGAAGATAGTAAAAAGGTCGTTACCAAAGTCACAGATTACACCGTCTACCAGCCGGATGAAGAAACATTGAAACAGCTTGTATATGAAAAAGGACCCTTGTCAGTCGGTAAGTATCTAATAATAAGATTGATAATGATAAAATTGTATCTAATGAAGAAGGACTTAAAAGTTGAAAACACAACACTGAAATCCATCATTCTTCATTCGTATTCTACCAGGAAACATCAGAGCTCATCGTACCTATTGGAACATTGATTCTACATAGAGTTAGACCAAGTTGAATTGACGACTATTTTGGTAAACTTTTCTATTGTGTTATGTACTTAAACATCATTACTAATTCATATAAAATTGACTTAAGCAGTAACCGGAGTGCAATCTCGGAGTGGTATCAAAATCTTTGTTTGCTACACATTGAAGTGACTTTAGCTAAAATTAATAGTGTCATTGGGTATACGTATGTCTTGTAAAATTATTATATAATGATATTCGCGATGCACACTTAATGCTGTTCGCCGTTTTATTTCTTGCTCTTGTTCTCTGTAATAGTCCAAACCGATTATAAGCATAGGCATGACCAGGTAGCAAATATAGTCCACCAGAAACTGGCGCTTAAATACCACCTGATCCCTCCTCCAGCCACTGCATACTATAAGTACACACCTGTCAATGTTCTCGAAAATACTACTCATAAAATGTACTTCGACAGAGCCATATTAACAGACCGAACCACACATTATAATAGACCAGATATAACTGTGGTAGACAAAACAAATAAAACAGCCCTTTTAATAGACATAGCCATCCCAAACACCCATAACATTCAAAGTACAATAGCTGAAAAACTATCCAAATACACAGACTTAAAGGAAGAAATAGCCCGGATATGGAAGCTAAAGAGTGTTACTATAGTACCTATTGTTTTGTCTACCACAGGTGTCATCCCTCAACAATTACATACCTCTTTAAAATCTCTGTCTCTGCCTCCATCGACTTACACAGTTATGCAGAAAGCTGTAATCCTGAATACTTGCCGAATCACCCGCAAATTTTTACAGAATGACATTTAATTATTCACACAGACCTAGACTAGAATATACATTATGAAATTTAAATATGATATACACTTGGCCTCGGCCCGTGTACTTCATTACGCCAGTGCTCTGAGTACTGAGAAGTTTAAAGAACCCAAATAATAATAATAATAATAATAAAGCCATTTATTTCCAATAGAATATAAATTTATACATGCATGATTTTATACGAAATTGAATATTAATTACTAATCACACTTTGAATAAATATCTTAAACTAACATACTTATCTATTATTATCTACAAATTATCATCTATATAATTCAAAAAATAGATACAAGTTGTCAAATAATTATAAAATGTCATTATTATTATATTCAGATTATTCCATTTTTGATTATTATGTTATTAAATTCTATTGGCTGTCCATTTATGGACATAGGCCTCCTCCATACTATGCCATGTTTGTCGGTCGGCGGCGGCACGGGTCCACGCGACGCCGGCCACGGCCTGAATGTCGTCTCTCCAGCGGCGTTTCGGGCGGCCGGGAGGGCGGCGTTTGTCTCTGGGGTACCACTGTAACATCGCTTCGCTCCATCGTCCGTCTTTAGTCCTAGCTGTATGCCCAGCCCATCGCCATTTTAATTCACACGCCCTTTCGCGCTGCGTCCATTACTTTTGTTTTTTGCCTTATTTCACTATTTCTGACTCTATCGCTCAACTTTATTCCTAGCATAATCCTTTCGGCCTTTCTTTGAAAAACTTGAATCTGTTTTATGCTATGTTTAGTAATCGGCCATGTTTGACATCCGTAGAGCAGAGTTGGGGTCACAACTGAGTCCATAACTTTCTTTTTGAGTTTTATATCCATATTAGATTTAAATATATGCTTGTAGGACCAGAATGCGCTCCACGCCTTTTTAATACGCCGCTCTATTTCATTTCCAGGGAAACTCTGTTGTAATGAGACTAGTTGTCCTAGGTACACGTATTCGTTTACATATTGAATATTTTTATGATTTATTGTAATCGGCACTGGATCGTTGTTCGTCATTACACAGGTCTTTTCTGGGTTCATCTGTAGACCTCGTTTTTCACTCTCGTAGTTGAGTGATTTGAGCATGTACACAAGGTCTCTTCGATTATCTGCCAGTAAAACTATGTCGTCCGCAAAACGGAGATGATTTAAGCGACGTCCGTCCACTTTGATACCACAAAACGACCAGTCTAGGTTTCTGAAGATGTCCTCTAGTAGAGCCGTAAATAGGTTCGGAGATATTGGATCGCCTTGTTTTACTCCGCGGCCAACCTTAAACTTGTTACTCTTTCTTTCTAATTTTACTGTTGCCTTGCTTCTTTTGTATATTTCCTTTATTATGTTTATATATTTTCTTTCGATCCCCTGTTTACTCAGAGCAGTCCATAGAGCCTCATGTGATATAGTGTCGAAAGCCTTGGAGTAGTCGACAAAGGCAATAAACAAACTCTTTCTGTGTTCCTTGTATTTTTCTATTACTTGGCGTAGTGTGAATATGTTCTCTGTAAACCAATTTGAATCCTAGGCCACTGTATAACCTTTTCACAATTAACGTCAAGAGTGACTTCAATGGTAATAATGCACGGTGTCAATAACACAGGCCGGTTACAGAGTGGCCTAGGATTGAAATTGGTTGACCGTACGTACGTGTTTGTGTATATCACGAATAAATGTCTCAATAAAATTGAACTTTTTTAGGTATTGATCCTCAAGACTTTTCAACATATCACTCAGGAATACTAAAACCCAAAGACTGCAATGATATTGTTTGCCATGCTGTGCTGTTAGTTGGTTATGGGATAGGTATGAATATTTTTTTTAAATTATAAATTATGCAGAAAATACAGAATTTCTCTCTTATGCTCATATTAATTATTTATCAGAAAGTACGTGGCTGATTACTGCTTTGAGACTTTAAAGTAAATTACGAAAATGAATTGGAATTGATTAATAAACAAAATTTACAGTTCCCGTGATGGTTTTCAGCATTGGGCAAAACAGTTTAGCGAGTTTTTCATCTTCGCCTACTAAAATTTTGAATGCAGTTGGTATGGAAATATTATAATTATTTTGTAATTTATTACAGAAAATGGCACCAAGTATTGGATCATCAAAGATTCTTACGGTCCCGAAGAGAGAGACCATGGCTATGTCAAGTTGGTGCGAGGAATCAACGCGTGTTCTATGGGAACCACTTTTACTATGTCCTGTACTGTTGAGTGATGGTTCGAAGAATTTTACACAATCATTCGCTTTATGGACGTTAAACTTTCGTGAGACATATTCAAATATATAGATATTTATACGGATGTACTCACTTTAATATATCGCGATTGGCAATATGTTTTGAGTCATATGACCCATAGCGATATACATATTTACTGTAACTACGTGTAATTGGATTTATTCATATACATGAAAGTGTCATGTAGAATTAGTTTCTTCTTTTCATTTTTTTCAACATCATTTGCTCTCTGCCTTTATCTTTACGATTCGCGATTTATGCAATCAAACCATAAATATTCAAATTATTCAAAGCTATGTACCTATTTATCTACACATGTATACATATTACGTATGTATTATTTTATATTAACGTCAATAAACTACTTGGAATTTCCTTGGTTATTTTTTTGGATCGCCCTACTCATTCATATATTTTGATTATGTCAGGGGCGGCTCACTCTGCGATTCTATCGCCGCGCTACAAGTACATGCTGGCGGCCGCGAGTTCGCGGCCTTCTCAGGGGTGGCGCGCGTTCTCACGAAACGCACGTTCGCATTTTCTATTGCTACTTTATGTCGCGAGATTTTTTTAAGGTTCTTATGCGATGTTTGCGTGTGGAATGTCTAATGATGCTTAGTTGAATAAAATAAAAACCATATAGGACATTCTTACACAGATCTACTATTAATTAAGTCCCACGGAAAAGTGGAATAAGGCTTGTGATGTTGGAGCTTAAATAAAAATATATAAATACTGTATCTATACCTAGAAAGTACCCAAGATTTGAATATAATAGTATAACATTTTTTCTGAGTATTAATTCGTTTTAATCCATAGGCAACCCTATAGCCGGTCGCGGCGCACGTGCGGCTCGTTTCTTTGTTAGCATTTTGTAGGCATTTAAAAAGGCGGCATTTCGTGAACATCAAAGCAGTGGGCCTTCTGTACTTGTACTATTATATATTCTGTGTTACTTGTACTATTATATATTCTGTGATTATGTTTAAAAATTACTGTGGTTAGACATCTGTCTGGCTGGATACAGGATGACAGGATGTCAATCCTGTATCTCATCTTCTATGATCTTTTTCCTAAAACCACAAATATATGGAAGCAAAACCATGTATAATGTCAGTAAATATTACATACCAAGGTCGCCGTTTAATACATGGAAATCTACGAATACCGTATTTACTATTAAGTAATGACATAATCTATGCAAGTTGTCCATTTCAAAAGCCTTTGGAATCATTGTTATGTAGTTGTTTTTAATATAAAAAAGACAAATAATCACTGCAAGATTTACCATCGTTATATTCCATCTTTTGGCTGCCAGCCATCAAACAAGCAGTATTAACCACACCATCGTCAAAGTCATCTCACCCGAAAAAAAAAATGCAAACATGCAGGTACTTAGTGAGACCTGACTAACACCATTACGAAGCTTAGGCCGGCAACAGACAGTCTTAAGTTTCATAATCTTAAAAAATCATAATCTTATGAAATCAGATCGAGTGCAAAGATTTCCATACAATTTCGCAACTGTCCACACACAGTTTTATTTTTGAGGATTATGATTTTTTTCAGATTGATCTGACAGATTGGTAACAATGTGAATTTTAAAAATGTGTGTGGCAAGGCAGTCGATCTTATTTTATAAGATTATGATTTTTTCAGATTATGAATTTTAAGACTGTCTGTTGCCGGCCTTAAATATACTTTGGGCGGCTTTTGACATTTAGATAAACCACAGGAGCTGCGGGTGTAAATAATCATCTAGTATACGTAAATGTTATATTAGGAATTTCAATTTATCCACTCGAACTTTATTTCAAATAAAGTACATGGCGTCTTTCCCGCACTGACCTTACATACAATTTGCGTCATTCAAAATTACAGGTGCAATTGACGTTTCAAAATTTTCAATGTCCCAAAATCGAAAACCGTTTCGAGATATATACGTCTGTACTTAGATCACAAAAATATATTTTATAATATTTTTTTTTGCATATTTTTAGCAAAATATTCTTAAAAATAGTTTAAAGGGGAAGTGACGTTACATAGTTGTTCGGAGCTGCCACTATAGCCAAAAAAATCTTCGGGTTGGGATGTCACTTGAGTTTGACTGTGACACTTATCACCGCTTGTGGTATGGATATTAGAGATAAGGAGTGAAAGCTTTATGAGTATCAGAAATGCACATATAAAACCATAGATAGGTGGCGCTGCAACTGCAAGCACATAAGGGTCTGACACGTCATTTTTCGACGAATCTACTTTGACAGATTTCCTTCCTTTTACTTCTGCATTCGCAGTAGCTCGTAGTTATTCAATATTTGTGAGTGTGTACGGAAAACGTCCCACTTTGTCGATAGCTATAAAGCCGCTTTGTCAGTTTGTCTTTGTCCGCTTTGTCGCCTTAATGTTAACCGACAAAGTAGGACGTTTTACTAAACACACTCACATTTGTTGACAGTGACACTTGACTACTTTGACAGATTTCCTTCCTTTTACTTCTGCATTCCATAGCTAGTAGCTATTCAATATTTGTGAATGTGCACGGAAAACGTCCCACTTTGTCGATAGCTATAAAGCCGCTTTGTCAGTTTGTCTTTGTCCGCTTTGATGTTAACCGACAAAGTAGGATGTTGTACTAAACACACTCACATTTGTTGACAGTGACACTTGACAGTCAGACATCTCGGACTGTTTAGCTGACTGTTAAAAACTTTTTTTAGGGATGATTTTGTCGTTTTCTTAGGTGTATGAAACAACACATGTGACGTCATTTAATTGAGTCTTGACGTTTCTATTTTACGCTCTTTCTGCTCGAAGTAGTAATAAAAAGGGATTTTCGCGTTAAAATGTAAGTTTTTTTTAAATAAAAAAAATGTGTATTCTTTATTATTGAGTTCTTTCAAACAATAAAAAGTAGTAATCAAAAATATGACATGTTGTCAATTATTGAAATTCCTAATATAACATTTACGTATACTAGATGATTATTTACACCCGCAGCTCCTGTGGTTTATCTAAATGTCAAAAGCCGCCCAAAGTATATTTAAGGCCGGCAACAGACAGTCTTGAAATTCATAATCTGAAAAAATCATAATCTTATAAAATAAGATCGACTGCCTTGCCACACACATTTTTAAAATTCACATTGTTACCAATCTGTCAGATCAATCTGAAAAAAATCATAATCTTAAAAAATAAAACTGTGTGTGGACAGTTGCGAAATTGTATGGAAATCCGTGCACTCGATCTGATTTCATAAGATTATGATTTTTTAAGATTATGAAACTTAAGACTGTCTGTTGCCGGCCTAAGCTTCGTAATGGTGTTAGTCACGTCTCACCTGTATGTTTGCATTTTTTTTTTCGGGTGAGATGACTTTGACGATGGTGTGGTTAATACTGTTTGTTTGATGGTTGGCAGCCAAAAGATGGAATATAACGATGGTAAATCTTGCAGTGATTATTTGTCTTTTTTATATTAAAAACAACTACATAACAATGATTCCAAAGGCTTTTGAAATGGACAACTTGCATAGATTATGTCATTACTTAATAGTAAATACGGTATTCGTAGATTTCCATGTATTAAACGGCGACCTTGGTATGTAATATTTACTGACATTATACATGGTTTTGCTTCCATATATTTGTGGTTTTAGGAAAAAGATCATAGAAGATGAGATACAGGATTGACATCCTGTCATCCTGTATCCAGCCAGACAGATGTCTAAACACAGTAATTTTTAAACATAATCACAGAATATATAATAGTACAAGTAACACAGAATATATAATAGTACAAGTACAGAAGGCCCACTGCTTTGATGTTCACGAAATGCCGCCTTTTTAAATGCCTACAAAATGCTAACAAAGAAACGAGCCGCACGTGCGCCGCGACCGGCTATAGGGTTGCCTATGGATTAAAACGAATTAATACTCAGAAAAAATGTTATACTATTATATTCAAATCTTGGGTACTTTCTAGGTATAGATACAGTATTTATATATTTTTATTTAAGCTCCAACATCACAAGCCTTATTCCACTTTTCCGTGGGACTTAATTAATAGTAGATCTGTGTAAGAATGTCCTATATGGTTTTTATTTTATTCAACTAAGCATCATTAGACATTCCACACGCAAACATCGCATAAGAACCTTAAAAAAATCTCGCGACATAAAGTAGCAATAGAAAATGCGAACGTGCGTTTCGTGAGAACGCGCGCCACCCCTGAGAAGGCCGCGAACTCGCGGCCGCCAGCATGTACTTGTAGCGCGGCGATAGAATCGCAGAGTGAGCCGCCCCTGACATAATCAAAATATATGAATGAGTAGGGCGATCCAAAAAAATAACCAAGGAAATTCAAAGTAGTTTATTGACGTTAATATAAAATAATACATACGTAATATGTATACATGTGTAGATAAATAGGTACATAGCTTTGAATAATTTGAATATTTATGGTTTGATTGCATAAATCGCGAATCGTAAAGATAAAGGCAGAGAGCAAATGATGTTGAAAAAAATGAAAAGAAGAAACTAATTCTACATGACACTTTCATGTATATGAATAAATCCAATTACACGTAGTTACAGTAAATATGTATATCGCTATGGGTCATATGCAGGCATCGGACAAAAAGTGCGGATGACGTAAAAATGACGTAGGTAATCTTCTACACAGGATGTTGGTATTTAAACTTCCGTGTGACATGTAGTAACAAAGTAGTATTAATGAAGTAACAAAATAATCGTAAATAAATCTATGGAATTCATAATACAGGTAGGATGATGTTAGTGAATAAAATATGTATTCACGAGATTTGTTAACATAAAGTACGATTATTTGAAATTAATTGAAGGGATATTTACAAAATCAACATAACTGCTTAGAGCGGTTGACACTTTTAGAACAACATTTTTGATCGTGACAGGTGTCAACCAGTGTAGTCAGTTATGTTGTTTTTGTAAACATCCCTTCAATTAGGACTGAATAAATCTGTGGGAACTCAGATAAATAGGTTTAAAACTCAAAGGTGGGAACAGTAGGTAAGATTAGTAAAAAACGTAACGTACCTACGTACTTACTCATTTCAAGTGGCGATATCGTTTAATAACGAGGTTGATAAACAGATAAGTGATAATTGTTTATGAAAATCATAGATACTATTTAAAATCATCCTATAAGTGGTTTGACGTCATAGGCACTTTTTGTCCGATGCCTGGTCATATGACTCAAAACATATTGCCAATCGCGGGTCGTTCTATCTTTTCGTGCCGATTTGGTGTTTGAGACTTATATTGACCGGGATATAGACCGTGATTACCTTTTTTTTTTTATAAAAATAAAAAACATGATTTTTGTCGAGCTCCTCCCATATTTCGACGCAGTTGCATGCATCATGATCACGGAAAACTGACGAAGGCGGGTGGATGTTAAAGTTGTATAGACAGCGCGCGATCTACCCTCCTTCGCGCGCGTCGGCTGCGTTCACTTTCAGCGTTACCACTGGTCGCGTTCACACTCGATGGTCTGTCCAAACACACTATACTCACAGTGTCACTACGTTTGTTCAATTCTGACTTCACCGGTTTTTTACACAAACAAATCACTGGATTCCATACATTAGATAGTTTGAAGCCATCCTCACGATTGAAATTTTTATATTTGTGAATCTCAATGGCTTCTCTTACCAATCTCGGTATGTAGTGGCGTTCCGTCGAAATTACCTTAGGACTATGCAACTCGATCCAATGATTTGCACCCGACTCAATGAGATGTTGAGCAATAGCAGACTTGCGAGTATCGTTCTTTTTGACTGCAGCAATGTGTTCTTTAATTCTGCAGGCAATAGTGCGCTTGGTCTGCCCTATGTAAGAACTGCCACAACTGCACTCAACTTTGTACACACCAGGTTTTTCCAGAGGAAAATTGTCCTTAGGTGACCGCAAGAACTGTGCAATTTTCCTGTGTGGGGTGAAGATAGTTTTTACAGAGTAATTGTTTAGTATTTTAGAGATCTTATCTGTCACTCCCTTTACGTACGGCATAAACGCTGGTTGTCTCTCTACGCGATGAGTGAGGTGCTTGGGTTTTGCATCCCGTTTATTAACGTTAACTCGGTAACCATTTCTCCTCAGGACTCTCTGAACATGGTTCAACTCCTGTACAAGATGAGAGGAGTCACACAAAGCGTGTGCTCGATTGGTTAGTGATGTTACGACCGAGTTTAACTGTCTGGGATGATGGTGTGAGCTCGCATGCAAGTAACGATCTGTATGCGTCGGTTTCCTATAGACAGAGTGTCCCAGCATGCCCTCGGCTCCAACCTTCAAGCTCACATCAAGAAATGCAATACCCCTATCTTTTTCCATTTCCAATGTGAACGACATGGATCGATGCACGCTGTTCAGGTGTCGTAACAACAGATCAGCTTCCTCCTTGCTACCCTTTATTACGCAGAACACGTCATCCACGTACCTCTTCCAAATTTTAACGGGAACTGGGGGCGCAGCGAGGGCTTTGTGCTCAAAATGTTCCATCCAGATGTTAGCCACAACTGGTGCCACTGGACTGCCCATCGCTACTCCCTCTGCCTGTATGTAATATTGCCCGCGAAACAGAAAATAATTTGTAGTGAGGCAGTGTTCGAGAAGCTTCACGTATTCTAATGGGATGCCATTCTCCTGCATCATATTTCGTACTACCTCAATGCTGTCAGTTACAGGTACATTAGTGAACAGTGACTCTACGTCAAAACTGACCATCACTTCATCTGGTTCAATCCTAATGTCCTGTACAATCTCAATAAAATGGCGAGAGTCCTTCACATACGATTCCGTCCGCCCAACCAACTGTTGCAGCACCTTCGCGACGTGTTTTGCCAAATCGTACGTGGGTGAATCAATCTGACTTACAATGGGCCGTAAGGGAGAATTAACTTTGTGTATTTTCGGCAAACCATATATTTTAGGCGATAGAACATTTCTGGGTCGCAATAGAAACTTCACCGTATCCTCAGTTAATACCTGTTCACACTCCTTGACCAGTGTCAATGTGGCACGATTGTACCGGGCTGTAGGATCGTAATTTACCTTTTTATAGGTTGCTTCATCACTCAGCAGTCCATTTATCTTGCTCTCATAATCGCTGACATCTATAACTACTGTGGCATTGCCCTTGTCTGCCTTCAAGGTCAAAATGTCAGGATTAGACCGCAGGTCGTTCAGAGCTTCCCATTCCTCCTTACTTATATTACTCCGAGGTAGTTTTGCGTGCCTCAGGACTACAGCAACATCTTGTCGCAATGCGTCAGCATCATGAGTTGGGATCTTATTACGCCTAATTAAAATCAAAAAGGTAATCACGGTCTATATCCCGGTCAATATAAGTCTAATGAAAATAACCGTGAATCATTCAAAACTCTTAAACCCCAGTTTTCTTTATTGATCATAAGTAAGTATATAACTAATACTATGTGAGTGCATATTCAGCTTAGCTAGCGTGCATCTTTGACAGAGAGAACGCACTTTTTAATTTTGTCACGCGCGCAATTTCATTTCCAGTCGAAAAAATTGTCAGACTTGTCCAGTTTGAACGCACCTTTATTTACAAACACCCGTGATCCCCGCGTGTCTCTGCCGCCTCAGCCTGCCACGATTTGTCAATGGGGAAGGACGCACGTTAATGGTTTACCCACAATTTCGATTCTCCTCATCAAAATCCAGTTTCGTCCTGAGTAAGTACTCATTACCATCCGGTTATTATTTTGACATCATGTAGTGAAAGAAATTGCTTGTCAAGTTAATTTATTATCATTTAGGTATGTCTTCATTTGGCTTGCTTGGTGGCCTTGAAGTCCGAGAGACGGCGAAGATATTTGAAATAAACGTTAAAACTTCATTCCGCTCCAATTCATTTCCGTCCATTTCCTTCCAATTTTGGCGTGGAAGGGAATGAATCAGTTTGGAAGGAAATGATAATAATGGGGCTACAGAGGGCCGGACCTGGCTATCCGCGTACCGTTTCAGATGCTACGTCTGTTTCAGGCACTTGAGCCATCCACCACCGTATCGGACCAACGGCTATCGGATCAGATGCGCGTCATTCAGCAGTCAAAGTGGCTGGATGACGCCACACTTGATTGGCTTCGCTAGGTGGCTCTCGCTGCTCGCGCGGACTCCGCTTCTCCTTCTCCGCGGAACTTCTGACTGGCAACGCAATTTCAACAAGCCAAGCGCAAGATCTTGGATCCAACTGGTGTTACTTTCCTGTTGTATAAGTCCGGTAGTAACACGGAAGCAAAAAACTATAGACCCATTACGTGCTTGCCTAATGCCTGCACTATACAAGCTCTTTCCATCTATTTTGAGAGCAAACGTTAACGCGAACATTACCTCTAACAATATTTTGGCTTCCGCTCAAAATGTCTTTGGTAGGGTTGGGTCCCGCGATACTAAAGAGCTCCTATTCTAATCTATACGCCAACAAGTTCAGCGGAACAAAAGACCATCTCGGCCGCTTGGATTGAATATAAGAAGGCACAGATTCGGTGCCCCACTTATGGCTGAGACGGATATTGGAGCTGTATAAACTTAATGCAGTTTTAATATCCGTCCTGGCCGCATGTAGGTATGAGGCAGTGGACCACAGTCCTTCGTCAGACAGGAGACAGGGATGACCCCCTTGGCCCGCCGGACTTCATAATGAAATATTCCAGGGTGACATTTGAGTCCATAGTGGTTCTGCCAAGCTCTGAATCCTCTCGGCACTCTGCTGAAGGATTCTGGGCTAGGTTGCCAGCTTCAGAGAGAGGGTGAAGTCATTTCTCACCTTCTGTACTTGGAGGATCTCAAACAATTTTCACCGAACACCCAAGATCTGATGGTGCTATTGAAAACCACAGAAGTTTTCAGTACCGCCATCAAAATGGAATTTGGTGTCGATAAGAGTGCGGATATGCATGTATAGCGGGGGAAGGTAGTAAATTCAGAAAATTTACACTTTTCTGAGACAATGTGTCGTTAATATCTATCTCTAAATCAGAAACCTATAAGTACCTACCTTGGTATGCCACAGTCGTTGGGTATTGAGGATAATGACATTAAATGGTCGGTGAAGGAGCGCTTTTTCAGTCGGCTCACAAAAGTCCTTAACAGTATTTTGTGTGGAGGAGGAACAAAGTGCGCGTCTTTAATGCCTGGTTAATGCCCCTACTCATAATTATACTCTTTTGGCATACTAAAGTGGACCCAGACCGAGCTGGACGCCCTGGTTCGAAGGGTTCGCCTACTGCTCACCACACATCGTATGTTACAGTCATGAGATTGTACATCCCACGGAAGTGCGGAAGTCGAGGCTTCCTAAACGCCAAAAATCTCGACAACCTCGAGGTGTACTACCTCAGGAATTACTTACTTAACAACGAGTGTGGGATGCATCGTGATGTGGTGGCAGTAGACAGAAACCTCACGCCGCTCTCCTTGGCGAAAGAAAACTGGCGCAAACCTGTGGTACTAAGTACTGCGGACCGCAAGGCAGTATGAGAGAGCAAGCCGCTACAAGGGCGGTTCTACAAGGCCCTCACGGGACCAGATGTAGACCTGCTCGCATCATTGAACTAGTTAAGATTCGGGGACCTCTATGGAGAAACCGAGGGTTTTGCCTGTGCAATTGCGGAGGAAGTTATGATGACGAAAAACTACCGGAAATATATCCTGAAGGACGGTACGGTCGACATTTGTCGGGCATGCTGCCGTCCCGGAGAGTCACTCAGGCATATCATCTATCATCTCGGGTTGTTCTCATCTTGCTAACGGTGAGTACTTGTACAGTCATAATCTTGTAGCCAGGATTATTCACCAGCAGTTTGCTCTTCAATACGGTCTTGTGGACCGCGAAGTACCATACTACACTGCCGTCCTTAGTATATAACTGCGCCAGTTATCGAAATCGGTTATGCCACGCTCGCTCTATTGGGATCGAACGATCTGACAGGACTATTGTAGCCAATAAGCCTGACATTGTGGTAATAGATCGACCACAACGCCGGGCCGTGCTCGTTGACATCACCATCCCCCATGATGAGAATCTCGTGAAAGTCGTGAAAGCCGAAGACAAGTCCAGTATGTACCTAAACTTGGCTCACGAAAATTTGGAAAATATCAAACAGTTGATTATTATATTATAAAACAGGTATTAAATCGTTTTATTTTAAGCCTCCATCTTTTAAAATATAATCAATTTCATTTCCATCCTTACGTGGACATTACCTTCCCATGGATTTTCATTTCCATCTACGCCTTCATTACAATCCTTAATTTTTCTTAGAAAGTAAAACTAGTATAAAGGTGCCTTTCACTAAAACATAGTTACTATGTGTATATACATTCGCAATATCAAAATAACGACCATACCTTTAAAAAAAAAAGTTATAACAAAAAACGACAAATCGGCACGAAACGATAGAACGACCCATATATTAAAGTGAGTACATCCGTATAAATATCTATATATTTGAATATGTCTCACGAAAGTTTAACGTCCATAAAGCGAATGATTGTGTAAAATTCTTCGAACCATCACTCAACAGTACACGACATAGTAAAAGTGGTTCCCATAGAACACGCGTTGATTCCTCGCACCAACTTGACATAGCCATGGTCTCTCTCTTCGGGACCGTAAGAATCTTTGATGATCCAATACTTGGTGCCATTTTCTGTAATAAATTACAAAATAATTATAATATTTCCATACCAACTGCATTCAAAATTTTAGTAGGCGAAGATGAAAAACTCGCTAAACTGTTTTGCCCAATGCTGAAAACCATCACGGGAACTGTAAATTTTGTTTATTAATCAATTCCAATTCATTTTCGTAATTTACTTTAAAGTCTCAAAGCAGTAATCAGCCACGTACTTTCTGATAAATAATTAATATGAGCATAAGAGAGAAATTCTGTATTTTCTGCATAATTTATAATTTAAAAAAAATATTCATACCTATCCCATAACCAACTAACAGCACAGCATGGCAAACAATATCATTGCAGTCTTTGGGTTTTAGTATTCCTGAGTGATATGTTGAAAAGTCTGCAGGATCAATACCTAAAAAAGTTCCTCAAAAGTCTTCTTTTCAGATAAGATCTGTGTGTAATTAAAATAATATGTATTTTGTGACTAAATCACTGTTTTCTGAACTTAAAGTTACACGTGTAGGTAGTAATTTTATTACACATGTAGGTAAGAATTTCAATAATTTACAGTGATACTTTAAGTGACGTCAGTTACGTTACATTCTTCACAATTAATCAGTGCCTATTGGTTTATGAAATATTAAAAAACTCTCAAAGACATAAAAGAAATTTACACGTTATATAAAAAGGTAGATTTACAGTTAGTCGAGCACATCATTAGTCTTTCGACACCATGTTTCCGCTATTTTTACTCCTGGTAGTTGGCACTACCGCAATCGAATTATTTGAAAAACCATATTACGATTTGAGTGACGCTCACAACCTTTTCAAAAACTTTGTCCAAAAACATGGCAAAACGTACGATCCGGAAGAATATTTACATAGACTTGAGATTTTCAAGAAATCTTTAATTGAAATCAATGAACGCAACGCAATACACGCGCAAAGTGTGTTTGAAGTAACTCGTTTTGCGGATCTGGCGCCTGATGAACGATATAGCAATATGCTCCTGAGTGAGTTCGTTGATGAAACTGCGATTGAGATGCATTATCACCCCCATGAGATCACTGCTCCGGAACAGTGGGACTGGAGGGACCATGGAGCCGTCACTCACGTCAAGGATCAAGGTTATTGTTTGAGTTGTTGGATCTTCTGCGCTACTGGTATGGTAATCATTATTTTCGCTTATGTTTTGCACGTTTATGATTGTTTACTATATTTTAAAAATAAAATGAATGAAGACATCAAACGCGATTGAATAGTTATGTCTTCTCCAATGCCTAAAAATAATTTAGCTTTGTATTTAAATGTATTTTGTATGTTAATGTACTTTGTACTATCTTGATCCATAGAAAAAGCTTGATACATATTCCTTTAAGTTTTTTTAGTTTAAGATATTTACCAATTCAGAGTAACGTCATTTTATTTATTCATACGTTCACATATTATAAAAGTCGTATTATTAGACTTTTATAATATGTGATTTTTTTCTATATAATATGTTTACAGGAGTTATTGAAAGTCAATACGCCATTAAACACGGTAAAGCCCTAGCATTTTCTGAACAGCAGAGCTTGGACTGCATAACAAATCGTTATGATAGTTATGACATGACTGGGAGACAAGGAGTTGACGAAGACGATTTAGACAATTGTTCAGGAGGCTGGCCTGGGGCTGTTATGGCGTAAGTTCCCAAAATATACAACTAGGGAACAAATCAAATTATTTTATTGAATATTTTTTTGATTTGTTATTTTTCCAAGTAGTCACACTACTATATATAAATTATAAATTGAAATAGATATCATACACGAAAGAAAAAACGGCAAGGCCCACTGGTGGCCGAGCCGGGAATCGGGAACGGCGGGCGTGTGGTCTAGTGGTAAAGACGTTAGCCGCGTAAGCTGAAGACCCGGGTTCGATTCCCGGCTCGGCCACCAGTGGGCCTTGCCGTTTTTTCTTTCGTGTATGATATCTATTTCAATTTATAATTCCCAAAATATCCCAATAATTATTTTTTCCCCTCACTAGCTCGGAAACACGTGTTTTGTCCTTTAATACCAGCGGGTAAAAACGCATTTTATCCACTAGTGGGTAAAGTAATTTGACCTTGAATAAAGTCAAATTAACTGCTTTAAAATTGATAAAAGTAGGTGAATCTAGTAATAAAGATGATTTACCACCTGTGGAACTCCTGGAAGCAGCGATAAACGCATTTTTTGCGTTGTAGTTTCCTCGCTGTAGTGAGGGGAAAAGTTTTGTGTTACACTCGGGTGCAAATGTATTTTACTTCTCGTGTGTTAAAAAACTCGCAAGTTCAGGATTCTATTCTCGAACCACTCGCTTTGCTCGTGGTTCAACTATAGAATCCTTTCACTTGCTCGTTTTTCAATTGCACACTCGGCGTTAAAATACAACTTTGCCCCCTTGTATAACAAATAACTATTATTTACAAGCTTTCACTTAACTTTAAGTCAAATCTTGCAAGTTATTTTAAACTCTACAAGATAAGGGCATAATTTTTCGCTCTAAAAATGCAAGCACTGAACTTTTACATAGTTTTTAATTGCTCTTTCTAATATTGATACCCGAGCACGCGAAAGATACCAATATTGAACTATGAGTGTCGAGCGTAGCAAGGGTTTCAAGGCACGAAGGTTAAAGAAACTTTGCCCCCGAGTGAAACAAAACATTTTTCGCCACACCAACCACCAATATACTAACTGTAAAACCTCAAATTAGGTCAAATCCATCAATTTAATAAACATTTATGATTTAAAATCAAATAAAATTTTATATGTAGGCAGTATACACTCCTTTACACTCTACTGCTATTTTACACTCTTGTGGAAAAAATTTAACCTTTCCAACCGTTTTCGAAGAGTCAAGACAGCCTTTACTAGATGGTCTCGTGAAAATATTGTTATTTAGTGTTACCACGCCACACTACCACAACATTAGTAAAGGTTTAAGAAAGATTTTAGTAGTTGGAGTGGTGTAATGATGTGCAAGTTGCGGAAACTTTCCAAAAACATCTTAAATTTCTTGAAAAATTCACGAAAATTTCACGAAAAATAAAGGGAATTTAAATTTATGAAATGGAAAGTTTCCATCCATACAATTGTCCATATAAAGTATGGAAAGTTTCCGAAGTTTTCCTATGTGAAAATTTCAGAATTTTGGAAACTTTCCGTCGGCACGTCAGTAGTGTGGTGAAAATGTGTCGCTTAACTTCAATTAAACTTGGGTAAATCCATTCTGCTAGAGGGTTGATTGTCTTTCAGATCATATATATTTCTTTATATAATCAACCTTAAAGCAGAATAGATTTACCCGAGTTTATTTATTTATTATTTATTTAAACTTTATTGCACAATTGGAAAAAAAGTACAAATGGCGGACTTAATGCCTTAAGGCATTCTCTACCAGTCAACCATAGAATATGAGTTTGAAATTAAGCGACACAAATATTATTAATAATTAACTATTTGTTGATACATACATGAGTTTTTCGCAGTTACCATGAGAAATTTGGCGTAGTGTTAGAGAAAGATTACCCATATAAAGGAGTTCAATCAGAAACGTGCATAGAAGATACCAAAAAGGTAATAACTAAGGTCACAGGACACACAGTTCTAAAATCTACAGATGAGGAAACACTGAAACAGCTCGTGTATGAAAAGGGACCTTTATCAGTGGGTACGTATAAGTGATGATGCAAATTTGATTTACGTATAGACAAGGTCAATCAATCTAGGCAATAAATATGGCACGAATTTCACATTTTCTATGGGAATAGGCTACTTGACCCTTTTTTAAAGTCTATTTTATATTATTAAATACCAGTGATCGGTTTTTTGGATTCACCCTCGCGGGATATCAAGTAGAAAAGTTAATATTGATACGACGAAATTATCTCTAAGGAACTTTTTACTCTTACATGGCAACCAGTTGAGACAAAAACTTCTATTCTTTTCCTAATCTCTACACTCTATTAAGCAAAATATATTAGAACCTCCACAAAGTATTACCTTACATCTATCATGATATTTATACAAACCGAACATTAAATTTAAATTGTTTTTCTAAATTTTATTGTAAGAATATCAAAGCTTTAGCTCACATTTTTAAATTGTTGGAGATATTTATAGTGGTTATGAAATCGCATGTTAGTAAGGCCTATTACGTTATGTACTATTTTTAGTTCAAGTTTATAATGTTAATGTTGTTGCTTTATATTTTTGGTTGAGCAATAAAACCATTTGGCATTGTGGACATTGTACATATTTTTTTGCCTTTTCTAACAACATTAAGCCCGGATTCCCGGGGCATATCCATAATTCCATACTAACATAATGATTGAGGTCGTTCACCCCATGTAGAATCCAAAAAACCGATCACTGCTAATTACTGTCCAATTAACCGAAAAAAATACTACCATATTTTATTACGACTTGAAAACCACAAAAAAAAAATTATAAATTTTACTTTGACTTAATTAGGCAAAAACATCATTAAAACTGTGTCTACTAAAAATACAAATTAAATTATTTTCTATGAGGATAATTTAATTTGTTCTAAGAAAAAACATCATTAGTCAGGTTATAAGCGATGTAATGCGTTTACATAGTTTTGTTTCACGAATAACTATAGCGTTAACTGAAGACAATATTATAAATATATGTATGTAAAACAAGGTTAAGTTTAAAGTTTCCTCGTCATTTCAGCTATAGATCCCATGGATTTAACATTTCACAAGAAAGGCATCGTGTATCCCCACGACTGCAGTAATCTTGTTTGCCATGGAGTGCTGTTGGTTGGCTATGGCGTTGGTGGGTATCAATAGTATGGTAGACCAATATTAATCTTAGGTCACTTTGGAACCCTATCTTATTGACACCGTGCTTTATTTCCCATGGAAGCTACTTTAACGTCTACTTTGAAAAGGTTCTATGGTGGCCTAGGATTCAAATTAGTTGACTGTACGTTGTAAAATAAGGTAAAGAGTCTTTTTTACAACTTGTATGTCTTCTTCTGTATTTAGTTTGACATGGTGTTAAATTAATCTGTCATTTCTGTAGTGGTGTTGGCCGAATATCGAAAATTCTCCGGACTGGAAGCGCTAACATGCGGCTTCGCTCGCGTTCGAAAGAGGCAAAAAGTAGCCTACGTCACTCTTCATTCCTTCAACTGCCTCCACCTAAAAAATCGCGTCAATTCGTTGCTCCGTTTTGCCGTGAAAGATGGACACACAAACAGACATACACACTTTCCTATTTATTAAATAATATTAGTATGGATTCGTTCTTCTTTTTCTTTTTTCTTTTTAAAAGTATCATTTTTTAAATGTTTTTAAATTCAAGTAAAAATCCACACCTCAGGCAGTTTGCAGTCTAAGTAGACTATATTGGATAGGGTGGCACTACTGTTATCAATTGAAATAATGTTCCAAATTGTCATGTTACAGAAAACGGTACCAAGTATTGGATCCTCAAGGACTCTGGCGGTCTTGAAAGAGGAGACCAGGGCTACTTCAAACTGGTCCGAGGTATCAACGCGTGTACCATGGGCACAACATATACTGCATATTGTACTGTTGCTTAATAAAATGTAAGGGACCAGGCATTTCATAAAAAAGTGCCAAATATTTTATAAGCAGAGATCGGACGAATTTGCGACATTCTTAGTGACTTAGTATGAGATGGCACACAAAAATCCTATCTCTGTTTATAAGCCATCCGATATTACCTAACCATGTCGACATGGACATGGCACATGAATGATAATATTGCTAATAAATATATTTTCATTTTGAAACTTTTATTTATACTATCACATACATTAATTTCTCATTAAAAGAAGAATCATGCATTTAAGGGTTAATACTAGTACTATTCACACAATGTAAAACTTTATTGGCAAAAATTTAAAATTTAAATTGCTATTACTACCTATTATATAATTGTTATTTTAACTCCTGTGAGCAGCTATTCAAATGTTAACGCGGGTTAAGAAGTCATTACCCCTGATAGCTAGCAATTCTTTTTTCATACACTCAAAGAAATAGGTCTTACGGGCTGAAAACCAGCGCTGTGCAGTCACTAGACTCGCGGCACAAGCTGAGTCTCGAGCCTGTCGCACCTAGTATTTAACTGATGGTATAGTTACTTAGTTATTTTAGTCCTCAAAGTTGTGATCATAGCTAATATTATAGAATATAGACATGATTGTACTGTATCATAGCGTAGCTTACTCTTAGTTGCATGATAGAAATTCAAGTCTACCGCCTCAGTCAAGGTCAGTTAGGTAAAATTTTTCAATCTCTGCCTAAATTAGTAGAAGAACACCGTAATTCATAATACTATCACTGTAAATCGTTCAAATTCAAAAGTTTAAGTTACACTTCTGCTATTTATAACTGCGTTAAAAATGAAAATGGAACTGTTCAGATTAATAAACTATTGCAGCGTTATGAATATTATTTTTATTTGTAACAAAAATAAGAAAATCCCATAAAATAGAAAAATTGCAATATGGAATACTTACTTAGGTTGAATTATTTGAAAATAATTAAATATTTATGAAGAATATAATTATTTCGATACCTGTAAGATGTGTAATTATTTTGAAAATTATTCAAAAGTGCAATAATTCCTGTCTTGGATGGAACTTGAACTTACGGCCATTGTATACTAGTGTAGCCAGCGCTCTGCTAACTGAATTATCAAGTCCTCATCTATGGATTCGTCAGCGGATCTTTCCACAATATTATAAGCCTGAGTTAAAGACAATGGTTGTTCACCACACCAAATGGTAAAGTCTCTCTTGATTCTTAGAAAACGAATAGCAAAATTTCAGTTTATCCACGAGAGTGTAAAGTAATTTCATACCTTTAACTTGACATTTTAAACCGGCTAAGATAGTAGAATTTACCAATAAATTATGGTTTGAATCAAAAATGTGTTATAAATTGACGGATTTGATTTATTTTGACGACAAAAACTTTTGCCGGGGATCGAACCTAGAACTATGGCTAGCGTGAGAGCAACTGCTAGCGTGAGAGCACGTGTCCATACCATCTTAGTCGACTTTCTTGTAGCTTATCGGCGATATCACGTACTCCGAGGCTACTGCGAACATGCTCATTGCGTATCCTGTCGATCCTCGTTACTCCGCACATCCACCGAAGCATCTTCATTTCTGCGACTTGGACAGACCGGACATGTTCCTGCTTTATAGCCCACGTTTCACTCCCGTAAGTTAGAACTGGTCTTATTATGCTTTTATAGACAAGGCCTTTAAGCTTCACAGGCATCCTCCGGTCGCAAGTAGCACCCGTCACTTCACGCCACTTTAGCCAGGCAGCGGCGATGCGGTGCTGCAAGTTCCCTTCCAAATTTCCTGAAGCATGTAACATGGTACCCAAGTATTTGTATTCGTCACATCTAGTGACTTGTTGTCCATCGATAACGAGAGGGTCTTCAAGTTGGTTGGGTTCGTTACACACCATGTATTGGGACTTGGAAATACTTAGCATCAGTCCACCCGCTTTTAACTGACGTTTCCAATCACCGCAGCATCCTCTAACTCTTCTCGGGATGTTGTGCAGATGGCTACATCGTCTGCGTAAATAAATGTCCATGGCGCTTTGGTTTGGGCATTATCAGTGAGTGCATCCATCACCAGGCAGAAGAGATATGGGTTTAGCACAGACCCTTGGTGTACCCCTTCTGTAACTGCTATTGGCTTGGTTTGCCCCGCTGTGGTTAGAATTACGGATTTCACGCTTTTGTACATGTCAGTTATTATGTCAATGTACCTCTCTGGGATATTTTTCTTACGAAGACTCCACCAGATTGTCGGACGAGGAACACGATCAAATGCCTTTTCCATGTCTAGAAAAGCGTTAAAAAGTGGCGTGTTTTTGGCTCTGAATTCCTGTGCAACCAAGTTTATGGCAAACATAGGGTCGATAGTGGACAGCCCCGGGACGAAACCGTATTGGTTCTTTGATAAGGAGCTCTCTGCTCTTAACCGGGCATCGATCACCCGTTCATACAGCTTCATCAACTTTATCCCGCGATAATTATTGCACTCGTATCTACTACCTTTACCTTTGTAGAGGGGAACGATGGTGCTTATTCTCCATGGGTCCGGTATAGTTGAACATTCCCAGGCTTTCAGAAATATATGAGTAAGAAGGTATATTACTTTCTCATCTAGGCACTTTCAGGCTTCAATGGGGATACCATCAGGACCCGTGGACTTCTTATTAGATATTTTCCGTAGCGCCGTTTTAACCTCCTGCGGTGATATAGGTGGGATATGAGCCCGAGATTTTTCTCGACCACTGGGAGGTCGACCGTTCTTGTTGTCGTATTTAAAAGCTGGTTGTAATAATTATACCACGCTGCCAAAATGTCGTAGTCCTTGTACAAAAGCTTCCCATCAGTGCCTTTGATAACTCTGGTTTTTATGGGATCTTGTGATGCCTTAGTTCGGGATTTTGTCAATTTATATATCTCTTTCTGCCCTTCTCTAGTTTCAGGGGTAGCGTACAGCGATCCTGTTGCGTTTCTTTTTGCAATGGAAACCGATTTTCTCGCCATCTTTTTCGCCAATTTATAGGCGTCTCTATGTTCTTAGGTTTTAGTGGACTGTCAGATTTTGAAAGCCGCCTTCTTTTCTTGCAATGCTGCTTGAACCGTGGCACTCCACCACCAGGTTTTTTTGAGTGTTTCCTGCCCTGGTTTGGTACGACCAAGAATTTTATTGGCCGCTTTCATTTCGATTTTTTTTTCCACATGCTATTCACATTATCTTCCATCTTTCCTAAACTTTTCAGCCTTCTCCCCTTTTAGCAGCCACCATTTAGTAATTAATATCCGGCGCCCTATCTTGTTTTGGGTTAGGCTTTTGGAGAAAGGTCATATCCATAACTACCACACGATGTTGTGAACTAACGCATTCGCCAGGAATCACTGTAATAAATGAGGTAATGAGGGCATAGCGAATGATATTCCGCTTTGTGTGGTAGGGCACAGCACAGCGGATATCATCTCGCTCGAATCTAGAGTAGAGCCCAACTGATGGGGAAGTACCTCCGCCTTACAGAAGACCGCAACCAAATAGCACTAGACCCTACTCATAGTGTTGTGTTCCTGCCGGTGAGTAAGGCTGCCAGAGCTCAACGAGGGTGCGGTATGCTGATGACGGGAGGACTTACGGAACTAATTTGTTCCGTCTATTGTCCTTTGAGTCGTCGGCAACCCGAACCCTCCTTAGAACTTGTACACTCCTTTTTGCTATGTACTTAACACAGCAAAAGGGAGTGTACAAGTTTCTAATGGGGTGGCAACGCGCATGTGACACTCTTTGAGTTGCAGGCGTCCATGGGTTACGGTGACCGCTTTACATCAGGTGAACCGTATGCTTGTTTGCCACCGAGGTAGTATAAAAAAAACATAAGTATTTCCGCTCTTAAATTTATTTTATAGCGACGACCGGCCTAAGCGCCTGCTAAGCCGCGGTCCTGGGTTTGTATCCCGGTAAAGGCAGTTAAATATTTGTGCGATTAATTATTTTTTTACTTGAGTCTGCAATAAAAGTTACACGTGTAGGTAGTTATTTTATATAAGAATTTCAATGATTTATCGTGATACATAGGTATTTTGAATGACGTCAGTTATAAGTATAACTACAATGGACATAAAATAACTTGGAAATTTGTATAATAAGATAGACTTATTTCTCAATCGAGCAAATAATTGAAATTTCCCTTTCGACTAACAACATCATGTTTCCGCTATTTTTCTTCGTAATAGTTCGCATTGGCAATAACGCTATCGAATTATTTGAAAAACCATATTACGATTTGAGTGACGCTCACAACCTTTTCAAACATTTTATCCAGGAACATGGCAAAAAGTACGATCCGGAAGAGTATTTACATAGACTTGAGATTTTCAAGAAATCTTTAATTGAGATCAATGAACGCAACGCAATACACGCGCAAAGTGTGTTTGAAGTAACTCGTTTTGCGGATCTGGCGCCTGATGAACGATATAGCAATATGCTTCTGAGTGAGTTCGTTGATGAAACTGCGATTGAGATGCACTATCATCCACATGAGATCACTGCTCCGGAACAGTGGGACTGGAGGGACTATGGAGCCGTCACTCACGTTAAGAATCAAGGCGACTGTGGTAGTTGCTGGATCTTTAGCGCTACTGGTATGGTAATCAGTATTATTTTCGCTTATGTTTTGCACGTTTTTAGTTTTGGCATAAAACTATTCAAGACATCAAAGGGCGGCAATTTGATTTTATTTAACCTTTTTTTCTAAATAAGTATTCCAAAATATAAAGAAGTCCAAAATTTTGATTTCTAGTGAGTTACAATTTTTCATAGAACTTGTTCGATTGTAACTCAGAGGAAAGCAAAAAATATACGAGAATTTTCGGACTATTAGAGAGAAAGATTCTGAGTAGAAAATGCGTGAAAGTTTCCAAAAAAAAAGTGAAATCGATAACAAAATGAAAATATGCCGTCATTTTTTATTCAATGTCTAAAGTGAATTCAGTTGTGTTTTTAAATGCATTTTGTGAATACGTTAGTGTACCTACTTTATAGGTGCTAGATACAATAAAAAATATTTCATAATGTTTTAGTTTAAGAAATCAGTTTAGAGTAACGTAATTTTAATGATTATTTGTAACTTTATTTTTTTATATACAATACGTTTACAGGAGCTATTGAAGGTCAATATGCCATCAAACACGCTAAAACCCTAGCATTCTCTGAACAGCAGAGCTTGGACTGTATAAATCATCCTTACGAGTATGAAACGCATGCAGATAATTGTGGAGGAGGGCTTCCTGGGACAGTTATGGCGTAAGTTCCAAAAGAAAAGCCATTAATTGCTTTTTGGACTAAAAGCCCAGAGCAGAGCCGCCAGATCTTATAGCAAAAAAATGGCTGACGGGCCGAACTAGGTAATATGCAGACATTAAACGTCGATGCGAACTACATTATCCCGAAGTTTCATCATTGAGAATTTGAGGAAGGTCTGGCGGCTCTGGGTGCGTAGCCGAATGGCACAAACGCTCAGCTCATGAAACGAAACGCTCGTAGATATCTATCTCTATCGCTCGTGCGTATTGGCGCGACAGAGCCAGACTAATGGCGCGGCGTTTCGTTTTCGTTTGGCGTCGGAGAAATGCCATTCGGCTACGCACGCTGGGCTCTTAGTCCATTTTATTTTTAGGGTTTTGTTTGAATTGCAATCTAATTGTTTCTATAAGGAACTAGAGGTATGTTAGTGCAAATGAAATAAATTCAAAATCTTACAGATTAAGATTAGACTGATGAAAATTTGATCGAAACTTTTCGCCCTAAAAATGCAAACACTGTGTCTGGCATGGCATGGTCATTTGGTCTGTAGGCCTATCACACACACACTTTTTTAGGGTTCCGTAGTCAACTAGGAACCCTTATAGTTTCGCCATGTCTGTCTGTCCGTCCGTCCGTCCGTCCGTCCGTCCGTCTGTCCGTCCGTCCGTCCGTCCGTCCGTCCGTCCGTCCGTCCGTCCGTCCGTCCGTCCGTCCGTCCGTCCGTCCGTCCGTCCGTCCGTCCGTCCGCGGATAATCTCAGTAACCGTTAGCACTAGAAAGCTGAAATTTGGTACCAATATGTATATGAATCACGCCGACAAAGTGCAAAAATAAAAAATGGAAAAAAATGTTTTATTAGGGTACCCCCCCTACATTTAAAGTGGGGGCTGAATTTTTTTTTTCATTCCAACCCTAACGTGTGATATATTGTTGGATAGGTATTTAAAAATGAATAAGGGTTTGCTAAGATCGTTTTTTGATAATATGTATATTTTCGGAAATAATCGCTCCTAAAGGAAAAAAAAGTGCTTCCCCCCCCTCTAACTTTTGAACCATATGTTTAAAAAATATGAAAAAATCACAAAAGTAGAACTTTATAAAGACTTTCTATGAAAATTGTTTTGAACTTGATAGGTTCAGTAGTTTTTGAGAAAAATACGGAAAACTACGGAACCCTACACTGAGCGTGGCCCGACACGCTCTTGTTTTCCTTTAGCTTTTGTTGCACTTTATCGGCGTGATTGATATACATATTGGTACCAAATTTCAGCTTTCTAGTGCTAACGGTTACTGAGATTATCCGCGGACGGACGGACGGCACCCCCTTATGGCACCTACCATTTTTTGAGGTAGGTACCTAACCTGATATTTTCGCAGTTACCACGAGATATTTGGTGTAGTGTTAGAAAAAGATTACCCATATAAAGAAATTCAATCAACGTGCACAGAAGATCCCAAAAAGGTAGTAACTAAGGTCACAGGATACAAGGTCCTGAATTCTACAGATGAGGAAACACTGAAACAGCTCGTGTATGAAAAGGGGCCTTTAGCAGTGGGTACGTATCAATGACAAATTCACTATTATTAAGACGATGCAGGAGGGGTCAACTCTCCATACAATCGCTCTCGACTGTTTCCTCCCTGGTTTTTGAAGATAGAGCACTGATTTTTTCAACACAATTATTATTATTTTTATCTGTGTCGGACTGTTTTGGTTTTCTTTTGATATTCTTAAACGCTAGAGCCCTTCGAAAAATTCCAAAAACGGCCTTATTGATTATGGCGTAAAAAAAGGTGTGGTATTCAAAATTGGCAGCAATACTTAGGCCAAAAAAACTAATTTCATTGTTACTCACGGCGTGCGTCCATTCAGCGTCGATTCAGGACACTTGAATGAGCTTCAATTGTTTGATATGTACAGTCAGCAACAGAAGACAGTTGCGTAGCGGGCAAGGTGTTCACAATGATCCTAACACGCTCTTATTGTCTTAAAAATAAGATCGTGTCAAGTTCATTTTGAACACCTTGCCCGCTACGCAACTTCTGCTGCTGACTGTACGCTGCACGACCCATACTGGGGCCTGACACTATCAAGATGAAGTAATAACTTGTTTTTGTCTGTATTTCAGCCATAGATCCCATGGATTTAACTTTTCACAAGAAAGGCATCTTATATCCGCACCACTGTACAAATCTCATCGGCCATGCAGTACTGTTGGTTGGGTATGGTATTGGTGTGTATCATGAGTATTTTTTTTTATACTACGTTGTTGGCAAACAAGCATACGGCCCGACTGATGTAAAGCGGTCACCGTAACCTATGAAATAAATAAGGGATAGGGCCCAATTTAAGCGTAATGCGTCTGTATGTCTTATTTTGTATTTAATTTGGCTTTAAATGAATGTATTATTGAATTTATAATATTGATTCTTTTTTTGTGATACAAAAATGTAAACTATTAAAATAACGACGGGCAAGTTTGGTATAAGCTTGTGCCAAGAATGTTTTCTTTTTTTGCAAAAAATTCATTTGTTTAACTTTATCATGAATAGTTTTAGGTGCCTACCTAGTCTCTAGGCACTTAGATTGCACATGTAAAACTAATACGAGTATAGGGTGGTAAGGTACAGCGAGGTAATTCCGACTGGGGACAAATGCAACTGGTCCATGTCTTTCCCATGTTTTACAATGTTTGCAGTACCAAATCCAGTGTCCACTGATTATACAACGTGTTTCCGGTAACACTCAAAACCTCAGACACCCCAACTGATTTTTATTTTTTTAAACTCATCTAGAGTATTCATCTTTTAATCTGATGGTTACTTTTTTTTTAAATTGAATTTTTAATTTTCTGTACAGCTCTACTTGACTTTTAGCTCTACACTCAATAAAATAATTGCTAACTTCCACCATAAATAATAAAACTATTTATTTGTGTACGTTACTGCAACGACTTAAGGTTTACCAATAGATAGCTAAGATGTCACTGTAAAACACTTTAAAGCTATGTCACAGTAAATTTCAAATTGGACGGTTAATCAAATCTAAACCCAATATTCAAAATGACAAGGTTGTAATTAGGTACGAGTACAATTTGTTATGACTTATGATAAACATTAAGATTAAACTGACAAACAACGTCAAACTCGTAGCGGAAAAAATAATCGTCCAAGTAACCAGCCAGTATTAATATCTCCAAATACTGAAAAAGGTAAACAACCTCTAGCAATGCGATATACACCATATTGTCTTACGAGTACAATAGAATAGGCACGTAAAAAATAACTAATAATACTAATTTAAATAAAAATATTACCCCCATCAGGATATAGCTCAATCGATTCTACTCTCGATTCTGAACAGTTTTCAGGTTTTTAGTGTTAAGTGAAACACGGTGTATATGGCACGCGTGTTCAGTGAATATGTACATGTGGAACTCAATAGTGTAGGGTGGTGTAGGTAATAATGGATCAGTTTTAATTGTACCCCAGACGATATTTGCCCCGCTGTACCTTACTACTTTCTCCAATTGAAATAATGTTTCAAAATTGTCGTGTTACAGAAAACGGTACCAAGTATTGGATCCTCAAGGACTCTTACGGTCTTGAAAGAGGAAACCAGGGCTACTTCAAACTGGTCCGAGGTATCAACGCGTGTACCATGGGCACAACATATACTGCATATTGTACTGTTGCTTAATAATATGTATTTATAGATGTAGTACATAGGTTGTCCGTTGTATTTTCTCGAAGAAATTAGTATTTGTCGTGCTAGTTTGATCAACGTTAGTACTTCTTGTATTGCGACTGGATGAAATATCATGAATATGTTTACCTACAAGGAAAAAAAAATTGTACTACATCTGTACATTATCAATACAACATCGTTCATCAAAAGTAAAAAATAGTAAATCGTTCATATATTTATTCAAAAGTTATACTACTGATATCTATATTTAACTGTGAACTTAAAAATTAAAAATTTAAATTAATAAATAAATGCAACTTTACGAATATTATTTTTATTCTTGGTTACCAAAAAAAAACTCATATAAATGAAAACAATAGGTAAATATAAATATTGAATACTTATTAAAAAAAACTGAAAATGGAGTGGGAAGCGCTGGTGGCTTAGCGGTAAGAGCGGGCGACTTTCGATCCGGAGGTCGCGGATTCGAACCCCGGCTCGTACCAATGAGTTTTCGGAATTTATGTGCGAAATGTCATTTGATATTTGCCAGTCGCTTTTCGGTGAAGGAAAACATCGTGAGGAAACCGGACTAATTCCAATAAGGCCTAGTTACCCTTCGGGTTGGAAGGACAGATGGCAGTCGCTTCCGTAAAACTAGTGCCTACGCCAAATCTTGGGATTAGTTTTCAGAACAGACCCCAGGCTCCCATGAGCCGCGGCAAATGCCGGGATAACGCAAGGAAGATGATGATGATGATGACTGAAAATGGAGTGGATCCATGATAATTATCTTGAGAGTGGATCTAAATCTATTGAAAAATAAATTCAAAAGTCGTCGGCAACCCGAACCCTCCTTAGACAGCGTTCCCACTTATACGTCGCGTGTCTCGGGGCGCCCCAGGTGGCGTGGCGGCGGCGGGGCGCGCGCCGCGCCGACTAACTACGTAAGCTTGACGTAAGCGTCCTTCCTATGCAAAATGTACTGAGGAGGCGCTTTTTGAACACAGGTGGCAAACACGCGACGTATAAGTGGGAACGCTGCCTTAGAACTTGTACACTCCTTTTTGCTGTGTACTTAACAAGCAAAAGGTTTCTAATGGGGTGGCAACGCGCATGTGACACTGTCTGTGTTGCAGGCGTCCATAGGTTACGGTAACCGCTTTACATCAGGCGGGCCGTATGCTTGTTTGCCACCGACGTAGTATATAAAAAAAAGTGTTAGGTATTATTACTGTCTTGAGTGACATTTGAACTTACGGGCCCCTGTAGCGCTCTGCCGAATCAGTTACCAAGTCCTCACCCATGGCTTCGTAAGATTTTTTTTAATATTATTAAGATCTGAGGGACCCTAAAGACAATGATTTTTCAGTACAGATGGTATTTTTTTTACGCACTAGTGCGAGAAGTGGTTCATTATATGCCAGGTCAAAACTCCGGAGGGCCACCTGTACTGAAAAGAGTGAAAAGTCGTACGATACACGTGCGAAAAATAAGTTCCTCCCTTCGGTCGTGTTTTAATCTATCACCACTCGTTTCGAAATTCCTTTTTACGCACTTGTATCGTAATGTACTATTTTTACTTTTCAATCTTAATAGTACATTACGATACAACTTGTATCTTGTATATTGTATCATACAAGTGCGTAAAAAAAGAAGTTCGAAACGAGTGGCGATAAATTAATTCGACACGAGTTACGAATTTCCTTTTCGCAAGTGTATCGTACGACGTTTTTCAGTACGACGTTTTTCAGTATAATGACAGATAGAGCGTAAAAAAATACCATCTGTACTGAAATAGTTTTCGACAAGTGCGAAAAAGAGGAAGTTCGGCATAAAACACGACCTGACATATAATGAACCACTTCTCGAACTAGTGCGTAAAAAAATACCATCTGTACTGAAAAATAAGTTCCTCCTTTCGGTCGTGTTTTAATCTATCACCACTCGTTTCGAAATTCCTTTTTACGCACTTGTATCGTAATGTTAGTACATTACGATACGCACATACGTTAGTACATTACACAAACAGTTGTATCGTACTTTTCAATCTTAGTACATTGCGATACAAGTGCGTAAAAATAGTTTTTTACTTTTCAATCTTAATAGTACATTACGATACAAGTGCGTAAAAAAAGAAGTTCGAAACGAGTGGCGATAAATTAAAACACGACCGAAGGGAGTGTTTTAAATCGACACGAGTTACGAATTTCCTTTTCGCACGTGTATCGTACTACGTTTTTCAGTACAGATGAGCCTCCGAAGTTTCGACCTGGCATATAATGAACCACTTCTCGCACTAATAGTGCCTAAAAAAACACCATCTGTACTGAAAATTATATTTCAGTACTAGATGATGGTGCCTTTTTTCCGCACTAGTTCACAAAGTGGTACCTACATTTCTTGTAATGTCACAATTTCGAATTTTGATGAAACCCAAAAATGTCGTACTATAAGCTTATTGTAGTTGATTTGACGAAAGCTGCTTTGAAAATGAAATAAATAAATAATAAATTATTTTTACCTATCTGATGGATGTACTATGTTTATTAGCGACATTCGCAGACTGACTTATATGGACCGGGATATAGACCGTGATTACCTTTTTGATTTTTGTCGAGCTCCCGATATTTCGACGCAGTTGCATGCATCATGATCAAGGCGGGTGGATGTTAAAGTTGCATAGACAGCGCGCGATCTACCCTCCTTCACGCGTGTCGGCTGCGTTAACTTTTATCCCGGTCAATATAAGTCTAATGAAAATAACCGTGAATCATTCAAAACTCTTATTCGTAGACTTGTACTCAAAATCAACTCTATACACGCAAGCTGCTGTCATTCGGGGGAGACTTGTTTGCTTACGTCATCCTCATCTGATACAAGTTAGGAAACTTTCAACTGCCCGGCAGACTAACTCCGGCTATTTTAGAGACTGGTATATTCTGAATCATCATTTCAGTATCAGTTTCTTTCGTCATAGTCACATGGCCAGAAGTGGCCGTTTTTTCGTGTAATAGCCTCTTTTTTTTCAATTTTTTCCAAAATCTGTGCAAATCCATACTTAATATTATAAATGGAGAGTGTGTGTGTCTGTTTGTTTGTCAGTCTTTCACGGCTAAACGGAGTGACGAATTGACGTGATTTTTTAAGTGGAAATAGTTGAAGAGATGGAGAGTTGACATAGGCTACTTTTTGTCTCTTTCTAACGCGTGCGAAGCCGCGGGCAAACGCTAGTTGTTGTCATTGACACGGATCTCATTCTTGTATCAGATGACGTAGGTAAAGATGTTATTCCCGCTTGAACTACTGCACTGCTGTCGATACCTTTTCTTTTTGTACCAGGACCACCAGATTTATATCTGGAATAAGTATGTTGGAAATTTCATGGACAGCACGTCGCACTAACGTATCTATTCTACAAGAGCTTAATGTCAAAACTCGCTTCTGCTATCTGCCGGGTCGGAGAAATGCCATTCGGCTACGGGGCCTGACGAGAAGATACATTTGGCCATACGAGATCCTGACAGCCTTTTTCTCGAGTCTTGTTTGGCGTTGATCGTCGGACCAGCGCGCTGGTTCAGAAGGTCACACGTGTTGGGCTCCAGGGATCCTTTAGGAAGGTAAAAGATCGGCCTTAGTGGAGAGTACTACAACGTACAGCGACTTATGGTGGTCACGATCCTCACAGTCATGAGGTTTCGACGAAGAAGAAGAAGAAGGTACGAGTAAGTACTTGTTCGTGTTGAACTTACTTTCTGATAGTAGCTGAGTAATTTAAAGGTAAATACCTAAATCATAAGCAACACGTGTAATATGTATATACGAAGGATTGCATTGTATCGATAAGTACCAAGAATTTCAATCATTGCACGTGGAACTGTGTAATGACGCAGATAAACTTTATTTAAATTAATAACGCAATAAATAACTTCATATTTTGTATAAAAAGAAAAAGTTTTATCATAACCTAGCTTGTGTTTGCACTGCATCATGTTTCCGATATTTGTCCTGCTAATACTTAGCACTGCAGCTGCTGAAGTATTCGAAAAACCTTATTACGACTTGAGCGATGCCCACAACCTTTTCAAAGAATTCGTCCAAAAATATGGCAAAGCATATAATTCCGAAGAGTACTCTCAAAGACTTGAGGTTTTTAAGGAATCTATAGTTGAGATTAATGAACGGAATGCAATGCATGCAGAAACTGTGTTTGATATAACACAATTTGCTGATTTGACCTTTGAAGAACGTCGATCTCTTTCTGGTAGTCTAGTTGAGGATCTTGAAATGGTGACTGAGCTGGAACTTGGTCTTGAAGAGATCACAGCTCCTGAAGAGTGGGACTGGAGGGATCAGGGAATCGTCACGCCGGTAAAAAGTCAAATGGGCTGTGGTTCTTGCTGGATTTTTGCTTCTATTGGTGAGTAGTGTTTTACTTCTAGCCATGTCTAACTTCTCACGTCATTTGTTCTGACATCTTATATGTCTGTTGAAAGGGAAACTAAGCTATACATATAAAGATTGGTTTGGCCTGTGTATCTAAGTTGTATTAGTATTAGTACTTTGACTTAATTGATATTGTTTATTATTACTTACAAATACAATGTTGTCTAATAATGTAATAGAGCCATTTTTATACCATCCTTGCTATTTTTTCCTTGCTCCGTGTAAACCATAGTCTAATTATTTTTCTTCCTTTTCTCTTTTGTAATATACTTATACATACATAATACCTGCTGCGTATTACGTAAATACAAATATCAGTCTCCTTTTCAGTACCGACACTTATCTTTTTTGGATATTTCTTATATTTGCAGGAGTTATAGAATCCCAGTATGCCATGAAACATAAGAAACTCCTGTCATTTTCTGAACAACAGGGCGTGGACTGTATAGTGCAGGAACATGTCCCGTACAATTGCGCAGGAGGACTACCTTATCTTGTCATGGAGTAAGCTAACACTTACGTATTATGAATTTTTACTTATTTAAGCTACTTATGAAGTTTTTCTAATGGTCAATGTTGAAAGGGTTTGGGCTCTTGTATTTGATGTTGTAAAGCTATTAAATTTTGGGCATAGACTTTCTTAGTTATTGGTAAAGAGCAGAGCTTTACATTGGGTCGACGACATCCGGAAAATTGCGTATCACAACTAGATGAGACTAGCCCAGGGCCGGAAAAGTGGCGTACTAGAAGAGAGGCCTATTATGTAATGCTCAGCAGTGGGCGATAAAGGGCTGATAATGACGATGATGATGTATGATGAACTAAGTATTCTTTTTCATTTTACCCTGTACCTTACAATAAATTCACTTTTGCATTTTTGCAGTTACCACAAGAAAGTTGGTGTAGTACTTGAGAAAGACTACCCGTATAGAGGAAAGCAATCAGCATGCCAAGTAGACCCGACAAAGGTCGTTACCAAGGTCATGGATTACACGGTCTACCAAACTGTAGACGAGGAAACATTGAAACAGCTGGTGTATCAAATGGGACCTTTAGCAGTAGGTACGTAAGATGTAGGTTTTAAAAGGTTTATAGCGGTTCTTACAAAAGCGCTGGTGGCCTAGCGGTAAGAGCGTACGACTTTTGATCCGGATTCCGGAGGTCACGGGCTCGAACCCCAGCTCGTACCAATGAGTTTTTCGGAACTTATGTGTGAAATCTCATCTGATATTTGCCAGTCGCCCTTCACGTTGGAAGATCAGATGGCAGTCGATTTAGTAAAACTAGTGCCAACGCCAAATCTTAGGATTAGTTGTCAAAGCGGACCCCAGGCTCCCAAGAGCCGTGGAAAATGCCAGGATAACGCAAGGAAGATGATGATACCGGTTCTTATAATAAACTAAATCATTTATTCACATGAACACAAATAGAAACTAAGATTAAGCATAAAACTTAGTAGCTAGCTTATATGTGACATTATTTGGATAAAAGGACCTTATTGTCGCTTACGACGTTATGAGCGATGTTCGTGTACAAATATGACGCCCCGGGACGTAAGCGCCATCGGCAATAAAGTCCCTTTACCCAGACAATGTCACGTATCTAAAATATGCCCTTGAGGCATTTTATCAAGGATGCTGGCGACAATTCCATGTACCTATCGCAATGCTGATTGTGCGAGGAAGTTGCCAGTTTATCGATCACCAAATCGGGATTTGGATTTTACTTATTCATAGGGTTTTGATAACCTATTTTCTAGGTAGAAATCCAATTTACCATAGATAATTATGTTTTCTTCATTCTGTTTCAGCCATTGATGATGCTGACATACTTTTCCATAAGAAGGGCATAGTGTACCCCCATGATTGCAAGAGCAAACCAACACATGCTATTTTACTCGTTGGATATGGTGTAGGTGTGTATGGACTATGGACATAAGTATTACTATTTTTTGACTAGCGAACATGTTTAGGAAACGCAAAAGTAAAACACCTTAGTTTATTCAAAACATTATCAGCATCAAGTCGCATTTGAGCAATTCCCGTTAAGTTTGTACATTTGGATCACGTCTACGATTTTGATAAAGTCCAATGATGCTGAGCAAGATCCAATAGGTTTCCCAAAATGTCCTATGTAGTTTGTATGAAACCTTCCTTTTTTGTAACCAGATCAACCTAGGACATTTCGAGAAACCTAGTGGATCTTGCTCAGCATCATGGACTGTATCAGCCTACCAATTTTAATCAAAACCGGCCAAGAGCGTGTCGGGCCACGCTCAGTGTAGGGTTCCGTAGTTTTCCGTTTTTTTCTCAAAAACTACTGAACCTATCAAGTTCAAAACAATTTTCCTAGAAAGTCTTTAGAAAGTTCTACTTTTGTGATTTTTTTCATATTTTTTAAACATATGGTTCAAAAGTTAGAGGGGGGGGGACGCACTTTTTTTTCCTTTAGGAGCGATTATTTCCGAAAATAAAAATATTATCAAAAAACGATCTTAGCAAACCCTTATTCATTTTTAAATACCTATCCAACAATATATCACACGTTAGGGTTGGAATGAAAAAAAAATTCAGCCCCCACTTTACATGTAGGGGGGGTACCCTAATAAAACATTTTTTTCCATTTTTTATTTTTGCACTTTGTCGGCGTGATTCATATACATATTGGTACCAAATTTCAGCTTTCTAGTGCTAACGGTTACTGAGATTACCGCGGACGGACGGACGGACGGACGGACGGACGGACGGACGGACGGACGGATGGACGGACGGACGGACGGACGGACGGACAGACAGACATGGCGAAACTATAAGGGTTCCTAGTTGACTACGGAACCCTAAAAACTGAACGGGAATTGCTCAAATGCGACTGCTTGTGTTTGTGATGTTCGAAACGTAGTGCCAAATATAAATGTAAGCGATTAAGTCCCATTTAGTTCTAAAATTATATCTAAATACCCGAATCGGGGCAACGCAGAAAACACGTAAATAGTAGAAGAACACACAATAAAATAATTAGCACAGTAGGCACTTTAATGTCAATACAAGTAGGAATATGTTAAAAATATTAGCGATTTGAGAAATATTCTTACTTATCTTCAACACATTTTTCACACTGAGAGTTATCCGAACCATTTTTTTTAATGTTTCAAAGTTTGACAAGCAGCTAGCACAAAGCTCTTAACACCGAAGAGGTTTTATAGCAAACCGTTACATTAAACTTCCACAAAAAAATTATATAAATGTAAAAGATAAAGATAAAAGACATTTTGTTCATGACGCTCACAAACACGTAGGTACATGTACACACAAGAATAGAACAAAAATGAAACAGTTAACAGAACATTAAGTGCGCATCACGAAATGGAGCTCAGCATAATGCTAGCTAGAAGCCAGCGCTGTACTCCTATAAATGTTTAATTTTCCATACTAAGAGCATGTGACATGTGACAATCTGAACAGCACGGGAAGCATGGTCGCGCGATAGACGATAAAATATCAGGCCGTCCCTATCACACTTACAAATAGTGCGATAGGGACGGCCTGCTATTTTATCGTCTATCGCGCGACTATGCTTCCCGTGCAAGTGTGTGATTGTATTTGGCTTTCTACGAGTAGGTACAAGGCTTGGCTTAAACATTTGGTCAAATGTCTAAACATGACATATGTGTGCCTTACGGCCCAGCCACGACATTGCTCTAAGCGCGACAGCGGTGAGCGGCAGCCATATGTGTGAATGAAAAGTCCCATCGCTGTGTCTCGCTCGCCGCTGTCACACTTAATAGACCAAAGTCGTGGCTGAGTCGTTAGGACTTTGGTCTTCTATTTTATGGTATATGGTACTGCAAGCATGTCCGATGTCCTTCCTTCCTTCCTATATCTATACTAGGTAATATGGTAAATATGATTATATATATTTACGGCTTGCTACTCTCAGCAGCGCACAGTTTGGGAAATCCTGCCTGTTTGGAACCTATAAATAAATCTATTTCTTCCAGAGAACGGCACCAAGTATTGGATCCTCAAGAATTCCTTTGGCACTGACTCTGGAGAACAGGGCTACGTGAGACTGGTGCGTGGGATCAACGCTTGCGCTATTAGGACACAAGCTACAACATGTACTGTTGCTTAAACAATTAAGTAAACATATAAAGAACATATAGAAATAAAGATGGAATGGCATTTTACTCTATCAGCTCCCTGACACATTCGTGTGCTAATCCACCCACTGCTGCTTGAAACCTGGTTCTCTCTCTCCTGGCACTCGATGTTAGTCTAAAGGCCTGAGTGGACGCTCGAAGCGGAGCGTTCAACGGGGCGTGCAACGGGGCAGGCGATTGCGTCCACCCTATGCAGCGTCGACCCAGGAAGGTGCGTCTACGCTAGGCGAGCCGAGCACGAGCAGAGCACGAGCTGAACACGATTCGTCTAGTGTGGACCGACTTACAAGCCTCGAATGAGCGCGTTCCGATCGCTCGCCCAGCATTATGGAAAAGTGGACCAAAGCTTCCTTGCAATTAGACCAATGTCGTGGCTGGACTACTGCCGTTAGTCCATATTCGCCAGGCTCGTATGGGGCGGGCCGTTAGAAGGGGCGAACGAACGGGGAGTGCATGTCAAACAAGTGAAGCTCAATACAAGTGTTCTGAGTGGAGGGTGAGCCATTTTGTTCAAAGTTGTCCACCCCACTTTTTTTTTTTTGGATTTGGAATTTTCCACCCCACTTTTTTTTTGGATTTGGAATTTTTTATGTGGTTTCCACTCAGATTGCGAGCTTTCTCAATCCTAATAGGAAAAAAAAAGTATCCCAAGGTTTTTTCCCATTCCGTTACCATTTTTTCACACACTTTATATGGCGGTAACGGAATGGAAGGTCTGAAAAATGTATGGAAATCTTGGGACATTTTTTTCTCCTAACAGGATCGAAAGACCTCGCGATTCTGAGTATGAATCGCGTAAAAAATACCCATTTTACAAAAAAGTGGGGTGGACAACTTTGAAAAAAAAATATAGTCCAGGGTACACGCGCGCTCGCCCAACCTCTGCTAACCCAGTTGAACGCTCCGCTCCGACAGGAGCAATCGAGTATCAGGTCAACGTAAAGGAATGAACAAAGTGAACAAGATGTTCTCTCAAATCCTGCATCGGCATAGTATAATTTCTTCTTAAGCTGAATTTGTGACGACAAATAAAAATGTATTAGATGTTTTTAAATTTTTTACTTCCACGAATCTTTTATCGACTTAAGCCAGGGGCGGCTCACTCCGCAATCCTATCGCCGGGTTGTCTATTGTTTGCCCGACAGTCATTTAACATAATATTCATATGCCCGAATCTAACTTGCCTGAATTTCATTTGCCCGAATGATTTTTAATAAGACAAAAATCGCTGTCTCGTAGAATGACCCGTATAATTAACTAAAATGTTACTGTCACTGTTAATAATACACTGAATAACCTGACCACAAAATTAACATTTTGCAAAAACCCCCGACCGCGACATAGTGGACCGATTTTCATGAAACATGGCTAAGAATACTCCCGAATAACTCAGCTTTCAAACAAAAAAACTAAATCGAAATCAGTTCATATGTTGGGGTGCTACGATGCCACAGAAATACACGCACAAACAGACATACAAACAGACAGACAGACAGACAGACAGACACGTCAAACTTATAACACCCCGTCGTTTTTACGCCGGGGCCTTAAAATTATAAAACTATACAATTCGAGATAAGAGGAGTTTGGTGTAACGTAATAAGATGGTAGTAAAAGATAAGAAATGGTGGGATGGTGTAAAAAGAAAACGCTATTATAAGGATACAATACATTTATATAAATACATCATGTAATTCAATATAACATAATTATAATATGCAAAAGAGTTTGTGCGCGACATAGGCCGTAGATTACGGCAAAAAGGAGAGGGCCTCCGCGCTGAATCGTTTTTGATACAAAAGTTATCCATTTAAACTATTTTGTATTTGTCTATATGTCGCAGGGAAATGGCGAAAACAGAGATTTGATCAAATCTCTAAGGGATATGATCAAATCACGCAAGATGTCAAAATGGCGAATCCATTTCATCATTTCTCTAGAAAATTTCAGTCATTTGACTAAATTCCTGACTCTGTTTAGTGAAATCACAAAATCGGCCAATAGACACGCCACGTTTCGTCATTTCACTAGATTTGTTTAGGGATTTGATAAAATCCCTGAACCACGACAGTAAGTTGACGAAACGAACTCAAAAAGTAAATTTCTTTTAACATTTTGCTAAACAAATTTAAGGCAATGATAAAGTCTCAACTGAAATATGGTATACATAATAATAAATATGGTGATTTGATCAAACCTCTGAACAGGTTTTGTCGCGAAATGATAAAACAAGTTGACGTTATAAACTCGTTTCGTCAACTTACTGTTATGTGGTTCAGGATTGTATCAAATCGCTAAACAAATCTAGTGAAATGACTAAACGTGGCATGTCTATTGGCCGATTTTGTGATTTCACTAAACATAGTCAGGGATTTAGTCAAATGACTGAAATTTTCCAGAGAAATGATGAAATGGATTCGCCATTTTGACATCCTGCGTGATTTGATCATATGCCTTAGAGATTTGATCAAATCTCTGTTCTGGCCATTTCACTGCGACATATATAACATATTACTTAAATCTAAAAAACAGACCACGTATACATTACAAGATTCGAATATAGTAATTTTCTATTAGCATTTCTGAAACCCTAGTAGTGTTTTGTAATAAGCACTAGTTCACTATAATTCGGGATATTTCGTTATCATTCACTTGATATGTGAAGTTATTCGATCCCCTCCTCTTAATTAGTTCAAAATAATAATTCTGTATGAATACCAAATTTCGCTAGAGTACACGGATGGTAAGCATAATAGTTTAATGGATGGATCCCACCATACAGTGTGTTACCACTATGCGGGCATTTATTAAAACCGATAATAAGATGATATATTAGCAAGCGTATGCGCATACAATGTGATGTGTCCATTTCGTAAATTGTCATTACTCACATCGTTCATACTTATGAGCTGTCAATGCCCTTAATTGACAAGTGTCTGTGCTGTACATTGCTGGCAATAAAAATATTGTTAGAAAGTTTATATAGTCAAAATTTTTGGTTATTAATTAAATTAAGGGCATGGTTAACTTAAATAACTACGTCAGCCTACGCTTTTTTTAAAAACTCCATTTATGGTAATACACCGTACACATACAGCGTGTGTATTCCATACGGGCGCATATCTTATAACGATTAGTATCGGACCTAAGAAACCTAACTACATGTTTTTTTGAATAGATGAGATTTTTTCATACATTACAATTCAGCACGCAACGTATTACGTCCATATCAATTAGCTTACCTATATAATCGTTATAATGACATGACGCTTATGTCATGTCAAATTAAGTTGGACAGCGTACTATCAGCTGCAAAAGTGCATGGCAAATTTATCAATGAATTCATTCATAATATCTCCATGCACTTTTGCAGCTGATAGTACATTGCTTCTTGGTAAGATAAGTCGGATTTAAAAAAAATATTTATATTAAATAACACTTTTTAACAAAATGATTATCTTTTGCGATTTGTATGATCAGATACTATAACCGGATACATTATACGCCCGTATAGAATCCACACGCTGTATGAACGGGTCCATCTCTAGTTTGAAATGAACGATTAGTTAGTTATGCGAGATGGCTCTGCAGTTCTCTGACGGTCGCAGTGGCAGTGTACCGTATACCTATGTCACACGCCCCCACCCCTCGTAGAATGCGGAAGTAGCCATTTTCTCCCCATTTCTCCCCATAGGAGTTCTTGACGTCCAATACTTGGTACCGTTTTCTGTAAAACAATATTAAAGCTATTTTTAACAAGCAGAAACGTCTGCTAACGATTCTAAACATTTTTATATTAAAGGAAAAAATGGAAAAATTTACGCGTAATTTATTTACGCTTTAGACGTGTGTACATAAGGAAAGGCATGGAAAGATTTGCGATGTCCGGCGCGGCTTCCGTAGCTCAATTGGTTAAGAGCCTTGGACGGATTGCAAATGATGGGGGTTCAAGTCCCGCCGGAAGCGTAAATTTTTCCATTTTTTCCTTTAATATAAAAATATTAAAGCTTTCAATCATTTTAAATTATTTTAGTACAGTTTTTAAATTAGTATATTTTATATGCCCGTGTGGTGACGGGTTAAGAATTTCACCACTCTTTTTCTTCCCGTGGGTGTCGTAGAAGGCGACTGTGTGATATGGGATAAATAGTGGCGTATAAGCAGGAAGCTGGGAACCTGTCACTGCACACACACACTGCAATATCACAATTTCCCCTCACTAGCTCGGAAACACGTGTTTTCTGTTTTACTACCTGTGGAACCACTGAAAGCAGTGATAAACGCGTTTTTTGCGTTGTACTTTCCTCGCTATAGTGAGGGGAAAAGTTTTGTGTTACACTCGAGTGCAAATGTATTTTACTTCTCGTGTGTTGAAAAACTCGCAAGCTCAGGATTCTATTGTCGAACCACTCGCTTCGCTCGTGGTTCAACTATAGAGTCCTTTCGCTTGCTCGTTTTTCAATTCCACACTCGGCGTTAAAATACAACTTTGCACTCTTGTATAACAAATAACTATTTCTTTCAACCCCTTATTTGCCAAGAGGCACTGTAACTTTAGCAGTTTCATGTGCTCTGCCTACGCCTTTATGGGATACGTAATTGTATGTATGTATGTTTATATTTTATAGTATGGGCCCTAATAGGTCAAGCGGCCGCGGTAGGCCTAAGACCGTTTTCACATTATCTGATCCGATATCGGATGTCGGAAGGATTTCAATAGAAAAAATCCAAGATGGCGCCTGTAATGTATGGGATATCGGTCCGACATCCGATATCGGATCGGATAATGTGAAAACGCACTAAGAAGCGCTGGCTGGACGTCATGACAGCGGACATGAAAGAGAACAATCTCACGCCTCTGGATGCCGAAGACCGGGAGAAGTGGAGTAGATTGAGCAGGAAAGCGGACCCTGGCGCTAGGCTGGGAAAACGCTAGGTTAAAGAAGAAGAAGTTTCATCATCAGTATGTAAAGTCAACCAATTGGAACCCTAGGCCACTGTAGAAGTATGTTATAGTGAAGTTATTAATCAGATTATAAGAAACCTCTTACTGATTGTCATTTTGGCATGGTTGTAGGGTTCCAATTGGTTGACTGTACCTAAATTTGTTTTTTATCATGCAGAAACATCTGCGAGCGACGTTACATATTTTTAAATTAAAGGAAAAATGGAAAAAAATCACACCTCCGGCAGGACTCGAACCTGCGACCTTTGGCCTTGCCGGGGCCATCCCGCTTCCAACTGCGCCACGGAGGCCTGCTGGATGTGTGCGAATCTATCCACGCCTTCCCTCAATTGGAAGCGAGATGGCCCCGGCAAGGCCAAAGGTCGCAGGTTCGAGTGACTGTACCTACATCCTAATCTTAAAGATAACGTTCTCAATCGCTTTCATGAGAGTTTTCGCATGAAAATTTCTAGTAATACGTAAATTTGGAGAATATTCTGCAAAGTAAATTGTATGATAATTACCTATACCGTACCCGACTATTAGTACGGCGTGATTCAAGAAATGTTTGCAAGCATGGGGGAACATAATGCCGCTCTTGTAGCCGTCCAAGTCTTGCGGCATCAAACACTAGGAAAGAAAAACATTACATATTTATTAGTAATTAAATTTGTTGGTTGAAGAATTTTATGGTAGGTAATTTTATAGCGGAGACGATGTGCCTTCTCCGCTGGCTTGGCCATCTTATAAGGATGGGTGAGGATCGGGCAGTCATGATATCCTATCTGGGTTGTCCAACTGGACGCCGTCCCGCTGGCCATCCTAAATATCGTTGGGCAGATAGAGTGGAAGCAGATCTCCGTGAACTCGGCGTTAACGAGGGCTGGCGAGAGGTCGCTCTGGACCGCGTAAAGTGGCGTGCTCTTGTGTTGGAGGCCAAGACTCACTTTGGGTCGTCGCGCCAACAAAGTAAGTAAGTAAGTAATTTTATAGCAACTATAATTTTCAGACAAAATAAACTAAATCGAAATCGGTTCATCCATTCGGGAGCTACGATGCCACAGACAGACACACACACAGACAGACAAACAGACAGACAAACACACAGACAGATACGTCAGACTTATAACACCTTTGCTACTATTTGCTACCTTGCTATTACTACTACTACTTGTTCCTGAGTCATGGATGTTTTTTTTTATGTATTTGTATCTTTTCGTCTAAATACATATCGTCGCCTAGCACCAGTCGAAAGTTTTATTTGCGTTAAGTCACAGATCAATACAACAAGATGGCCCTTACAGGGCGACTCACGGTCACCAAGCATACGACAAATCAGGTTTATAAAAGTTTGAACGCGTGCGACACCGATCAGTAGCGCCCAAGTATACGACCCGCTAACAGTGTCCGTGTCCGCTCGGGAAAAAATCTTAAATAATCAATTTTGGTTGCAAACAATGTCTCTTACAGCATAAAGTGGTGTGGCAAGTCTTCTAACCCTTCTACATGTAAAAAAGATGGAACAACATTCCACAGTTAAGTCAAATTAATTATTTTGTTGAATATTGTTTATTGTCCGCGGAGTTCATTTATACTGGTCAATATGGTTGTGCTGAGCGGCGCCGAGGCGCGTCCATCCCTCTTTACCGAGTTAAAAATGTGATATGCTATCCCTTTCACGTAAACGACTAGGCATGGGGCCATGTTAGTTTATGTCTGTTGCGGGAACTTCGTACTGCCGTTCGTACCATGTGCTACCATTTTATGAAATATAAAAGAAAGCTGATTTGTAATAGTGAATAATTATCTAGAATCTGTAGAGTCTGTAGTGGTATTTAGTTCATTGATTAGTTTAGAATATTTAGTTGGTTATTTAACTTAGTATACGTAAGTAAAAATGCACAGTTTAGTTATTAGTTACTAGAATGATTTTTATTGAGATGCTATCACAATTATCATCCTCCTTGCGTTATCCCGGCATCGGCATTCGCCACGGCTCATGGGAGCCTGGGGTCCGCTTTGGAAACTACTACCAAGATTTGGCGTAGGCACTAGTTTTATGAAAGCGACTGCCATCTGACCTTCCAACCCGAAGGGTAACTAGGCCTTATTATAATTTAATTATAATATTATAATTTGTTGCAAAACAAATTCACCACAGTACTGGTACCGGTACCATTGTCTATAATAGACATGTCCCATTCCCATCCCTACTGCTAATCATAAAGTCGCGCCATTATTTGAAACGACCAATGGCAGCACCGTGCGCGCCCGCCTCACCCCGCAAGGATTGGTGATTTGCGTCTCGAACAATATCGCTTGCATTTGGCTTCTAGTGGGGTGTTCTGTGCGTTAAGTGAATGTGCTCTTCTTCGTTTTCTTGTTATTAAGTGTTTAATTCGTTTAAAAATCCAATTGACAATGGATGAATTTGTTCCTTGTGACGGTGACAAATGCGTGGTACACATATTACTCGACGAAGGCAAGGTAAAGTAGTTAAATTTTGCCCAAAAACGAGACATTATTTCCGCGCGAAAACCAACGCCCGGCTTGTGTATTTATCAGAAAAGTGCGGCGCGTAATAGAACATTTTGTAGGGCTGTGAGTTCGAAAATTGAAGATTAAGTAGTTAGATATTGCCAAAACGTACCTTTCGGCTTGCCTCACTTTGAAACCCTAGGCACGCCACTGCCTAGCACCCATAGTACAAGCTTAGTTTGGGGCTAAGTTGATCTGTGTAAGGTGTCCCCCAATATTATTTTATTTTTTTCTTTATTTTAATTGTGACGTAGGCGAGAAACTGGTAACCTGTCACTGCAATGTCATTATTATAGTGGGAACCTTTTCAGTGACGTTTTATTTCAATTTTTGTAACATCCTTTTGTAATTTATATTGTTTTAAGCGTCCTGAATAAAGTTTTTTCTATTCTATTCTACTCTATTTCGTTTTCATTCAACCCCTTAATTACCAGAATAAAAAAACATGGAAAAAATTCGATTAGTTGAAAATTGTCTCCCAGTCGTAATTGCCTTAGTGTGAATATATTAATAATATTTATAATACAATTATGATAAAGTTAATACTTAATTATAATTTCTTACAACATGCTGTGATGTGGCCACCCCCCGTCACAGTTGTTATTCCAAATGACAGGTTTGACGCAATCCAGGCTCTGTTGTTCCGAAAAAGGAATCAATTTCTTATATTTTATTGCGTACTGCCCTTCCATGTTCCCTGTAAAAAGCATTTTTATAGATAGTAATTTGGGGTGAGTTGGGTCAGAACTGACTTTCAAACCTCGAATTTATTTTTACACATGCAAACTAATTGGTGTTTATATAATAAGTGTTCTTGACGTTTGTATTTTAGTTTTATTTTTATATTGGGTAGATTCATAATTATTTTTAAAATCGGGACTTAATCGCAAAGTCCCGATTTTAAAAATAATTATGTACCTATAATAATCGTGAAAGTTTAAATCAGTGTTTTGTTGGGTAGATTCATTTCATAACTCACCCCGTAGTCCCTCGTAATTAAGGTCAGACAGATGGGATTTCATACAAAGGTGATTTTGGAACATTATTTGATCGATTTTTTTTATTATGAATATTACTCTAGCTCCATTTTCAATTGGAATACATTATTTTTGCAACAGTATCCTTAAAATCACATCTCACCATTGAATCTACAGGTCGAAGGTCTACAAATCGTGACAGGGTCTTCAGAATTCAAAAGCGAGCGTTGCGCATCATAGACCGAAAACCTGTAGACCACCCCGCTAAAGACATATTCAGAATCCATCAAATCCTTACCTTACCTAGTGTTTACATACTACATGCGTGTACATACATTCGTAGCAACCTACATAACTATAAAACATACGGAGAACCTAGCCAAAGGCCCACACGAAGCCTGCACTTGTTGATGCCCCCGCGCAGGCGTCTAGCAAAGGCGCGCGCGGCTCTCGGCGTCGCGGGGATCCACTTATATAACCGTGTTCCTCAACACATTAAAGACCAAGCCTCTAACGCCTCATTTACAAATAAGCTAAAAGCCCATCTTATTGACCTTGCGTGCTACAGTGTAAGTGAGTTTCTGCAAAAATATCACTGACCCTAACACTCTAGACCTATGTAAATAAAAATAATTATAATAACCATATGTATAAAAATCTATGATGTAATAATTATATAAATTTATATTTGTTATGTTTACTAATTAATTTTAAATTTAAAATTTAATTTATTATAGTTTATAGTTGACGACATGTAAATGAGATGTACATTTATTAATAAATCATCTGAATCTGAATCTGAATCTGAATGGGGATTTAACCCTTTTCTCCCCATTCATAACCCAAGTCACCCCAAATTACGGTAAAGCTCATAATTAAAAGGCATAAAAATTAATATAAAAAATACTTTAATATCTGGGGTGTAAAATAAAGGCTACGATTATGTAAAGAATCGATGGTAGCCCGTAACAAACTTAGTGACTCACCAATTGCGCTAAAAATCCAGCAACTACCACAATCTCCTTGGTCCTTCACGTGAGTGACAGCATTGTGTTCCCGCCAGTCCCACTCCTCAGGAGCCGTGATCGCTTCAGGAGCGTACTCCAGCGTCGTCATCAGACCTTCCAGGGTCTCATCATGAGGCAGCTCCATGAAGTACCGCTGCTTCTCCTCGGCCGTCAGATGAGAGAACCGGTCGAGCCCGTACTCCACTTGCGGATACTTCGCGTTGCGTTCTCTGATGTCTTGTAAGCTTTTCTTGAAAGCCTCGAGTCTCTTCGGGTACTCTTCGGGTTTTATTACTTTCCCATGTTCTTGGACGTACTGGTTGTATAGTTTATGTACGTCTATGTCTTCTAAGTCAAATTGCCCTCTGTTTGGAAGGTCCAAAGCAGTGGCTGTGCTAACAAAAATCAGGAAAGTTAAACAAAACATGTTACCTGATGATGCGATGCGATGTGGCCGGTTTCTTTCTTATACAGCTAAAGTAGTAAATATTATATTACTTTGTTCATATTAATAGCTTCATGTTTTTATGACATTATTGTGGTAAAAATCCGACGAATTTATTTTGTTATCTTGGTAGGTACTTTGGTGTTTAGACATTGCAGCATTTAAAAAGGAAAATGTATTATTTTGATAATTTATGGAGGCCTGTCTTCCTATAGTCATATGTAACACTAGTTACAGGCGTCCATAGGCAGCAAACACCCATTGACGAGGAAATCGCGACACGAAAATGGAGATGGATTGGACACACTCTTCGGAGAGGGGGAAGAAATAATGCGAGCATTGCTTTCGACTGGAAACCGCAGAATGCAAGCCGTGGCCCCGGGCGCCCTGTTCACTCATGGAAGCGGTCCGTCGAAAATGAGCTACGAGCGGCTGGTCTGAGCTGGAGCGAGGCCACGAGGGTCGCTGAAGATAGAAAGGCGTGGCGCGAGCTTGTGAAGGCCCTTTGCACCTCTGGGGTGCCTTAGGACTACAACATAGGCTACGTAAATATTATATTATTTTTATTTTATCCGCTATCACCGCAGCTGTTTCATTTTTCGTTTTCTCAAAACTGTTTTTAAAAGTTGTAGGATGCAATCTTTGTGCACTTTAATCTGATTTTTAATCAATCAATCGAATAAGTTATACTGACTGATATGGGCATTTTGGAACAGATAAAGTTAGTATACACAAATTTTAGCTTTGAAATAATTTTTCTTAAATGAAGATAAGATACCCAAAGGAAAATTTAACATCTCGTTTTCGCTTAAATTTTAATTTCTCGTATACATGTCATTTTAAACCCATGATAAAAAGCCAAAATTAACTCTCCATATAAATTGTAACGCAACTTTTTCACTTTGCACTCGACTAGAAAACCCACGCTTTTGTAAAACTTTACATTTTCACACTAGATTTTACCTGCTTGAAGTATTTTTCACAACTATATCTTTGCTATCACTTTCTAACGCTTTATATGCTTTGATCTTTATAACTGTTGAGATAGAGTTGTGGGTTGGATAGGAGATGTTTTTGGATGGTTGTTGTGTAAGTTTGTTTAGGTAAACAGCCGCCAATGTTGGGCTATTCGTATTCAAATGAAGGAGGCTTGTTATTGTCATCGCCCTCGAAGGCATTGCATTAAATTTTCCAGCGTAAATCAAATACATATAATCACGCCTGTATACCATAAAGGGCACATGAAACCACTCAAGTTTCAAGCTTAAACCTTCAAATCAAGAGTGAACAGGCATCATTCTTCTGGGCGAGCTCACTCCATCGTAGGCCACGTCTTCGCCTTTGGCTAGTCTGTGGCCAAGAGTAAGCCCATTTATAATAATAAAAAAGTCGTCATTTTAGACGCTGTAGGTAACGAAAAACTGACGAAAACTTCATATAAAAATATTTGGTCCTTATAGGTTTTTAGAATTTTAGCATTTTTATTTTTGCCACTTTTATGAAGTGTGATATTTTTGAAAAAAAAAAATATGCTATTTCTACTCAGAATTACTAGCTCTTTCAATCCTAGTAGTTAAAAAAATTGTCCCATACGATTTTTTCTTATTTTGTTACCATTTTCCGTACATGTTGTATGAAATGAAAATGAAAATAAAAATGAAATATTTATTTTTCAAGTAGGCATATTACAATGCGCATATGAACGTCAAATAAAGCTACGCCGGCTCTAACCCTACGCCTCAGCCTCGAGAAGATTTCAGTCCCCCCTCAGTTGGGAGGGGGTATCCACTATGGGACCGGCAAGAAACTCGGCGGGCAACTTCTTTTCAAAACATTACATCTTATAATTAACATGCATTAAATAACAGAACAGACTAGGTACTCTATGGAAATCAATTTCAATAAATTATATTATTGCTTAATAATACGTCGTTCTTCTTCAGAGAAAACATATCAAATTGTCATAGAAGAAAAAGATAATATGAATCTCAATATCATTAAATATGTAATTTACCTACACAACATAAAATATAAAATATTTGATGTGCTTTCTTATCTGAACTGTGTCCTCTATACATAATACAATTATTTTAATTGCTATTCGTTTTTTGTAGTTTCTGGTTCGGGCCATGCATGTTTGTATGGGGTAACAAAAGAGGAAAGTAACAAAAATGTATGGAAATTCTGGGACACTTTTGAGTGCGATTGAAAGTACTCGTGATTCTGAATACAATTGACCTAAAATTCAAAAGAAAAGAAAATAAATGCTCAACTCTGGCGAGATGACAGTGCGAGGCAACGTTCTCAACGGCGCAAGTAATAAGATGTGACCAAAGAGATGCGGCGAGGAAATGCACCAGACTTGATGCACGATGCAAGTTGCAAACTTGTGAATTATGCGAGCTAAGAACCCGTAACTTGTCGTTAGCAGACCATGTGTTAAGTCTGGGGGGGTAACCATTTAAGACGAGAACGACCGCCTTGAGCAAATTTCCATACAAACGACGTAAATGCTGGATTTTTCTCTCTAGATAAAATTAACATGATATTTTACAGTGTTTAATAATTAATAATTAATTATTAAGTAATATATTCATTAATATTTAATGTGTGTTAATATTTAATTTAATATATATCTATTATATATTATACAGGGTGTCCCACGGCGATGCCACATGGAGGGAAAGTACCTTAAATCATAGATAGCATATTTTGCTGAAAGAAGACTTCATTTTATTTTTAAAACTTAGCAAAAGTGCATTCAATTTTGTTTAATTTTTACTATGAGGACTTATACAGGGTGTATTTTGATAGCGAGTCAGTAAGGGCAGCTATGAGATCCCGTAGTCCTACATGAAAATGGTCTAAGTGTACCATCAATCGATTTCAAATTGATGAAAAATGGCATTTACAGATTTTGGAAAAAACATACAGGGTGCGAGAAAAAGGGCATTTTTGACAAACTTTTTTTTTGACGCCAATCGATCCCATTCCTATCCAGGATCAAAACCTTGTATGGGATCAAAAAAAATTTCCGGCTAGAAAAGTAACAAATCGCGAAAAACTTTTCCCATACAATTTGTATGAAAAATTATTTTTTTCCACATGGTATTTTTATGATGCCAATCGATTCCATTACTATTCAGTATCAATAATTGCTTAGGGGTCAACTCACGACAATGCACCAAAAAAAAAGTTAGTCAAAAATGCCCTTTTTATCGCATCCTGTATGTTTTTTTCCAAAATCTGTAAATGCCATTTTTCATCAATTTGAAATTGATGGATGGTCCCCTTAGACCATTTTCATGTAGGACTACGGGATCTCATAGCTGCCACGAAGAATTAATCTCGAAACGCGTTTAGCCACTTTTGTCGTCAACGGCCGGTAGTCCACGTGCTCTTGTAAAATCTAGCTATCAATTTACAAGTGCTAACTCACCGTACACTGTCGTACTTACCGTACCAAAATTATTAATAACTAGACGTGCCCGCGAAGCTTCGCTCGCAAGTGATCGATATCCTAACACTTTCACTGTCCTTGCACCCAATGTGGAATCACGATTAGCCTCGATTTAAATTAGGGAATGCAATCATACATTTTCTATTCCTATATTTAGACATTAGATTTAAATAGTTTTCTATTACGATACTTGCGTTGTATCCGAGAAACGTGGTCCAAAAGTTCTTAAAATTTGTAAGGCGCCATCTCGTTTCTTCCCTCGTTTTTTATCCCTTTCTGGTTTTTCGTTTTTATATAAGTAGATTAGCTCATATCACCTTAACACTGGCGAAATATCCCAATGGATTGAAGCCATTTAATCTAAAAAAAATTGATGGAGAGTGACATAGGCTACTTTTTGTCTCTTTCTAACCCCCCCATTTCCCTAAAATTGAGGATGGAATTTTATATAGAGCATTCCGCAATTTTCGAATTTATCGCGAGCGAAGCCGTGGGAAAAGCTAGTATAAAATATTTACTGAATTGACTAAAATACAACAGTTTGTGTCATAGACACGAACAAACAAGCTGCCTTTGTTGTGTGACCCATTAGTGGCGACAAAAGCTAACTACTGCTATTTCCGACCGATTGCGCTAGGAGTTGTCACTTTCATTTCCTATCAGGGTTCGTAGCCAAATGCTTACAATATTATCACAACGCTTACAATATTCTCGTTATCGTAGCCAGCGTGCGTAGCCGAATGCACAAACGCTCGTAGATATCTATCTCTATCGCTCTTGCGTATTGGCGCGACGGAGCCAGACTACCTTTCGCGGCGTTTCGTTTTCGTTTCGCGTCGAAGAAATGCCATTCAACGCCAATGCCACCGGGTGCCGTAGCCGAAAGCTCACGAAAACGAAACGCCGCGAATGATAGTCTGGCTCTGTCGCGCCAATACGCACGAGCGATAGAGATAGATGCCTACGAGCGTTTCGTTTCGTGAGCGTTTCGTGAGCGTTTCGTGAGCGTTTCGTGAGCGTTTGTGCCATTCGGCTACGTACCCGGGCCCGGTATCTCTATCACTCGTCCGTATCTATACAGCGTTTCGATCGGCGTCTATTAGCGTCAACGATTGTCATTCGGCTAGGGCGGCAGACGGGGTCGATTCCGCTTTTACCTCGTAAGTCCCCGTGTAGGTACTTGTTCAGTACAACTACAAATTGAGGGTAGTAGTTTAGACCTGACATCTTAACTACATAGATGGCGTAACTGCCTTATTGGAAATGTTTCGTTACCAGTTTGCCCGGTATTTTTTTACAATGGCAATGCGGATGCGATCACCGTCATTCTATAGTCAACTGTCAATGTCAGTGACACTATTTCGCAAAACTTCCGGTCTAAGGCCCACTTGCACCAACCACACAACTCAGGGTTAGTGGCCTGTCATCTGTCAAATTCCATACAAAATGGCGGGTTAACCCGCCATTTTCGTTGGTGCAAGTGGCCCTAAGACAAGTATTTTTTTACTTATTTGAGCGTTCAACATAGAAAATACTCTTTAATTTCTAATAAGAAAATATTTTTTTTTAATTTCTTGAATTTTTTTTTATAATTTTAACTTAGAGGCCTTGGATGATGAAAGCTTGTTTATATCGTAGATTTTACACTTTTCATGAAACTGCATAAAAATGAAAAAAAAAAAGGATATAAATGTGGGGAACGGATGGGGAAAACATTAACTTCTCGGCGTATTTTTTTCATTTTAATCAGTTTTTTTAGTCTACTCAAAAACCAAACAGTCACATAAACACATTACATATTGGCAATACAAAAATGTACTACAAAAGAAAAAAGAAAACAGTAACAAAAGACCTGGAGGTTCATAATTGTATACTAAATAGTGTTCACTTAATGAATATCAGAAAACAACATAACGTAACGTAATACAAGAAAATAAAACTGCATACAACATAAAATAACCTAACTTAATTATGTTTTTAAAAGTAAATCCTACATACGTCTCAAGTTTAGCTTTCCGCTGGATGGGCCCACAGCTGATGTTAAGAACCCGCACTATTAGGTCGATAGCCGATTTGATTTCCTCTCGGATATGACTTTTCCCGCCCTGATTGATGGATTGCTTAGAGCCGCTGAAATAGCATCTGATTAGAGACATCGATGATTCATACTTTCTTTGATTGGATCAACTGAGGCCACGGATCTCTGTATATATTTATTTTTTCCCCTCACTAGCTCGGAAACACGTGTTTTGTCCTTCGATACCAGCGGGTAAAAACGCATTTTATCCACTAGTGGATAAAGTAATTTGACCTTGAATAGAGGCAAATTTTCTACTTTAAAATTGATAAAAGTGGGTTAATCTAGTGATGAAGATGTTTTACCACCTGTGGAACTACAGGAAGCAGTGATAAACGCGTTTTTTGTGTTATACTTTCCTCGCTATAGTGAAGGGAAAAGTTTTGTGTTACACACGAGTGCAAATGTATTTTACACTTCTCGAGTATTGAATTTCAATTTCACACTCGGCGTTAAAATACAACTTTGCACTCTTGTATAACAAATAACTATTATTTTTATAAATTGCTTCTTATGAACACTAATAACTTCTTTCTTCATAAACTTGTCTATGTATAAAGTGTTTTTCAGTACACATGGTGCTTTTTTACGCACTAGTGCGAGAAGTGGATCATTTCTTGTCAAGTCGAAACTTCGGAGGGTCATCTGTACTGAAAACCGTCGTACGATACACGTGCGAAAAGGAAATTCGTAACTCATGCCCATTTAAAACAGTCCCTTCGGTCGTGTTTTAATTTATCACCACTCGTTTCGAACTTCTTTTTTTCCGCACTTGTATCGTAATGTAGGTACTATTATTTGCAAACACACATCAACATAACACAATAGAACAAACAATAAAAAAATAAACAGACTAGGTATGTTGTCAGCGAAAAGGCGAGTCGGTTGTGGTGAAAAATTTTGTGTTTCACTCGGCGGCAAAGTTGTTTAACCTTCGTCCCTTGAAACTCTCGCAAAGCTCAATATTCCACTTTTTGGTATTGGAATCTTTCGCTTGCTCGGGTATCAACAAACCATCTGTCCAGCTAAAATTTGCTGCTAAAATTGAATCACGCACTGAAAAAATCAAGTCAATTCGTCGCTCCGTTTTGCCGTAAAAGACGGACAAACAAATACAGACTCACGAACTTCCCCATTTACATTATAGGTATATATAATAAATTATTAAATAAGTATGGATCTACTTAGTGCGAATTTTCGGTTTCATATCATACCGTGTGTAAAGTACGTAGGTACAGTGAACTGCAAAAGTGCATGGCGAATCTATCATTCATAATTTTTCCATGCGTATATGTATAGCGCAATTTCACTCGTACACCGGAAAGGTATGGAAATCTGCACCAGTGCGATAATGCATAAAAAACAAAAACTGTATTTATCTGGCGATAACACAGCCGGAAGCGTTCTACTTCCACAGGGATGGCGAGTGAGGGTTTTGGAGCCACAGTTATACTGGCCAATGGCCATTGAGGAACGCCAATGTTGTCCTCATTCTACCATTAGGCTTTGAGGCGCCTGGGCGGTTTCCTTCCACCCTCGCTTGGACCAGAATGTTGACCGAATGGTGGCCGCCTTCGGATGTAAGAAGCGCTTGGCGTCCGTTGGCTCGGTGGACGACATTCGAAAAACTGCGCACCTCTGGGCGAGATTAGTTCAGCAGTGGGTGATGATGATGCTGAAAATGATGATGATGATGATGATAGACCAATAACCTTCAAAACAAGGTAGGCTCGCTCCATCAAACAGATCCCGTAGGCCCGTACCGCAGTTGTGTTCTTTTTGATTGTTCAACTCGTTGGTACTGGGTCAGCGATGGAATGTCACTCCGGAATTAAGCGCTGAAATCTGGCAACGATGCAGTTGAACTACTGCTCGTATCCGGGGTTATTCTGGATGTGTATCGGAAAATTTTGTTCAGTCTTGTCAAAATGGCGTTTCGATTATAGCCAGCATGATTTTTCCGATATAATAGGTAGGTATCTACTTTAACAAATGATGTAAGGTGCATAAATGGTCTATTTTCGAAAATCGCATAAAAATCACCATTATTTTCATCATATCAAGGTTCCTCTTTCGAAATTACCCGAGCATTTCTGTCTTTAGGAATTACCCTAACGCATCTTACATAAAACTTCCTTAAGAATGTCACATTAAACATGTCGAAAACATCTTGAAATATATGACTACGTGCCATGTTGCGGAGTTCATTGAACTATTTTCTTCATACTTTACTGAACTGTCACTTCATACATCATATGATTAACAGGCGCTCTCTTGACAATAGCACAACAATAGTCATATACTTACTGTCCCGGAGTGGTCCCGGATCTGTAAGTTCACATTTTTGACACATTTGTTTTGAAGTATGTTGCGATGTGGCTAAGACGTATCGTTTGCCAAATCTAACAATTAATTTCGAATTGGTTGAATCGATTAGGCCCTATGTACAAGGAGGTGCTTAAACAAATATACGATTTCTATCAACTTACTGAAATATTTGAATCGAAGTGATAGACTCTGCCACAGTACTAGTTTAAAAATAAAAATGAATGATACATAAATGACATAATAAGTAAATCCTGCGTGATAAATTAATATCGTAAAATACTCACTAACGAAGATCCGCAAAAATGTAACATGTGTTAGATTATGTTTAAAGTAAGCGAAATATTGTTTTTAAGTACTTGATTTTTTTAAATATTATTACAGGATTTTATTTAAAATTTCATTAGGTTGCGCGAGTTTATGTTTTGTGGACGCTGTCATGTGTCAAAAAGAGGTTCTTACAAATCTGGGACATATCTCTATATGTGTCTGGTCAGATTTTATCAAGAAAGAAGATAATTATAGTAAGAGGATTGACGGGGAAAAATCCTGAATCATGTAGTAGTTACACATATTTTAATTTTAATTTAATGTAGTTTTAATATGGGCAAACCATTAAATACCCGTCTATTAAATAGTGAATTTAATCAGGGTTTAGAATAGACCCTTTTCAGCCGGGTGTTGGAAGTGACGCCATCTGTGCTGTGCTGGTATCTGTTGCCAACATGTAGCTGCATTCGATTCCAATTATAGTTTGATTATGATTTTAAATCAAGTAGGTACTTGTAGTAGAATTTAATAAAATAGTGTTCTTATTCGTAAACGTTTGCTAAATTTTATCTAGCCGATAAAGTTCGTTTGTCCCTTTCCGACGTATTGGCGTAATAGAAAGTTTATGAAAAAGGGGGTATGTATATGATTTAACTTCGGGAAATAAATCTGCTTAGTTATTTTATTTTGCGTTTTTCGAGTTCCCACAGGTAGATAATATAAATTGCTTTTTTTTACAAAGTCACTTGCTCGGTAAATAATATACATGCATACATACGCAAGTAGAGCGGAAGAATATGCTCATTTGCAAGCTCGTCTTAGTGCATTTTCACATTATCCGATCCGATATTGGATGTAGGACCGATATCCCATACATTACAGGCGCCATCTTGGATTTTTTCCATTGAAATCCTACCGACATCCGATATAGAATCGGATAATGTGAAACGGACATAGAGTCTGCTTAATATCGAATCAAGAGAAGATTTGAAAATTTACACACCGCTTTTGGTACAGAGCTGAGCACATAATTCACGTGTCTTCGTTAAACAGGTTCGCTCGACCATTGTTAAAATCCTGATTATTGTGTAAGGGCTCTGCTCTAGATTCGATAACTTAACTAAACGAAAAATGCCCTCCTACTTTGCTGTTACCTCCTATCCGGTATAAAAACTAAAAGTTATTAACTAAAAGAAAAAATATTTTATAAAACTTTTAGGGTATTTTATAAAACTTTATATAGGTACTACAGTCAATATAGACATCTTTAATTTTTTAATTAGACAGTAAATATCATATGTATTCGAACAAATACACCATATTTTAAATATTTAAATTTATTTGCATAACAAAAAATTAAAAATAATAAAAAAACCCCCGACAGCGACATAGCAGACCGATTTTCACGAAACATGGCTAAGAACACTCCCGACCTAACTCAGGTTTCAGACAAAAAAAAATCTAAATCTAAATCGGTTCATCCGTTTGGGAGCTACGATGCCACAGACAGACACACACACAGACAGACAGACAGACAGACAGACACGTCAACCTTATAAGTCTTATAACACTCCGTCGTTTTGGAGTCAGGGGTAAATAATAACCAGAGCGCCTGCAAAAACTAGAAAACGCAAAAATGTACAGTGATATGAACTATTGCTATTCGTAATCTGCAGGCGCCTTAGTTTACCTTCATTTTTTGTGGTTACTTATTAAACTTTACTTTGTAAAATGCAATATAAACTTTGAGTAATTAAAATAACGACAGCATACTGTGTTTTATGATTTAACGACATTGTAGCGTTATTAAAAACGCTCAAAATGTCTACACACTTAATGAGGCTTAAGATGCAGTTAATTCGGAAAAAAATGTATTTTGAATCTTCTTGAAAGATATTTAGGTTGACACTTGATGAAGATATCTTCTTGAAAAGTAGAAACTTGAAGAATTTACCATTCCCAAGGGAACTTAGTTGTTTTATGACCACTTTAAAAGACAATTACGGCTTTGCAGCGTTGAGTTACACTTCATGGCGTTTAATGTTTTGACAATAACTTTAGAGTAGGTAATTATGTTTTTAACGAAAAAAAAATGTTTTTTTTTAGTAAAATGCGTTGAATCTGTATGGTATAAACATGTAATAATGATGTGAATAATTAAACAATAAAGGTTCCTTATATAGTGTAGAGGAGCACTAAGAAAGAATTTTCCAAAATTCACTTCCTAAGGGGGTCAAATGGGGGTTCAAAGTTTGTATGGGGAAACAAGATTAGTTTGACTATTTTATTCGAAACTTCACAGGAAGATTCCTTAAGACATATGACTGAATACGTGTTTCAGGTTTTTTGAAAATTTAACCCCTAAAAGGGTGAAAAGGGGGTGATAAAGTCAAAAAATCAATATGGGTATCGTTTTTATGGTTTATCGGGTCGCTGATCACGATAAATACAACGTTTTTAAAATCTAACGAGGCGGAAGTGAAATACCTTCTCCCCTGTTGTGGTGCAATGGGGTTTAAATATCAAAAATATATATAAAAGAAGATATTGACTGACTGACTGACATATCAACGCACAGCCGAAACCGCTGGTCCTAGAGATGTCAAATTTGGCACGTAGGTTCCTTATATAGTGTAGAGGAGCACTAAGAAAGGATTTTTTAAATTCGCCTCCTAAAGGGCTCAAATGGGGGTTCAAAGTTTGTATGGGGAAACAAGATTAGTTTGACTATTTTATACTAAACTTCACAGGAGGATTCCTAAAGACATATGACTAAATACATGTTTCAGGTTTTTTGAAAATTTGACCCCTAAAGGGGTGCAAAGGGGGTAAAGCCAAAAACACAATATGGGTATCGTTTTTATGGTTTATCGGGTCGCTGAGCACGATAAATACAACGATTTTAAAATCTAATGAGGTGGAAAAGAAATTTTATCCCCTGTTGTAGTGCAATAGGGTTAAAATATCCAACATAGCCATAAGAGGAGCACTAAGAAAGGATTTTTCAAAGTTCACCTCCTAGCATGATAATTTGACAGGGACAGGGACAACTTCACAGGAGGATTCTTAAAGACATATGACTAAATACATGTTTCAGGTTTTTTGAAAATTTGACCCCTAAAGGAGGTAAAGTCAAAAACACAATATGGGTATCGTTTTCATGGTTTATCGGGTCGCTGATCACGATAAATACAACGATTTTAAAATCTAATGAGGTGGAAAAGATATTTTCTCCCCTGTTGTTGTGCAATGGGGTTAAAATATCCAAAATAGCCATAAGTGTAGGTTTAGTTTTTATCTATACTTCTGGTTCAAGATTTCAAATTGACACGGAAGTTCCTTATATGAAGGATTTTTCAAAGTTCACCTCCTAGCATGATAATTTGACAGGGGCAAGGACAGGGACAGGGACAGGGACGGGGACGGGATAGGGTTAGGGATAGGGATAGGGATAGGGATAAAAATAGGGGACGGGGACGGGGATAGGGATAGGGGAGGGACGGGGACAGGGACGGGACGGGGATGGGGACGGGGACGGGGACGGGGACAAGGATAGAGATAGGGACGGGGATAAGAATAGGGATTGGGGTCGGAAATTATTCCGGTCGGCAATCGCTATCTAGGCAGTGTAAAATGCAGGTGGCTCAGCGGGAAGGGATTAGTAAGTAGGCATCGGTGAGTATCCTGCATCCGTGATAACTATTATATTCAATGTGCTGTAAGAAGATCGTTGTTTGCTTGCCTTTTATATGTTTAAATTTGCAATAAGTATAAGCAAAATGGAAAAAATTGTAAGCGATAATGCAAGGAAGTACTTTTACCCTACCGACCATAGCGTCGAGATACTGGCTATGTGGGTTGTATGAAGTTTCCCAAGTATAAATATTTATATAGGTAAAATACATACATATTCGTACCTACTACCTACGCTGTGGTCGCTGTGTAACAATTCTACAATCATTGCAAGAATTTTTTTTAAAACAATAGTAATATGTGTAAGGTACAGTCAGCCAAAAAGCAGTAAGGTTCTTGGCTGACCGTACAGCAAATAGATCAGTTACAATGGCCCCCCAGTCGAGAATTGCCCCGCTTTACCTTAATCGAAATAATCGCGGACAGATGTACCTACAAAGAAACCTACGGATCCAAATGAAAATCTTATTTTTTTGTAAACGTTTCAATAAGAATACTTTTATTACGCGGGCGAAGCCGCGGGTAAAAGCTAGTAATTTTATAACAAAGATCTATACTTACTTAATATTATAAATGGGAAGTGTGTGTATCTGTTTGTTTGACCGTCTTTCACGGCAAAATAGAGTGACGAATTGACGCAAATGTTAGCAGTTTATTACGGGTACCAATTCGTCAGAATTTAACCCTTCGTCTGTATTTGATAAGGCGTTGGACTTTAAAATAGTATATCAAAGTTAATTGTTTTATGACAAATTTTTGACAGACACAGACGAAGGGTTAAGGGAAGTATACCTCAGCAATTCCCGTCAACTTTGTACAATGCCACGTCAGCAAATTTTAATTAATCCTATTTTGTTACCAACATTTAGTAATATAATTCGACTTTCGTAAGATATATACAGGATAATTGTTATAATTAAGAAAATATAGATACTAGAGAACCTTAATGACGAAATAAAACTTAATAAAATCTCAATTCATCAACAAAATCTTGGTAACAAAATAGGAATTAATAAAAACAAATTTAACTTTTCCCTTAATTTTTGTACAAAGTTGACGGGAATTGCTGACCTAGCAAATTTTACAGTTTTCTACGTGATCTTAACGCCGTAAAGTGCGAGCAAGATAGACGTACATGGCGAAATTGTAATGGTTCCTAGGTAACTATTACGGAACCCTGCGGAACGTTAAAAGGACACACTTCGCACCCTGTCGTTTTAACGTCATGTGCACGTCGCCGCGCGGACAAAAACCACTACCACGAGTTTGTAACTAGGTATAGTACGAATCGTCTGCGATGGTTTTCTGGCTTTTGCCGTAATCTATGTTTCTATTATTCACGTTGGCTAGCTCCCGTCTCCACGGCACGCGCTAAAGTTTCAATAAAGAGAGAGAAAACAAAACAGAAAGTTAATTAAGATGAATGCACTAAAATTCAACATAAGTATTAATGTATTTTGATGACCCTGCCTGCTGCCGGCGGTCCCGGTTCGAATCCCGGTAAGGGCATTTATGTGTGTGATGAGCACAGATATTTAAATAAAAAATAAATAAAATAAAATGCATTTATTTCAAGCACAATTGCTCATAGAGTACAGATTAAAATAATAATAATTCCTAATAAAATAATATAATAATTAACCTATTTCTAACATAACTAACAACTATTTATCTACAAATCTAGCCTATTCCAGTTTTTACATGCCTGTCGCAGCAGTGCGTTATATAGGGACAGTCCAGTCTGGCCGCGATCATCGCCAGGACGGCGTTGGAGCTGCTCCGCACCCGCTGTACCATAGATGCTGCGCGCACGCGCATGGTGGCATGAAAGCATGGCGTGCGAGCCTCCGCAAACATGCCCGAAGCACTGCAGTAGCGAGGCAGCCCCATCACCGCCCTGAAGGCGCGCGTTGTTATATTGGACGCGGAGTGCGTTGTACGCTTTCTGCGTGTAGTTAGCCCACAGGTTACAAGTGTACAGCGACGTGCAGTATACTTTGAATAAAGTTAACTTTACGCCGCTAGAGCACCGCGCGAACCTGCGAGCCAACATGTTCGCCCTCACACACAACGCCCTCCGCTCCCGCTCCATGTCTTCATCATCTTTGAGGTCTGCCGTAACTACGTGCCCAGGATACTTGCTCCTGTCATGGATGTTTTCTATGTATTTGTATATTACATTTATCGTTGTCTGATTACCTGCAACACAAGCCTTGAGCTTACCGTGGGGCTCGGTCAATCTGTGTAATAATAATAATGTCCTATAATATTTATTAACCGTCGCCTCATATCTCTCAAGAAGGTATGGTGATTTTTGTGTTTTTAAAGGAACAGCATGCATTTAGGTACGGAACAGTGACATTTGATGCAGTGGAACTGCTGATGATGGCCAGAACGGAACTCTTCAAATCTGAACGGCACGCTTATAGTGACTTTGGTATTTTTATAAGAACAGCATGCATGAGGTATTTGTGAGCGTAAAGGAAACACAGCAGTTCAGTCGACGGTCCGTTTATTACTGACTTACAAAGAAGTGCGCGGGGAGCGACACCGCGCCCGCGCTCGGTTTGCATGCATATACTACATTTCTCCCACACTATTCTTGAAAGCTATTGACAAAGAAATAACAATTTTTAATAAAATACCAAACAAGTATTTCCTTATGTTTAAACCTTATAGTTAACATCTTTCCTTGGACGCAATAGACGTCTCGACCAAGATTCCGCGAGAGCGGTCGACTCAGCGGCCTCTTGCACCGGTGCGTCGACCGCGCTCGGCAGCTGCACCGGCGTCCCCGGCGCAGACTCGCTCGGGGAGGCCGGCGGGGAGCCGCCGTCACCGACACAATCCGCCCACATTTCTTCCTCCGCGCGCGTCTCCCGTGTCACCTCGCGGGATGACTCACCGGACTGCTCATTTTCCTTATTAACCTCAGATGTATTAGAACGATTTACCGACGGTTCCGACCCTTGCGAGCAGGGAAATGCAGGTGGTTGAGTAGGTACATCCACGTCCCCTAAATCATCAACAGTAGTGAAACTATCCCTAGGCCCTTTATATTTTAGCAATTGGTCCAGATGGCGCACACAATAAGAATTATATTTATACATAAATATTTTAAACATTTTATTGCCAACCTTTTCCTTTAGAACACCTAACTGCCAAGTTTCTTTTCGAGCACTGTACCACCGAACCCAAACTTTGTCCCCGAGGTCGAAACTCCGACGATGCTCGATCGGTACCTGCGCGCGCTCAGTATTCTTTTTATCAGCAGTTGGTAAAATTAAATCAAGGCGCGACCGTAAATTCCTACCAAACATTAATTTTGCGGGGCTAGTCCCTGTGGTACAGTGTTCGGTGTTTCTATAAGTAAACAAGTATTCATACAGGGCATCGTTAACTTTATGTTGACAACTTTTTTCATTTAATATACATTTTATCATTCGTTTACAATTTCTAACTGTAACCTCTGCTTGGCCGTTGCTGTTGGCGTGGTATATAGGAGAATTCATGTACTTTATTCCATTGTTGCTACAAAACAGTCTGAACTCGGTGCAATTAATTTTGACGTCATTGTCTGAAACTAAGACATTCTGTATACCGAAATACGAAAATAAGTATTTTAACTTAGAAATAAGTGCTTGTGTACTTGTGCCATTATTCATGTGCACACAGTCTAGCCACTTACTGAATGCATCGACCACCACGAGATATACCCGTTGCCCTACTGTCATGTAATCGATATGTACACGGTTCCAAACTCCAGGCGGCCGCGGCCAGCTCAGTGGCGCCTCTCGCGGCGGCATGGCGCGCAACGAAATGCAAGTAGCGCACGCGCCGGTGCAGCGTTCGATATCTGCGTCAATACCTGGCCACCACATGCGACTGCGAGCATTACTCTTCATTTTGATAATACCTAGATGCGTACTATGGAGTTCCTTCAACAAGCGCTCCCTAAGTGCCATTGGAATGACGACCCTATGGCCCCGTAACAAGACCCCACCTTCCAGTTGCAAGTCCGACTTGCATTGGAAATAAGGTTTAATTTGATCGCATACTATCTTACGCGGCCAACCATGTTGCATATACCCTATCACCATCTTTAATACGGTATCATTTCCCGTGGCGCGGGTTATCTCATCATATGTTACCGCTGCTGATATCGCATTCATAAAATGTAGGGAGGTAAATGTGTCGAACTGGTTATCGCTATCACAGCGGGTCTCTGGATAAGGGAGCTCGAGAAAAATAATCGGCTACCAAATTATTTCCACTTGAAATGTATTGTACTACGTAGTTGTACGCGGACAAAATAATGGCATATCTTTGTAATCTTAATTAAGGCGGTTGTAATTGAAATACCAGTTTTATTATTAAATATCGATACGAGCGGACGATGATCCGTTTTAAGAATAAAAGGATCACTACGGCCATACAAATATTGATGAAACTTTTTCACCGCGAATACAATAGCCGTCGCTTCTTTTTCTATTTGGCTGTAATTGCGTTCACTACTTGTCAGAGACCTGGAAGCGAACGCCAGCGGCCGTTCCACCCCCTCCCCATCGCGCGTAGACAGCACAGCGCCGAGGCCGGCGGGGCCCGCATCAGCCGTCAGAACCAGCTGCGCGTCGGGGTCAAAGTGCGCGAGCGCGCGCTCCGAGGCCAGCTCGCGCTGCACCTCTCGCACAGCGCGGCGCTGCCGCTCGCCCCACTCCCACTCTGCTCCCGACCGCAGTAATTCATGCAACGGGTTCAATCAATACGCTTGATGCGTTTGGAATAAAATTCCTGTAATAATTAACCATGCCTAAGAAACGTTTAACCTCTGTAATGTTTTTAGGCTCCGGTGCATTAAGTATTGCTTTTACCTTGTGCTTGCTGGATTTAAGCCCTTCCTTACTTATAGTATATCCTAAATAAGTAACACTATTTTTGAAGAACTCACACTTTTCTTTCTGTAGACGGAGACCGGCTTCGTCTAGTCTACTCAATACTTCGCGTAACCTGGTAAGGTGGTCAGTTTTATTGGGACCCGTAATACATATGTCGTCCAGCCAGCAACTCACTCCATCTATCCCCGCCAACAACGTCTCCATAGCTTTTTGAAAAATAGCCGGGGCATTGGCTAAGCCATATACGAGACGTGTATATTTAAATAAACCCTTTGGCGTATTTATTGTGGTGAGTTCCTGGGACGCATCGCTCAACACAAACTGGTTGTATGCATTCTTTAAATCAATTTTACTGTAGTGCTCGCCGCCGCCCAACTTAGCAAATACTTCCTCTATACGCGGAAGTGGATACTTGTCTATCACTAAGTCCTTATTCAAAGTAACCGAAAAATCCCCCGCAATTCGTAATTTACCGTTTTCTTTGAGCACTGGTACAATTGGAGTGGCGTATTGGGAATGGTTGACGGGTACTAAAATACCTAAACCTACCAATCTGTCTAATTCAGCTTCTACTTTTCCTTTAAGTGAAAAAGGTATAGGTCGCGGCTTAAAAAATTTTGGGCTAGCTTTGTTATTTAATGTTAAAGTGACTTTAAACTTATTAAATGCACCGAGCTCATCGCGCCATAGCTTAGGATATTCTTCTAACAAATTATTAATATCCATGTCTTCGCTTATTTTATTTATCTTAGCAGTGAAATATATATCAAATGCTGCCATAAAATCGCGACCCAATAAACCAGGACCCCCATCTTTGACCACAAAAATGCTTATACACTTAGTGTTATTGTTGAAAGTGGCATCAATATTAAAATATCCTAAAGGTGCGATTTTATGACCATTATAAAAACACATACGGACATTACAAGGCAATAATTCGTATTTAGAAAACTTATCATAATACAAAGCGTCTGATATGACGCAGGTACCTGACCCTGAATCGAGCTCCATGGTAACAAGATCGTCACCTAACTTAACGTCAATTTCAATAGGTTTTATAGAAACGTACCTTAATCTATAGTTCTGACACTCCTCACAGCAAGCTGCCTCATCCGCAAGATCACTACCTTGCTGCACTATATTATTAATTCTCGATAACTTTGATTTACACACTTTTTTTAAATGGCCAACTAAACCGCACTTTTGACACTTGTAACCCTTATACTTGCACTGTTCAGCCTCGTGATTTTTCATGCCGCACACGGTACACTTGCGAACCTCTCGCCCGCGGTCGGTGGCGGGCTTCGCCCCGCTCACCCGGTACACCGGCTCCTCCTTCACGAGTGCTGCCGCCGCCGACTCCGTGGCCGTCGCCCGGGCATGGCGCGCACTCGCCGCCTGCTGAGCCACCTCCAAGGCCTTCGCGAAGGAAAGTGAAGTCGCGTCCTGCTCGAATAAGCGATCTCGTTCACGGCCTACGTTCATGCCTAGCACAAAACGATTGACTAGAAGCATGTCCAGTGCACTACCGAACTCACAGTGCACGGCTAATCCGCGAACTCGCGCCGCCCATCCCTCGACACTTTCTCCTGTGGTCCTTCTCGCCTCGAAAAACTTCTCCCTATCGGCGAAAGTACACCTTTTCGGCGAGAAATGCTTATCAAGCACTTCGACTAAAGCGTCAAACGTAACTGTCTCCACTTTCTTCGGATGAACGAGGTCTGTAGCCAGACGGTAAGTCTCATCCGATAGATGAGTGAGTAATAACGGTGCCTTCTTGGCGTCCTCGACTGAGTTTAAAATAATATACTGTTCCAGTCTTCCATGGAATATCTTCCACTCTTGGGAATTATGGTCAAAAACTGTAAGACTTCCGATACAAGCCATGATTAACGGTTTTTTTTTTCCCACGCGCGGGTAGATTCGTCGCCAGTGAGGTATTTGTGAGCGTAAAGGAAACACAGCAGTTCAGTCGACGGTCCGTTTATTACTGACTTACAAAAAAGTGCGCGGGGAGCGACACCGCGCCCGCGCTCGGTTTGCATGCATATACTACAACTTTCGTCCAGAACAGTGACATTTGGTGCAGTGGAATTGCTAATGATGGTCAGAACCGAACTCCTCAAATCTGAACGGCACGCTTATAGTGACTTTGGTATTTTTATAAGAACAGCATGCACTTTCGTCCAGAACAGTGACATTTGGTGCAGTGGAACTGCTGATGATGGCCAGAACCAAACTCCTCAAATCTGAACGGCACGCTTATAGTGACTTTGCCATTTTTATAAGAACAGCATGCGCTTACGTCTAGAACAGTGACATTTCAGCAGTGGAACTGCTGATGATGGTCAGAACCGAACTCCTCAAATCTGAACGGCACGCTTATAGTGACTTTGGTATTTTTATAAGAACAGCATGCACTTACGTCCAGAACAGTGACATTTGGTGCAGTGGAACTGCTGATGATAGTCAGAGCCGAACTCCTCAAATCTGAACGGCACACTCATAGTGACTTTGGTATTTTTGTAAGAAAAGCATGCATTTAAGTTCAGAACAGTGACATTTATTTAGTTATGTTTGTTTTCGATTTATTATAATATAATCGGATTCATGAGGAATTGAGGAAACTCCTCAAACCTTAACGTTATACGTATATTCATTTGTGTTGCCATCTAATAATTAAAGCATTAAAAGCAGTTTTAAAAAATACTTACACATTTCTACATAATCCAACATTTGCAAGTAGCTTTCACCAGAACCCGAAAGGCGACGGTTTTTTTTTTCTTAAAAATTATTTTATATTTATTTGTTTCATTTAAAGATCACTCACAAAAACACCGCTTAACCAATATTTGCCTCACATTCGAAACTTTACAGTTAAAAATATCGATGTTATCGAGTGAGTAAAGCATTAAAACCCTTGGTAGAGGGTCCAGACACGTTATTGCGACGAAGTGCTACAGCGTGTTATAAGCGTATTTAAACACCCAGAAGTGGGTGAAAGGGTTTTGTGTATAAATGTTGCTTGTCGTTTCGTTTTCTTTGATGTTTCCTTTGAACAAGCTTTATTTTCTACACATATTTTTGTATACAATTTGTTTTAACTTCGAAAAATCTTTATTTACATGAACATATTAACATAATTATATAAGAAATTAAGACTAAACTTAAAAGCTAGCTAATGTCTAAACTAGGTGCTTAAGGCATTGTACCAAGGATACTGGCGACATTTTCTCGCTGTATCGCATTTGTTTTGTGTGTGTTTGTTTTGTATACATATTATATTTTGTGTACATAATTTATAAATCTCTCACACACTAACAGATACATACATTCAAGTAAACACGTACGTACACGCAACTTAGAGTTAATACCATACACAATTATTTAAATATACATTACTTACAAAAAAAAAAAAAAAAGCTTTTTGTACTTCTTTATTCAACTCGCTGTACAATTTGTATAGAAATATAATATAGATTATGGTACTAGTGCGACGAAACTGCGTCCTGTAACACATGGTTTTCTAGCTCAGGACACAGTGCAGGGTCGTGATTTTCTGAAATTGTTAAATTTATATAATAAACTTTTTTCATTTTTCAAGTGGCGACTGATGTGACTATCCCTCTCTATCGCTCTGGGTCTCCATTAGCATGAAAGTGATAGCATACTGTAGTCGCCAGATAGTATTGCGGCAAGTCTGGAGTTTAGGGCCAATTCATTAAGGTTGATGGCCTCCGGCCCTTTGGCACAATTACCAGTTCGCCGCTGAAACAATTAGGGCCCCCAATTACTTCACAATCTCTAATGTATTTTGTTCTTCCTGAGCGAGAAATGCTGTTGTTTTATTAGGATATTTTATGTGTAAGGTATATAGGGCTCATTTTGTCTAGTCCATACTAATATTATAAATGGGAAAGTGTGTGTGTCTGTTTGTCCGTCTTTCACGGCAAAACTGAAAGACGAATTGACGTGAGTTTTTAAGTGGAGATAGTTGAAGGGATGGAGAGTAACATAGGCTACTTTTTGTCTGTTCCTGACCCCTCACTTCCCTAAAATGGGGGTGGAAGTTTGTACGGAGCATTCCGCAAGTTTCTACCTTTAATTTATCGCGGGCGAAGCCGCGGAAAACATAAAAAATGCCTCGTTACGTGATATTTAATTGTAACAACACAAAAAATATGGACACTCAAGGATTTTAGACGTATTTAAAATCACAGGCAAGTAACAACTTCATTAACAATATCTGACACGCTCAGACCCTATACAAATAGATGAACTTGTTTCTTCTATGTAAATCTACTTCCGTATATTGATTTAAACTAACACGATCTTCACTCATATTATTAAATTAAAACGGGACTTAATCGCGTAAAACTTACGTTTTATATTTAATCCGACGTTTCGGACATGACATTACGTCCGTGGTCACGGGTAGACTGGCTGGGAGTTGTATCAACATCTTCTAGCTGTACGAGTTTTTCGAACTACCCGCACTTGATTGTCATCAGTCACTTTTACGCTAGGGTTAAATATAAAACGTAAGTTTTACGCGATTAAGTCCCGTTTTAATTTAATAATCTACTTCCGTGCTGTCACCTAAATGTGCAGTGTAGTGTATTCGCCAAATTGGGATCTTTACTTCCAATAGGTATCGACGGAGAATAAACAATAAATGCCAGTTTTGTCATGTCTTTAATAAAGCTCCTGTAAAAATTAATGCTTATATATAAAACTATGTAGTTGTTAATTTTGTATTAAATTAAAAGCTTCGACCCGACGAACAAAACTAAAACCTTTAAACAAAATCAAGCAACCCCATAAAATTCAATTAGAACATGTACAGGAAATTATAGAAATTTTATAGTTTCATTCCGGTGGATTACGGGCACAACACACGATACAGATTTCAATCTAATTAGTATAGTGTTGAGCAATTTACCCTAATGGCGTATTTACATGATCTTATTATACTACACGACATAAAAGTTGATTGGAATTAGCTTTGCTAATAATTCCAATTAACTTTTGCACAGTCAAAATTTAATCTTTACGGATTTGTAAGAATACGACTTGATGTGAGCCAAGGGGAAGGCCTACGTCACTCGTTCGCGGCCACGCGTTAATTGCCTACACGCTAGCCGTTCATTCGAATGAACAAGTAGCCGAGGGGCGCCGCGTAGTAACTCATTAGCATTAGCAAAGACCTATATAATTTCATATAGACCGATAAAGTCTAAGAAAAAAACGTACCACAAAACCATACAGAAAAAGGTACGGTGAGCTAGATGGCGATACACCTTTGGGGTACGCTCGGCTAGATGGCGCTAATATTAATATTTGACATTTGAAAACATATCAAGCTAAGAATATGGGCCAAATTGTCAAAACTGAGGTTCAAAAAAATCTTATATTATTGTTTAAAGCCTGTGTCGAGAGATGGCAGTCTATGCACTGTGATTACACATTTTACTTTGACAGTAACTCTCTTTAATACTCGATCCTCTTTGGCATTAGTGAAATAAAGCCTAGGTATAAAATTTGTCGTTTTGCGGGCAAGTGAAGGATCTGTTACGTTAGTACCTTAATCATAATCTGTGCCAAGGGGCACGTATAACGTGTTAAATATAAAATAAATAGGTAAATAAATATTGGGGACACCTTACACAGATCAACTTAGCCCCAAACTAAGCAAAGCTTATCCTATGGGTGCTAAACGACAATATACGTACTTAAATAGATAAATACATATATGTATAGAGGTATATAGAAAACATCCATGACTCAGGAACAAATAAATGCCCTTACCGGGATTCGAAGCCAGGACTGCGGCTTAGCAGGCAGCGTCACTGTCGACTGAGACAGACCGGTCGTCGTCAATATTTCATATCGTCACTATTTAAAAAAAATCTCGTATCTCACGCTGTTCCTCAAAGTTAAAACGCAGTAAGTCTATATGCATTCCATACATACTTACTACAATTTTCTTTTCATTGACAGACGAAGATACAAGTTTTTAGGGTTCCGTACCAAAAAGGTACAACAGGAACCCTTATGGTGCGACTCTGAATGTCCGTCTGTCTGTCCGTCTGTCACATTCCTAAATATCTCGAGAACTACTAATGCTATCAACTTGAAATTTGGAACAGTTGTGAACATTGTGAACCTCTACAAACAGAAGGTATATATTTTTTTTAATTTATTAATTTTAATTGTAGAAAATGGCCAAAATGAAAAGGGGGCAAACTGTAAATTTCAAGTTACTAGGTCAAGTGGAATATCGTTAGAAAGTGCACAAATTGAACGTAAATAAACTATTTTTTATATATTTTTTGTTGTGGAAAAAAAAAGAATTTTGAAGGAAAATGTAAAAAAATACCGTTTCCCCCCTTATCTTCGAAGTTTACCAACGAAAAATTATGAAAATTTTAGGAAACATTGGTTTTATGCTAAATATTACAGGAAAAATATAATCGTGTTTGTATATTGAAAACTCTTTTTTTAATTCACAAAAAACTTTTCAGATATTTATTTTTCCCACCTTTGCGGATGTATGTACTTTAAATTAATACGAGATGTTACGTAAATCATCTTCTTTTCAATAAAGTAAAAATTGTTTAAATCGGTTAACATTATAAATAATAATCCCTGAAAAACCAACATACTATGGTCGCGCAAATTAGTTAGCAAATTCACCGAGAGATGGCGCTATACACAATAATGCTCAATTGCTCATTAGTACCTATACTTTTGTCTTCTAGTCAAGTCGTTAGAGTTATGTGAAAACATGAGATATTTTAACTGGGGAGTTTGAAAGTTTGTACGGAACCCTCGGTGGGCGAGTCCGACTCGCACTTGACCGGTTTTTAACCCCCGACGCAAAAACGACGGGGTGTTATAAGTTTGACGTGTCTGTCTGTCTGTCCATCTGTCTGTCTGTCTGTCTGTCTGTCTGTTTGTCTGTCTGTGTGTGCGTCTGTCTGTGGCATCGTAGCTCCTGAACGGATGAACCGATTTCGATTTAGTTTTTTTTATTTGAAAGCTGTGTTAGTCGGGAGTGTACTTAGCCATGTTTCATGAAAATCGGTCCACTAGGTCAGGGTCGGGAGTTTTTTCAAAATTGTAATTTTGTGGTTAAGTTATTTATTTTAAAAGTAGTGACGATATATGTCGTAGCCGGATTGTATTATCTGTTTATAAAAAGCGCCGATTTATAAAGCGGCGGCTCAAGCATTTGTTGGAATAGTTTAAAAATCTTCAAAAAATCGTTATGCTTAGATTTAGCTTACTTAAATAATTGAAACTTCGATTAAATTTAATTTTAAAAACATAATTTTTCAGCAGTATAAAAACTTATTAACAATTTTTGTTATTTTTTTCCTGTGCCCTTTGATATTTTACGCAAAAAGTATGGTTAATTTACCGTCCACGTTTTTTATTTTTTATTTGCTTACCACATCAAACGAAACTGGTAAGGTAAATACAAAAAAGGCGGACCGGCAGTTTGCCTCGCGCGAAACTTTCTGCTTGTCTTGCTCTGGAACTGCGTTATACTGGGGCTAACACCGTTTCTCGCTAGTATATCTAGAACTTGTTATAGCGAGAACGAGAGGTTGATAATAGTATTTTATGCAACTGGCGTTTAAAGGAGGTCAAAAAAGGCGAGTGACGCGGGTACTTTTGGCATAGCCCAAAATTGTTAATAAAGACGCCACGAGTATTTAATTATTTATCACATAATAATGCATTAAGTAATAATAAGTAATGAATAATAATGACTTAGTTAAACACCGTGCAATACTTTTTCTACGACCATGCACTTAGTTTTGTATAGGTAGTTTTCTAGAATAACGTACGCGCAAAACGTTTGCACTGCCAGCGCTCGAGCTAGCTGCCCAAAGGCATCCCCCGCCGGCTTCCCGCGCACGCGCGTAATAAAATAACGTTATAACAATGCGTTGCCATAGTTACAGAGCTAAACAATGCGTTTTAAATTTTTTCGTTACTGCGCGCGTGGGAAGCCGCTTTGGGGAATAGACTTTTATGTAGGGTTTAAAGATCTATGCACAACCTTGTAAATTACGAATAACAGTTCGGGAGTAGAAAAATGTAGATAATAATTATAATTGTTAGAACCAAGTTAGAATTATCAACCTCTGTGCTGCGCGCCTGCTGGCAGCGTGGCCGAAATGGATGCCGCTGCCATCGCGCGTCTTTTGTTTTTATGTACATATTTTTTCAGTTCTGTCAAGTCATGAGCGACAAAATGATTTATTTTGCACATCTTTTTTTTAAATATGTGTAAATCGTTTTGTTTTGTAAATATCCTGTGCTTGGTTGTGTGTATAAACTGTACATAATGTTTTTAGTGTTTTACTTACTGTTGGCGGTCTGATCACATACAAGTATGTATATGTATATAGCCCGGACAATCGCGGAACAGAGCCTTTAGTGTTGTAGTAGTTAAAAATATTCAAATACACCCAAATACCACATAAAATGGTAAATTTTTAACACGTTTCGGTATAGAATTATGTAAAGACAATGTTTACAATAGTAAAACTAGCATGCAATATATTTTAATTTAATTTATATAACACGTTTTTCTCTATTTTTGTTAATGACATAAGGTTGTGTATGTGTAGTTTATGTTGCGGCGAATACTTTTGCGCCAACTAGCTATAAAAATATACTAAGGTACAGCGGGGTAAATCTCGACTCTTGTAACTCTCGGCAATTGTAACTGATCATTTTTTTACATTATTACACTATGACTGAGTTTTACATGTATTTCTACTGAACATGCCTACCATATATTTATAACCGGTGGACACTCCATTTAATAATGCAAACATTGTAAAACATGGAAAAAATGGACCGGTTTCATTTGCCCCCTAGTCGAGATTTTCCCCGCTGTACCTTATGATATATATTTTTATAGCTAGTTGGCGCGAAAGTATCTCGCCGCGACATACTATATATGTACTATATTTTTTTATTTATTACTGATCTGCGCTTTATAATTGCATAATCATTTAACATGATACATAATAATTATTATAGTTATATGACATTGAGACGTCGAGATGCCGCAGTACTAGACCCTACCACCACATAACACACAACATGTTGTCAAAGTTAAACTCCCGCCGCGAACATGTTCGCGTAATGAGACAGCTTCTACACTCACAGTTATATGACATGAACTGACAGTGCGATACGAACAATGCTTAAAGATGGCTTAAAAGATATTTTAGCGATACGATACATCTTCATTATTGTCGAAAGTGGGGGTTTACTTGTAATAGTGCTAGATCAGTATAATACCTATAGCTATCTATCGTATTACAATATATATTATTACTACAATGCTGGCACAGTATTTTGAATGACCGGATAAAATCCTTACGCGCGCGGGCCGTACTTTGCCAACCACTAGTCTATGAGATATTTCTTCGAAAAGTTTTAGTGCTAACGATTATCCAATATCGTTGATACGGTCGCAGCCGCACAACACAGATCTTAGGTAAGCTTATTTATTGTTTTAAATACTTATCATTGAAATCCTAAATTTTTGGGTGAACCTGAACTAAGGTGCAGTCGAAACACAGTCGAAAGGAAGTAATAGTATATTTAGGTATGTTTAACAAAATGTAATGTGTTACTTATTTAATAATTTTCAATAAACAGTTTTCGCTCACATTTTTAACAATAACCCTTTACCAAGGTGAAAATGAATGAAAAAGCTTGTATCTGTCGAGATTCTCGGGAATGTTAATATTTACGGCGTCCCCGGCGGTGTCAACGTTTTGTGCAGGATGGGCGGTGAGACAATATGGCCCGGTGATGGATGGAGGGCCTTATTTAATGAATTTGTGACGTATTTTGAAGTCGGTGCTTTGCAGGAATAGTAACGTAGGGCGGAATTTATATATTGCGTAGGAGAGTAAGTTGAATCGCGACGGCTTGTTCCAGCGATTTAAAGACTTTTTTTAATAATCTACCTCTAAAGCCCAAGTTACATACGATGTTTTTATTCAACTTCACTTGCAACAGAAAATATGAAAAGAGACAAAAATAGTTAATAAAATTATGATAATATTTTGTAACACCCTTGGAAAAACGGTTTTTCTGTAACTTCAGCTCCGCCTGCGTGCGTTGTACATAATGTACATTAACTGTACCAGTATAAGGGACCAGTTGCATCAACCACATTTGACAGACACATCATCGTCACGCTGCAGAGATCTATGGAACTTCCCATACAATAGAATTTAACGGATGTTTTAACGGTGACAGGCGGTTTGATGCAACCGGCCCTTAATGTACAATTTCTCACCTGCCGGTTTAGCCGAAATGAAAATCGTTTGCTCCAAAAGTCTTTCTAAACGCCCATCAAAACGTAGAGCGATTTTTCAGAGATAGAGAGTATAGACGTAGAGATAGACGTTATCGTAAGCATTTGTCCATCTGGCTACGTACCTACTCTACTTATATGGCAACAAAAAAATGCTCCAAGCGATATAGCTTATAGCTGCGTGCTGTATCGTCAAAAAATACTAATATAACATAACCTCACATTTAAAATTATGCTACCAATTGATTGCCAATGGCAAAAGTAGCTTAATTATAGTAAAATTGCAAAGCATCTTTACCTTTAATATCCTATACGGTGCTTGAGTGCCTCAAACCGTCATTTTGTCTCGCCTTGTGTTATATTTAAGTTTCATTAAGCGCCCAAGTTATTAGGAAAGTGTTTCTGTCACGATGTACTATGACGTAGCGAAACCTTGCAAAAGTACAAACAAACTTGTACTGGGCCTTATTTTAAGCGCATAAGCGACACACTTTAGTGTTTGGACCGCAAAACTCAATATGTCTTTTTGCAAGATCAGTGCGGTTTCTAAAAGGATTTTTACTGGAATTTAAACTTTCATCTATAAAGGATAAGTGTTAGTATGTAGTTGATTGGTTATAAGGTAATTTTGTAAAGGCCTTGTGTCGAAATATTGCGTCGTCGTGAAATTATAGAGGACTCTAATGTTTTATTAATGGTTGGTCTGAGGGCAAGTAGGCCTTATTGATTTGGCTCTGGGCGTTTTTTGGCATGTTTACGAAGTTCGGTTTGACGTGGGTGTTTATAAATAAGCTATTGAAATAAATATCAAAGAATATAGGTACCTATAAATAAACAGTCTACTTGAAAGTTATGAAACTCGTTGGCTATTGTTTCTTTACATTATTATTCAGCTTGCGGTACTTATTCAAAGAATTACTAAATTGTTATATTTGGGCGGTTCTCAGGGATGACGTTCGGTGCCTGATTTCGGTGGTGATTTTTACTTACTACTTTATTGATATGTCAGTCAATTTACTCAAATCTAGCCTAAATATAAAAAATATTGGTGGTGGAGGCCTCCATTAGAACCTTATAGTTTGTAAGAAATCTGACATTTTAAAATCACCGAAATGATGTATGGGCACTGTAATCAATTTGCCCCACCGAATTCAATTTTTTACACATTATACCACATTTCAACTTAATATATAACTTATTATTAAATTTATTGATATTTTTCATTTTAATTCGATGACAGGTCATGTAAAAAGGCTCATAATCGCGCAATTTTACTAAATTTAACATATATTCATGCTAGTCATTATCGAGTAGAGAATTTTGTACCCGTAGAGTGGCTTAATTTGCTTAGAAACATAGTTTATGTTTTTACAAGGTATATCCTACTATTTAAGTATGAAATATTAGAAAATAATGAACATTTAATCAGTTTACAACGTGGCAATCGAAGTCGGTGGTCACTTTTTTTGATATCGGTGGTCAAAAAATCCACCGAAACCACGGAAATCAACTCCACTGATATCAAATTTTATAGCTTTTTTGGAGATAACTGCAATAGCATGAATGATACAGAGGAGATGTTATAATGACGTAATAACATACTTTCAAGGATTTGTTAGTACCTTACATAACGACAAATGGACCTAAACTGTGGGAGTAAATTGATCCACCGAATCTTAAAAAACATGGGACCAAACCCAGCGAACGACTGAGAAACCTTCAAAAAGTCCCCTTTATAAAACGGTACTGCATCTCCTCTACACTGAATGGTTAAAACATAGCTAAAACTAACTATATTTGTGCTACTACGTCCCTGATCTACTAATTTGTAAGAGTAATGTCATGTTTAAAAAATTACACCGAAATCAGTCACTAGCTCGGGACACATGGTAAATTTGTCTTTACTCGATGAGTTTAGCTAACATATTATTTTTATACAGAAAATATGATGGGTTAACTAATACCTTATACGTGAATATCTATAACAACTGCGATCAACAACTCCATTTTGAGTTATGATTTTTTGTTTTGCAAATTCTGAGTGCGGGACACGTCCACCGACGGTCATTTTTCGCATTTAATATTTTATTACTCATATCATACAAATAATAAATAAATAATGGTAAGGTGTACCAAATACAACAGAGGCTAAAGATTATGCCTGATTTAATTCAGATTTTTAGAACAGTCCGTTCTGACGTTTTTTGCCTCGGACACGTAAAAACGCGCCTCCTGAGAAATGCCCATTTAAATAATAAAACGTGGGTTAGGGACCCTTCAGAAAATAATCGAAGACTGTAAATATTCATAAGGAATTATTTCTCTATAACCCATACAAAAATATTCACATTCATATTCATTTTATTGGTAATAAATAAATTACATGTCAAATTAAAAATACAATCGCAAATAAGTAGGTATTTAAATTATTAGTTAGACTAGGAATTATCTGTATAAAGAACTCTTTATAATCGTAGAACGTCTGCTCTATAAGCAAATGTTTATGTTTGGTTTTTAACCCCCGACGCAAAAACGAAGGGGTGTTATAAGTTTGACGTGTCTGTCTGTGTGTATGTCTGTCTGTCTGTCTGTCTGTCTGTCTGTTTGTCTGTCTGTCTGTGTGTGTGTCTGTCTGTGGCATCGTAGCTCTCGAACGGATGAACCGATTTTGATTTAGTTTTTTTGTCTGAAAGCTGAGTTAATCGGGAGTGTTCTTAGCCATGTTTCATGAAAATCGGTCCACTAGGTCGCGGTCGGGGGTTTTTTCAAAATTTTAATTTTGTGGTTAGGTTAGGTTATAAATATTGCTATATTAGGTGTAGCGATTATTGCATTCTGAAGGTTATTATAGATCTTGCGACCCATGACGTGTGTGAGTTAATAAGTAGATAGGTATTTTGAAAAATATTACTTCTCAATTGTTTTCAACCTCAGTTTGAACTTCTTGTTCTTACGGTTTAACTAACGTAGTTATCATTATGTTTTGTACCTGCTGACCTAAGGGTGTCTTTCCACAAGAGCTGTGATACGCTACATTTCTATGGATGCGTCTGATATGCACCAATCAGCTTGAGTCGAACCCGTTCCCAAGCACTATTGCTTTGTAGAACAATGAACATGATTGGTGGATATTAAACACATCACTCTGGTGGAAGGGCACCCTTATTGGGGCGCTGTAGTCATTTTCTCACATTCATGTCATGTTAGCCACACAGGTGATAAGCGGTGGATAAAAAAAATACAATAGCCGCGGACCGCACACCGTTCCTCATACACAAATTAGATCAACTTTACATAATACATCCTGTAGTTACCTGTATCATTTTAGGGTTCCATGCCAAAATGGAAAAATCCCTCTTACGATTAGGTACTTTGTTGTCTAACCGGCTATTTGTCTGTCAATATCGGGCCATGCATTTTATCAAGTTGAAATGAAACCATAAAATTTTGTAAGTAGGTAAATAATATTTTCAGTAGGTATCAATCAGCTGAAAAAGTGCATGGCGAATTCATTCATAATTTCTCCATGCACTTTTGCAGCTGATAGTACACACGCAGGTATTGTGTTTTATTTTACCCCGCACTAGTTCACAAAGTACCTAGCCCATTTCTTGTCAGGTCGAAACTTCAAAGGGAAAAACTGAAAAACGTCGTACGATACATGTGCGAAGAGAGAGAATTCGTAACTCTTCTCGTTATAAAATACTCCCTTCGGCCGTGTTTAAATGTATCGCCACTCGTTTCGAATTTTCTCTTTCTCACACTTGTATCGTAATGTATTATTTCTTACGTAACACAGACAGGAATAAAAACAAGTTACATTTGTACCAAAGACATATGTAACTCCGTATAGACGGATAAAATCTAAGAAAATAACGTACCTCAAAGCAATAGAGACCGGGTACGGTGGCCTAGATGGCGTTACACCTTTGGGGAACGCTCGGCTAGATGGCTCTAGTTGTAAGCTTGTGTCGAGAGATGGTAGTCTTTGCACTGTGAATTACACGTTTTACTTTGACCTGAGCACAAAATCAAGTAGAAAATAAAAATTAAAACCCCAAATCATTGTTTAAAAGTAAATTCTACCAGCAAATGTTAAAAATACTTTTCCCCAAGTTTGGATAAAATGAAACTTCTGTGTTTATATCCATACTATACTAATATTATATACATGGGAAAGTGTGTGTCTGTTTGTTTGTCCGTCTTTCACGGCAAAATGGAGCGAAGAATTGTCGTGATTTTTAATTGGAGATAGTTGAAGGGACGGAGAGTGACATAGGCTACTTTTTGTCTCTTTCTAACGCGGGCGAGGCCGCGGGAAAAAGCTACTTTACTATAAGATCAAGATTAGAGAGTAAATCACTGCCCAATTGGTGTAAAAATAAACATGAAGTCACTGCCTGCAATAGTTAAAAAACTTACTTTATGCTGCAATATCGGCAATCACGAACCTACCTTCCAACTAAAGTTTCTAAAATTTAATATTCTCACAGCTAGGCTCCGCATTGCCGCAAAACAAAAGTATGGCCGCCGCAGAATTAAAAGCACGTAGCCAATAACTCTGCTATATTAAAAACAAGTGCCGGCTGCTGGCCAACTGGTGAATTAGTAAACGGTCGAGTACTGGATTAAGGGGCGACTGTCACACCGTGGTGTAATGGTAGACTTACAGGCCAGTTCAGACGAATATCGGGCGGTTCGGCACAACGTGTTACATCGCACGAGCTGTAGTTGAAGTCGCGCTGGACTTAAGAAGCTAAGAACTCGCGAGCGAGAACGCGCGAAAAACTCATTGGTACGAGCCGGGGTTCGAACCCGCGACCTCCGGATCGAAAGTCGCACCTATACTATAGTCTAAGTGCTAGTTCAGACACAGCGGAAACCGCTCTTACCGCTAGGTCACCAGCGCATTTTTTAAAACGGTACCTATTCAATGTTATTTCCGTTTGGATATTATTCATTTATTATGTTACTTTTTGTACTCGGTGTGAGAGTCGGCCGCACCACCAGCCCTCGATGGATGTCCCACACACTGCGGATTAGTCCGCAATTAACTTTAAACTCCGGTTTACGGCCGGCTGCCAACCAGTTAGTTACACTTTTCATTCTGCTCAAAGGTTTTCTATAGTTCAGCGTAATAAGATTTTGTAGGGTAATTTTAGTTGCAGTCTGCGTAGATTGTTTAAAGGATGAAGTATTTTCTTACCTGAATTTGTTTCATGTAGGTAATGAAGTTAGTTGCGTTTCGCTAAACTTAATATATTGACTGGGATATAGACCGGGATGTAGACGAGCAATTCCCGCAGTTTGTACATTAGGATCACGTCTCCGATTTTGATAAAAACTGGTAGTCTGATAGAGTCCATGATGCTGAGCAAAATCCACTAGGCTTCCCAAAATATTCCAAGTAGTTTGTATGAAACCTTCCTTTTTGTTACCAGATTTCTATACATTATCAGTAACAAAAAAGGATTTCTGTTTCCTGTTAGCTGTCACTCAGTTGTAATAGATTTCTCAACGTTCCTTGGTTCCGGGCCAAAACTAGGTTTAGCAAGTCATGAAACAATTTACCTTGCACAAATTAGTATGTCATGTCACTGTCATGTCAGTACTCGTAGACAGGTATTCGAAGTTTAAGAAGCTGTTACCTAGGTATTGCGTTCCGTTCGGTGACTGAAGAAAAATAAAGGACGGACTGTGCCCAAAATATGTATCCACAATTTTAACGTACCTATTTAATTATAAGCAATAAAGTCGTGGTATACATATTTTTGGCACTTTGTTCGCATCTATATTTAATTACCTTGACTGTGCCTGCAACAAATTTACCTCTGTCAAGTTTCAGTTGTAATATTAGTTGAGTAGATAAAATAAAAAATATATATAGCTAGGTACTCGTACCTATAGTAATTTTAATTTATCCTGTCACGGTCGCCATTTTTTTGTACTAGCGCGGGGTTCTTTATAATATTATGTTAACAACATAACAAAATATATTCTTACAGAGATGTGGCATATAAATGAGAGTTTCGTTTTTTTCGCCACTTCTATGAAATGTGATATTTTTGACAAAAAAAAATCCTATTTCTACTCGGAATCACTAGCTTTTTCAATCCTAGTAGTCAAAAAAATCGTCCCATACAATTTTTTGTTATTTTGTTACCATTTTCCGTACATGTTGTGTGGGGTAACAAAAAAGGAAAGTACCTAATAAAAATGTATGGAAAGTCTGGGACACTTTTGTCTCCCAGTGAAATTGAAAGTGCTCGTGATTCTGAGTACAATTGACCTAAAATTCCCTAAAAAAATCAAAATAAAAAAATGACAAAAGAAAGAAAGGATCAAATAACCTGATAGTGGCTTAATAATCTCATTCAAAGATAACAATTACAACCCACAAAAAAAGTAATATAAGTAGGTACGTGTTTTTATTTCAAGAGTAACTGTAACGGTAATCAAAAATATTAAAACAAGCCTAAATCATGATTAAAACGCCAAAGTCATTTGAATATAATGAAGTATCAACTGCGTTTGAATTGACAAATAACCTGATAGTGAATTAATAATTTCGTTCAAAGAAAACAATTACAATCCACAAAAAAAAACCTACTTACGTGTTTTTATTTATTTTCACGGTAATCAAAAATATTATAACAAGCCTAAATCATGATTAAAACGCCAAAGTAGGTTCATTAACGTAGTGCAAACAATCATCGCGCACGGGGGCAAACATTTACCCGCCGTGCCCTGTAATCAGGAAACAGTGGATTAATCTGATTAATTGGGACCATCATTCACCCTGCCGGCGTATTATGATGCTTGTCTTATTACCACTATGTGTTGAAAAGTATGTTTATGAGATAAATAAAAAAGTTTAGCATTCATTCGTAGTCGTAGTCGGTGGTGACCCTGCCTGTGAATCCGATATAGGTAAGGGCATTTATTTGTGTGATGAACTCAGGTAAGGTGCACTAGGGTATTTCCGAATGATTTTTGCACTAGTTGATAAGGTGTATGTGTTTCCATGAACCAGTCAGTATAGCAAAGTTTTTAGACGGAAATAGTGAATAACACACTTACTAGATGAAATAGCCTAACAATGGATTACAGAATTTTTCATAAATAATGTAAGATTTTTAAAATACAAGCATTTCAAATCTAGTTTGTTTTTTCGTTGCAAAGGTGCAATTCCGAATTGGTTCGGGTAAATCCGAATACACTTGAAAACGAGTTTTATGTGTATGTTGCATAAGAAACATATTACTTTTTTGATTGAAATTACCCTCCCGCCTCTTTTTACTCGATTTGCCGTATAGGAGTACTTATACATGTGTTTGTCAAGCTTTTATTTCGGATTTACCCGATCAGGAATCTGTGGTACTCAAACTTTAATGACACATTTATATCCACCATCAATAGTTTCCAAGGGGTCGCCTTATGATAATGTACCTACTTAATAAAAATCCACATATTAAAGGCTTAGTCTTTAACCTTTAAAAAAACGTAAGTAATGCACATAAACTTAGGTGGAAGACCTCCTAGGCCTTTATCAATCCATGTTGATGACACACGTGCTTCGTTGAAATTCACCGAACGGACCTGAAGGCAAATGTGCATATTTTAGAATCGTTATATCCGAATAACAAAAGAACTTAAATTTGTTTGTTTGAGAACCACTGGCTATTACTTAGAGAAAACAAGGTCGGGTAATTCCGGTACACTTTGTGACACAGAATTCCCCACTTCGGGTAAATCTGAAAATGTAATAAAATTCAAGCTAGAATAGTTTAAGCCGATTTAAAATGGCTAAAAAACGAAAATCTCTCAAACACAAAGGCAGTCAATTCATTTACTCACCAAAGTACAGAGTTAGCGATGACAAAAAAGCGGGAATTTTTCACTCGCTCACTAATCTGATGCGCCACAAGCGTAGTTTCGCCGTTAGCGTCTCGAGCCAACTTACGCTGGGAGGGAGATACTTGAACGTCATAGGGTGCGTTGCCAGAGCAAATTATGTAGCCGCGTTTAGTAGATATTAGTAATTTTCGGAATATCCCGAATTTCGGAATTAGCCGAGTAAACCTTATATTATTAGGGCCCATTTAGACGGTACGACAACTCGCATACGAGTTTTATTACATTGCGGTATTTGATGGCTGTGCAAAATTGTATGTGACCTCAACAGCCCGCAATGTAACTAAAATCGCATGCGAGTTCGTACGCCGTCTAAATCAGGCCTTAGTTAGGTAGATTTTTAATCCGTGCACAGGAACCATTTTTTTCTAACTCAGTAATTGATGTGGATTACGTTAAAGTAGTAATAACCTCGAATAGAAACAAACCTGTTTTTTTATGATAATTTTAATTTTGAGTTAAATTTTATCCTAAAATCCTTGTCACCCTACCTTATATTAACTGACAAGTTATGAGTAAACCTTGTCCTTGACATTGTCAATCACTTTTGTCATACGCATAAACAAAGTCAAGAGTCGTGAATATTGAATGAGAGAATTTGAACAAATTTTCCAAAAATCATGCCTGTGATTTTCCAAAAACCATGTGACTCAACTCAGAATACATACAATGCTGGATCCGCACTTGCGTTCCACAGGCACTGCATACTGGTCTGTATTTATTTTCACAAAGACGCGTCATTTCATTCAACCATTTAGACCTGTGAAATGTAACGAACCTAAATATACCTTCTTGACATCTTATTTACTTTTTTGTAAATTTTTGCATTACTCACTCTTTCAAAGAGAGTTCCCAAACGCGTGGCTTCAAAACAGGCAGGTTTACAGTCCAATAAACTTTTAAACACCTCTATTGTAACAGCATAAGGTTTATTCTTATTTTAGAGAAGCGTAAAACTTGTGTGGGTCTTTTGTAATGCCTATAAAGTATTCATCGAGGCAGCGAAAACATTTTTTCTCCCAGACCCAAGTACGTGAGATTTCATCGAGTATGCGTATTTACTTACGTACGTACTCGTGGAAAAGGAAGTATGTAATAAGTATTTTCTAGTCTTATACTTACTTACTTACTTACTTACTCCGTGGTTATAAAATAGCTTTTTCTCAAACATGCAATGAAATATTGTCTTTACGTTCCTTAAAATGGGCTGGGAAGTATCGCTTTTTGGGCGCAACAACTCGAGAGGACTGTAAAGGGATTTCATATTATTTTTCAGGCCTAGGCTTGCAAAGTAACTTTTTTTTATAAAATATTGTCCTTTAGAGCATTTTTTATTTTATTTCATTGTATGTTTGAGAAAAGCACTATACATGCCTCGGCGTGAAAACGGATTCCCGGCCTCGTATCCCTATCCGGCCTCCTCCTCATCCTCATTTTCCTGGCCTCTGATGTAATGTACTATTTATTTGCGTAATAGAGTATTTTATATTTATACTTACAGTAAGTGAATTGCGGGTGTGCCAGTAAAGAGTATGACAGGTTCGGAAAGGTTTAATAGTAAAAGATTTATGTAGCAGTTATGGATCGAATCAGCATTATCTCTTTTCTTGTATTCTTATTACCTATATACTTAAATGCTATGAATAAAATCTAAATATTTGGATTTTTGTCAGCGTGAATGCTTCATTCATTATTCGATTATTTGAAAAATTGGGCGAAGTCCTCTCGCTGACTTTTGAGTTAGGCCACAAAATACGGTCTGGCGCAGTCGGGTCTGATCCATGCAGGGCAGGGCATTTAATTGTGTGATGAGCACAGATATTTGTTCCTGAGTCATGGATGTTTTCTATGTATATAAGTATTTATATATTATATATATCGTTGTCTGAGTACCCACAACACAAGCTGATGTACTTCTTCTTGAGCTTACCGTGGGCTTCAGTCAATCTGTGTAAGAATGTTCTATAATATAATATAAATATACGTAGTAGCATTATTTAGTGGACAAAATATTATACTAGGTACATTATAATATAAGTATGTCTAAGTAATTATGTTTACTTTATAAAATAACTGTCTGAAGGTAACTTAGACGACTTGAATATTAATAATAAAGTTAATTATAGCCAATTTTAACTAAAATACCGTTGTGTAGTCTTTATTCGTTGGTTATTTTCATGGAATTTGGCCAATTTGCTTAAGTTATTTTTAATCCTCTTATTATTTTTACAAATTATTAACTGGGTTGCTAGCTCATACTTGTAATAACCTAACCTAACCACAAAATTAAAATTTTGAAAAACCCCCGACCGCGACAAAGTAGACCGATTTTCATGAAACATGGCTAAGAACACTCCAGACTAACTCAGCTTTCAGACAAAAAAAACTAAATTCAAATCGGTTCATCCGTTCGGGAGCTACTACGACGCCACAGACAAAAAAACAGACAGACAGACAGACAGACACGTCAAACTTATAACACCCCGTCGTTTTTGCGTGTGGTTAAAAAAGCGACGAACGAAAAAAGTTCCAAGAAATAAAAGACCAACGGCCAATGATGAATTTTATTCTAATTAAATTTAAGTGGAAACATGAATGCTTATAACATGAGTCTAAAGAAGGAAACACTATTATATTCTTATTACATAATACTTATCAAATAAACAAATGTCTTTCATGTTGTCATAGTAATAAAAACAAAACAGATTAAATAACACATGCCAGTTATGGCACGACTATATCGCAAATAATCGCTAACTTAGAATGTTTTCTGCAAAAATGTGCCAAAAATCGAGTGATAGGATGGACAGAGGACATCTTATATCTGTCATAAGTACATAATATTATTAGGAAAAGGATAATGTAATTTTTTGGGTTTCATACTAACTATGAATCCTGGTAAATTGTTAAAAAACCGGCCAAGAGCGTGTCGGGCCACGCTCAGTGTAGGGTTCCGTAGTTTTCCGTATTTTTCTCAAAAACTACCGAACCTATCAAGTTCAAAATAATTTTCCTAGAAAGTCTTTATAAAGTTCTACTTTTGTGATTTTTTTCATATTTTTTAAACATACGGTTCTAAAGTTAGAGGGGGGGACGCACTTTTTTTTCCTTTAGGGGCGATTATTTCCGAAAATAATAATATTATCAAAAAACCATCTTAGTAAACCCTTATTAATTTTTAAATACCTATCCAACAATATATCACACGTTGGGGTTGGAATGAAAAAAAATATCAGCCCCCACTTTACATGTAGGGGGGGTACCCTAATAAAACATTTTTTTCCATTTTTTATTTTTGAACTTTGTCGGCGTGATTGATATACATATTGGTACCAAATTTCAGCTTTCTAGTGCTAACGGTTACTGAGATTATCCGCGGACGGACGGACGGACGGACAGACAGACATGGCGAAACTATAAGGGTTCCTAGTTGACTACGGAACCCTAAAAAAACGATGTAAAAAACTATGATGATTATCCTCTGAGCACCTCTCGAACTCGTGAGTGCCAAATGTCTCTACTTACGTTAAAACGTGTAACAATTACAATGTAACTGTAATTTAAAAAACATTACTATTACAAGTTATCTTTACTCTTTCATTATTTGAGAAGGCACATGAAAATTTCTTACAAATAAATGATAAACCGAATGCGACATGCATAAACATGTCGAGAGGCAGAACTGAGAAAGTAAAAAAACATGATAAAGTAAGACTGGGGGATATTCTTTTGAAACGTTCTAAAACTTAGAAGACCGCCAGCCTTACAGTTATCCAAACAGTTCGCTTAATTATTTAACATAATGTATAAACATGTCTTAAACACTATAAAAATACAACAATATTCGTCGGTGAGACCATTCTGCAACACGGCATGAATGATCTCAATGTGGTACCTAGGTGATATGCCACTGATTACTTACTCTGTACAGCTACAGTTTTTACAAAATTCTTTTAAAACATGGATTACAATTCTAATATTACGTGACTGTTCGGGTGTTTCCCTGACTTTTAAATTACTTTGATCCCAATAGAGACAATAGAGAATGTGATAGATATAATGCGAAAGTAATAGAGATAGCAGAATCACATTAGCATTATATGTACATTGTATAGCCGATAGCAACAACAGCGAAATAGGCTTCGTTTGAAGTAAGCAGTCCACACAACAATTTTAACCACCAATATCATTATTAATGAACGTAGTTTTATTATTAATGACTTAATGAATGCTAACATCACGCGAGGTAAGCCGATTTGTGGTGTTTATAATTCGATTTTATATCGAGCGTATCATAAACAAGGTTTAGACACTAAATATTTTTAAATAGGTATTTTTAGTGTTCCGTTTTTTGGTTGGGATAAGTTTACGTCTTTGTCATTTTTGTGTACATAATCTTGTTAACAAAGTTAAATACTTATATACAAAAACAACACAAATCAGCAAGTGTATGTATCCTGTTGTTTTTAGATATATGAAATGTGAATTAAATGATCACATAGTGATAGTTGCTTACTTCAAACTCGCCATAATATCATTATATAACAGGGTACAACATATCTGCATACTACTGCTACACTACAAGTAAGAAAAATATATATTTTTCCAAACTAATTTTATGAAAGCTCGTGAAACTTTATTAATAACAAGAATTGTCTTTTACATTTAATACCTACGATAAGATAAATATATCTACCGTAAACGAACCAGCGTTCAACCATCGTGTCATTTCGAGTTTAAACGACAATAATAAACCATAAGAACAATCCAAACAAGAATAATGAAACCGTAAAAAACTTAGAACTAAAAACACACAAACGTAAATATAAAATATGGCTTAGCCAAGTGACAATAATTGATGGAAAACGCCAATCTAATGTGAAAAATTGTTATGGATATGGTCACAGTTTTCGATGCCATGTTTTTTGTCCGGCTGGCGTTTGTCGAAGTAAGATTGTCATTGCCTAAGCCCTCGAAGTGAACATCGCGTCCATGTCTTTAAAATGTGCTTCGATCTGCTGTGTCATCTATTGTAAACTTAATATCTGTCTTTGGAAATACATAAAGACCTATTGCTTTGGTCATGTTAAAATTACGCACAAACTGTCTTTTTTCAAAGTTGTCAGCGAAGAGGAAAATACAATAAATGCATTATCACAAAAAGCAATACAAGAGAGAATTTTATTTTTAGAGAGTAAAATTCGGAATTGTCACAATGTAAGTCGAGTACAAAATTCTGAAGGTCTGTCTTAACACTTTAAAAATTTTATTTCTCCTCTACTCAAAACTATGGAAGCCAAAATGTGACGACGTCACTATATGCCGCCTACAAAATGCGTTATTTTAGATTTATTTTTACTTATGCATTTATTATAGACACGTGTCTGTCTACTGATACCGAGATAGCTTTTCTAAAAAATGTTTAAAAGTGGTCCTATTTTCAATTTTAATAAGAAAATATGCAGTGGTCCAAGATTGATCGAAATCAAAATATTCATGCGGGGTGAAAAACAACAAAAAATATTCCTGTTTTTCATCGCACACGTTTTGAATCTCTAATAAAATGTACATAAATTTGAGAATTAAAACGAAGAGCTATCCCTTTGTGTTTTATTTATAAATCATTTTCATTTCAATTTTTTTAATATATTCATTTATGATTGTGGTTCTGACCCTGCCTCGTTAAAGCGATATACTATTTTACAGTTACCGATATTCTATCGTTACATCCTTAGTCCTACATTACAACAAGCGACGAAACATCCTAGGCCGATAGGAACTGAACACTGACATAAACATCTAAAATCGTAAACTACACACAAAAAACCGAAAATGATCAAGAACGTATCAAAATAAGTGCTCAATCTAAGATCTCATTATATTAAGGCCTAAAATACTAGTTCCATAGATGCTACAATTTAGAAATGAAACCGAAACTTATATCAAGGTGAAAATGTTTATGATCAGAGATCTGTACCTACTGCTTTTGTAATAAGACAAGCAGAATAGTTTATATTGGTGTCAGCTGTACACATCTAGGCCTTAATATTCGGATTGATCTAAGATCTGTGGCTTTTTCACCACATTGACACTTGACACAGACAATTCGGTGCTTATTTGTGGGTTGATAACTAACAGCGTCAATGTTCTTTGTTGAACAGGCAATGAATGGCGAAGTATCACTTTCGGGCGCCAATTGTCACTGTGGTGCAACAGTCACTGGTCACTGCTAATGAAACTAGTATAAGAGGTCCAAATAAGAGCGGAACATCGTACGCAGAAATAATCTAAATTACTTACTCTAATTCTCACTTAGTCTAGTTATTATAAAACGTACGCCAGCGATACTAACAGCCGATTAAACCATCATCAAACGAACGGCACCTCGCGATTTACATTGGTAACTACGGTCCTAGTCAACGATTATGGGGCCATCTAGTTGACAAAAGTGAAAACAGCTTAACAATCATCAACATCTCATTTTAAAACATTATCAATAAAATCAGTCCAAATTGCATTATTAACAGTTTCAGTAAGATCAATGTAGGAAACCATCTGTGAGGTAAGACCGTCTACAGTTCTATTGTTATTAGTATGGCGTTGAAAATACAATCCATAAAACGTTTTGTTTCATAATATTCTGAAATTGCACTGAGTGATTTTAAGATCGCGATCCCACATGTTAATCATATTAGTCATATCAAACAAACTTTCGATGAACGAATAAATACATGCTCTCAATGTAGGTTTCTGGATGTGATTCTGTCTCGCTTATCAGTGGTTTTATGGGAAACTTTGTTAAATATGACCATCTTAACACATTTTCAACATTTGCGATCACGAAATCCAGTCAGAACAGAGTAGCCGCCTAGCCGGTCTTGCCTCGCAGACGCTAACATTGACCTTGATTTAGTCTTTATATTTCCGCGGTCTGTGGTTGATGTACAGCGAGGAGGCGAGGCGCCGCCGCAATGGTGTCAGTTCGTGTGACTATGAGCTCTCCGGTTCGTCCCACTCCACGCTCGCCCACTGTGGCAGCTCCGTCTCGTACTCCCAGCCGGGCCCCTGTGCAAATAAAAAAAAACTTACTGTCATTCTGAATAAAAAGATTTGCAAAACTTCCATGATTCATTAGGTAATCGTGCTCTTTATCTGGAAGTTTTTTCGAATAACATTTATGCAAAATTCCAGGGTTCCAGAGATGGCATAAAGTAATTACATTGAGAATCAAAAAACTTGGTATTATACTGTGTTGTATGCTCTCTTGTCAAATATTAATAGTCTCGAAAAATCCACCTTGCAAAGCGTTGAGAGTTTTTTGCAGCAGTAAACTTAAAATGAAGATGCTAAGGATTTATGCTTGGAGACAATAGGTGGTAAAGGGTGGAAGGGCCAGTTACTTTGTATTTCCAAGCATGTAAATACATGACCAGGCCTCTAGGCCTTGGGTCACGGTAGCGCACCCGGCACTCGTAGCAGTGAGGATTGAGACTTGACAGACATCAGACGTGGTCTAAGAAACTGGTGGCATATTGGAAGAGCTTGCTAAAGTTTTATGCTTGGATAATAAGTTACCTTGTACTTCCAAGCATGCAGATACATGACCAGATCTCTGGGCCTTGGGTCACGGTAGCGTACTCGACACTCATAGCAGTGAGGGTCATGAGACAGAGCATCTGAGGAGCTGCTGGCCGAACTGACAGAGCTCGTCGCGGTGGCCGCGCAGCCCGTCTGCGTTGCCACTGTCACTTTGTCCGACTAGAAGAGAAATTTGAAAATAGAATATTCGTCAGGGTGTTGGTGGTCATACTCCAACTACACAAATAGTGGTGGAGTGTTCTACGGTGATTCTTATGGGGAATTTTGACCAACGTAAAAAAATTGCTGCTCGTTAAGAGTCATCACAAGTCATTAAGAAGTTCCATTTTGATCTTATTGATTTTGACGAGCGCAAAGATCTATAAAAGATCCTTCCTTTTGTAGAGGCGGGGGAAACACATCTAGTTGTGTAATCACTCTTTAGATATTATCTAAAGAGGTAGTTATAAACACTTACGCCACAAAATTTATTTTAAAAACTATTCACTAAACGTCCAACGCCAGCGATAAAATCAAAATTTAATCTAGCTTGAGCGGGTTTAAATATAATTAACCAGAGCCCAGCAAAATTCATTAAAACTAACAAGCCACTGTAACCTGATTTCAGTTTAGGGACCTTATATTAGAATCAACAAACCACAATTCGAAATAATTCGGGTACCCTTTGGTTCGGCATTGTTTGCCCATACGGGCTTGTTAGCCGGAAGTTTCGTTACAAATTCTATATTTGATATCGAATTTAAAGTTCTCAGGCAAATTTTGTACTACATAATAGTATAAGATTGGAATGATTTTGTAATACGCTAGCTTTTGTCCGCGATTTTGTCTGCGTGGAATCATAGGTAAGATGAGAAGAATAAGTACAGCGACTAGACAAAATTTAATGTTAAAAATTCAATTTGAGCTTATTACTAACAAAAATATGGGTCGATAGACCTGAAATAAAGAATTTCAATTTCAATTAAACAGGTAATTCATTTTTTCCTTCCGTTCCCGATTTTACCCTTTTATGGAATTATTTTCGTCATAAAACTTATAATATAATAGGGTATAACTTAAATAACTTATCTGTAACATCAACTTTAAGAAAACCTTTGTCTTCAAAAATGTTTGTTGATCAAAATACTCGAATATTTCAGAACAAAATATCCCTTTCATTTAAGAGCTATGCTTTTCAGAGCTTTCACTGCGATTCCATGCGTCTTCTTTGATGTGTTCTTTTGATATTAAAATTCCTTGTGGCATGCTCAATTTAAGAAAATGTTTGGCATTTTACCTTTGTTTTCACCTCCAACAAACAGACACTTCGTATTTATTACCACGTAACAAAATGTCGAAGAATGAAAAATTCACTTGATGTTAGGTTAAACATGGGTTTTTGAAAACGTGTTTAGTGAGTGATAGTTTCAATTTTTAGCTGTCCAATGCAAAGCTTTTCTTGTCTCAAATACAGCGGAGCATGGTGCAAGGCATATCGACAAAATATCTCGTGACTCGTAGTCAGAAAGCATGTGAATGTACTTATAATAAAGTTAGTAGTGATAAAAGTGAACAAATGACATCAATTGCTTCCGAGGTGATACCACATTTTGTGTCTGCATATTCATATGTATTAAGGAACAATTTCAGATCCTATACAAGTATGCACTTTACGTATTAAGGGCGGTAAACAAGAATCCAAATCAGGCGTAAAGCGTAACTAAAATGAAGGGAAGCGTTCTATGAAAGCGTCTAAAGTTGTTTGTCCCTATGCCAATTTTCTGCAAATTGATTGATTTAGAGGATCTTTTACTAAGCCAGTGTGAAGAATTATGCACATAAAAATAATCACCTTCTTTAAACGCTGAAAACAATTCACAACACACGAAATAAAATGCGTTTGTACTGGAAACCCCATGGAGTGCTCCAAGGGTGCCTTTTGGATCCTTTGGTGGGTCCTCTAGAAGCGGACCTTTAGATATTTTCATGTAGTCTTTCAAGTGTGATGGTTACCTTGGCGTCACTAGAGTCGTCGTTCATGGCTGCCGAGGGGGTGGGCGAAGGCGCGAGGGTGCAGACTGCCGGGGACGCGTCCAGGGGCGCTTCTGCTGCGCTTGAGGGGCTTGGTAGGGTCGCTGTGGGAGGAAATTCTCTTTGAAAAATTTATTAAAAATAAAAATATGACAAAGAGCAAATGGACTATTATGGTACGAAATAAAAAAAATCTTGTATATTTTTAACCGTAATAACAATGACAATTAATATTCCATTAAAGGATATTTTACTTCAGATATCATACTCCGACTAACCAATTTTATTAAAGTAATAGCTGACTTACGCGTCATGATAGTGGAAGCCGTCACTCCTGGCGCTGGTGACTCCAGCCTTGGAGACGACTCTCTGGAGGTTGGCCCAGTGTCGCAGTCATCTTCAACACCTGATGGAAAATTAAAATTCATTCATGATTTAACCAAAAATATAAATACAGAAGTAGCCCTGAAAATTTTGGGTAAAATGTTCACATGAACGTCTTGACAGGAAGCCTCTTTGCCATAACAAGATTACTAGTTTGGTTCAGGGAGTGACACAAAACATTATACCTTTTCTGAGATGCTGCTGAGAATTGGATTAAAATTATAATTCAGATAAATCTTCGGCATGTTTCCTGATGGTAAAATTGCTACACACTTACTGTTTCATCAGTTTCATTACCTTGCCATCAACTTATGCTGTTCATCGTTCGCTAAACTATCAGTTTCGTAAAAATCTTCGAACAACAACAATAATCAACCGTTTTATCCCTCACAAGCATCGTCATGAGCTTTTTCTACATTAGCTATAACACAAATCACATTACTGTTTACTATTTCAAGATGTTTACCTCATCCCCACAAATGTCTTTATGACCTTTTTTTATTTATACTTACATTATGTAGTGATAACACAAACCATAATTTTATTTTATTAACTATCTCACCTTTCAAAAATAAAAAAAAGCAAAAAATGAGCTTAAATTATACTATCTATCTCTATATTAAGTTGCCATTTTTATTTATTGTATTTATGTATGTATGTATTATGTGCATGTAAGGTATATTTATTTATGTATATATGTATATGTGTTTGTGTTGGTTTTCTCTATATTTTTTGTTCTTGCACTGCCTGTTAGCTTTTGTTTCTGTTCCGTTTTTCCAGCTACCCTAAGGTTGTCTGGAAGAGATCGCTTTTTAGCGATAAGGCCGCCTGTTGTTACCTAGTTATACTCTCACTCAACATTCTGTATATTTTTTACATGTAAAATGCTAAAATGGTGAAATAATAGTACATTGTGCAACAAGGGGAGGAAGTTGAATATTACTAACGAGAGTAAGTTAAATCGCGACGACTTGCCGGAGCGATTTAAAGACTCGAGTTAGTAATATTCATACTCCCCGAGTTACACACAATGTTTTTCATCACACTCGCAATGTATTAAAAAATATGTAAATAGATGTAAAAAAGTTAAGTACGGTACAAGAAATTTCATTATTCCCTTGGGAGAACGATTTTTCTATAACTCACGCTCCGCCTGCGTGCAATAGCACATTTAAAGTGCGGGTGTGATGAAAAGAATATTTACTTACTTACTTACTTTATATACTAGGGGATCGTTTACTTTGGGGTAACCTGTTCAAGATCTTTTATTTACTGTCTCACCTTTATCATCACGCACAGGCTTCGAGAACAGCATATCATCATCACCAGCGTCTACTCCCAGCCAGTTCTCCGCGTTATGTATGGCGATGAGGTCGCGGACTAGCTGCTCGTCTGTCTTTCCGCCGGTGTCGCCGCCCTTGCCTCGGAGTGGGCCGAAGACTGGGTGGTTGTAGAGGGGGTCGTTCACTACGGGGTAACCTGTTCAAGAACGGGAGCATGTTGTTATAGTTATATTTGCTGCAAAATAAATGTAAGGCGAAGCATATACCAGATGGAGTTAAATAGTGCTAAATTTTCTTCGAGGTCACATAAAAAAAAAATGAAGTACTTAAATATTTTAGACAGCGAAAGTAGACGATCTGAAATTGATATCTTTGTGCTCGGAATGTACTATTAAGAGCTGCCTCTATGTGAGAAGCAGAATATATCAAATCATCTTCTATGAGAATTTTGGATGTGTCTTGGAGACGCCCTAGGTCTCAGAAAAAATAAATTAGACATCTCAAAAGTATGCAACCATTCTTCAGGATGATGTTGACTGAATTGAAATACTTAACAACTAGGTATATCAATAATTATGTGTTTTTTTTCTTTGTTTTTTAATTATTAATTTTTATTGTATCTTTTGAATATTCTTGTATTATTTTATATGTGTTGTATCTTGTTTTATATCACGAATAAATGATTTGATTTGATTTGATTTGACTTAAGTAATACAGATTTTGATAAGTAACTAATTTTAAAGTTATTATCCGTTCTCATCTTGCGCTTCTATAGGTGTGTGGAGCAGCAGGCATGTCACAGTGCCTGAAACAGGATGGGTATGTGCTGCTATAGGACTCTATAGCCATCAACAAAGATGCAAGCCCCCGTAAACCTACAAGCGCCGCAACAAACATCTACAATAGATGCTGTGGCCAATGTGTATCCGTTATACAAGAAAACAAGGTAGACTCACCTAGATACTGCAAGTGCACTCTGATCTGGTGCATTCTTCCAGTCTTCGGTCTGCACAGCACCACGCTAGTGTTGCTCCTGGGATTGTACCCCAGCCGCTTGAACACCGTAGAACAATCCTTGCCCTTGGCTGACACTTTGCATACGCCGATCTTGTAGCTCACTACTTCTATGGCCTCTTGGCATTCTATTTCCTCCCTGTTTTAAAAAATAATTTATATTAGAGGTTATTCTTTGTCAAAACTCAATACCTTCACTACGGTACAAACTTTAATATAATGTCAAGATAGGTCATATCATATATTAGCTCTAAATACGATATGCATTGTATATGTAACAGCCAAAAGTGACGGTTTTGCTTGAAGGAATTTATCTTAAACAAAAATTAAAATGATTGGACAGTACAACTTTACTATTCATCACCGATTAGTTTTTTAAGATAGTACATCCCCTATGTGGGTATTGAATTTTAAATAAAAAGCCAGCAACAAGAAATGATTCGTAAAAATGCAATTTATTTCTTACATTGGGTCTACCGTCGAAGCTTGTATTTGTTTTTTACATTTTACCATTATTGCACTTTTAAAGACTTGTTGTCATCATGACCTAGGAATGAGAATATCCTTTTTTATTAATCCATCACCCAACGTTATTAGCCATGCCACTCCATATTAAATTACAGCCCATTTTTCTTAACACGAAACTGTCAACCTTGTCGATTGAAAACTAATTAACTAGCAGCTATTTATAATTGATGAGGACATTGATTGAGCAGAAATCTGCAATGCCAGTGCCGATGAAAATGGCTGATCGCCAAAATTTTAAATAAACAGAATAGATTAACGAGACGTTTCAGTGTTTAGAGAGATAAAAATGGAAAATTATATAATTTTGTTTATAGTAAATTAGTGAAGGTAAAGGCATTTGTCTTTGTATAATAAGACGATTGTCTTTGTATACATACATAATGTTGTGGGTGTGAATAATGAAAATATTTGTCTGTTAATACATCCAAATACCTACTGTTGATTTTTTCATTGCGATTCATGTCTGCATTTATAATTTGCGAAAATATCTGTTCTATTTGAGGATCGGTCAGAAAGAAACATTTTTTTACTCCTGATTTTTTGTTAATGCAGTAGGTATTACAGATTTCTGCATTGCAGTATTCATTTTATACCGCAGCAATGCCTTACCAACTAAAATAAAATGGCTGCATCAATTTCACACGTGTTAAATTTACATGCTAATTGCTGGAAAGATCTTGAACGCGAAATATTTAACACCAGCAAATCAATGTCAATTCACAACCAAAACATAAAAAACCACAAGGTATAAATATTTATTCGAGCCAATGTTGTCGTAACTAATAATGTAAACAGCGCACTCACTCAGGGAATTCGCCGTCGACTCGGCAGACATACTCCTTTTGCACCTGTCGGTTTCTTATCTGGTGTTCCATCTGTCTCGCCTTCTTGGGGCTTCGACCGAATAAGAGCAGCCCTGATTGGACAAAAGGTTTATTAGACTTTGTATACAATGCTATGGTTACAGATAGTATTCATAGATATTCGTAGAAAATATTCATTGTTATTTTTTTATACAGCGAATGTTTTTACATTCAAAAGTATGTAATTTAGATTTTATGAATGAAAGATCAAAAGCAGATTTTTTGATTTTCCATTAATACAGTTTTGATGCAATGTATCCCTCTATAGCTAGCGATCTATTTATGACTTCTAGACATTAGCCCTAGTGTAAAATTCGGACTCTAAAAAAAATTGACATACTTTAAAGTTGTATTACATTTTCAAAGTGAAATAGCTGACTATGTTTGTGTTGTTTTGATATTTATATTTTACTGTGGACAGCTTGGCATTTAGCAGTAATTCCGTGTTTTTGTTTTCCCCATTTTATCGCGAACAAACTAGATCGCAAAGGTCAACTACATAACATTATACTAAGTATGATGAGAAAGACTTGCAGGGGTATTCTAATTTTAGTAATAGGTTATGAATACGACGTTTAGTTATGGATATGATTTAATTCATAACCTGTTTAATAAAATTATAGATCTTATAAGAAATGATGACGTACTAGTATATCGATTAGATAAAGACATTTATATTCAAGTATGTAAATCGGTACCTACTTTAAAGAAAACCATAAACATGATGATATATGTGACTTTTTTAGATTCTCTCTAAAGGAATGATAAGGATTTTATTATTATTAAATTTGTTTGTCTTTACCATATCTCGGGACTATGAGGTTCCGGACCTTTGGGAGGCATGCGTGAGGTCGAAGCCAAGCACAGACGCCCTTTAAGACATTTTAATCTAAATGAACGGGATACACTTTAATCTTTTCAGTACAGATGGTGTTTTTTTTACGCACTAGTGCGAGAAGTGGTTCATTATACGCCAGGTCGAAACTTCGGAGGGCCATCTGTACTGAAAAACGTCGTACGATACACGTGCGAAAAGGAAATTCGTAACTCGTGTCGAATTTATCGGCACTCGTTTCGAACTTCCTTTTTTACGCACTTGTATCGTAATGTACTATTATTGCACTACAAAATAAGGTTCAAATGGTGGACTTGATGCCTTAAGGCATTCTCTACCAGTCAACCAAAGGGCTTAACCAGAAAGATTAAGTAGGTGCAGTGTCTTATTTAAAAAGAAGGAAAAGGAAACTGTAACCTAACTACACTATTACTAAGATAACTAAGAAGTAAGATTTTGAAGAACACATTTTTGCAATTGCAGTATAACCTTGTGTATGGAAAGGCAGATTTAGGGCCAGTTGCATCAACCACATTTGACAGACACTATCATCGTCACGCAGCAGATGACTATGGAACTTCCCATACAATAAAATTTAACGAACGCTTTAACGATGACAGGCGGTTTGATGAAACCGGCCCTTAGTATTATTGTGGCTTTATAGCCATTTCATTACGGTGGTTTACCTGATGTTAGCCTGTCCAGTCTATGTATGGTCCTTAGGTTCTTCAGGTTATACTCCTTAGCCAGAATGAATACAACCGTATTGTGTCGGTATCGCCCACACGGGTGAACCTGTAGACCAAACTTCTCTGTTAAAAAACATTTTTGCAGAATTATGTTCATTGAAAAAAAAAAAAAACAGTTCATCTTCAGTCACTTTGTTCATTATGAAAAGTAAATCTGTTAAAATTGAAATTACTTTGAGACTTTTTCTGTAAAAATCGTGCAGTACTTATTTTAATTATAGAAGTTGCAAAAGACAAACACGTGTATCTTAAACAAAAAAATCCTAGACTTAAATAATATGAAGAGCATGCATTGAAATTAATGTTCAAAAATCACCTTTAAACATAATTATATAGTAAGAGTAAAAGAGTAAGACAACACAGATGACATGCAAGATGAAACATAAGCACAAGTTAATAGGAACATTGCGATTGCTTAAGCGTTTCTTTACACGAAATGTTAAACACTGACCAAAAGTGAAATGATCTGGACAAATATAGGTAGATACAAGAAAATACTAAAGTGTAAACCTTCCACGATAAGAAATCATTTACATAACAAATAAATAAATATTTTAACTAAGGCATACTGTAAAAAACAAATATCGCCTAACTTTAGAGATTCCCTCCAGATTACTTAAAACCTTTTTCTACACTTTAACAATAGTTTTTTTAATGACCCTAATTCTACTGCTGAGTAAAGGCCTTTTTTCGCTTCCAATCTTCCCAATAAGTAATATGAAGATCAATCAACATTGAATCAATAAATAGTAGATATTTGAATTAGCCTCCTATTAAAATTCAATAATACTGAACAATTTCTTTCTATTTGAAAACGATTATAAATATTTCATTGGAGATTTAACTAATCAGGACAGTGAGATTTAGATGAAAATACAACTCACAAACTAAACTAAAATTTTGCTATCGTGGAAGGTGGAAACAATTCTGTAGATTCATCGTTATACAAAGACAAACAAGGTTTACAAGGGGCTCGAGCTAACCACTTGCGGGTGGTTTTGTACAATCCTCAAACGTGTTTGAGGGTTTTGCTCGAACTTTGGTGATTCATATCTCAGGACAGACTCTGAAAGATTTGGTAACTCGCAGTTGATCCCTAGGGTTAAAATAATCTCAAAGGTAGTCTTGAAATTGTACTCCTTCATAAATTTAGAAGTGTATTCGTCTAGCTTTATTAATAATTTTCTTCACTCTGACTAAATCTGTAATATCAGGTTAAAGCGTTAGTAAAATTACTAGCATAGCGTCTTCTTATTGCTACAGTCATTATTAAGTTGCTCCTTGCTGAAACTACGAAGTGTTTACCTTCAGCTCTACGTGATAAACATTACTTTAATTAACTCATAAAACCAGACTAGCTCAGATTTTTAAATCTCAACTACATTCCAAGTGTACTTAGCAAAATTAATAACAGAAATGAGTTTACATTTTGTACCACGTTTACAAACTAGTCTAAAGTAATAACAACGCCACAAAGCTGTGCTTCGGTACAAACTTTTTGCTCTCAAATATACGCTTAAGTAAAAAAATGCGGGACTTTTTAATTGGACGAGTTTAATTAGAATTCTAATTAAGTTTTCGACGTAAAAAATTAAATTAGAATGTCGTTCTGAACCCTTTGACTTTACGAAAAAAAATCAGAATTTCCAATTAACTTGAGCGTAAAATATTTTATATCTATTTCATTTAATAGCCGCAGATGTTTTCCTTGGAACGTTAAATCACAAATTAAGTTTTAATATTATTATTAGACAACATTTAATATATACAATACATATAAAAATAAACAAATATGTTGCCACTTTATTTCCTGTCAAAATTTTTAAATACCTGTATTTGTATGATTGATCGTAAGTTTGATGTAATATCCCAAACTTGAGAAATTATAAATACTACGATACACAAAAAAAAAAATATTTAAACATATAATTAGTACTTAGTACTAATTGAACATCTTTCAGCAACCAGGCGCATTTCTCAGACCAAAAGGCATTCTTTCAAACTCAAAAGACCCAAATAGCGTTGAATCCCGTCTTCAGAGTCTGTCCCACTCAAGGTCGCACGCTCGACTCACCGGCAGCGAGCAAGGCTTGTCTAGCACGAGAAGCTCGTCGTCAGCATGAATGATGCGCAAGGGACAGGCGAGCACTGGAGTTTCGTGCCTGGCCCACCACAACAATTATTAACAGTTCGTATGATGTTGCAATTCACGTACTTGTTGTGAACATTGAATGGTGCTTTTGTTAAATTTTTAAATCGAATTCGTGAATAAATAAATAAGCAAAAGACGTATTTTATATAAAACATTACACTTCCTTTTAAAGTATAGTATAGATAATATTGTGTGACTTTTCAGCATAAATAAAATAAAAATCATTATCTTTTTGATTGATGACAAAAAAAAATTGGTGAGACATAATATAAACTATTCAATGTTCACAACAACACATACGATTTAATTATATTACCAAAACAAATCTTTCAATATACCAAAGATAAGATAAAAAGATTTCAATAAAACAAAATCTTCAAAAATGGCGACCATAAAAGTCATATTAGTGTCAATATATTCACTGACTTCTGGTCTGTTTGTGTATTACAACATCATAAACGAAAACATTGTGTACGCCGATACATTGACGTGGTAGTGTCTAATCTAAGTGTTGGACTGTAAAGTGTGCATTAAAAGAAGGAGTGTGTGTCAAGTAAAAGATAGTGAAAGTAGTATAAGTCTTTAATACTTTGATCAGAAATCTCCAAAAATATGAGTAAAAAGAAGTGTGAGTTTATGTTTTTGTAACGTAGCCCTTTCACAATCAAACACAGCGAAGGACACGGCTACATATTAACATCAATGCATGCCAATAAGGTTTAAGTGACATTTTGTTCAAAAGGGTTAAGAGTGACACCGTTTTACTAAAGCACGTAATTGTTTATGGCGATCATGCAGCGTTCAATGCATGACATCAACAAAATGTGAGCAAAATAGTGCGGTAAGCTCATTGTCATTTTGATTCATTTCATACATTCCGCGATCGTATGCCACGCTGCATAAAACAATAACGCGTTTTCTGGTATGAAGTTTTTGATCCGTGTTTAACAAATTTGAGATGAAACAAGAATGTTGCATTATATTTAACATACATAACTTACAGGACCGATCAATTATTAATGTTAGGGCAAAAGTGAAGGGTATTAGGAAGACTAAAAGCTTGTAGTAAGCTCCGTAGTTCATAATCTTATTAGGAATAGAGGTACCTACTTATATAAGATCTCTGCCAAAATATATTTACTGAGGTTTGGCAGTATTATTGAATATAATGCTAATGAGATATTCGATAGAATCGAGTTGTGTCTAAGAGGCCACAGTACTGGCTGTTGAAGGAATACTGTCATATTTTGTATTTGGTATAGCAACCGATTCTTTGATATGTTTGTTTACGTTTTGTAAGTCAGTCGGTCAATAACAGTTCTCATGTAAACAGTGAATAAATTCCTGGTGTACACTTTCTTGGTTTCCTTGTGCTATAGATCTCTGCTATATAGTGTTAGACTTGTGGGATATCCCCCACAGTGGTTATGGTCCCTCGTACGATTCAAGAATAGTGTTAACGGTAAAAGGAAGAAATTTTCAGCGGAAATGAGTAGTACTGTGAAAATTGACCAACTCAACGAGAGTAATTATGAGACGTGGAAAATCCAAGTAGAAGCAGTGTTAATAAAAAACGACGCCTGGGGATACGTTAATGGGAGTATCAAGAAGCCAGCTGGAGAAAGTGGAGAAGCCGAAGTAGCGAAATGGGAGACAGGAGATTCCAAAGCTAAGTCTGACCTAATTTTATCCATAACTCCGAGTGAATTGAGGCACCTGAGAGGTTGCAAGACATCGCGTGACGTATGGTTAAAGTTAAATGATATTCATGCTTCCAAAGGACCTGCGAAAAAGGCTACACTGTTGAAAGAGTTGTTGCTGCGTAAATTGGATGAAAACGGCGATTTGAGGGAACATGTTATGAGATTTTTCGACATTATAAGCCAATTATCTGACATGGACATTGAAATGCCTGACGATTTGATATCTATAATGCTTCTCTATAGCTTGCCGTCCAGTTTTGACAATTTCAGATGTGCAATAGAATCTAGAGATGCATTGCCAAAGCCAGACGTGCTGAAAGTCAAGATTTTAGAAGAGGAACATTCCAGAAATCAGAAAGAATGTGTAGATAAGGCACTTCTTGTAAGAGGAAAGAGATCTTCTAAGCCAAAGAGTGGCATAGAGCTAAGTCAACGCGCATGTGATGCCCCAGAGCAGGCTAGTTCGAAATTCAATTATAAATGTTTCAAATGCCATTTACACGGTCATAAAGCCTCGGATTGTACTCAAAAGAAGAAGGAACAACGTAATGACAGTGCAAAGTATGTGTCGAACTCAAGTGATTTACATGATGTTGATTCCAATTTTGTAATATTCAATTGTGTTTCAGATGTTAATGCTGTTGGGAACGAGAATGGAAATTGGATCGTTGACAGTGGGTGTACGTCACATTTGTGTAACGATGCAGATAAATTTGGTACTTCATTACTACCGTTGTCCGGTAAGCTAAATTTAGCAACGAATTCGAGCACAGACGTACAAGGTAAGGGGACAGTTAGATTTTCTTCATGTGATAATGGTTCTAAAACTGAAGTGCAATTGCCAAATACATTATTTGTTCCGGATTTGCGATGTAACCTGATTTCAGTAGCAAAAATTACCGATCAAGGTTATAGCATTACGTTTAACAAAAATATAGCTAGTGTTCAAGATAGCTATGGTAATACTAAACTGGTCGCAAATCGTAAAGGTAATTTATATTACGTCGAGGAACATTGTGGTGTAGTGTCAGCGATTTCTGAGCGAAAGGTTGACGTATGGTCGTGGCACGAACGTCTTGGCCATTTAAATGCGAAAGATCTTGTCCGAGTTTTAAATAAATCTGGCATGAATTTAAAGATGTCAGATGTAACTGAATTGTATGATTGTGAAATTTGTGCGAAAGGAAAAATAAGCAGGTTGCCATTTTTTAGCTCGAGTGGACTATGCAATGAAAAGTTAATCAAACATAACGCGAAGATAAACGTGAAGAAAAGAAACGGATCAACGTTTAAAATCGATAAGAAAAGACCGGCAAATACTACAAATCAACCTTTATCGGTAGATGTAGAGTTCCATCCGGCTCAGACTAGTGGAAATCCGGTAGAACAGATCTCTGATCACGAAGATGTGAACATAAGGTCATCGAGTGATCGTGATCCTGAACCCGAGAGAGAAGAGGATGTTCCTGTTGAAGCCCGTCAAATGACAGATGTTCCAGGTACTGTTGCAGAACCATCTCAACATGATCATCATCAAGATGAAGTTCATGTTGATGGGGGGAGGATAGTGAAGAGAGGTCCAGGGCGACCGCGGCTGGAGAGAGGCCATGTTGGGCGTCCTCGGAAGATATACAACACAGTTATCGTGGAACCGGATCCTGTTATCGTAGAGCCAGTGATTGTCGTAGAGACAGAGATTATCGCAGAGCCAGAAGTTGCCATAGAACCAGAGGTTTCTGCGGAAGAAGGCTTTGAGTCAACTGAGGAGTATGGAGACTGCGAAGATTTCGTTGGAGTTGCCGAGATTAGTCTGAAAGAGGCCTTATCAGGTAACGAGCGAAAAGGATGGCAGGATGCAATAATGTCAGAAGTCAAAAGTTTAATTAAAAACGACACTTTTGATATCGTCAAGAAACCTATGGGCCGAAATGTCGTTGGTTGCCGATATATTTTAACGACGAAGTTAAATATCGACAAGACTGAGAAGAAGAAAGCTAGACTGGTGGCGAAAGGCTTTAGCCAACGTTACGGCGTCGATTACCAGAAAACCTTTGCGCCAGTCGCTAGACTTGATTCAGTGAGATTATTAGTTGCACTTGCAGTGGAACTGGATCTTGAAATTCATCAGTTGGATATAAATACGGCATATTTAAATGGATTATTAGAAGAAGAGATATACATGAAGGTACCAGATCTTCTTGACGAATGTTTGCAAGATTTAACAAGATTGAAGCAGCCAGGTTCATTCATATATGAAAGAGCTAGCAAGTTGTTATGCGACCTGAGGTCTGGAGGCAATGTATGCAAGCTCAAGAGGTCGCTGTACGGCCTGAAACAAGCTGGTAGACAGTGGAACATCAGACTGGATGAACAGCTGAAGTGCATGGGATTGCAAGTATCTTTAAATGAGCCATGCCTTTATTTTAAAAATATAGACTCGCAAACTAAACTCTTTGTATTAATATATGTGGATGACATACTCGTCGCATCGCAAAGAGGTGAATGCATCGAAAATTTCAAAAAGGAACTGGCCGAAAAGTTTGAATTGAAAGATTATGGCATTGCGAAGTATATGTTAGGCATAGAGTTTGACAGGTTTGACAATGGAATGAAATTGTCACAACAAAAATATATTGACGATTTATTAATTAAATTTAATATGGATAAATGTAAACCGATATCTACGCCTATGGAATTTAAGCAAAAGATAGAAAAACCGGTGAATAAGTGCAGTGCGCGTGAACAATACCCATATCGCGAAATTATAGGTTCGTTGATGTATCTTTCTACGGGAACGAGACCTGATATTACGAATACGGTGGCTGTATTGAGTCAATTCCTGGATTGCCCTAACGAGGAATGTTGGAATGCAGCAAAGCGTGTCTTGAGATACCTGAAGCATACGAAACAATATGGACTTATTTACAAAAAGACAGGTAAATCATTGCATGGTTATTCGGATGCTGATTGGGGAGGTTGTTTGATAGATAGGCGTTCTTATTCTGGTTATGTTTTTATGTTAGGAGCTGGTTGTGTAAGCTGGAGATCAGAAAAACAGAGATGTGTGAGCACTTCATCTTGTCAATCGGAGTATATAAGCTTGGCATCGGCAATGAAGGAAGCTATATACCTGAACAGTTTGCTTACTGAAATTGGGTTACGTAAGTATGCACCATTATCTTTACATGTAGATAATCAGGGGGCAATATGTCTTGCGAGCGATCCAATGTTTCATTCTCGGTCCAAACATATTGATATAAAGTATCACTTTGTGCGAAGTGTATTAAAGGACAATAAGAGTATTGAGTTAAAGTACTTACCGACCGACTCAATGCTCGCCGATATATTGACGAAGGCTTTGCCTAGAGAAAAGCATTATACGTGCATGCGCGGTTTGGGCATTGCTTGTTAATTGTTTACATTTTTAATAGTTGTTCTTTGATATCACTTTAGTTTGTTTGTATGTTTTATTGTGTTACAATTAATTTTGAATATGCACATTAAGGGGGCGTATTGAATATAATGCTAATGAGATATTCGATAGAATCGAGTTGTGTCTAAGAGGCCACAGTACTGGCTGTTGAAGGAATACTGTCATATTTTGTATTTGGTATAGCAACCGATTCTTTGATATGTTTGTTTACGTTTTGTAAGTCAGTCGGTCAATAACAGTTCTCATGTAAACAGTGAATAAATTCCTGGTGTACACTTTCTTGGTTTCCTTGTGCTATAGATCTCTGCTATATAGTGTTAGACTTGTGGGATATCCCCCACAAGTATAACATAACCTCTAGAGATTTTGTGAACATTACAGAAATGCGAGTATATTTTGTTGAATTATAAGCAGCGTTCGGATATATATCTCGTAGCATGGTAAGACGTTAGAAAACCATGGAGTCGATTTTAACATAAAAATCAACTCATACTCATACTCACATACTCATTCCAAAAGTTGATTATAAAGGAAATAAATATAATTTGGAATTGAATAAAACTATGGCTTTTACCAGTCCCAAGTAATTGTTGAACTTTTAAATTCTTTGCAACTATACTTTCTTTGTAACATAATTTTAGGTAATTATGTATACCTACAAAATATTGCAGAACGATATAAGTTTGTGTCATTTCCAAACAAAAATGCCAATACGTCGCTTTCCATAACATTTTAGAATAATAGCAAAAATATATCTCATTTCGTTAAATTAATAGTTCTAAGAGTTAAAAAGTGGAATTCCTTGCCGGCGGCTATATTTCTGAGCCCATAATTATAACCTTCAAATCAGGAGTGAACAGGCATCTCCTGGGCGAGCTCACTCCATCGTAGGCCACATCTTTGCCTTTGGCTAGTCTGTGGCCAAGAGTAAGCCCATTCATAATAAACAAAAAAAAACTTTGAACTCGTTGTCTGAGCGGCAATTTTTGATGATAAAATTATTTAATGAAGGCAAGACTGTATCCAATAATTCCTTGCTTAGAATATTTTATAGGTATGCTCATATGATCTTTTTATTTACATCATAGTTAGACTTGTGCCCTAGTTGTGTTCCGCGAACTCCAATACGAGAGAAATGGGAGCAGAATATTGAAATTGTTCGGATTGTTTTCTGCCTTTGCATGTACGGATTGTACGGTCATATCATGAGACCATAAAGTGTCTACGCAACTAGTGTATAAAACGCCTACTCAATAGTTTTCTCAAATTCCCGAGAGATGTCGCTTTTCTTTCTGGAAACTAGCGAACGGTAACTAGTGCATTGTAGTTTAGTTATGATATTTGAATTATTTTGTGTTCGGTTTGATTTGTGTGGTAATAAGTCGATGAAACATACTTTTTCTCAAACATGCAATGAAATATTGTCTTTACGTTCCTTAAAATGGGCTGGGAAGTATCGCTTTTTGGGCGCAACAACTCGAGAGGACTGTAAAGGGATTTCATATTATTTTTCAGGCCTAGGCCTGCAAAGTAACTTTTTTTTATAAAATATTGTCCTTTAGAGCATTTTTTTTTATTTCATTGTATGTTTGAGAAAATCACTATACATGCCTCGGCGTGAAAACGGATTCCCGGCCTCGTATCCCTATCCGGCCTCGCTCGCACGCTCGCTCGGCCGTATATACCCACTTGGCCGGAAATCCTCATTTTCCCGGCCTCTGATGTAATGTACTATTGTTTATTATTAAACTGGGTGTTTAATTTAAAGCTTTTCCTTTTCGAGGCCATTGTCCAAGTTAAACAACTAGAAATACACATTGAGTGAATATAATTTGAAATTTTACAATTATCATTGATTTTAGAAAGATTATGACACAAGTAAGTATATTTTAGGCCGATAGTCCACTATAATATGTTTATCATAGAAATATGATCATAGGTCTGTGTCCCTCCCTTTTTCTCCAACGTGAAGAAAAAGGACGGCATGTTGCCTATGATCATATTCCTATGATAAACATAATTATGATAGTGGACTATCGGCCTTACAAAACTCCAAAATTGGCAGCAAACTTGCTGTAGTTATTTTAGTTTATAGTTAAAATAGTAGTGTGTCTACTAAAAAATACAAATTAAATTATTTTCTATGAGGATAAATAAATTTGTTATAATAATTTGCTGTAGTTTTTTATATATTCATAATCAAACACGAAAGTGATGTAGATAGATATATGTAGTTACATTTTGTCAATCAGTACAATTTACAGATCGCAACTACGTCAAATTTAAGGATTTACCTTTATAAAAACAGACGCGTATGGATTAAGGCTGTATGACAGTATTTAGAAAGAAAATAATAAATGTATTTGAAACGGTCAGCTTTCGGTACTTTCAGAGTTTTCATTTGGTCACATTTCAAACACACACTAACATTTAAATCCCCATTTCTCCCATTTCCTCACTCAACTCATATGTAGTAAAAAGATCCTTTTGCCGTAGGCTTAAGGTTCGACTTTCCATCGAAAAGTATCATTAGTACGCGAAATTATGTCTAACATCTGCGCTCGTTTAGGTAAAATATCTTTTCGGTTACGCCTTTTAGAAATTCCTTCTTCAAATATTTGATGGAAACCTTCCAATATTGAGAGCGTGTTTCGTAACATAAGCCCCTAGGGTTATCAAAGGAATCCTTTGCTGCATTTCAAGGAACGTACGGTTATTGAAGATTTCTTGTCAGTGCATCATATGAACGAATGCTTGACTAGAACGATATTATCAATATGAAAACTGGGTCATATTATAAAAAAATACGCACTAGACTTTTAAATATGGGAACATTTATATCACAATAACTTTGACGAAAATCGTGATCATGTGCTGTTTTGAACTATATGGGAGAAAATAAGTCTCAAAATTTTACTGCATACCTACCTTTTTTTATAGATTTTTACGGTACCGAAATTACAGGTGTCTTGTCACACTTACACTGACATACTTGCCAGAACGTGATGGGTAAGTGATACAATTGGAAGCATGATAGGGCCGCTGGTCATTTACAGGTGATGTGAACTTAATCCATGTTAATAAGTATTATAATAAAATTGCAAGCATCATAGATCATAGCCCTGCAGATCTCCCATTACGTTTCGTGTAGCGCGCTAATCATATATCACATTCTGTAGAAATTCAAGCAAGTCAGTGAGCAATATAATTTTGTCCTAAACCAAGGTAAAGCGGTACGGTACATTGGGGAGAACCGCGGCATTTGGACGCCCCGAACTATTGTCAAGTTGACCGGGCGCAGTATTTTACGGGAAAGCGGATTTCGCCGGTGGCTTATAACATTTCGTGGTAAAACTTTATATTCTGCAGGGAAAGTAACCTTTGCACTATTCATTTCTAACGCTTTGATATTGCCTATAGGGCCTTACTGTCGTACTTTTAAACTTCGAAAGGTGATTAACCATTGGAATGTTATACACATTTGTAATAAGTAGCGGTACTAGAAACACACCTTTGGTAAAAAGATCATACATTTTCGCTACATTTTTCCAAATTCATTGGCTCTGATAGGTATATGGTCGGAAGACAGACGGACGTGACGAAACTATAAGGATTCCGTTTTACGCCGTGTCTTGCGTGGGCGACGGTCGCGCGACCGTCGCCGTCGCGTCTCATACTTCCATATCGATAAGGTTTGATTTCGTATGCGTCGCATCGCCGTCGCGCGACCATCGCGCGACCGTCGCCCACGCAAGCCACGGCGTTAGTCATTTTCACAACAGAAACCTACTTGTTAAACATTCTGGAAACTGTCTATTTAAAGAAAAAAAAAATATTTTGTCACAAAACATCAATGAGAACTGGTAACATGGTATTGTTTTCATGTCTGTGAAGTTGGCATATCAAAGTCTAGCAAATCAAGTTTTTATTGGAGTTCTATTAGCATGCACAATAGTTCTAGAGTTCCTGATACTTTATAACAATAGTTCTGGCATATTTATACAAAAAATCGTTACTATGGATTTTGACAAATTGATATGCTAACTTCCCACTCCAGCATATCATTTGTTCCCGAATGGATTAAAATTTTGTACACAGCTCCGCCACACGAAAACCAGGAGTTCCTGACAAAAATAAACCAAAGCACTGACCATCACCAGGATTTGGCAGTTATTTTCAAATAAATTGATATGCTAACTTCACACATGCTCTGCTGGTGTAATTTATAAACACACAAATGTAATTTTGGAACCAAATAAAAGATCTAGCTCCATCGTTTACAGAACTCACGAGTTCTAGGCTCTTACTCAAGTAACAAATCCAAAAAAAAACAAAACATTAATAATATATAATTTTTTAAACATAATACAGTGCTATGCTCAAATATTTCATGGAGTTCTAGGCCGTAATTAGGTCTTAAATGATAGCTGTGGCCCTAGACTGTACAGAACAAAAGAGTTCTAGGTATTCAGGACCCTTTTAGAATTTTTTTTAAATCAAGTTTGAAATTTCGATTTTGTCAAGTTACAGGTGTGATCTGCTGAAAGATTTTCACGAGTTCCAGGAGAGAACTAGGTCTTGAATGATAGCTGTGGCCCTAGATTGTACAGAACAAAAGAGTTCTAGGCATTCAGGTAGCTTTTAGATTTTTTTTGAAATCAAGTTTGAAATTTCGATTTTGTCAAGTTACAGGTGTGATCTGCTGAAAGATTATCACGAGTTCCAGGAGAGAACTAGGTCTTAAATGATAGCTGTGGCCCTAGAATATACAAAACAAAAGAGTTCTAGGCATTCAGGATGCTTTTTGATTTTTTTTTATCATGTTTGAAATTTCGATTTTGTCAAGTTACAGGTGTGATCTGCTGAAAGATTTTCACGAGTTCTAGGATAGAACTAGGTCTTAAATGATAGCTGTGGCCCTACACTGTACAGAACAAAAGAGTTCTAGGTATTCAGGATCCTTTTAGAATTTTTTTTAAATAAAGTTTGAAATTTCGATTTTGTCAAGTTACAGGTGTGATCTGCTGAAAGATTTTCACGAGTTCCAGGAGAGAACTAGGTCTTAAATGATAGCTGTGGCCCTAGACTGTACAGAACAAAAGAGTTCTAGGTATTCAGGACCCTTTTAGATTTTTTTTTAAATCAAGTTTGAAATTTCGATTTTGTCAAGTTACAGGTGTGATCTGCTGAAAGATTTTCACGAGTACCAGGAGAGAACTAGGTCTTAAATGATAGCTGTGGCCCTAGAATATACAAAACAAAAGAGTTCTAGGCATTCAGGATGCTTTAAGATTTTTTTTAAAATCATGTTTGAAATTTCGATTTTGTCAAGTTACGGGTGTGATCTGCTGAAAGATTTTCACGAGTTCCAGGAGAGAACTAGGTCTTAAATGATAGCTGTGGCCCTAGACTGTACAGAACAAAAGAGTTCTAGGTATTCAGGACCCTTTTAGATTTTTTTTTAAATCAAGTTTGAAATTTCGATTTTGTCAAGTTACAGGTGTGATCTGCTGAAAGATTTTCACGAGTTCCAGGAGAGAACTAGGTCTTAAATGATAGCTGTGGCCCTACACTGTACAGAACAAAAGAGTTCTAGGTATTCAGGATCCTTTTAGATTTTTTTTTAAATCAAGTTTGAAATTTCGATTTTGTCAAGTTACAGGTGTGATCTGCTGAAAGATTTTCACGAGTACCAGGAGAGAACTAGGTCTTAAATGATAGCTGTGGCCCTAGAATATACAAAACAAAAGAGTTCTAGGCATTCAGGATGCTTTAAGATTTTTTTTAAAATCATGTTTGAAATTTCGATTTTGTCAAGTTACGGGTGTGATCTGCTGAAAGATTTTCACGAGTTCCAGGAATGAACTAGATCTTAAATGATAGCTGTGGCGCTAGACTGTACAAAACAAAAGAGTTCTAGGCATTCAGGATGCTTTTAGATTTTTTTTAAAGTCATGTTTGAAATTTCGATTTTGTCAAGTTATAGGTGTGATCTGCTGAAAGATTTTCACGAGTTCCAGGAGAGAACTAGGTCTTAAATGATAGCTGTTGCCCTAGACTGTACAAAACAAAAGAGTTCTAGGCATTCAGGATGTTTTTAGTTTTTTTTTTAAATCATGTTTGAAATTTCGATTTTGTCAAGTTACAGGTGTGATCTGCTGAAAGATTTTCACGAGTTCCAGGAGAGAACTAGGTCTTAAATGATAGCTGTGGCCCTAGACTGTACAAAACAAAAGAGTTCTAGGCATTCAGGATGCTTTTAGATTTTTTTTAAAGTCATGTTTGAAATTTCGATTTTGTCAAGTTATAGGTGTGATCTGCTGAAAGATTTTCACGAGTTCCAGGAGAGAACTAGGTCTTAAATGATAGCTGTGGCCCTAGAATATACAGAACAAAAGAGTTCTAGGTATTCAGGACTCTTTTAGATATTTTTTTAAATCAAGTTTGAAATTTCGATTTTGTCAAGTTACAGGTAAGATCTGCTGAAAGATTTTCACGAGATCCAGGAGAGAACTAGGTCTTAAATGATAGCTGTGGCCCTAGACTGTACAGAACAAAAGAGTTCTAGGTATTCAGGACCCTTTTAGATTTTTTTTTAAATCAAGTTTGAAATTTCGATTTTGTCAAGTTACAGGTGTGATCTGCTGAAAGATTTTCACGAGTTCCAGGAGAGAACTAGGTCTTAAATGATAGCTGTGGCTCTAGACTGTACAAAACAAAAGAGTTCTAGGCATTCAGGATGCTTTTAGATTTTTTTTAAAGTCATGTTTGAAATTTCGATTTTGTCAAGTTATAGGTGTGATCTGCTGAAAGATTTTCACGAGTTCCAGGAGAGAACTAGGTCTTAAATGATAGCTGTGGCCCTAGACTATACAGAACAAAAGAGTTCTAGGTATTCAGGACTTTTTTAGATATTTTTAGGGTTCCGTACCTCAAAAGGAAAAAACGGAACCCTTATAGGATCACTTTGTTGTCCGTCTGTCCGTCCATCCGTCTGTCAAGACCCTTTTCCTCAGGAACGCGTGGAGGTATGAAGCTGAAATTTATATCAATTACTCAGGTCTACTGTCCCTTGAAGCTGTGAAAAAATCAAACTTCTAAGCCAACGCAATCAAAAGATACAGCCGTTTATGCCGCAAATTTTAAACACTTGCAAGGGAATCAAAACCTACAGGGTGCTTCCCGTGAACTCAGAATCTTGAAATTTGGTACGAAGCAATGTCTTATAGCATAGATAAAGGAAAAATTACGAAAACCATCAATTTTTAGTTACATCACATAATATATTTTTTTTTAATAATTTTAACCTTACTACCCATTTCCTCATAAACGCGTAGAGGTATTAAATTAAAATTCATACCAAATACTCAGGTCTATAATACCTTTAAGCTGTAACAAAATCAAACTTCTATGTCAACGCAATCAAAAGAAACAGCAATTTAAGCTGCATATTTTGAAACTCGCAAGTACTCGCAAGGGAATCAAAACCTAAAGGGTACTTCCAGTCGACCTAGAATCTTGAAATTTGGCATGAAGCAACGTTTTATAGCACACATAAAGGAAAAATTCCGAAAACCTTAGGTTTTTACGGAACCCTCGGTGCGCGAGTCCGACTCGCACTTGGCCGGTTTTTTTAAATCAAGTTTGAAATTTCGATTTTGTCAAGTTACAGGTGTGATCTGCTGAAAGATTTTCACGAGTTCCAGGAGAGAACTAGGTCTTAAATGATAGCTGTGGCCCTAGACTGTACAAAACAAAAGAGTTCTAGGCATTGAGGATGCTTTTAGATTTTTTTTAACTTAGGTATGAAATTTCGATTTTGTCAAGTTACAGGTGTGATCTGCTGAAAGATTTTCACGAGATCCAGGAGAGAACTAGGTCTTAAATGATAGCTGTGGCCCTAGAAAATACAAAACAAAAGAGTTCTAGGCATTCAGGATGCTTTAAGATTTTTTTTAAATAATGTTTGAAATTTCGATTTTGTCAAGTTACGGGTGTGATCTGCTGAAAGATTTTCACGAGTTCTAGGATACAACTAGGTCTTAAATGATAGCTGTGGCCCTAGACTGTACAAAACAAAAGAGTTCTAGGCATTCAGGATGCTTTTAGATTTTTTTAAAGTCATGTTTGAAATTTCGATTTTGTCAAGTTATAGGTGTGATCTGCTGAAAGATTTTCACGAGTTCCAGGAGAGAACTAGGTCTTAAATGATAGCTGTGGCCCTAGACTGTGCAGAACAAAAGAGTTCTAGGTATTCAGGACCCTGTTAGAATTTTTTGAAATCAAGTTTGAAATTTCGATTTTGTCAAGTTACAGGTGTGATCTGCTGAAAGATTTTCACGAGTTCCAGGAGAGAACTAGGTCTTAAATGATAGCTGTTGCCCTAGACTGTACAAAACAAAAGAGTTCTAGGCATTCAGGATGTTTTTAGTTTTTTTTTTTAAATCATGTTTGAAATTTCGATTTTGTCAAGTTGCAGGTTTGATCTGCTGAAAGATTTCCACGAGTTCAAGGAATGAACTAGATCTTAAATGATAGCTGTGGCGCTAGACTGTACAAAACAAAAGAGTTCTAGGCATTCAGGATGCTTTTAGATTTTTTTTAAAGTCATGTTTGAAATTTCGATTTTGTCAAGTTATAGGTGTGATCTGCTGAAAGATTTTCACGAGTTCCAGGAGAGAACTAGGTCTTAAATGATAGCTGTGGCCCTAGACTATACAGAACAAAAGAGATCTAGGTATTCAGGACTCTTTTAGATATTTTTTTAAATCAAGTTTGAAATTTCGATTTTGTCAAGTTACAGGTGTGATCTGCTGAAAGATTTTCACGAGTTCCAGGAGAGAACTAGGTCTTAAATGATAGCTGTGGCCCTAGACTGTACAAAACAAAAGAGTTCTAGGCATTCAGGATGCTTTTAGATTTTTTTTTAACTTAGGTATGAAATTTCGATTTTGTCAAGATACAGGTGTGATCTGCTGAAAGATTTTCACGAGATCCAGGAGAGAACTAGGTCTTAAATGATAGCTGTGGCCCTAGACTGTACAGAACAAAAGAGTTCTAGGTATTCAGGATCCTTTTAGAATTTTTTTTAAATCAAGTTTGAAATTTCGATTTTGTCAAGTTACAGGTGTGATCTGCTGAAAGATTTTCACGAGTTCCAGGAGAGAACTAGGTCTTAAATGATAGCTGTGGCCCTAGACTGTACAGAACAAAAGAGTTCTAGGTATTCAGGACCCTTTTAGATTTTTTTTTAAATCAAGTTTGAAATTTCGATTTTGTCAAGTTACAGGTGTGATCTGCTGCAAGATATTCGCGAGTTCCAGGAGAGATCTAGGTCTTAAATGATATCTGTGATATGCCAACTTCACAGACATATTGTTTTCTTTGCTTCGACAAAATGTTTGAAAATGCTTTTTTCTTTAAATCAACGTTTTCTGGTTTTGGAAATAGTCTGCTCTCTCTGCCAAGCTTAAAATCATGGAGCAGAATGGGTGATTGCGGCGGAGGTCGTCCTCGGCTTTGCGGGTCCATTTCAACTGCTCCCGGCATCAAGTGAAATTGATCGTCGCAGGATGGCTACTCGACACTAGATGGAGCACTTATATGGGTGTTTGCGATTGAATAACATCGCATAAAAAGAAGGTCTGAGATTTTTTATTATAAATGGCCTTACTCTTGGCCACAGACTAGCCAAAGGCAAAGACGTGGCCTACGATGGAGTGACCTCGCCCAGAAGATGCCTGTTCACTCTTGATTTGAAGGTTGCCGGGGTATATAATTTATATATGATTCTTTTTGTAGGCACGATGTTATTGCCGGTGACTGAACCATTTACTTTGAAAAAAAAAAACCCGTATTTTGTTTATTAAGTCAAAATGACGACAACTATCGGTTATAAAGGGGTAATATTGCACTAAAAAGTCCATTTTGTTACGTAAATAGGTTTTTCTTCTTCTATGGATTGATGACTTGACTTAACGGACCCATTTCAACTGCTGCAAGCATTAAGTGGAAGAGATTGTCACATTGGATTGCTACTTAACTGATTTTTTGAGCTGCCTCAAAAAAAAACTGTTGCTTTTTAAAATATTTTAGTGTTTTTTTAGCATCATGCTTTACTTGTAATCTGTTCATTTCTTATCTGGATGTTGCCCTGTCTAGACATTATGTATTTGCTTTAACTTAAATGACACGATAACTAAAACAAAAATAAAGCACCAAAACCTAAAACATTCTAGTTCTAATAATTGCCTTTTGCTTTTGTTTGAAACAAAACAATTACAATTTCCAAGAAACATTTTCACTCAAACAGAACAATGTTCTCTCTTAATAAGCACATTTTAATTAGCATCAAAAATCTAATTCTGGAAAGAATTATACAAAGTTTGACGACAAGTCTTAAAAAGAAAAGTTTTTCATTCAACGATTTCGCCATAAGTCCCCTAAACGAAAAAGTTACAAAGAAAACAAAACACTCATGCATGATTTCTCCCCAACTTCCCCCGTGCAATATTTGCCCCATTTCCCCTAATCAGAGGTAAAAGCATCGGGCGCTAAGCCGAAAATGCCAAAAGGCCCAAAAGTTATAGATTCATTGTTGTAGACACCTCGTTTTGAAGTATGTGACTTTTAATTTAATTTAGTAGGTATTTATATTCCCCTTTACTGTATGAACCTATTGTGTTTTATTGAGTTACCTAAGTAGGTATTTTTATTAAATTACATATTTATTGGGGCAAGAGAGGTGTATTTTTGCTTATAGCAGAAATATGGTTGAGTCTAACTTTTGAAAGTTTAATAACTCAAAATAAATGTTGATTTTATACTTACAATAAATTTTAATTTGTTTTGTTTCCAGTCATTATTATAATACGTAGGTACACTTAGGGTCGCTTGCACCAAACCGTCTGTTACCGAATTTAAAATAAATAAAAAAATAAAAAAATAAAAATTGTTTATTTTCAGACAATTACAGTCCATAGTTGTTAGTGTATTTAGCATTTGCACAATATTTTGTATAAGTATATCCACAGACTTCAGCAGCGTGGCATATATTATGTAAATGTTACAGTGGTGTTGATGTAACTGACCCTTACTAGTATAATATAATTTATCTAATATGTGTAATCTGTGTCATAAGCTCGCTAGAATACTTCTACTTCCAACAAATCTTAAGTGCCATATTTCTAAGGCACTCATAGGCATATTTGAATTTCATTTGTACCTTATGGCTTAGACTTTAGGTTTACATTTTTATGTGCTTTGATATTTTACTATGGGAGTAATATGGCCGCTTTATGTGAAGCGTGGGTGTGCGAACCTTGACACAGTTTCTTTATATTGAGGACCGGGTCTGGTCTAGCGCATAGTGACCCTGCCTGCTAAGCCGCGGTCCCGGGTTCGAATCCCGGTAACAGCATCTATTTGTGAGATGAACACAGATATTTGTTCCTGAGTCATGGATGTTTTCAATGTATGTAAGTATTTGTATATTATATTTATCATTGTCTGAGTACCCAACACGAGCCTTCTTGAGCTTACCGTGGGACTCGGTCAATCTGTGTAAGAATGTACCTATAATATTTAGTTATTTATTTACTATTGGAAAGTTTTTTGTAAATAATGTATAGTGTGTAGTTAGTGTTGAAAAGGTTTTGTTAATTTTTACCATAGGATGTAAATATTAATTATTTTGTGTTGATATTTTTTTAGTTTTTAGTGTTTCGTGCTCAAATCTGTTCAAGCGCTTTTGAGCAAAATTCGATTTTTGATAATCGGTTAAATGCTGTTTTTCATCAGTTAAAAATGGGGAACGGTACTCAGGGTACAGAGAGTTCGCTTTCAAACTAAGTAATTGACTTTCATATAAATAACTTTACTCTTTATGTGAACCAAGTTAGAAAGTACGAACATATTCATATGTAAATTAGTGGCTTGGTACTGTATATATTCTGAGTTTGAAGCAATATATCACTCAAGTTATAATGAAGTCAAATTAATGTATGAGTCGACGAACCCGGATATAATTAATGTATGGTTTCCCCTCTCAGTAGAGCCATGAGTTTTAGCATAGAGGAATAAGTAAGGGAAGAGTTGTAACTCCATACATCAGTAAATGCGAGTTATTTGTAGTGACATCTATCGACATTCACTCGTCAATCACGCGCCAACTAGCGTAAATTATCAGTACTGCTACTCGACACTAGGTGCCGACATTATTGCGTCTGCCAAAAATGTAATATTAAAACAGTTTACACCTTATATTATAAGCTGAAGTAATTGAAAGCAAAGTACTGATTAATACTATTGTAATATTAGCTAAAAATTGTTGAGCAATAGACTTTTTGTTCGTCGTGACGTCTATTGACAAGTAGCAGTACTGATAATTAACGCTAGTTGGCGCGTGATTGACGAGTGAATGTCGATAGATGTCACTACAAATAACTCGCATTTACTGATGTATGGAGTTACAACTCTTCCCTTACTTATTCCTCTATGATGACGTCAAGGTATGTATGTAATTTTTGATAGTATGTAGGTACAGTCAACCAACTGGAACCCTAAGCCACTCTACAACCATGTCAAAATGACAAGCATTAAGAGATTTCTTACAATCTGATACATAACGTTACTGTACTATAGTTGTGCCGTATACGACATAGTCCTACAGAGGCCTAATTGGTTTACTGTACCTAGGTAGTAAGTAAAGGTGCGTATTCACTATAAATATTTTCGTTTCGAAAAACATTATCTAAACATATATATACCACTATACTATTTTTCTGTTCGACGGAACTGGGAAGCGGTAACTCCGTTTAGCGCTGCGGCCAGAGGACAGAAAATATATTTTCCACAATGTCAGAACACTGACAGGAAAATTAGAACTACTATTTTGTGAAGTATCTATTGTCCAGTATCCTCTTTTCCTATTAAAAGAGTTTTCATGCATCCGTTCGAATAGAAAATCAATACAAACTGGGTCCTTCAAATATATAGATATTCGAACATAGATTCAACGATGCTTGAAACTACGTATTTGAAATATTCAACGGTTTGACACAGAAGTTTTATCGTCATATTATGCATGTTATGGGCCCTATTTTGATCCCTTGGGGCTTTAGTATTGCATATTTTATAGAAGGGTTATAACTGTATCAACTGTTATAGTAATAAAATATGAGCCTTTAAACGGGCCTTTTCAGAGTAAGGGCCTGGCCACATGGGCGCGTTGCGGCGACGCACCGCAAAAATTCTGCGTTGCGGCGCCGCGACGCCAGTTTTCGCGGCAGGAAATCTGCGGCGCGGCACCGCGACGCAGAACTCGCGGCGCGGCGACGCACCGCAAAAACTTGCGGTGCGTCGCCGCGCCGCGGGTCCTTGCGTTGCGGTGCCGCGCCGCAGATTTTTAGCGTTGCGTCGCCACAAAAATTCAACAAATACCTACACGGTGCCGTATTATAACTCTGTTTCCGTACTGTTCAAATTAACCTTGTTTTCGTTTATATTTGATTTCCATGTATTTTGACTAGGTCGATGAGTAATTTCAAATAATGAAATAAAAAAATATAGGTATACAACGTGTTGTTTTGTTTTCCGTTGAAATCGACACGTCGTTAGGTTCATTATCAGGAACCATCATGTATATCGCTTATTGCTAAATTCGAAAAAATAGTTTTCTTTTCGTCTATCCATACTAATATTATAAATGGTAAAGTGTGTGTCTGTTTGTTTGTCTGTCTTTCACGGCAAAACGGAGCGACGAATTGGCGTGATTTTCTAAGTGGAGATAGTTGAAGGGATAGAGAGTGACATATGCTACTTTTTGTCCCTTTCTAACCCCCCACATCCCTAAAATGGAAAGTGGAAGTTTGTATGGACCATTCCGCAATTTTCGAATTTAACGCGAGCGAAGCTGCGGGCAAAAGCTAGTACATAATAAATGGGTTAATTAGTGTGGGAGGACCTTTATCAAAACATTAAAGTCATTGTCAAGTGTTTGACGGCGCATTTGTCTTTAATACCAGCGGGTAAAAACGCATTTTATCCACTAGTGGGTAAAGTAATTTGACCTTGAATAAAGTCAAATTAACTGCTTTAAAATTGATAAAAGTAGGTGAATCTAGTAATAAAGATGATTTACCACCTGTAGAACTACTGGAAGCAGTGATAAACGCATTTTTTGCGTTGTAGTTTCCTCGCTATAGTGAGGGGAAAAGGATTGTGTTACACTCGGGTGCAAATGTATTTTACTTCTCGTGTGTTAAAAAAACTCGCAAGTTCATGATTCCATTCTCGAACCACTCGCTTCGCTCGTCGTGAGTCGTGGTTCAACTATAGAATCCTTTCACTTGCTCATTTTTCAATTCCACACGGCGTTAAAATACAACTTTGCTCCCTTGTATAACAAATAACTATAAGAAGTGGTAAGGGATGCCGCACACGTGTTCAGTAATTAAATTATTATTTTTAATAATTCGATAACCGTAAGAGTTAAAAGGCTAATGAATCTTCCCTCAAAGTTAACGGAATTCAATAAAAACAGGGTGTATAATTATTTTTTATGTATTGGGAGTCAATCTGTATGACCTGTGTTAGAAATTAAGTATTAATTATTTTGCTGTATAGGAGGTAGGGCATAGCGAATGATATTCCGCGCTTTCCTGTGTGGTAGGGTACAGCACAGCGGATATTATCGTCTCGCTCGAATCTAGAGCAGAGCCCAACCGGGGTCAAGAGGGACAGTATACTTCTGTCCCTTTTCATCTGGACCTCCGCCTTACAGAAGACCGCAGCCAAATAGCACTAGACCCTACTCATAGTGTTGTGTTAGGTGTTAGTAAGGCTGCCAGAAGCTCAACGAGGCAGCCAAATAGCACTAGTGTACAAGCTTGTACAAGTTTCTAATGGGGCGGCAACGCGCATGTGACACTGTTTGAGTTGCAGGCGTCCATAGGTTACGGTGACCGCTTTACATCAGGCGGACCGTATGCTTGTTTGCCACCGACGTAGTATTAAAAAAAATATTATTATCATAAAAAATCATTTCGTTAACAGTGTGGGTGAGCGATTTTCAAAGATCTGATGACGTTCGGTGCTGTTTTTTTTAGTACTTTATAGATCAGTCTTTTTCCTAAAATCTAGCCAATTTAAAAAAAAAACATTGGTGGTGGAGGCTTCCATTAGAACCTTATAGTTTGTAAGAAATCTGCCATTTTAAAATTACCAGACCTGTAATGTTCGTCGCTTTGCTATTTTCTGTTTGCCCCACCCAACCATACGTAGGCTGGCCCCGACTCCAAAAATAATTGATTTGTTTATAATTTGGATGTTTAGATTATTGCAATCCGATAAGAAATCTGAATTCAAAGGTTTATTATTTTTTGCTTTTTAGTTTCTCCGTGTTTTGTAACTTTTGTAACGTGCTTATTCTTGAAGGCGGTTTTATTTTTTGGTAAAAAGTTTATTTATTTGTTGATTTTTAGTGGTTCCTATTGATATTATATATATCAGTCCGAATATATCTACAGTAGCGAAAGAATTATTCTTTAACTCCTAACCATTGAGGAGTTGACCTTCCATCATCAGCTCAGCCACATAAAATTATTACCATCAGGCGTAAATACTGGTGTACCTTTAAAAAATACACTAGAAACATTAATTGTGCCTATAACATTTGAAGAGTTCCCTCGATTTCTCCAAGATCCCATCATCAGACCTCGACTTGGTGCCAATGGGACCATCTCGGGGTTATAAATGACCGATTGAAAAAAAAATTGAAAATCGGTCCATGATTCTCGGAGATATCGAGTAACATACAAAAAGAAAAAAAAAACATTCAGTCGAATTGAGAACCTCCTCCTTTTTTTGAAGTCGGTTAAAAAAGCGATACAATTTGATATCAGTGGTGTTAAGAGGGCTTTCATGTGAAAAATAGTGAAATCGCAACCGAGCACTTAAGGGTTAAGTGCATGAATTTGCATGAATTTTTTTTAAAAGAGATGTTAATATATGTGATAGACAACGGTTTTCTGACTCTGGGAAAAATAATAAAAATAAAATTTAATAGTCATAAGGCTTAAACTGCATTTTTATGAAGAAAGCAAGCCACTTTGCACAGTGATACCTACTAGGGACCAATACAAATGATTTCATATTTTTAAATTAAAGGAAAAATTCACACCTCCGGCAGGACTCGAACCTGCGACCTCTGGCCTTGCCGGGGCCTGAGGCCAGAGGTCGCAGGTTCGAGTCCTGCCGGAGGTGTGAATTTTTCCATTTTTCATTTAATTTAAAAATATGTAATATCGCTCGCAGACGTTTCTGCATGATAAAAAACAAACAAATGATTTCATCCGAGGAAACACGATTTTTATCCACTACAATTCAAGATGGCGGACATTTTCCAAAGTGGCGGACGCATATATTTTAAAAATTATAGAATCACAACGGCTGCACCGATTTTGATTTTTGGGGTGTCCATCAGTTCGTATTGAAGCGTTTATTAATATAAAAAATAAAATCATAAAAAAAATTAAGATGGCGGCCGAATAATAAGAAAAATATGAAAATTTCAAACTTTTTTTCATTGTCGCGCAATTTACCAATAAATTTTTAATGGTATGGCCAAAATTTGTAAATATTTAAATTAAACCTGATAATATTATCTACATAATAAAATAAAAAAATGAAAACCGTTGAGTGGTCTTTGAACTATACCCATTTCAAATGGAGCACGCGGATTTGAAAGACGTTTTTGCACGTGATGTAAAAAAAATGGAATCATAATGGCTGCACCGATTTTAATGGTTGGTGTGGCTATCAGTTTGTATTAAAACATTTATTCATATAAAAATTTAAATCCTTTAAAAAATTAAAGATGGCGGCCAAATAATAAGAAAAATATGAAATTTTCAATTTTTTTTATTCTCACGAAATTTACAAATCGTTTTTCTACGATACGGCTACATTTTTATTTATTGAAATAAAATCTGATAATAGGTATCATCTGCAAAAGAAAACAAAAAACATTACAATCCGTTCAGTAGCTTTTGAACTATACGCATTGCAAATGAAGCACGCGGGTTTGAAAGACGTCTTTGCACTTAATGTGATGCATTGTATTGTTTGGTGCCGCTATACATGCAAGACTGATTATTTATTTTGGTTACTATTCAGAATCAATGTTTTTAGTAATTATATACATTATTAGTTTTTTATTCCGAGTTTAGGTATATTTAGATAACCCCCGTAAACTTCGATGGTCATAATTTTTATTTTAATACGTAAAAGAACTTAAATGCACATAACATAACATTTGTGTTAATAGCAATTGCCCTTTCCGAGGACTCCAGAGAAATTTTCGACAACTTCTGTAGGGGGCTACAGAAATATCTATGTATAAAATATTTACTTTCTTTTCTCGTCTACTTAGTCTACGTTTCGAGATGGTTTGCTTGTTATACGACAAGGAGCGTATATTTTTGTATTGCTCACGATGTAGGTGGGATGCTGGTTATTAATTTTGGTTGGAAACAGTTCCTTGCGCACCAAGTTCACCGGTAAATGTTGAGTTTGCGGATCAACTTTTCAAGCTTGGCCATTATTTCTCCAGGAAGACACTGTTCAGTATATGACAACCAACAAGGCTTTTTCCAGAAACTGTAGCCTGTTGATGTTATGTTCTCTAACATTTGCTCCGCTATTTCAGGGTAAACCATAGGAACGTAACCGGAAGAAGCTGATAGCCTCATTGTACGTCGCGTAAAAGATATGGAACAGGGACTCACGCGTATCATCAGATCTTCCGATGCAGATGTCTTGGTATTTAAATAAAAACTGCTGGAGTCTGAAGTACGGGTGAAGGATAGACATAAAGTCAGTGGCCAGATTCGGGTTTGAACCTAGCTTAGAGCCTCGAAAGGTCTTTGCCTCATGAAGAGGCCTCGAGTGAGTTCAGGGTGGTAACGGATGCTAGAGTGTCCCATGCCCTTTGTTGTGTTTATATCGCAGTTTGTAGCCGTGGAAGCTTTCAGGATGTTATTTCAGGATGTAAATGGAGGCAGAAATGTCGGCAAAACGACACTTTACGAGTGCCTAAGCCGCCAAACCATACCGCTAAACAGGCCTGAGTCCATGCCTGCTCACTAAAATATGTGTTAAGAACGGTCCCAATTTGGCATTTAAGCATGGGATCTATGGAGCTAATTATATTGGGAAATTTCCAAGTCTCATCTAAATATATAAAAGAAGAAGCTGACTGACTGACTGACTGACTGACTGACTGACATATCAACGCACAGCCGAAACCGCTGGTCCTAGAGATTTCAAATTTGGCACGTAGGTTCCTTATATAGTGTAGAGGAGCACTAAGAAAGGATTTTCCAAAATTCATCTCCTAAGGGGGTCAAATGGGGGTTCAAAGTTTGTATGGGGAAACAAGATTAGTTTGACTATTTTATTCGAAACTTCACAGGAAGATTCCTTAAGACATATGACTGAATACGTGTTTCAGGTTTTTTGAAAATTTAACCCCTAAAAGGGTGAAAAGGGGGTGATAAAGTCAAAAAATCAATATGGGTATCGTTTTTATGGTTTATCGGGTCGCTGATCACGATAAATACAACGTTTTTAAAATCTAACGAGGCGGAAGTGAAAGACCTTCTCCCCTGTTGTGGTGCAATGGGGTTTAAATATCAAAAAAATATATAAAAGAAGATATTGACTGACTGACTGACATATCAACACACAGCCGAAACCGCTGGTCCTAGAGATTTCAAATTTGGCACGTAGGTTCCTTATATAGTGTAGAGGAGCACTAAGAAATGATTTTCCAAAATTCACCTCCTAAGGAGGTCAAATGGGGTTCAAAGTTTGTATGGGGAAACAAGATTAGTTTGACTATTTTATTCGAAACTTCACAGGAAGATTCCTTAAGACATATGACTGAATACGTGTTTCAGGTTTTTTGAAAATTTAACCCCTAAAAGGGTGAAAAGGGGGTGATAAAGTCAAAAAATCAATATGGGTATCGTTTTTATGGTTTATCGGGTCGCTGATCACGATAAATACAACGTTTTTTAAAATCTAACGAGGCGGAAGTGAAATACCTTCTCCCCTGTTGTGGTGCAATGGGGTTTAAATATATAAAAGAAGATATTGACTGACTGATTGACATATCAACACACAGCCGAAACCGCTGGTCCTAGAGATTTCAAATTTGGCACATAGGTTCCTTATATGGCGTAGAGTAGCACTAAGAAAGGATTTTTCAAAATTCTCCTCTTAAAAGGGTGAAATGGGGGTTCAAAGTTTGTATGGGGAAACAAGATTAGTTTGACTATTTTATTCGAAACTTCACAGGAGGATTCCTAAAGACATATGACTAAATACATGTTTCAGGTTTTTTGAAAATTTGACCCCTAAAGGGGTGCAAAGGGGGTAAAGTCAAAAACACAATATGGGTATCGTTTTTATGGTTTATCGGGTCGCTGATCACGATAAATACAACGATTTTTAAATCTAATGAGGTGGAAAAGAAATTTTCTCCCCTGTTATTGTGCAATGGGGTTAAAATATCCAAAATAGCCATAAGTATAGCTTTAGTTTTTATCTTTACTTCTGGTTCAAGAGATTTCAAATTGACACGGAAGTTCCTTAGAGGGGCACTAAGAAAGGATTTTTCAAAGTTCACCTCCTAGCATGATAATTTGACAGGGGCAAGGACAGGGACAGGGCCAGGGACAGGGACAGGGACAGAGACAGGGTCAGGGACAGGGACAGGGACAGGAACGGGATAGGGTTAGGGATAGGGATAGGGATATGGATATGGATAGGGCCTATCCCTATCCATATCCATATATAGGCATTGGGATTGGGATTGGGATAGGGATAGGGATAGGGTTAGGGATAGGGATAGAGATTGGAATTGGGATTGGGATAGGGATAGGAATAGGGTTAGGGATAGGCATTGGGATTGGGATAGGGATAGGGATAAGGATAGGGATAGGGATATGGATAGGGATAGGGATAGGGATATGGATAGGGATAGGGCTAGGGATTGGGATTGGGATAAGGATAGGGGTAGGGGTAGGGGTAGGGGTAGGGGTAGGGTTAGGGGTAGGGGTAGGGGTAGGGGTGGGGATAGGGATCGGGATCGGGATCGGGATAGGGATAGAAATAGGGATAAAAATAGGGGACGGGGACGGGGATAGGGATAGGGGAGGGACGGGGACAGGGACGGAACGGGGACGGGGACAAAGATAGAGATAGGGACGGGGATAAGAATAGGGATTGGGGTCGGAATAATCGGTCGGCAATCGATATTTAGGCAGTGTAAAATGCAGGTGGCCCAGTGGGAAGGTATTAGTAAGTAGGCATCGGCGAGTATCCTGCATCCGTAAACTATTACATTCAATGTGCTGTAAGAAGATCGTTGTTTGCTTGCCTTTTATATGTTTACGTTTGCAATAAGTATAAGCAAAATGGAAAAAATTGTAAGCGATAATGCAAGGAAGTACTTTTTACCCTACCGACCATAGCGTCGAGATACTGGCTATGTGGGTTGTATGAAGTTTCCCCAGTATAAATATTTATATAGGTAAAATACATACATATTCGCACCTACGCTGTGGTCGCTGTGTAACAATTCTACAATCATTGCAAGAATTTCTTTTAAAACAATATTAATATGTGTAAGGTACAGTCAGCCAAAACCGGACCGTACAGCAAATAAATCAGTTACAATGGCCCTCCAGTCGAGAATTGCCCCGCTTTACCTTAATCGAAATAATCGCGGACAGATGTACCTACAAAGAAACCTACGGATCCAAATGAAAATCTTATTTTTTGTAAACGTTTCAATAAGAATACTTTTATTACGCGGGCGAAGCCGCGGGTAAAAGCTAGTCTAGTATATTTTCTTAATATTTCAAATGACAATAACCTGCCAGAGTATAAGTTATAAAATAGCTAACACTGTGGATCTTGGAAGACCTACTGCTCTTCGTGGTTTTTACGCCTTTACGTCTGACACCACTTCTTTTTTCAATACAAAAGGAGAAAATCATGTTCTAAAACATTGTTTGCATACACTGAAGTTATACCAGATTTGATAGAAACATCGCCTGAAAAGTTCACCTGAACTTGGTGAGCAAGAAACTGTTTACCACCAAAAATAAATTAGTACCTAACCAACATCGGCATTACTTGCGCTCCGTGTCGTATAACAACGCCCCATATTCTGGATATTACTTCTGTGCCTATGCCATCATCCTGGGGTTGGAAGACGTACAATGATAGTTGGGTACTGCAGTGGTCTGAAAACAGGGAGATATGGTATGAATGGGTATACTTGGACAATTGCGAATACGTGTAACGCAATAAAATTATATTATTTTATCTTTTTTCCTACATCTGCAATTTCGCATGGATGTATTTATTGGCTGTGGGTACGGATAGATGCCCCAGTAAAACGGAGGTATTAGTGAACAACACTAAATTACCCTGCATTATGTATGTTAAACAAAATAATTGGCCTACTCTTTAATGTTATGTGCTGTACGGCCTGTACAATGGGAGTGACATTAATTGTGTCGCTTAACTTCAAACTCGGGTAAATCAATTCTGCTTTTTTGTATTCTTAAAACCGAATCGATTTACGCGAGTTTGAAGTTAAACGACACAATTGTATGTTAAAAGTTCGTCTAAAAAGTTAATGAAGCAATAATAGGCTATATTTATGTCGTTTTGTGCGTTTAAATTATTTTATTTCGGTAACAGCAGCTTTGATTTGACGAAACCCCTGTAAAAAGTGACCTTTTCAACACGGATCCGTTTTATCCGAAATATCCGGATATCCGGATCCGGCAAATCTTAAGATCCGAAATATCCGGATCCGAAAAATCGGCGGATCTTGCAAACCCTAGATGCATCACATCAAGTCATCACGTCTTTCAAACCCGCGCGCTTCATTCGCAATGCGTATAGTTCAAAAGCTACTGACTGAACGGATTTTAATGTTTTTTGTTTTATTTTGCAGATGATATTATCAGATTTTATTTCAATAAATAAAAATGTAACCGTATCGTACCGTACCAAAACGATTTCTAAATTTCGTGAGAATAAAAAAAAATTGAAATTTTCATATTTTTCTTATTATTTGGCCGCCATCTTTAATTTTTTTTAATGATTTTAATTTTTATATGAATAAATGTTTTTTTAATACAAACTGATAGCCACCCCTAGCATTAAAATCGGTGCAGCCGTTATGATTCCAAATTTGTTGACATCACGTGCAAAAACGTCTTTCAAATCCGTGCGCTCCATTTGAAGTGGGTAAAGTTCAAAAACCACTCAACAGATTTTCATTATTTTTATTTTATTATGTAGATAATATTATCAGGTTTAATTTTAAAATATACAAATGTGGCCATATCATAGAAAATTTATTGGTAAATTGCGAGAGAATGAAAAAAAGTTTGAAATTTTCATATTGATTTTTTCATTTCTTATGATTCGGCCGCCATCTTAATTTTTTTATGACTTTAATTTTTTATATTAATAAACGCTTCAAAACGAACTGATAGACACCCGAACCATCAAAATCGGTGCAGCCGTGGTGATTCTATAATTTTTTTAAAATGTGCGGCCGCCATTTTGGAAAATATCCGCCATCTTGAATTCTAGTGGATGAAAATCGTGTTTCCTCACACAGAACTTAATTTAGATAGAAGAAACAAATTCATATATTTGTATAGGGGCCGAGCGTGTCAAATTTTGTACTAAAGTTGATTCTTGCCTGTAATTTTAAATATGTCTCAGGCTCTTGATTGTTCATAATTTTTGTGTTGTTGCAATTGAATATCACGTAACGAGGCATTTTTTATGCTTTGGTTGACTTCAACTTACAAAAATTGACGCCCGAAAGCTGCAAGCTGCGAGTAAAGACGGACAACTCAGTGGATTTCACTGAGTTCATTTGACACGCTAAGTAGATACGTTTGCTTGATCTATGGTATATATGACATCTGTGTTTCCTCAGATGAAATCATTTGTATTGGTCTCTAGTATCACTGTGCAAAGTGGTTTGCTTTCTGCATAAAGTGCAGCTTTTGACCATAATTTCGCCGTATTAAGCCGAAATTATACCTACATATCGAGCCACGGGCCATCAAAGATATGATGCATATATACATCACCATGCATTTAAGGGTTAATCATACCGTGTGTAGTATCAAATTAAAGGGCTTTTTGAGTAGTTATATAACACATAATAGGACAAATATATAACACATAATAGGACTTTTTCTAATTGGTCTAACAAAATATGAGTAAATGTCCAGAAGTTGTAATAATTGTGACTGTGATGGCTTGTTTTCAAAAAATTGCCAAAAATGTATAATATAAATTTATAGTCACTTAACTAAAGCATAAGAGCAATTTTAGTAAACTTTGCAGATTGATTTAGTATGAAAATAATGTGTTGTAGATTTTCAAAGAAATTGTCACTTAATATTTGGTAATTTTTGAAAAAAATAATGATTCGTCTTAGCCCCGTTTACTCTTTTTCAAAACCTTATAATAAAAATGTAGTCTGAGAAGTTTGTTGTACGAGATATACGTATTATAAATTTACCAGTTCCAGTATTCAAAATTTTGCAAATTTTACAAATAAGATCGACTAATTCAGCGCTATACGTGGGGTTTTCCTAAACGTGCATCAGATAAAAATTCATAATTAATTTGGTGAGTCAGTTTTCAAAAATCCAGTCTTATAAGAATCAACATAATAAGAATCTCTAATTGAAACTTGAATTAATTACCGACTAAAACTATCAAGTTTACATTATTTTTACGTTTTTCTTGAAAGCAGCCTTAATTGCCGTAGTTTCGGTGGAATTTTTACCACCGATATCAACAAAAGTGACCACCGACTTCGATCGATTGCCATGTTGGAAACTGGTTTATTGTGCATTATTTTCTAGGATTTTATACTTAAAGAGTAATATATACTTAGTAAAAACATAAAACTGTTTGTAAGCGAATTAAGCAATACTATGTATAAGTACAAAAATCACTGTTCAAAAACGACTAAAAACTAAAATTCACAATCCTGCGGACTAAATTGACAAATGACTCACAGATGAAATGTTACCAGGAACAGTGAAATAAAAATAGTGAAGGGTATATGTCGATAACAATATATCGACAAGTTGTAAAGTACAAATAACAGACTAGTTTAAATAAAAAATACATATGTTACTTTTAAATAAAAGGTTTTGGTTTGTTCGGTTTTCGAGGTAGTGGATGGATAATAGTTATTTGTTATACAAGGGAGCAAAGTTGTATTTTAACCGAGTGTGGAATTGCAACACGAACTAGCGAATGGATTCTAGGGTTGAACTACGAGCTAGCGAATGGATTCTATGGTTGAACCACGAGCGAAGCGAGTGGTTCGAAAATAGAATCCTGAGCGAAGCGAGTAGTTCAAAAATAGAATCCTGAGCGTAGAGAGTGTTGCAATACACACGAGGTAAAATAATTTTGCATCCCGTGTGTAACACATAACTTTTCACCTCACTAAAACGAGGAAACACGCAATATAACCACAAAAACAACTGGAACATAATTGCACAGAAATAAGTCAATTTGTGTTTATTACAATTTCCTCTATGCACCCACCGACACCACAAAAGTTTCAAATTAAGAATCAAGAAGAAAATCTATTTGGGTGCGTTCCGTTTCACGCGTTTTGAGATTGCAATGTTACTTAAGGTGCGTTCTGAATAAGTACAGTGGAAAAGTCAAAAATACAATTTTTTGTACGATTTCAAGTGTTTTATGGTAAAATCATGTTATAAAATTGTTTGAATTTAGTGTTTTTAGTCGGATACAATTCGATATGAAATTATTTTTACGTTCACATCACATGATTTGTTAAGACAATTTAAGCACAGGGAGAAAATTGTCCCGTCTGGGACATGCCTTTACAAGAATTTATATTTAAAAATGTAACTAATGACACGTTCAAATTTCAAATATTCTTTGCACTCTTGTGGATAAAATGCGATTTTGCTATCTGTTTTTAAAGAATAAAAAAGTCCTTTCCGAGCTAGTGAGGTGAAAAATGCGTTTTTACCTGCTAGTTTTATAGCATAAAAAGGTATCCGAATCAGTAAGTAAAAAAAAAGTGTTGTCCGACAATAAGTAGTAAGTAGTCTTTATTATAAAATATTATTCATTCCCAGGCTCCGTTGTTTCGTCATCATCATCATCATCATCATCAGTTACATTTATAATAAAACGATTTAGACATTGTCCACTAAATGGTCGAGTTTTTTATTATGTGATTTACACAATCTTTTCATCTTTCGGCTGTAACACAATAATTGTAATAATTCATTTGTAAAGATTCAATTAAACTATCATAATAAATATATAAATTTCATTTGACCTGGTCCAACAAATTTCCCTGGCTGTTCAACGGGGCAACGCGGCCAGTGTTATGGGAACTTTTGGGCCAGCCGCGGTCCGGGGTGGCACCATACCCTAGGTTATTTAGTGTTTAAGTTTGACAAAGCCTGTTGCGGATTATTTCGTTTGTATATAGTCGACAAAGCCTGTAAGTAGCTGATTTGTTTTATGTCCACTTGACGAAGCCTGCGCTGCTGATCACGATCTATTTTGTTTTTATTGGATGGGTTTTGGGTTTAGTTTTAATTTAGTTTTTTTTTATTGATAATGAATTGAAGAATTATGTTTATGTTTCTTAGTAATAAAATAATTTTAATTTCATTTACATTGTTGCTGGTTTGAAATTAACATTTTATATCTAATTAGGGGTCTACAGACCTTTTGATCTGTCGAAATCACAGAAAAAGTTGGTATATTGATTAAAAGATCAAATTGCCAATTTGATTGTACCGTCTGGGTTCACCTTAAATCTACGGTGTAATAATAATTTTAATATCGATAAGAACGACACTAGCCAAACTGTGGCAACATTTGTTCACACTTACTTGTCAATTTGGTCCGTAGGATATGGATATTAGTTTTTTTTAGTACCTATATTACCATGCATAATTTAGTAAAATTGCGCTATTAAGAGCCTTTTTAGATAATCTCATCATAGAATAAAATTAAGAACAGTAAAGAATTGAATAGTATATATATCCATGATCAATTTCAATAAGTTACATATAAATTTGAAAATTATATGGAACTATGTAAAAAAAATAATTCGGTGGGGCAAATTGATTACATAATTTTGGTGATTTTAAAATGGCAGATTTCTTACAAACTATAAAGTTCTAATGGAAACCTCAACACCACTGGAATGTTTTTTTTTTAATTGGCTAGATTTTAGGAAAAAGACTGACCTTAAATATAAAGTACTAAAAAAAACAGCACCGAAAGTCATCAGGGTGGCTAGCCGAATGGCACAATCGCTCACGAAACGCTCACGAAACGAAGCGCTAGTAGATATCTATCTCTATCGCGCTTGCGTATTGGCGCGACAGAGCCAGCGGCGTATCGCTTTCGTTTGGCGTCGGAGAAATGCCATTCGGCTACGGGGCCTGATCTCTGAGAATCGCTCACCCACACTGTTAAAGAAATGATTTTTTATGATAATTACTTATATTAATAGGACATTCTTAATTTCTAACACAGGTCACACAGATTGACTATAGATACGTAAAAAAAATACACCCTGTTTTTATTGAATTCCGGTAACTTTAAGGGAAGATTCATTAGCCTTTTAACTCTTACGGTTATCGAAGTATTAAAAATAATAATTTAATTACTGAACACGTGTGCGGCATCCCTTACCACTTCTTAATGTTATTTGTTTTGACATGCGCCGTCAAACACTTGACAATGACTTTAATGTTATGATGAAGGTCCTCTAACACTAACTAATGAATCCATTAATTATGTATGGACGAAAAGAAAACTATTTTTTGATTTTAACAATAAGCGATATACAGGGTAGTTCCTGATAATGAACCTAACGACGTGTCGAATTCAACGGAAAACAAAAAAACACGGTGTATACCTATATTTTTTTATTTCATTATTTGAATCTACTCATCGACCTAGTGAAAATACATGGAAATCAAATATAAACGAAAACAAGGTTAATTTGAACAGAACGGAAACAGAGTCATAATACGGCACCGTGTAGGTATTTGTTGAATTTTTACGGCGACGCAACGCAAAAAAGTCCTTTTTTCATAGTGAATATATGTTTTTTTTTTTATTTGTGGCTTTTAATACATTATCGTAAGTTGACATCTAGGAAACTATTCATACCTACTGAATAAGAATGGAATCGTTGGGCATTAAATTTTATATGAAAAAAAAAATGTTTTTCATACAAATTGTATGGGGATCGTTTTTCTCGATTTGTGGATTTTCTAGCTAGAAATCTTATTTTCGTCTCATACAAGCTTTTGATCCTTGATAGAAATTGGATTGGCGTCAAAAAAAGTTTATGAAAAATTACCTTTTTCTCGCATCCTGTATGTTTTTCCAAAAATATGTAGGTAAACGCCATGTTTCATAAAGTTAAAATGGTCTTCTACTCTACTGATACTCTATCGAAATACAACCTGTATAAGTAATTGTCAAAGTTTAGACTAACATTTTCAATCATTCTTAGGGTTCGGTACCAAAAAGGTACAAAAGGAACCCTTATGGTGCGACTCTGTCCGTCTGTCACATTTCTAAATATCTCGAGAACTACTTATGCTATCAACTTGAACTTTGGAATAGTTGTGAACATTGTTAACCTTTACAAAATCAAAGAATTTTTTTCTTTTATTTATGAATATTAACTATACAAGATGGCCAATATGAAAGGGGGGAAAATTGTATATGTCAAGTAACTATGTCAAGTGGGGTATCGTTAGAAAGAGCTCAAATTGTACATATCAAAACTATTTTATAATTTTTTGTTATGAAAAAAAAAAACAGAATTGTGAAGGAGAATTAAAAAAAAAATACCGCCCCCTTATCTCTGATGTTTACTACATAAATTTATGAAGTTTTCACCGAACATGGCTATTATAACGAATATTACAGGAAAAATAAAATCGTAGGTACACGTACCTTGAAAACTATTTTTTTTATTTATAAAAAACCTTTCAGATTTACATTTTCAACCTGAACCTTTTAAACAAAATAACAATAAAATAACCTGCTTTCAAATAGATGCAAAAACATCGCGTTTTTCCTGATATAATGATGTCGGGAAGGTTCAGGAGCGTCCTTGCGACATGTCGCAAGTCGTAAACTATTGAAGTCGAATAGTCTTGATTTTATTTGGATGTTGTCTAACAATAAAATTGTATATTAAAATATTACTTGTTATGTGGGAAATTGAGTCTTGAGGAATTTAGTCAAATCTGTAGAGTTCTATGAATAACATTTTGATGATTCAACTATGTTGTCAAAGTTTGTACGGAACCCTCGGTGAGCGAGTCCGACTCGCACTTGACCGGTTTTTTTTTAATAAATGATTTTATGTTATAGTGAGAATTGTAACATTTTTGAAATATACTATGTTGATCCATGTCTGGATAAAGACTGATCGTGAAGTTCTGAACCGTGCATTTGTTATTGAGACACGGCAACGCAACGCGAGTTTTGGCGGCGCGGCGACGCGCCGCAAAAATTCTGCGTTGCGGTGCCGCGCCGCCAGTTTTTGCGGTGCGTCGACGCACCGCGAGTTCTTGCGTCGCGGTGCCGCGCCGCAGATTTCCTGCCGCGAAAACTGGCGTCGCGGCGCCGCGACGCAGAATTTTGGCGGTGCGTCGCCGCAACGCGCCCATGTGGCCAGGCCCTAAACGCTAAAATTGCGATTTTGATACGGTATGGATCGAGATAGCAATTTTGACGTTTATCAAGATTACTATAAATAGACTTAAGAAGGAATTTAATATGATTAGATTCCTTCTCAAGTTAAAGGGTTGAAAAATACCCCAGGCCCCGTAGCCGAATGGCATTTCTGCGACGCGAAACGAAAACGAAACGCCGCGAAAGGTAGTCTGGCTCTGTCGTGCCAATACGCAAGAGCGATAGAGATAGATATCTACGAGCGTTACGTTTCGTGAGCGTTTGTGCATTCGGCTACGCACGCTGAAACAATTTACATATAAAAATATAGAAATTCTCGAGTAATTGTCAATAAATAAGAACAATATATAAAAAACATCAGTAGTATGAATCATATAAAGAACTTATTGGTAAAAAGATAAAATTAAAAATAATTCGCAGTTAAAAGCAAGCAGTTTTCACAGTAATCAATGTTAGGCATCCATTGAGAGCGTACTATGTTTGTAATATTAGAACTTATATGATAGATGTCACATTGAACACCGGGCGGAAACCGCGCGGTTCACATGCGATTTTTCAATAAGTCCTAATAACAGTTATAGACACTAGTCAACTGAGGGTCTGTTGCTTACAATAAGTCAAATTGATTAATTACACCTAGCAAAAAGATAAAGTTTTGATTTAGCAGTAAAAGCAACGGACCCTCAGCGTGCATTAAAATCGTTAAAAGGCGAGAAAAAAAGTACATTTACCTTACCTTTTCGACCTGTTTTGAGACCGACACCATTTCTAAACAATTTTACAAATACAGGAGCTACTATGTACATGTACAAACCTGCATGCACGGCGGTGCCAACGCTGGAAAGTGTAGCAATAGAAGCGAAACAAATATCTACAAACGCAGTACGCACTACGCATATAAGCATAGCCGACAGTATGGCTGTGGGAATAATGAATGGTATCATAAAAAGATTTTAACTTTGACCTACATACTATAGCCATGTAGTAATAATCGCCGCTTAATCCAAGGATAAACCAGGCGACATGTCACATGACGTATGACCAGCAATTGGGTAAAGTGGCGCAACTTTGCCAAAATTCGCTCGACATGTCTGCCGTGTCGCTTGTTGAGCGAAGACTGGCAATGTTGCGCTATTCACTCAACGTCACACGTGTCATGATGTTTAATTTTGTCTCCAGCAGGGTTAGCACATGATTGCCGCGAGAGTATGTCGCCTCGAGATAGACTACCCGTCCTTATGTCATTAATACACTTAGAAGAACACGTGTCATTTATCTCGCGGCGACATACTCTCGCGGCAATCATATGCTAGGCCTACTGTTATCCGTGATTATCATCCCGATTTGAACTATTTACTTCAAAATTTGCTATAAGTTATGGACTAGATGTTAATGTCAAAAGTCACGTGTTTTCAGACTGACATATCAGATTAATATCGTATAAATTTTTTACACAACTGTATTATGGAGCCCACATATCACTCGTTTTCCGAACATCGGTGCCTGTCCTTTTACAATTAACAGACAGGCTTTATCGTCCGGCAAACTGATAACCTATGGTCGCCTTTCCAGTTCAAAGAGGCTGAGTATTAGGGCTGCCACACAACCTATATATATCTACAGTCTCCAACCATATTCATTATTCCCACGCCACCCAGCGCATAACATGGCTGTCTCAATTGCCACTTACGGGGATAGAGGCCGGTTTGTTGACAACCACGATATCCTCGTCGATATGTACGAGGGTGATCGGTTGGCTGGTCACAGGTACTTCGTGCCTGTAATGTGAGACAGGTCAGGCGGTGTTAGAGTACGAGACGACGGGAACGCAAGTTCTGAAGAGACAACCCTGAGTTTACGATTTTTACGATGTCATGTGAATGAACAAAATAGTATATTATATAATGGTAACTTTATGAAGGCTATAAAAGTTGAGTACCGCTTTTAGGCCACGAGGCCTGCAGTTATCATATGAACCTATAGACAAATAGACTTTCTCACCGTTACACAAATGAAGTTAATTTGGATACCGCTGACAATAATCTAATTGACAGATTTTTGTTAATTAATAAAGTTTTTGTTAATTTGTTGTTGTTAATACTTCAATTAGATTTATTATAAGTATTGCGTTTGGCTTTACCAGGAGTAAAATACTCGTAATTGACATAACATAATCTACGAAACGTTTACTTTTTTATGTCTTTAATCTCATGAAAAGTAATAGAATCATCATCATAAAACCTTTTGATTTTCTCCGTAATAACCTATGAAATAAAGACGGTAATACCAGTTTTATTGTAATTATTTCCTGCAATAAAGTCTCATAATAAACTTATTATAAGATGTGCACGCAATCAATAAATGTTTTGTTTTTCGTTTTATGCATTTAGGTACAATTTCGTATACAGGCTATATAAAAAAATCGGTTTTTATGCTAAATGTCCACAATCCATTTTTTTTATCTCCTATCTCTGTTAGGTTCTTAATAACGTGGCATGCGATAAACCAACATTGCTATCGCTGCTGTAGCGGTATCACGATTGCGTTTTTGTCAAATGTCAATAAAATTGTCACCCGGCCCTTTTGCACTTTCAAACTTGCAAAAGAACCTTGTTAAAAAAAAGTGTTTGTTACAAACATATTTTGTCACAGAATCGTTGTACTTTCAGACTTTATATGAAGAAATTTGTGCTAAAATTCAATATTTTGAAGACATACAATTTTTTCTGGAATAATCTCAAAAACCTCGATAGGAATAGTTACAAAATTAAATAATAAACAGCCAGCGATCTTAGCCCTAATCAGTAAGTTTTGACCTTCAGGGAAATTTCAAATTTTTTTAACCTTCAAAACTTGCGCTCAATAAAGGATGTTAATGATATCGTACAGTAAGGACAGGTGATAGGATAACGAGCTCAACTCGTTTGTCGCTCTCTTGACATTTCGTAAAATAAGGACTAGAGCGAGATGACAACAAATGAACATGCGTGGGTACAATGTCGTGACAATATTTGAGAAAAGGGCCTTTATTGCCTAATAGGTACCGGTATGTGTATGTATAACTGTCTGTCAATATGTGCCGATGTAGCTCTAAAATACATCGTAATCATTTCATTTTTTTAATTTATTTAGGTTAATACTCTGACTATTTGGTTCATTGCTTGTTTACAAAGACACTTCTTTAAAGCTCAACTTTCTCAAATTAGAGATACAAGTTTTTTTTAAATATTCGCTCAGATTACTTAATAAGTTATAATATAAAATAATTAACAAATTCAAAGCAATTGACAGATAATAGAGGTAGAAAATACGCACGTTTTCTTTTGACAGTAATACACACAAATCACAGATTAGAAATTGCCCTTTGTGTTACAATCGAGATGCTATTATAATAAACAAATATTTATGAGAGTAAATTCTATTAAGAAAATAATTTTCAAATTAAGACAGCTTGAATGAATAATGTTTAGTGTTTACATTAGGTATAAAATAACATAAGCTCTTTTTCCTGTGTGTTGTATTATTTTCTGGTACAATAAAGTGTTTTACTACTACTACTACATAAGTTGACAGTACTGAATTATATAACAAGCGTTATATGTGTAAAGTTACCACAGCAGGTAAAGTTGTCACGTTTAATGGCACAAACATTTTAGAAAACGCTCATGTTAAAAGAAGAATGACACATAATAGCAATTCCGATGGCAATTAACATCACATCAGGCCATTGTGCACTCGCATGATCATTCGGTGCTCGTTTATATACTTATCTATTTCTAGTATATAGTCCTTATATAAGCTCCCGTTTCGTTTGAGGCTTATTTTTGGAAGTTAAGGATTTATATTGCAAACTCAGAATTGATTGAAGTAGGTAGATTAAACAGAACTTAAATAGTATATGAGAACGTAGAATCAAGTTATAGACAACGTTTAAAAATGTGGGATTAAATTAAATTATTATTAAATAATAAAGAAATAAAAACATCCGTCAAAAAAACAAAATACCAAAATTAGACCCCACATTTTTAAAGCTCAAAAGAAGTAAAAAAAATCTTCAACACTGACATATTACACAAAAACAGGACTTTCACAGACATATAAAAAATCACTTCAAATATTTTTTTTTTAAAACATGCTTCATAAATCCGTAACCAGGTAACCACTCCGTCATAATATACACAAGTCAGAACATATATAAAATACGTTATTCTAAGAAGATTAGTCTAAACAAGTACTGAATTGTGTTTGCAATGTACATGTAGGTATGTCGACTATGTCGTGTGAAGCCCGTGCATATATGTGCAAACTAATGACAACTTTGCACATTTGTGCAAACTACTGCATCTTTGCACATATATAACGCATAGAAGAGGCTATCTTAAGCTAAGTAGCGGCGTATAGGACAAGGGACAATACTTAGGACAGAAAACTGGCGTAAATATCTACAAGGATACAAAATTACTTTGGGCTTAATATTTTTCTAAGGGTTTAAGCGATATTACAAGATGAAATTGATACTTTCACCAACATCTTTAAACTATCAGAGCATTCAATTTATACTGTTAAAGGTTGCAAGTTTACCTGTACAAACTTTATTTCAAGATATTACTTAATTGAAATTGCTCATATTAAATAAATAATATAAGAGAGAAGAGCTATTTGTCTTCAACTGTGACAACTTTCCCTCTATGGCAAAGTTACCACAATAAGTAAAGTTGCGACGTTTAACGTTTATTTTGTACAATTATCTTATAATAAGTATATTCTGTCCTAAATATTGTCCTAACGTGTAGGTATCTGGCTGCATTTTAGACGGTATACAAGCAGCCATTACTGCAAATGTGCATTCTAGAGCACCATTTGTATCACTTAATCTAACCACTGTGGATTGTGTGGATATAGTTCAGAGTACATCCATCACGGGTTTAGGAAATAAATTATTTGGCTGAATTATTTCTGGTTAACATCTGTACAAAAAGTCAAATTTATTACTTTTGTAATATATATGATACATTTAAAAAAATATGCGTTAACTTTGAAATAGATAAAATACCTTGGAATAACTGCAAATCTTGTTTCGTATGTAATTATAACATTTTGTACTGAGTAAGTAGTTAAACTTAATTGAGATTGTCGAAGTCAGGAATGGTCACGTTTCTACCTCTTTTGCACTCATGTGATGTTCATATACATGATAGCTTCTCTTTTGCACATTCCAGCAGTCTCTAAGCGTTAGCGAAATGACAGGTCTGTTGTTTTAAATTTGGTACGGGTATCAGCACGGGAAGCATGGTCGCGCGATAGACGATAAAATATTAGGCCGTCCCTATCGCACTTACAAATAGTGCGATAGGGACGGCCTGCTATTTTATCGTCTATCGCGCGACCATGCTTCCCGTGTTGAACTTATATAAAATGTTAACATTAAGTACTATCGCAGATATATGATTTCGATATTTTCGAGCCATTTAACGCCATCTGCAAATATAATCTATGGTAACAAGGCATTTTTTCAGTGGTGCCATCTACTTTTTGCACGTCTTTACGCGGTCGCATTGTAATGTATGGGATGGTATAATCTTCTGATATTTAGTTTATGGTAGGTATTATTTATTCCTCATAGTTTTTTTTTCTGTTCCTCATCACGCGTGCGTTGACTTTGAAATCAGCCAAATAACATTTCCCTAAACCCACCAATTCCTATAATTTCATTAAATCATTAAAAAAATCTTACCTATGCACAACATTAGCGAGCAGATCATTATGCTTCAACCGATAGTCGGGGTCCACCCGCTCATAGTTGACTGTGAGCGTGCCCGCGCGGATGCAGCGCTCGTACTCCGCGGCGGGGTGTGCGCGAAACTCGCGCGCGAACACGTCGAGAATCTTCTCGCCGACCCACCGCCCTTTTGTGAATGTCGTGAATGTGAAGTAGTAGGGGTAGACTTTTCTGAGGCCTGCAAAGAAGAAGAAGTTTGTAGGTACTGCTGTTAGGTAGAAATGGTAGAATAGGTTTTTTATTAGCTGCCTTTCTTTGAGAATAAAGAAAATTACTCTCGAAGTAAAACGTGTTGTCACAGTGCATAAATAGACTGACATCTCTCGACACAGGACAACTTTTGATCTGGTTAATTTTTTCCATGTTTTACAATGTTTGCATTATTAAATAGAGTGCACCAGTTATATATGGTAAGCGTGTTCTGTGAATAATAGAAAAAATGGGTTTTTAGTTTCAATGGCCCCCTAGTCGACATTTGCCCTGCTGTACCTTAGTTGATGTACGGAGTTATATATGTCTCTGCAGTTTGCTAAAATAAAACAATATTATTATTAGGGGTATTAGGGATAGAATTTTTTGAGACCTGAACATGATTAACAAAAGTTTTTACTGTTATTTTGCTGCATGTATTTCAAAAATGTCAGAATAAGTTTTTTTATTGTGTGAAGTTCTAGAGTTAACCATTTTTCTAAGTACTTACAGCTTAAAAGAAATTTAAGCAAGGTAAGTGATGAATTATAAAAATGAAAGAAAAGAAATATAAAATGAAATAAACACATAAAACGCGTTAATGGCCATAAAAACCTTGAAAACCAAAATCATCCACCAAATTCAATTTACAGGCAAGCCATTAAATCGGTTATATCATAAATTCTAATCCACCATAAAAAGGCCGGCTCAAAGTTACTCCAATGCAAATTAACTGAAAAACGGCATTGCAGTGCCATGACTCAACGAAACCCTGCCACTAGACATTATTAAAAAACACATAGACATAGAAAAGAATATAGACGGAATGCTTTAAGTAGGATCTTATTAACCTTATATCATCCTGTACACTCTCATGAAGTATGGGTACGGGTACCATATACCTACTGTACTGAAAGAGACAGTTCTTCTCGTTTATGATTTTTTGGTGACCAACTGGCAATAAGTCATAAATTTTAGTAAAGAACACACCTTAGTGGTTTTAAATATCTTAGATTGATTGTACTGGACATGATTACAACAATTTATGACTGATAGCCATGCAGTAAGATCACAAGAGAAAAAAATCGGTACCACAATACTGATTGAAGATCGAGTAGTACCTACACATAAGGTTACAGCGGAGCAAATCTCGACTGGAGGGCAAATGTAACTGATCCATTTTTTCCGTTATTACACTATTAAGTTGAGGTTTACATGTATCCACTGAACACGCAAACCATATATAATTGGTGGATACTCTATTTAATAATTCAAACATTGTAAAACATGGACCAATTACATTTGTCCCCGAAAGTCGAGATTTGCCCCGCTGTACCGTATATCTTTCTTTTTCAGCATAATATTATGGCATGTTGCATGATAATTTGATGTACATATACAGGATGACATATCCTGTTTAAAAGTTGTCGTCTATATTTTTTCTATGTCTATGGTTTCTACAATCTATGAAAAAAACCCCATTCTTGTCTATGAGTCGGTGAAATCGTTAAGGTTCCCTTTAATATTGAGAATCGATTTAATTTGACAGTTAAATGGGTCGGTTTCGGCGAAGGAAAGCGTAATTTTAACTAATTTTCCCATCCTGGGGCCGATTTCGAGGTATTTTTTATTGATGTTAATTATGTTACGTTTCTGTGTGTTATTATTATATTATCGAAATTCACTTTTGAATCGAGATGCCAGCCTTTGCGGGATATTTTAGAATAATATACAGATCTAAACTCATATCTGATATAGTCACTATTTTGAAAAAATCTCGTATCTCACGCTGCTTCTCAAAGTTAAAACGTAGTAAGTCACAAGGAATTTATAATAAATAATGATGTATTATAAATTCCTTGTACATAAATTATAACGTTACGTTAGACAATTACAACGTTAAAAAACTCTAAAAAACTCCCGTGAGACTAGGGTTGCAAAAAAACGGTTTTTTTTCTGGCTTGAAAAAAAACCGTGAAAAAAAAACAGTTTTTTTTCTGGAGTATGTTTTTTTTCTAAAGTACGAAATCTCAAAATTTGCAAAGTAGTTAGTACTTTTATACGGTTTTTTTGACTTAATGTTAACTATTAAACGAATTTAATCAAATAACTTTAATTTCGTTTGGCGTCGGAGAAATGCCATTCGGCTACGGGGCCTGGTCTTATAAAAGTAACATTTACGAAATCTGTAGTTGGTAGTTATCACTATTTACTGTTGGCAACACCACCGGTCCACCGCCTCTCCACCCTACACGCAGCATCGGGGATTCCCCAATAAACGTTTGTATACTGAATGTTAATTGTATTAACATGTACGTTATTGTTATTGAAACACGTTACAACTCACGAAAAACCGTTATTGTCGTATTATTTGTTCATCTGAAAAAAAACCATATTTGGAAAAAAAAAACCATGGTGCTCGGTTTTTTTTCATGTTTTTTTCATAATTCTGAAAAAAAACATTTGGTTTTTTTTTCTATTTACAACCCTACGTGAGACTCATACATATTTAAAAATATTTTAAGCGGGTTACTCACGTATTAAGTCGATATAGCGTTCGACATGTTTCGATCCAATTTCGAGGACCTTTTTCAAGAGTAGCGACCCCGCCTTTACATAGAAAGGTCCTCGAAATTGGATCGAAACATGTCGAACGCTATATCGACTTAATACGTGAGTAACCCGGAAAATATTTTTAAATATGTTAAAAAACTCATTAAAAATTTTAAGTAAGTTTTTGGTTTATAGTACGTACGTATACGTCTAATGGAGTTTTACATCGAGCATATCAAGATTTGAAAACTGCACACCAAAGCGTTGGGGCGGAAAACTTTTTCGCTGTCATGATAAAATATTTATTAAAGTACCTTATACTCGTACTAAAGACATATACAAATCTGCGTTGAAATCAAAGACATATATAATTCCGTATAGATAGAACGCCTCGTAAGCCGCATATCCACGTTGCCGCATAGCCTCTGCATATGCATGCCATACAAAAGCATACAAAGGGCACAGATAAAGCAATAATCCATAGTGAGCGGTCTTACAAAGTCTGCCCGTGAATGGCAAACGTGGCTAAGCCGATTACTGAACTGCAGTCTGGGCATGGCTGCTAGCAATTTGGCTGCATTTGTTTAAGGTGCAGTGAGTTCAGGCTAACGTGTTAATTGTTCACGCTATGTCGTCACACCTCGGACAATGGCGATCAAATATATGAAAGAGGCGCGTCCTACGCAGACAGTCGAAGCTCGTGTCGGTGAACGCGTACCATGATTGTATGAGTGAGATATGACAGGTCGACCAGCGCAACTGTGAGGTAGCCGAGAGCGGATGGGAGGCACTTTCAGTGGAGAGTGAGAGTGGCCATACTGTACGATAGTACTCATTATTATACTGTGTCGTCGTAGTCATCTCTTTATCTCTATTTTGAATAGCAATAGGAACACTTGCGTTCACCACAGTAGGTATGTATGCGATTTTCATGTTAACTACGACACTCTGATGGCCTAAAGAAGGTCTTGTTCATTGTCATTTTTTTCCTGGGTTCTGGTTCTGGGTTTTTTCTGGGTCCTGGGTTCGAAACCCGGTAAGGGCATATATTTGTGTGATGAGCACAGATATTTGTTCCTGAGTCATGGATGTTTTCTATGTATATAAGTATGTATTTATCTATTTAAGTATGTATATCGTCGCTTAGCACCCATAGTACAAGCTTTGCTTAGTTTGGGACTAAGTTGATCTGTGTAAGGTGTCCCCAATATTTATTTATTTTATTTATTTATTTTTCCATATTACTCGCGAGTTTTTAGAAGCAATTTCGATATCAACGTTTTGTGCATTTATTTAAATTTCAGCATGAAAGAAGCGTTCCTATGTTCGAGTTTTTGTAATTGAATATAAATCATGGATCATGGTTTAATTCATTAGAACCGATCAAATTTACTAGAAGAAGACAAGCTTGCTTTTCACATTACGATCTGAACAACCGATTGATCAAAAACTTGTCTGGCTGATGCTCCTGCACCTTTAGCTTCTACTTCAATAAATAAAATAATTTCATAACCAGTAAAAGATCAAATTGACAAGTAAAAAAGTATAATGTGACTTATAATACTAAAACGTTTAGAGCTTTTCATATCCATTACAAGAATAAAACGAATGGTAGAAGTATAAAAATGCCAATTTTTCGCAACCTCTATCATGAGTTCTCACGTTTTAATATTGGTTACTCGATAGCATACACCTTCCGAAAAACAGACTAAACAGCGCCTCCATACGGTTCCAAGGACCAAAAATTATACACATTTTCAGTAGTAAGTATTTAATGACCGGTCTTTAAGAATGTCTCATCCTCCTTGCGTTATTCCGGCATTTGCCCTGGCTCAGGAGCCTGGGGTCCGCTTTGACAACTAACCCCAAAATTTGGCAAAGGCACAAGTTTTTACAGAAAGCGATTGCCACCTGACCTTCCAACCCGAACTAGGCCTTATTGGGATTAGTCCGGTTTCCTCACGATGTTTTTCCTTCACCGAAAAGCGACAGGCAAATATCAAATGACATTTCGCACGTTCCGAAAAACTCATTGGTAGGTACGAGCCGGGGTTCGAACCCGCGACTTCCGGATTGAAAGTCGCACGCTATTACCACTAGACACCAGCGCTCTCTGTAAGAATGTATATGATAGTTCTGTTATATTAAAATCTTTAAAAACCCAATGGTAAAGGTTGTGGCGTACCCTCACGCGTCAGGCTTACCGCTCTCATTTTCCCCTGACCCACTTACCCCAATCCAATTTGTTGGGGAAGATTGGCAGAGACGTTACAAATCGACGCCAATTGATTCGATAGTAGGCAATCCTCTTGTTGAGTATGCGTGGAAATGGATGCATAGGGTGAGAAGCGGGGAATTCACAATTTGCGTCAAAAGTAGGTACCTATTGTACTTCTAGTAAAAATTTAATTCCAAAAGATAACTTAACCGGTAAGACTCGTTTTTGAAGTACTGAGCAACTTGGCAAGTTAGACGTCTTCGAAAAAGCATTTAAATCAATTGAAAACAAAACGTAGGTTTTAAATGAAGTAAATTACGTTTAGTGCTTGAAAATGAAGTCTTCTGCTGGGAATAAATAAATAAACAAATATTGGGGACACCTTACACAGATAAACTTAGCCCCAAACTAAGCAAAGCTTGTACTATGGGTGCTAAGCGACGATATACATACTTAAATAGATAAATACATACTTATATACATAGAAAACATCCATGACTCAGGAACTAATATCTCTGGTCATTACACAAATAGATGCCCTTTCCGGGATTCGAACCCAGTTATTACTTACTGAGCCACACCACTGAATACTTGAGCTAAACCATAAAACAAGTTCGGACAACCGATTGAGTCACAGCTTATTACGCTTGAGTTACGCTTACACCTATGTAAGATAACTATGAGTTGATGCTTGCCGTATCATGTTAAACTTCAAGTCGTATGTTTAAGCAGTCATGACTACTTAAAGGCCACACCCCAAAAATGTTTTTTGGAGAAAACTGATGTCAAAGTTTTGACACAATACGACGGAAGAAGAAGAAGAAGAAGAAGAATAAGAATAAATTATTGAAAAAACACCTAATTGCTAATGTTACATTTATGCGTTTACTACGTGATGTGTTACGTGCACCCGAACTAGGAAAAGAATCCTGTATCTCGGACAAAGAGATACAGGATTCTATTCTTACGAGTAAACTCGTGGATGCTGTATGTGTGTATTAAGCCTAACGTATGTGGGTGAATCAACTCTTTCTTGCCTGTTGTTGCCATGGTTACGGTCCCCTGAGTCACGTTGGTTGTATGCAAAATTATGCTACTGAAATTATGCAAGCATGCATGAAGTCCATGTTTGTAAGTGGCAAATTAAGGAAAGGGCTTGTTAACACCACAAAAATGCATGTCTGGATAGTTTAAGTAGCATAATTTTGCATAAAACCAGCGTGACTCAGGGGGCCGTAACCATGGCAATAACAGGCAAGAAAAAGTTGATTCACCCATACCTATGTGTGTAGGAAAGTGTTACCATTTTCGATGTAGTAGGAAGTCTCGTTGTACCGGTCGTCTGTGAACCCCGGCCTCTTCGCCTTTAGCGCCTTGGTCTCTAACTTTGCCTGTAACAAAAAAAAACTTCGGTTATAAGAAACGCTTTTGATACGCAATTTTATTTGAACTATACAGGGTGTTTGGCACATGACAACATCATCCTCCTTGCGTTATTCCGGCATTTGCCACGGCTCAAGGGAGCCTTGGGTCCGCTTTTGACAACTAATACCAAGATTTGGCGTAGGCGCTAGTTTTTACGAAAGCGACTGCCACCTGACCTTCCAACCCGAAGGGTAACTAGGCCTTATTGGGATTGTCCGGTTTCCTCACGATGTTTTTCCTTCACCGAAAAGCGACTGGCAAATATCAAATGACATTTCGCACATAATGAATAACTCATTGGTACAAGCCGGGGTTCGAACCCGCAACTTCCGGATTGAAAGTCGCACGCTCTTACCGCTAGGCCACCAGCGCTTTTTGGTTCAAATTTCCTATAATTTGTACACTTGTCGTTGTCTCCTTATCTTATCCCCGCCGACAATATTTGACGGTCCGTGCATGGCACGCTACGGGTATGATCGGTGATGGAACGGGCTGGTATGCATAGCCTCATACTTTGTAATACAAAGAATATTTTTTTGTCTGACACGTTCATAGCACGGTCATAGCTTGATATGGTCAAATGGTGTAATGGGTTTCCACCTTTAAGGATTAATTTTATTAGTGTTTGTTAGAAAATAACAAACTTTACTAACTTTCATGAGGGAAAAAACTACAAATCACAGCAAAGTTGTCACTTCCCGGCTGACTCGAAGATAAGCGCAATGAAGAAGTTTTGATGGAAAAGTAATCCGCAAAATATTCGACAAACCTAATAATAGATTGACAGAATATTCAAATATTGTGCGATGAAATGCAGGAGCGTATTCTGAGGCGAACTTTGGAAAAACTTGGACTGTAATTTATTTTACACTACAATCCCAAATGACAGAAAAAGTGAGTCACCCATACAGTGGCGGCTGGTGAACATTTCTGCTAGGCAACACTGAGCAAAAAGAAACTTACCTTATCATTAGGTACTTTACTAGTAATTAATTTTAGGGAAGCCTGTGGGAATCGGCTTGTATGGAATGGACCAGCCTCTGGTGCACCCATATATATCACCCTACGTATTAAAAAGTGAAAACACTGTTCGAATTCGATTTCATGTCAAAGTTACCCTCAATATAAACTTACAATGAGAATGAAAATTAAAATATGTCTTATAAAATTAAATCAACCACAAAATAAATTCAAAATAAAGTGTATTTTTGTAGGGCCTTTTTTCTGTGGTAAAGCGTTCTAAACTCATGGTATCGTCACAGAATCGGGACAAAAAGTTACGTCTGCCGGGGCCCGCTGCGAAATGAGAAAAGTTCCAAAAACGAAACAACCGGCCTTTTCATTTATTCCCGTGTCGCGCTTAACGGAAATTGGGGACTCAAAAAAGTAATATATGATTTTGGGATTGTTTCGCATTGGGTATTGATTTGAGTGCTATGTTGACAATATAATGGGAATTATTATTTACTAGCTTTTCAAAAAATGGCCCAACTATGAAACTCTAAACTGAGCATAGTCTGACGTTTGCCTCACTACCCCAGTGGGAAATATTAATAAAAACCCGCACCGTTTGCAAATCACTGTTTAATCCGCGCCAGACAATGTTACTGCACTCATGCCTGCCACGGGCAGATGCTGCCAATTAAATACAGCTTCCAACTCTCATAATAGCAGTAAATGGAAATGTGGAAGTAGTGGAGGTTTTTAGATTTTTTACTACAGACTTGACTAGAAATATGTTAAAAAATAAAATTTAAAATAGTGTGAAGTTCATAGGAAAAATCATTTTTTTTCTTTTAGATTTTTGCTTTTCTGAATAAAAAATCACTTAGTGAGACGTACTAATAGCAGACGAAATTATGCACGTGAAAATATGTCACCGTGGAATAAGTAGTCTGAATAGACTAAAGATCCATAATTTGTGTTCAAAAGTAGGTCTGTAGGTGTAAATAAATGTTAGCAAGATCTTCCTTAAGCCACTTAAGGGTAAATGAAAATATTACACTACCAAATTACTAGGTTAAAGGTAGGTCGCTCCATGACATATCCGCTTGGTTAACTGACAAATGATGTAACTACCAGAAAATGTATTTTTTTTGTATTCATGTTTTAAGTACACAGTATAGATCTAATTGATGAACCAATGCACATTAGAAACATGAATATTTTTGCAAAGGAATCAAATAATAATAATCACGTTTGAACTAACTATAGACACATTTTAATATAGTGTCAACAATCAACACAACACGTTTCGTTACCCTCGTCGTCACTCAAAAAGGGAAGATCGTTTCCAGGAGTATAATCACAATTTTCGCCAACCATGTTCATATTATTCATCCATCATTTAATCCCAGGCATCGTTCGCGCCTCGATTCAATCACAAAGGGTAAATTCGAGTTTTAATTATACAATTCATTCCGATTCCGTACAGCTATTCACAAAGGGAGATTCCTGCAGTTTCTGACATATCGGCATTTTTATGCGACATAACGTAGACTAAAAAATACTTTTTTAATTAATTTTTAGGTGTTATTATGGCTCGTCGATGATTCCGCCAACATCAAGGTGTAGGAAGACACGTGTTTTATGAAGACAATTGGCCACTGAGGTCTACATTTTTAACCGACTTCAAAAAAGGAGGAGGCCAGCCTGCGTATGGTTAGGTGGGGCAAACAGGAAATGGCAAGGCGACGAACAGGTCTGGTACCGACTACAAAAATAATTGATTTGTTTATAATTTGGATGTTTAGATTATTGCAATCCGATAAGAAATCTGAATTCAAAGGTTTATTATTTTTGGCTTTTTAGTTTCTCTGTGTTTTGTAACACGCGTATTTCCGAAGGCGGTTTTATTTTTTCAGCCACTGATTCAATCACTGATTGATATACTTTTGCCTGTGATATTGGGTTGCTTAGTTACCTATTTAATTTAGTTGCATATTGCAATGAAATGAAATAAATATTTATTTTTCAAGTAGGCATATTACAATGTGCATATGAACGTCAAATAAAGCTACGCCGGCTCTAGAGCCCTAATATGCCTCAGTCTCGAGAAGATTTCAGTCTCCCCTCAGTTGGAGGGAGGTATCCACTATGAGACCGGCAAGAAACTCGAAGGCCACATCTTTTCAAAACATTACATCTTATAATTAACATGCATTAAAAAACAAGATACATTTTAACATGCAAAAGTATTCACCAAAAAAAAAATTGAGTAGGTATACCTATCGGGAACCCTAAGTATATAAGATTAAATTCTGATTAATTGCAACATAAATACTGATAGACCTGTATTAAAGCGATCCCAAAACTTTGCGAACAACCCTCCTGTAAGTCCATACCCAGTGAAAATGTTTGTGTAATCGATTACGCGCGACTTTTGAGGCAATCATTAATATCTCCGACGCCCCGAATTTCATTTCACTTTGCTTTTCAGTAGCCATTTTGACGGCAATTTAAACATTGTTTTGATTTTAATTTGAAAGCCTCCTGGCAAGCAAGCATGGTCGTTACGTGGTGGAATGTTTATAGTGACCCTGCGACACTCCACCCAAGGCGGAGACGGAATTCGTTTGTGGTTTTAGACGGTAGTCCTACACTGGTTAGTACGTTATCGCCCTTAGTCCCCCGGACCGGATGGCGTGCATAAGACCGTCCCAATCGCACTTACAAATAGTGCGATAGGGACGGCCTGATGTTTTATCATTTATCGCGCGACCTTGCCTTGGACCGGTTTCTTATTATTTTGGACTAGACAACCAGTTTTATATCAAGCCGATAAAGTTCGTTTGTCCTTTTATATCACACCAATACGTCGGAAAGGGACTAAGGAACTGTATCGGCTTGATAACTTTAAAGTACGTTTATGAATAAGGGGGTAAGCATATTAAGGATCATAAAAAGTTTTTGTAAAAAGATACGAGCAAATTTCATCTGAACGATAAGCAATAACGCACCTTATACTATTTTTTTTAAATTATGAATATAGGCTTATTCTTGGCCACAGACTAGCTAAAGGCAAAGATGTGGCCTACGATGGAGTGATCTCGCCCAGAAGATGCCTGTTCACCCTAGATTTGAAGGTTGCGGGTGTCTACGCCACACATTGAGACAGCCACATCGTCATCCTCCTTGCGGTATCTCGGCATTTGCCACGGCTCATGGGAGCCTGGGGTCCGCTTTGATAACTAATTCCAAGATTTGGCGTAGGCACTAGCACGAAAGCGACTGCCATCTGACCTTCCAACCCGAAGGGTAAACTAGACCTTATTGGAATTAGTCCGGTTTCCTCACGATGTTTTCCTTCACCGAAAAGAGATTGGCAAATATCAAATGACATTTCGTACATAAGTTCCGAAAAAGTTATTGGTGCGAGCCGGGGTTCGAACCCGCGACCTTACGGAACGAAAGTCGCACGTACTTACCGCTAGGTTACCAGCGCTTCATACCACTAAAGTTAAATAACTTGCCGATTTACATATAATGGTATCTTTTAGACGTAGGTAATATGTCTCCGTCATAAAAGTAAAACACAAACAAATGAAAGTAGCACATGATCTAACTTTTCATCCTGATATTAATAATAAAAGTTGGGGTATTATAATAAATACAAAAAGTTACAAAGCCTCCGGCTTATACATTAATACTCATAAAGATTGAGCCTCATTTCATTCCTAACTTTCAGAACGTCGTATGTTGATAGGGTAAACGCGTCAGTTAAGACGATACAAGATGGGTCAATTCTCCATACAAACGCTCTCGACTATTTCCTCCCTGGTTTTTGAAGACAGAGCAATGATTTCTTCAACACAGATTATTATTATTTTTATCTGTGTCGGACCGTTTTGATTTTTTTAATATTATTATTTTCGAAGACGCTGGATCCCATCAAAAATTTCCTGGCGCAAAAAAAGGTGTGGTATTGAAAATTGGTAACAATTAGGCAAAAAAACTAAACAGTCCGAGACAGATTATTTTATTGTTATTCAAATTCTCAAATTTCGTTACGATTGATTAAGATTTGAAGGAGGAAACAGTCGAGAGCGGAAACTCGATTTTAAAGATTTTTTTCGCAATATCTTTTAACTGAGTTTGTTCTTAATGGACATTTTTTTTCTGATAAATCTAGTTAATAACACTAGTATATTTAACTATAGTTACGCTCATTTCCATTTTAGCATTTTCGCTCCTGTAGCGTCTTAAGGTATGTGGTTTCGTATGAGGACATTTAGGGTAAATGATTGTAAATCCAACTTTGGGGTTGCGTTGCGGATGTGTGGTTGGCTGATCTGATGAATTTCGAGTGGAATGAGACGTGTTTTATTCGATCTATCCTCGCTCGAGTTACGTGAAGGATCACATTCAGAGGTTATACGCTGATGCGCACGTGTAGGCAGTCTTTAATTGCGCGATTCTCTGAAACACTACACTGTACAGTTTAATTTGTGGAATGAATTTTCATGTGTAGTATTTACTACGAACTTCAAAATCATCAATGCAGTTACAATCTAGGGATGTCATACAAAGTGTAACCTTTTTTTTAATACCACGTCGGTGGCAAACAGGTATACGGCCCGCCTGATGGAAAGCGGTCACCGCAACCTATGGACGCCTGCAACTCAAGGGGTGTCACATGCGCGTTGCTGACCTATTAGAAATTTGTACACTCCTGTTTTGAAGAATATCCATAAATACTGTGGTTCATCGGGAATACCTGGGCAGGGAGCTCATTCCACAGCCGGAGCGTTCGCGGGAGGTAACTACTGGCGCAGAAAGGACATACCTGTATATGTATTTTCAGTGACAGTACGTCGACAGGCGGAGCACTGTCAGCGAAAGGGTTAACCAATATTTACATATCGATGTCAATATCCTTCAACAAGTCATTTAGCCGCGACGCATTACTTTTGACTTTCATGTCAGAAGCGCTGGTGGCTAGCGGTAAGAGCGTGCGACTTTCGATCCGGAGGTCGCGGGTTCGAACCCACCAATGAGTTTATCTAAACTTATGTGCGAAATGTCATTTGATATTTGCCAGTCGCTTTTCGGTGAAGGAAAACATCGTGAGGAAACCGGACTAATTCCAATAAGGCCTAGTTACCCTTCGGGTTGTAAGGTCAGATGGCAGTCGCTTTCGTAAAAACTAGTGCCCACGCCAAACCTGGGCATTAGTTGTCAAGATAACGTAAGGAGGATGATGATTCTCATGTCATAAATCAATCCAGTTTACGTTATTTTTGTTTATTTACCTTATTTTTACTAAAAAAATAAATCATTGTACAAAAACTGTTTTAGAAAATGTGTCAAAACCCAGGCGAAGATACGAAACTTTACGGTAATACCTAAATAATTTCTACCAGTCAATATTCAGGCGAAGTATTTTATTGGCAGACTAAACTAAATCTGTATGCATTGAACGTAATATGTTTGTTCTCGAGTATACCTCAATGTAAATATCGTAAAGTATACTTTCAACAGAATAGCTACTTATAAAGAACGGTGTTTTGACTTCGCGAAGCGTTCGGCGGAAGCACGATTTGCGGAGTTTACACGAAATCGCTTGTAAATCAAAGGTTATTCCAAACGCTTATAGTTTTTAGTAACCGCTACCCTCGCGGTTCAATATTGGAATCTTTCGCTTGCTCGGGTGTCAATATTGGCACGTGCGGTTAAAAAACAACTTAGCCCCCCTTGTAAAACAAATAACTACTTATAGCAACAAGCAAAGAGAATGGATATTGAGGATACTGGTCTAAAGAAAATTCGAATGACAAATGGCGATAAGTAAGCCAAACAAAAACAAACCTCTTTTCTTAAGTGGTTCGTTAGTTATTATCTTGAATCTGAGCGGAAATTGCTATTAAATTTGTCGACACATGATTAAAACATTTAGAACCTTAGTGATGACAATTCATGTATTTTAACTAATGGGATTACTAGTAGAGCCCTCTAACCGAGCAATTAAAGGGTTTTCCCGCTGTTTCTGAGATGTTTTCTTCTCTGAGACTTTATGTATCTTTGGCTACAAGTCTAATTATTACACGTTCAAACCTGTAACGCCAGGTTTGAAGGATCCTGATCTCTGCAATAAGGACCAATTTCTGTTTGGATCTTAGATGAATAAGTCCTTTTTGCGCTTAAAACTTAAGCAAGCGCAGTAATGGAAATTCACATACGAAAAGTGTGTTGTGACAGAGGAAGACTATATTATAGTTATTTGTTATACAAGGGGGCAAAGTTGTATTTTAACGCCGAGTGTGGAATTGAAAAACGAGCAAGTGAAAGGATTGTATAGTTGAACCACGAGCGAAGCGAGTGGTTCGAGAATAGAATCCTGAACTTGCTAGTTTTTTAACACACGAGAAGTAAAATACATTTGCACCCGAGTGTAACACAAAACTTTTCCCCTCACTATAGCGAGGAAACTACAACTCAAAAAATGCGCTTATCACTGCTTCCAGTAGTTCCACAGGTGATAAATCATCTTTATTACTAGATTCACCTGCTTTTATCAATTTTAAAGCAGTTAGTTTGACTTTACTCAAGGTCAAATTAATTTACCCTCTAGTGGATAAAATGCGTTTTTACCCGCTGGTATTAAAGGACAAAACACGTGTTTCCGAGCTAGTGAGGGGAAAAAAAATAAAAATAAAATTGTAAAGATATGTAAGCCCTGTCTTTGTTAGGCCGGAAACTTTTGGACCGCACTACGTATATTTGCATTTAGTGTAGTTTTTTCTCTGGACAGCTGTATCGACATACACATTTTATGTGAACCATATTGAAATATTTTAATATGGAAATTTATTTCTGAATTAAACGATATTTTATTTACAACTAGGGAACAAATCAAATTATTTTATTGAATATTTTTGATTTGTTCTTTTTTCAAGTAGTCACACTACTATATATAAATTATAAACTGAAATAGATATCATACACGAAAGAAAAAACGGCAAGGCCCACTGGTGGCCGAGCCGGGAATCGAACCCGGGTCTTCAGCTTACGCAGCTAACGTCCTTACCACTAGACTTGCGGCGGCGGGCGGGCGTGTGGTCTAGTGATAAGGACGTTAGCCGCGTAAGCTGAAGACCCGGGTTAGACAGTAGTTATGTTTAAACATAATCTCTATTTAATAAGTCAAAGAGAAAAATATAAAATAAATGAATTGCAGTGACGTCACTCCTCAGTATTTCATAGTAAAAGGAAGGGGAGCATATCAAAATGAAATTTGAAATTTTTGGTGTGTGACTTGAACTTCTACTTCCAATTGTCGTTTTAGAATACCTTAATTTATAGCGTAAGCGTCATGAACTTATATAATTTTTGGTATTAACACATATATAAATTATAATTTCTCATATTCATTGTAGATACCCTAAAATCTCAATTTAGACACTTTCTAACAACGCCAATTGTAAGTTCTAAGCTTTATCGTAACTTTTTATAGGTTAATTTATTTATAAATGGAAACAGCTGTTTCAGTAATCTCCAGCATAGTTCCGAAATGCCCGTAATAGTTTCATTAATTGGTCCAAGCGGAATTTAATAGTACTTTCGTAGTTCCAACTATTTGGTTGTTTATAACATTTCAGAGGCAATTTAGCTATAAATAGTTTATTTTGTAACAACGAGATGTTGTTAAGGAATTTTAGTTGTGTAGAAATCATTCTAAAATGGCGATATGTTGCTAGGCAAAGTGACGGCGGGTGGACTAAAATATCAACGGAATGGTAGCTCCTTACGGCTCAGCCACGACATTGGTCTAAGCGCGACAGCGGTGAGCGGCGGCCATACATTGGAGCGAGACACAGCGATGGGACTTTTCATTCACTCGTATGACTGCCGCTCGCCGCTGCCGCGCTTACGGCCCAGCCACGACATTGGTCTAAGCGCGACAGCGGTGAGCGGCAGCCGTACGTGCGAATGAAAAGTCCCATCGCTGTGTCTCGCTCCAATGTATGGCCGCCGCCCACCGCTGCCGCGCTTAGCCCAATGTCGTGGCTGGGCCGTTAGACCAATGTCGTGGCTGAGCCGTTAGATGTATGAAGCGCTTGGCGTCCGTTGGTAAGTCCATAACAAGGTAAGTACCTATAACAAATACGATACCAACTGTCCACGGATCCTCTATTTTTGTTACACACTGTATATATATTATATGTACAACTAGGTAAACCTTCTTTAGAATAGACAGAATATTTTTTCTAAAAATTCAACAGGTAAAAACCCGCACCCAACAGGAAAACTCAAGAATTCAAATTTTAAACAAAGTCCCCGAGATTGACGCAAGCAAACATTTTTCATACACAATTTACTCGAAAAACGTTTTGCTTGTCCAAAAATTGCCTTCAAACAGTATAATGAACTCGAGATGGACCAGGGGTCAAGGATTCTTAGGGTTTGTATGGAAGGTTGAACTCTGGTTGGATGAGAATTGCAGTACATTAACTGTCAAGTGGGGATGGCGACGTTGTGCCTCTTCAAGACGCGTAATGTATTTAAATTAGGTCGGGGACGTAGTGAGGGGGATGTGTTAGAAAAAAGTATCGATGGTTTTAGGTTTTATATTAGAGGGAAAATATTATGACTTGTATTTAAAAGGAATTTATGATATTGTCTTATATTTTGTTTATATTTATGTTTTTAATTTATACTTTTATTTTACTACTTAGGTTCAAAGGCACTTCTGCATGTATTAAAAATATACTGTTAACGTACACACATATAAACAATTAAACATTACACTACACACATACTATCACATAGTTTTTCTCTTCTTACTAGTGTAAAAATTATTTAATTATGGTTTGTTCTATTATTAATTTAGGATACAAATTTTTCATTTTAATGATTAAATAAATTATATTTTATTATATTTAACACATAGGTACATTTAATTTACTTCAACTTCAACTATAAAGGTACATTTAGTAACATTTCAAATTTCAAGTCTATACATGTCTGATAGGAAATATTAATAGGCTAGTAATGAAGTGTCGCCGTAGTCAAAGAACACATCGCAACAAAACGTACAATAATTAAAACTTTAAACACTACAATCAAATCCCCAATATCCACAAATGGTTTTTGTCCGTGTTTCTACAACACAAAGGAACCTTTATCCAATTTTATAAAACAATGACGTAATAAGAGCTGGTCGTTGGACAATGACTTGACATATAATCAATATTTCAGAGGTATAGTAACCTGTTTAATGGATACCCTTTTGTTTCCAATTAAATAGACACTTTCATGAAATAATACAAAGTGTAATAATTTTGTGTCATTTCACTAATATCAAGATAACAATGAAAACAAAACAGTATTTTTTTCATTTTCCTATTTTCAGGAATTTGACAATCTTTTAGTTTTGAAAATAGGTAATTATGTTTTTATTTTGGTGTTTACGAGGTGACCTGGATAGGAATTAGTTTAACCAAAACACCTCTTTTTCATTTCTAATTTGGTTACTTGAAATGATATATGATTAGATTTTCGTGAGACCATACAATAACTGTTTAAAAGCATGTTTGTACGGTCGAGTACGCAAACATCTTTACAAGCCAACATGCCAAAAATATATCTACACGTCTCTATGACAAAACAATAAGCTCGTGTATACATATATTTGGAATGTTAGTCTGTAAAGGCATTGCATATGTTTTTAACCGACTTCAAAAAAGGAGGAGGTTCTCAATTCGACTGAATTTTTTTTTTTTATTTTTTTTTTATTTTTTTTTTGTATGTATGTTACTCGATATCTCCGAGAATCGTGGACCGATTTTCAAAATTTTTTTTTTGATCGAACTGGTATAACCCCGAGATGGTCCCATTGGTACCAAGTCAGGGTCTGATGATGGGATCTTGGAGAAATCGAGGGAACTCTTCAAATGTTATAGGCACATGTAATGTTTTTAGTGTATTTTTAAAAGGTACACCAGTATTTACGCCTGACGCTAGTAATTTTATGTGGCTGAGCTGATGATGGAAGGTCAACTCCTCAATGGTTAGGAGTTAAAGGATAATTCTTTCACTACTGTACATATATTCGGACTGATACATATTATATCACTAGGAACCACTAAAAATCAACAAATAAATTAACTTTTTAACAAAAAATAAAACCGCCTTCAAAAATAAGCGCGTAACAAAACACGGAGAAACTAAAAAGCAAAAAATAATAAACCTTTGAATTCAGATTTCTTATCGTATTGCAATAATCTATACATCCAAATTATAAACAAATCAATTATTTTTGGAGTCGGTACCAGCCTGTGTATGGTTGGGTGGGACAAACAGACAATAGCAAGGCGACGAACAGGTCTGGTACCGACTACAAAAATAATTGATTTGTTTATAATTTGGATGTATAGATTATTGCAATACGATAAGAAATCTGAATTCAAAGGTTTATTATTTTTTGCTTTTTAGTTTCTCCGTGTTTTGTTACGCGCTTATTTTTGAAGGCGGTTTTATTTTTTGTTAAAAAGTTAATTTAATCAACTGACACTGACAAACAACTTTTGGTCATTCACCAATGTATTCGAGACATGTTGCCAACTGCAATATGATAAACGTAATTAGAACCATGCTTTTTAATATTAGATTTCGTTTACCATTAATCCAAAAAATAACGTGACAATAAAAAAACACCCAGGCCTTTAATACACTGTCAATGTTCCAGACCATTCAGGTACTAGTTCAGCAATAGGTTGTTTACGGGGGCCGTTGTCGATAAATCTCCGGGCGGCGAGTGCGCCGTAAATAACAGAGTTCCCGGCGGATAGCCTGGATACACTTGCAGGTGGTAACGAATTATTAAGTCCAGGTTTAGGTAGTATTGTGTCGGTTTTGTGGGGCACAAACAATTACGTGTAACAGTGACTTCAATTTGAGATGTAAGAATACGTGTTTTAATTACTACTTTTTTAACAGACAGAGCAAATCTAGGAAAAATTTTGGTAAAATGCAAAATGTACACAATATTCAAAGTACTAAGACATTTAGAAATAAACAAAGTATTATCAATTACCTAAAGGTGATTTGTATTTTACGGAGATATTCCGAAGAGAAAAAATGTCGGGGAAGGTGACAATACAAGTGTATTTAATATATATTATATTTACACAGGTAGGACGTTATGATTGACATTTATCAACTTTTTAATAGTTAGATTTTTCACATATAAAATTTCGACTGTCTTTGCATGTATCCCTAAATTTTATCGACACTGTATTCACATCCATTCGTCCCATCCCTACCCGGCTCGTTGTCATAAATTGGTGGCGCCCTCTACACGCCGTTCCGCGGAGATAATGAAAACGAAATGGCCGACCTCCGCCGCGGGCGCGAATACTGGGGGCTGCCAATGATTTCAACAGCAAGGATAAGTCATATAATTTCACCCGTTGACCACAAACGCTGTAAAAGAGTTTGGGACGTTGGAATGTATTATAAACTCATTATATACGATGCCATTTTCGGGGTATGGTCTTGGATCTTCTCTCTCTACTTCTTAAATTCCTCCTATTCTGCTTTGGTCACCTATTCTTTGAAAATAAGCGAGGCGCAAATTAAAAAAAAAAAGACGAATAACGAATGAGTCGAAATAAGAAAAAGAAAAACAACTCATATAATCAAAGACGGTAACGAAAGCAAAAACAGAACACATTTACGAACTTAACTATATCAATTCTGGTGACCGTCTGCCACGTCCTTTCAAAGTAACGTATAAGTCAATAGGGTCTTCAAATTGCGGAGTGATTTTTGGGGCGTGAGGGCTAATGATGAGACGTTTTTATAGTTGCATTTTCTTAGGTGTTGTGTTGTTCTTTTGTGAAGGGGGAAAAAAGGTTTTTCAAATGCATTTGTGGCTATTTCTTTGGTAGAATATATGTTCTCTGTTGATTTGTTTAGTCTCTAAGAACAAATTTTTGACGACCGGTCTGGCTCACTCGGTGATGACCCTGCCTGCTAAGCCGCGGTCCTGGGTTCGAATCCCGGTAAGGGCATTTATTTGTGTGATGAGCACAGATATTTGTTCCTGAGTCATGGATGTTTTCTATGTATGTATTTACCTCTAAGTGTGTATTTATCTATTTAAGTATGTGACCTGGATAGGAATTAGTTTAACCAAAACACCTCTTTTTCATTTCTAATTTGGTTACTTGAAATGATATATGATTAGATTTTCGTGAGACCATACAATAACTGTTTAAAAGCATGTTTGTACGGTCGAGTACGCAAACATCTTTACAAGCCAACATGCCAAAAATATATCTACACGTCTCTATGACAAAACAATAAGCTCGTGTATACATATATTTGGAATGTTAGTCTGTAAAGGCATTGCATATGTTTTTAACCGACTTCAAAAAAGGAGGAGGTTCTCAATTCGACTGAATTTTTTTTTTTTATTTTTTTTTTATTTTTTTTTTGTATGTATGTTACTCGATATCTCCGAGAATCGTGGACCGATTTTCAAAATTTTTTTTTTGATCGAACTGGTATAACCCCGAGATGGTCCCATTGGTACCAAGTCAGGGTCTGATGATGGGATCTTGGAGAAATCGAGGGAACTCTTCAAATGTTTAATCAACTGACACCGACAAACAACTTTTGGTCATTCACCAATGTATTCGAGACATGTTGCCAATTGTGATATGATAAACGTAATTAGAACCATGCTTTTTAATATTACATTTCGTTTACCATTATTCCACAACATAACGTGACAACAAAAAACACCCAGGCCTTTAATACACTGTCAATGTTCCAGACCATTCAGGTACTAGTTCAGCAATAGGTTGTTTACGGGGGCCGTTGTCGATAAATCTCCGGGCGGCGAGTGCGCCGTAAATAACAGAGTTCCCGGCGGATAGCCTGGATACACTTGCAAGTGGTAACGAATTATTAAGTCCAGGTTTAGGTAGTATTGTGTCGGTTTTGTGGGGCACAAACAATTACGTGTAACAGTGACTTCAATTTGAGATGTAAGAATACGTGTTTTAATTACTACTTTTTTAACAGAGAGAGCAAATCTAGGAAAAATTTTGGTAAAATGCAGAATGTACACAATGTTCAAAGTACTAAGACATTTAGAAATAAACAAAGTATTATCAATTACCTAAAGGTGATTTGTATTTTACGGAGATATTCCGAAGAGAAAAAATGTCGGGGAAGGTGACAATACAAGTGTATTTAATATATATTATATTTACACAGGTAGGACGTTATGATTGACATTTATCAACTTTTTAATAGTTAGATTTTTCACATATAAAATTTCGACTGTCTTTGCATGTATCCCTAAATTTTATCGACACTGTATTCACATCCATTCGTCCCATCCCTACCCGGCTCGTTGTCATAAATTGGTGGCGCCCTCTACACGCCGTTCCGCGGAGATAATGAAAACGAAATGGCCGACCTCCGCCGCGGGCGCGAAAACTGGGGACTGCCAATGATTTCAACAGCAAGGATAAGTCATATAATTTCACCCGTTGACCACAAACGCTGTAAAAGAGTTTGGGACGTTGGAATGTATTATAAACTCATTATATACGATGCCATTATCGGGGTATGGTCTTGGATCTTCTCTCTCTAGTTCTTAAATTCCTCCTATTCTGCTTTGGTCACCTATTGCTTGAAAATACGAATAACGAATGAGTCGAAATAAGAAAAAGAAAAACAACTCATATAATCAAAGACGGTAACGAAAGCAAAAACAGAACACATTTACGAACTTAACTATATCAATTCTGGTGACCGTCTGCCACGTCCTTTCAAAGTAACGTATAAGTCAATAGGGTCTTCAAATTGCGGAGTGATTTTTGGGGCGTGAGGGCTAATGATGAGACGTTTTTATAGTTGCATTTTCTTAGGTGTTGTGTTGTTCTTTTGTGAAGGGGGAAAAAAGGTTTTTCAAATGCATTTGTGGCTATTTCTTTGGTAGAATATATGTTCTCTGTTGATTTGTTTAGTCTCTAAGAACAAATTTTTGACGACCGGTCTGGCTCACTCGGTGGTGACCCTGCCTGCTAAGCCGCGGTCCTGGGTTCGAATCCCGGTAAGGGCATTTATTTGTGTGATGAGCACAGATATTTGTACCTGAGTCATGGATGTTTTCTATGTATGTATTTACCTCTAAGTGTGTATTTATCTATTTAAGTATGTATATCGTCGCTTAGCACCCATAGTACAAGCTTTGCTTAGTTTGGGTCTAAGTAGATCTGTGTAAGGTGTCCCCAATAAAAAAAAAATAATAATCAGAAAATATTTTAATTTGTATTTTAAGTAGTCACACTACTATTGTACTTCATAAACATGAAATAAATGTCATATACAAAGAAAAGGTTTTTTCTCCTTTCCATTTTAGCATTCGCTCCTGTAGCGTCTTAACATTGCCATTTTTTAAATATTATTCGGACAACTTAGTCACTGTGTGGAAGAATTTCACCATCTCCGTTCCTCTCGTGGGTGTCGTAGAATTCGACTGTGGTATATGGGTTCAAGTGTGGTGTTAGTGATGGGGTAACAACTTTCTGCAATCACAATTTCGTTAACTTTCAACCCCTTAATTACTAAGAGTAACAATGAAACTATTATGTGTTGTATTATTTTTTCTTGTACAATAAAGTGTTTACTCACTTACTTGAGACTTGAGCAGTTTCTTGCGTTCTGCCTACCCCTTTTGGAAATACAGACACGATTTAATGTATTAATAAAAAAATCGTTGAAACATACAGATATAACTTGGTCACTTAAAGATGCGTACAGGAAAAAGGAAAAGTACCTACAAGTAGATCAATATTTAGAAGAACGTATCTTTCGTTGAGGAGCTCCATTCGAAGCAATGGCCCGAATTAAGCTGTTACCGACCCTTTCGAGAGATACTTGATAAGGATACGATCCTTCTGATAAGTACACTGTATACGTACAACGTGTTTTATCGATGGAAACCAGGTTAAGTGGGTCGGACTCTCAAAATGGAGGGTTTGTCTTTGTCTTCTATACAAGACGGCGGCGCTAGTGTATCGTACTATCGTTGTCTTCTATACTGGACAGCGGCGGTCAAAGGGTTAATAGTAAGTACGGTCACGGACTTTAATTGTTGATCCAATTTTAGCTCATTTTATACCGGAGATCTCATAGTTAGCTTAGTTAATGCTATTACGTTCCAGTATAAAATGAGCTAGAAGTGGATTAACATTATCAACAATCAGTCCGTGACTGTACCAGGGGCGGCTCACTCCGCGATTCTATCACCACGCTACAAGTACATGCCGGCGGCCGCGAGTTCGCGGCCCATTCAGTGGTGAAGACCTCAGCGCGGCACGATAGAACTTAATGTCGGCTGCTCCCGTGCGGTCCGTTTGTTAATGTAGGTAAGAATTTAGAATGGCGGCATTTTGTGAACATCAAAGGAGTGAGCCTTCTGTATTTGTACTATTATATATTCTGTGACTGTACATTCAATTTGTACAAAAAAGAACCTCCGTGTGGTGATGGGTTAGTAATTTCACCACCCCTTTTCACGTAGGTTTCGTAGAAGTCGACTGTGTTATTGACAATTCTGATTTGACATTATTAGTTACCTAATACCTGTCTACTTAAGATCAATATTTCTTTGCTGAATAGGCATTGAACGGCAAAGTGTCACTGTGTTGTAACAGGCACTGCAATGGCTACGAGTACAATCAGTTTGTGTGTATTTGACTTTCTGTATCCCTTTCCGACCGGTTTGATATAATCCTGCAAATTATTTTTAAAAAATCTTGACAGAAAGTAAATTGTATTTTCGGGCTCAAACCTATACCGATCGAATCTGCAGACACTAGCAACACGTAATAATAATAAATACCTTAGGTTAGCCGGGTCAGTCGGTCGCAGGACATGTTTGAAGATGGCGCGGTATTTTGGTGAGAGTAGTGACCCACGTAAGTTCATAATTTCGTATATTTTTGGTGACAAACCTTTTATTTAATGCATGATTTATACTGTTAAAGAGCTAGTGGTTTTATTAATTATGAATTAAGACTAAAATTAAGTGATTTCGTGTTATTAATAACATCGTAAAAAAGAAGTGCACGAATTTGTAGGTTCGGTCGTAGCCCGTAATCCGTTTGCCATAAATATCTGCACGTTTATGTGTATTCGGCCTTTGGGCGTAAAATGAATTTCGAACAAATAATAAAATATTTTCGCGGTTTATTACAAATTTCGGTTTGTAATTCAATATTTATATTCTATAGGGCGTCCATTAAGTGATGAACAAATCCTTGAAATTTTGTGCAATGGTGAAATATCAGATACTGAAGATTTTGACGAGGGCCTTGAAGAATCAACTTATTACCTTTTTGAATGGCGTGACAACGAAAGTTTGGAGGTTGACCAGCTGTTTTTTGAACCTGCGTCTTCAAATACTTTAACTGATTTAAAAATACACGAATCGTTAATTGTTTCTGAGACGCAATGATAATAATTTAGCTTTGGTGAATGCATGGAGGGCATACGTACAAAATTGTTTGCGACGCCATGGGCCTCCCTAGACGCAAAGTACTTATACTAGATTTCCGCTTGGAAATCTTTGCAATGCTAATTAAAGCACCAAGAAAACGGCGTAGTGAATAGAGAAGCATGTTCGAATGACGTTTCACATGGTAAAACACCTGTGAGGCCCAGAAAGTGTCAGAGCTCGTCAGCCCCTTGCGTCTATCATATTTGATAACGTCACTTTCCTGCATGCGATTTTTTTATTGATTAAAGGCAATAAATTTTTTTATATTATTTTTTACGAGTATTTGACGACCATTGAAAACTGTTCACATGCATTTTTTATGAGATTTTAGAAAATAATTTTCTCGGTCGTAAAGGGGTATGGAAAAACACCATAGAGTCTCTTTGTAGCACATACACCGTTGTAATAGGATCGCTGTTTTTTTGAAAAAAAAAGAAAAAAGTTTATTATGACACTAATGTGTCCAATAATAAAAAAAAAAATAATATACGTAGAAATTTTTTAATAAGCTTCAGAAAATGTAGAGGAGTTATTTGTTCTGTCCATAGAAGACATTTATATCAGTTGTTTGACCTCAATAGATACCAAAAAAAGCTTTCCAATAACAATATCGTTTAATTCCCCAAATTAGCAAACCGTTAATTTAACGTTATTTACGACTGTTTCAGTAGTGCCATTAACTAATTATTTACCATTATCACCGATTATCTGTTCGTTACGGCGGGTGTATATCACGCCTAACGACTTTGGTTTCAAGGGCGAATTAGTAAAAGTTTACCTTGGGATGTGCATTCTTAAGTTGGTCCATTTATTAGCAATAGACATTATCATAGCTAAAGTTTGTCATTATACTATGTATCTGGGCGATCGAGCTTGGCTCGGTTTTATTTTATTATATCGTCTTTAGATAAAAAAACTCTTATAAATAAAAAGAAACAAAAACTCTATTTCTGGCAGGGAGTCGAAACCCTGACACTTGCGATGTGCTTGTGAACATTAGACCGACCTCTTACGATTGAGCTACGCTCAGCCGATGCGCGGTCGGCGAAATTGACGGCCATATTTTGCGTTTACTAACGCGAAAGAAAAATGCATGAAAACTCGAAAATTCGCGTTGTCCGGGATATAAGGCTAAGCTAGATCGATTTTTCACCCCCGAAAACCCCCACATAACAAATTTCAGCCACATCGTTAGAGGGGTTTGATGTGACGATTCAATTTCTCTTTGTTAGTTATCAATTTCTTCTCCACCGACATAATTGAAATTGTATCGGTTTGACCCAATGGTTGACTAATAGATTATTAAGTCCGGTAGTTATACATTTTTCTAGGGTTGTGTAATAATTTTAAATAATCTATGTAAGTAATGACAAGTAGTTTTATGAAGGTTACTTAGATCTGGATTTAATAAAAATGTAATCGATAATTATTTACCTTTTTCAAGTCTTTATTTATGTCTGTATCATCCGCTTTTCTCTTCTCGCAGGAAAGTATGCAGTTTTTGCCGCTGTCCTTTTCTCCCTGTAACAATGAAAAATAAACATTATTATACATCATTTTGCTTGTCATGTTTGTTATTATAAAAATATATTGACCCTCCATTACGCGTAGTCCGACGTGGATTTGGCCGGTCTTTTATTAATACTCTCCATCTATTCTAAAACTTTCTAACGTTCCCTCACGTTTTCCTTTCCCTTTCGCGCAATTTATTCGTTGCATACCTGCGCGCCCCGAATCCCCCCTTCCCGGCCGGGCCAATAAAATCCAATATTAATGCAGTATGTCCGGCATTCCGCATTCCTGGTCATCAGGGGACCATTGACGGCCGATGAATCATTTATTTGGGCGGTCAATTATAAGGGGGGTTTAAAATGTCATTTTCCTAAAGGTTAACTTAGTAATGATAATTTTAAAAGTAAAACAATTAGGGCCACTTGCACCAGCGAAACTGGAGGGTTAACCCGAAATTAATCGACAATTTTATATGGAATTTGACAGATGACAGCCCACTAACCCTGAGTTAAGTGGTGGGTGCAAGTGGGCCTTAAGGATACAATTCTAAAATATTGAGAAGATCATTAATCTTTGGAAATGAAATATAAAGAAAGAAAGAAACATATTTTATTTGCAAACATATCAACATGAACAATACAAACTAACAATAAAAAAAAAACTCAAGTTCAGCATTGGGCTGGCATCAAGTTCTGCAGAAAAATCGGAAGCAAAAACCATAATTACTATAACTTTTGACGTTTTATAAAATACGTTACTCCATAACGTAAACGTCATGACACGTCACGAAAAGTGTGTGTTGTTTTAGATTCTAGTCAGAATTAACCATTTGGGCGCGCTTTCTAAAACGTTGAAAACTCACGGCAGAAGCACAAGAGGCTAAGAAATAGACCCGCCTAACAAAGTTTGCTACACGTCTACGTTACGTATTTGCTACAAAACGGAAAGTAGTGTCTACGTGAGCTACGTCGCACGTAGTAGTTGCTTAACTTACATAATATATATACGTTATTGCGAACGGACGGTATCGACGCAATCCTAAAATAGATAATGTTAATTAAATTGCGTTTTGGCCATACCAATCGCAAATTACATTAATTAGGCATCATTTTGATATGTACTAAAGTGTATTGCCCTTCCAAAATAGTCTAAATTCATATACAAAAAGCATAATGAGGGCTATTATATCACGTCACGTGCAATGTCTCCATCACGCGTCAGAATTTATGGTAGCCATCATAAATGCGATTAGTATCCTACGGCATGTAATGTATGGGGGCCGTTAAAAATTAACGACCACTGCATAAGTTAAAAGCCGTGCGTAATTAATGCATTTACAGTAAATGCTAATATTTTTAGAAAGAAATTTATTCAGAAAACGCTTAAATTTAGAAATTACATAGACAGTAAGAGTAATTTATTGTTAAGCGTCATTGAAAGGGTCTCCACTCAGCTTAATGTCAAGATACCACTTAAGGATCTCGACGCTGGTCTTCCGTGGAAATCCTTCCCTTTTACATTTGTTTCTTGTTCTATTGGTTAGTTGATCTACAAAAACATTTTTTTTATTTAAATCATAATTAGGTATAGTTCCATAAGGTTACAAATAGAATTGATAAATAATTTGATTTTGAACGTAATTGCGCGGTGAATTATGAACTCATATCATTTTAAATCGTATTTTTGGAATGATTGAAATATTAAATCGTTTAGTTTAGTTGATTACTAGCCATCAGTTACTAAAAATTGGAGACATCGTTTCGATTCGCTTAAACAAATAAGCATACTATTCAAATGAGCTTAGAGAATAAAGACCAGATAATGTATAATGAATTTATGAGCTTTTATTTGTGCGATGAGCACCTATATTAGTTCCGGATTCATGGATGTTTCCTATGTATTATGTATTTATTTATGTAAGTATGTATATCGTCGCCTAGCACTCATAGTACAAGCTTTGCTTAGTTTGGGGCTGGGTTGCTCTATGTAAGGTGTCCTCAAATATTTTTTTATGTATGGACTCCCGCGCGACAGCGCAAGTTGTGCTAATGGGTCTGGTCGATAGCGAGAACACCAAGAACAAATGTTCATTTTCGCCATACAATGGCTGTCATCTTTCGTCACATTTTCGCTATTCAGTAATTCATACTAATCCATACTAATATTATATAGGGAAAGTGTGTGTGTCTGTTTGAAATGAAATGAAATGAAATGAAATATTTATTTTCCAAGTAGGCTTAACATAAGAAATTATACAAAGTACAAAGCTATTATGATTATTAATAAGAGATGTTAGAGATGTATAGAGTCTCTAAGTGTCAAAGTACATCTAAAAAAATTATACATGAAGAAAAAAACCGAATAACTAAAATAACTTTAGAGTTGTAAAAGACTCTTGTTGTCTTAAGCAAAGGAAAAAAAAAAATATATGTATACTTAATCTACTTTTTTCCTTGGAGATGTATATGGTCTCCAAGAGTCAGAAAGAAAAATAAACAAACAAGGACCGAACAGAGTGCCTCAACGTAATCTCATTCAAAATTAATGTTACATAGAATAGCATAGCCCCTATTAGCCGAAACAGACCGGTCTTCACAAACAGCACCCGTTCACGAATATGGCGCGCATCTCAGCCATCGCCTCCCTCAACCTTCATTCGGGAAGGTGGCGACCCGATCAACGACGTCACCGTAAGCAAAGACTTTTTAGCGAGCATGACATGTTCAAGCTGTCCGGGCTGTATTAAATATTCCAATAATAAGTGAATACGGTATACCTAGATGTAAGACACAACATTCCGTGCTTGTATGTTACATAGTTTAAATTGACTTAATTGAAAACAAGATCTTGGGAGATGTAAAAGGTCCCCACAGTCAATTATAATTAATGGGATATAATAAAAAATAAAAATTTGGAGGTGTAAAGGTTCTCCAAGTGTCAAAAGAACTAGAAATAGAAAAAAAAATGCGTATGAAATACAAATTTCACGTCAAGAGACTGTTAAGCTAGCAATCTCCAACTAATTCTACAGAATACATAACTAGTATGTACTCAACAAGTCAATATATATATATACCAAATTATAATTATACAATAATAAGGATCAATAATTTAAACAGCCAGTAGCAACAGCGCCTTAAGCATGACACAATGTCTCCCCGGGACACTGCTAGCAAAACTATGACAGATTTTGAGCCTGGATAGTCGGCCATGGTGTAGTATCTCCCAGGTAATCATCAATTTTGTAGTACCCCTTTTTGAGAAGTGCACTTTTTATGTACTTCTTGAATGAAGTAAAGGGCAGATCCCATGCCTCTAAGGGTACCTTATTATAAAATGTTACACAGTTTCCCAGGAACGATTTCTTCACTTTCTGTAGACGAAACTTGGAAACCGCTAGCTTATGTTTGTTCCGTGTATTATAACTATGAATATCTGACAGTTTCTTAAAGGACTCTATATTCTTATGAGTATACATTATCACATCTAGTATGTATTGTGAAGCTACTGTAAGGATGTCTATCTCCTTAAAGCGTTCCTTCAGTGAGTCACGTGACGCCATGTTGTAGATAGATCGTATTGCCCGTTTCTGGAGAACGAAGATGGTTTGAATATCTGCTGCTTTTCCCCAGGCCAATATGCCGTAAGACATAACACTATGAAAGTAACTGAAATAAACTAGGCGAGCTGTCTCCACATCAGTTAATTGCCTAATTCTCCTTACGGCATACGCGGCAGAGCTCAACCTTTTTGCTAGGGCAGATATATGAGGACCCCATTGCAGATTGCAATCTAAAGTAAGACCAAGAAAGAGCGTATTCTCGACAAGGTCCAGGTTTTCGCCATTCAGCGTGATGGTAGTATCTGTCTTCCTTACATTGGGTAAAGAGAATTTAACACATTTCGTCTTCTTGGCATTAAGGAGCAAGTTATTTGCTGTAAACCATTCTAGTACCTCCTTCAAAGTTTCATTCACATGGCTATAGTCACTCAGTTGCCTATCAACTTTGAAAATTAGTGAAGTATCATCAGCAAATAAGACTATCTCACATTTGTTCTTTACAAGACATGGCAAATCATTTATATACACAAGGAAAAGAAAAGGTCCCAGAATAGAACCCTGTGGTACTCCAAGCTTTACAGTTGTACCGTTAGATTCAGTACCATTTACAACCACTTTCTGGGTCCTTTCGTTTAAGTAAGATTCAACAAGCTGTAAAGCTTTAGAGGATAGACCGTAGTGCTTCAGCTTGTGTAGTAGTGTGTCGTGCTCCACACAATCGAAAGCTTTGGAGAGATCGCAGAAAATACCGATAGCATCTAACGAGAGTTCCCAGGCATCGTATATGTGCTTGATTAGCACAGAGGCAGCATCTGTCGTCGAACGACCTCGTGTAAAACCAAATTGCTGATGCTGAAGTAATCCATTCGTGTTAAAATGTCGAAGCAACTGGTTCAATATAATTTTCTCAAACACTTTGCTGAGAACGGGAAGTATGGAAATTGGTCTAAAATTTCCAAGGTCATCCTTGCTGCCTGATTTAAACAGAGGAATAACCTTACTATACTTCATCAGATTGGGAAACACACATTCCCTAACACAAGCGTTAAACACATCGGCTAGATAAGGTGCCACGACGTCAATAATTGAATACACGACTTTCACAGATATCCCCCAAATGTCCTCACTGTTTTTAACTTTTAAGGACTTGAAAGTTTTAATAATCTCTTCGGGGTCAGTAAATTGGAAATATAATTCCATGCTGCATTTCTTAACATTGTAATTGTCCAAGTAGAGACCTGCCTTAACTACAGAGGAGTTTAAATTCCGTGTAGTATCAGTGGCTATGTTGGTGAAAAAGTGTTGAAAGGCGCCAGCAACATCGTCGTCTGCAGACAATACTTGGTCTTGAACTTTTAGTGTGTAATGGCCATCACGGGGTTTCGTCTTCCCGGTTTCAGCGTTTATCATATTCCAGGTAGCTTTTATTTTATTGTCTGCCGACCTGACCTTCTTGCTTAAGAATGCAGACTTAGCCGCGGCGCAAACTTTCTTAAACACTTTTGAATACCTCCTTACATATTCAGTAAAATTTTCATCATGGTTAAAATTCCTCATTTCATACAGGTCATACAATCTCTTCCTGCTTCTGTGGATACCGACGGTGGCCCAGTCACTAAACTTTGACTTCAATTGGCCTTGCTGTACAGTCTTCGTCTTAAAAATATTCTTGTGGACGTCGTGGATGACACTCGACAGTTCCCCGTATAATGTATCAGGATCTTGCTTGCTTATACCTGTCAAAGTAGGTACCTGCGATATAATAGATTCTCTAAACTTATCCATTCGGCTAGCAGTGATAGGCCTATACGTAATCGCTTGCTGTTGTTTTACAATGTTGACTTGGAAATAAGCTTTCTGACCACAGTGATCAGAGCTGAAACAACTAAAGACATCTTTCTTTTCAACTTCACAATTACAGAATATATTATCCAAACAAGTCGCCGTACTGGCTGTAATTCTTGTGGGCTCGTGGAAAAGCGGAAACAAGTCAAAAGACTGAAAAAGATTTAAGAATCTAACTGTGTGTCCATGCGTGGGATCTAGTATATTAACATTAAAGTCCCCACAAATTATTATCTTCTTACTGCTAACAAACACTCGTCTCAACGCATCTTCCATCACAGACTCAAAAACGCTAAAATCCGCCGAAGGTGGTCTGTAGACGCACATTACTATAATGTGATCCTCCAATTCTATACATGATATTTCTATAGTTCGCTCAGTAGAAAGTTTAACTATGTCATTTCTTTCTTTACATTTAAATTTATTTTTTACTATAATCAATGATCCCCCGTGAATGGCGGACTTTCTACTGAACGAGCTAATTATGTCATAATTACAGATATTAAATACTAATAATTCATATTCTTTGAGCCAGTGCTCCGTAACGCACATGACATCAATATCTTGTGATTCTAAGAAAAGAACCACCTCTAACTCTTTGCTGGAGAAGCCCTGTAGGTTTTGGTGAACTAACCTAAGCTCACGGGACCTCTCCGCTGTCTCAGCCGTCAGTTTAAATGCTGTGGGCGGCCCGCGGGGAGGCTGCGCACGCGCCGGCGCTCGCCGCGCGGCCGGCACCGTTGCCACTGGCCGAAATGTCAAAAAACCCGGGTTCTACGTTGTAAGCTAGTAATTTTGCTGTCGTCACTTTACAATTCCGTGGTACATTCAAGTTTGTTTTCCGTCTTTCCCGGCAAAACTAAGCAACACATTGACGTGATTTTTTAAGCGCAGATAGTTGAAGTGATGGAAAGTGACATAGGCTACTTATTGTCTTAGAAAGAGACACCCCTCACTTCCCTAAAATGTGGGGTGGAAATTAGTCTGAAGCATTCCAAAATGCTTGAATTTAACGCGAGCGAAGCTGCGGGCAAAAGCTAGTAGATTATAAAGTCATACGTAGTACAGGCACTCCTGAAATGATAACCATTGAATAGTAAGGCAAGCCACAGTTTTCAATGAACAATGCCCTCAATCTCCATTCACAGGCATCCATGCACAATATACGGTAATATCGAAGCTGATGCATTTTGTTACAAAAACCAGTCTACACTCGACCTGTGAATACTCATACTTGTTGTTGGCGACCTATTGGTAAAAGTAACTTATAGCGGTTGGCGCTTAGGCTATTACTAAAGGCGCTCCAATATTATCGCTGTGGTAAGTGACGTAAGCGCCCACTGTCATAAGGTACCTTTTATAAAGGAAAGTCATAACATATCGATACCTTTGGGTTCAATTGGCGTAAAGGACAAAATGCAGGTTTTCAGGAGAAGCAAAAAACAACTTTTTTTTTAGAAAAATGTTTATATCTTTTTTGTTTTTTGACCTATATTTGTGACGAATATAGAAAAATATGTAGATTTTTAGTATCCTTAACCTAGTGTAGCACCTGTAGTGATAAACTAAACGGTTTAGAAGTTAGATGGTTGTAAAGGACATGTCAAAATGCTATGAACGTCCTTTACACCCATGATTTTTTTGAACAATTAGAGTTGATAGGGTCGTAAATGACGGTCTTAGATGATTTTTATACAAATTCGGGGCGTAAATGTAACCGGAATGGTACAAATGGCAACTGTTTTTAGCTTAATTTACAATTGAAAAACTTGAAATATGTATCAAAACGTAGTTAATATGCCATAGAATAGCCACAGTAGTGTTACAGTGTATATTTATCTAAATATTTAGCAAAGACAAAGAACAAGACTATTTTATACCCAGTTTTGCAATAAAGAAACAACATTTGCTTAAAAACTATCTAGTATTTTGGAAAGTTATTATTTTAGTACTCGCCGCTGTCTCAACTCTCAATAAGTTACGCATTCAGTATTTAATTCTAGCAGGGAAACGCTTTCGTAGTTTAAGTAAATATAAAAACACTAATGGTAATCACGTAAACTTTAATCAGAAACTGTGAACAGTAGACTATATTAATACGACAGTAATTTTAAGTCTAAAGTAGAAAGAAGTTCTAAGAATAACTAAGAGTTAAGTACCAATTTATAAACGCAAGTTAGGACGCGTATACAAACTGTGACCAACTAATAAATAATAGTAACTGTAGTCAAGACTACCTACTATGTTGATTCATATTTTTGATAATTTTAAAACAGAAGATTGTTATTTAGTCTTTAACCTGTTAAATAAGAATAATCTTAATTATGAGTTCAATCCTAGAAATATTATAGTCAATGCTTTAAGTACCTGTGGGTACATAGCCAAGTCACCAAACGCTAACTCTCATTCGCTAGCGAAACGCACCTGTTATTGTCGCACTAAATGTTAGTATAGTCTACTGTTAAAGTTTACTGGCGGCGTAGCTGAATGGCAATCGTCGACGCCAGACGCCGACAAAAATGCAGTCTGGTGCAATACGCAAGAGCGATAAAGATATATAGCTACGAAATACTTAGATATTATCGTGAGCGTTTGTGCATACGTTGTGGGTACGTACCCTGATTACCATAGTGTTTTTTTTTTTAATTACCTACATCTCGTCGCAGTATAATAATACTACGAAAGCGTTTCCCTGCTAGAATTAAAGGCTGAATGCGTAACCTACTGACTATTCAACAGCGGCGAATACTAAAAAAATAACTTTGAGCTTGTTGCCAAAGTATTAGTAGATCGTTTTTAAGCAAATATTGTTTCTTTATTACAAAACTGGATATAAAATAGTCTTGTTCTTTTTTGTTTCTAAGATAGCTTAGATAAATAATACACTGCATTAAACTAATGTCTATTCTATGCCATATTAAGTACGTTTTGACACATTTTTCCAGTTTTTAATTGTAAACTTAGCACAACATTTGTACCATTTCGGTTACAATTACGCCCCGGTTTTGTATAAAAATCATCTAAGACCGTCATTTACGACCCTATCAAATCATGGGTGTAAAGGACGTTAATAGCTTTTGACGTGTCCTTTACAACCATCTATCTTCTAAATCGTTTAGTTTATCACTACGGTTGTTACACTAGGTTAAAGATACTCGTAATCTGCATATTTTTCTTATACACGTCACAAATATAGGTCAAAGAAACAAAAAAGTGGGTTTATCTTTCTCTTGAAACCTGCATTATATGTCCTTTACGACCATTGAACCCAATGATATCGATTACAGTTGCGGATAAAATATTTTTAGTGCTGGTCGTAAAGGACGAAGAACAAAAAAACTTGTCCTTTACGCCCAACTTTACCACGCTACTATAGAAAGTGATCCTTAAAAAGTAAGGGCTTAAAGGGCAACAATATATATCAAGGTGACTTACGACTATATTTTTATTTGTAGATTTCCTTTACGACATAAATAATAATTTATAATTAATGACTTGATATTTACGCCCCTTCAGAAAAGCTATTTTTGCAAGTCCATAGTAGAAAATCTTGGTCGTAAAGGCAACTTTTTAAGAGATATCGAAATTTTAACTACACAGATCGATAGCGCTTGAAATTCTGAACAAAACTGTATATATAACTCATTTTCGCCGAAATGTCCTTTACGCCAATTGAACCCAGAGGTATCGATATAGGGGTCAAATTAAGATTTTACATGTTTGTGAATATAAAGGTTATTTGCATACGGCAATCAGCGTAGGTTTGTTAGTTCGTTTGTGGCATTTTGAGGTGAACAGTTCATTGATATTGATGAATAGAGATGAGGGAACGTGTTTCTGGTAACAATTGGAATTATTGGCTGTTGTTTTTAGTAAAAGGGATCGGATAGACATGTCAAATTAGTATTTTCATCGTGTAAAATATCTACAGTATCTAGTTTTCAATGGTTTGTACGCTCAATATGTTTCAGTTTGTTTTGAAGTGATTTAAAGTTTGAATACCTAAACCAGGCAGAGAATTAGATACTATATTACCTATTATAAATGCAAACGTGTATGCTTGTCTGTTACATCTTCACGCTTCAACTATTTAACTACATTAGTAAAATTAGATACGGGATACTTTTACAGAGAAGGGAATTTTTAGGGATACTTTGAATCCGGAGGAAAGATATAGTATGTTTTTTATCCCGGAAATCATCCCCAAGAGAGTAAAAATTATCTCACTTCTTCCCGAAAGTAAGGTTATTTAGGCATAGCCTGTTCATTGATGTATACATTTGTCTCAAAATGAGTAATTGCCTTTATTTTTTTGTCAGGCGTTATCCAAATTAGCAACAACCACAAACCACGCATATAAAATAGTGGGAAAAAGCTGGTGTCATATACGTATATCATAAAAATGTTCTTCTTATTCTTCAAAACATAATGTTATATCTAAAATGTATATACAGTATGTTATGCTTTGATCTTTATAGGCAACATAGTTTAACCGTGTCCACATACTAGACCTGTTACGAAGACAGGTTTACGTAACCCAGTTACGGCAAAAGTTTACTATCTCTGTCATTGTCCGTAACTTTATACTGTTGGTTGTTTAGCGGAATTCGTAACACGTTTACTATGTGGATAGTTTGTGGGGAACTAGGCTACTGAAGGTTAGTATCTTATTGTATTGTGTAACACTATTTTATTTATTTAAGCATGTGTTGATCAGACCCTTCAAGCGCGACTTCAAGTATGGACTCGCGCGCGACAAGGCAAGTTGTGCTAGAGGGGCAAGAAGCATTTAATAAGCCTACCTACACTCAATGTCAATGAGTTTAGTCAGACAATATTTTTCCCAAATATTTTTGCGTGTTTTTAATTTTTATAAGAACAATTCACATGCTTCTTTATTTTAATATCATGATACCACGTCAATACACATTTTGAAAAAATAATAACTTTGTAGGCATCATCAGTGTAGTTATGATATTTAATAGGTGGCGTTAAAAATTGTGGTACGATTCTATGAAGATTGTATATCTATACTAATATTATAAATGGGAAAGTGTGTGTGTCTGTTTGTTTGTCCGTCTTTCACGGCAAAACGGAGCGACGAATTGACGTGATTTTTTAAGTGGAGATAGTTGAACAGACGGAGAGTGACATAGGCTACTTTTTGACTCTTTCTAACGCGAGCGAAGCCGCGGGCAAAAGCTAGTCCTATATAAATCATAGGTAGGTAATACATCTAATGATAACCTAACCACAAAATTAAAATTTTGAAAAACCCCCGACCGCGACATAGTGGACCGATTTTCATGAAACATGGCTAAGAACACTCCCGACTAATTCAGCTTTCAGACAAAAAAAACTAAATCTAAATCGGTTCATCCGTTCGGGAGCTACGATGCCACAGACAGACACACACACAGACAGACAAACAGACAGACAGACAGACAGACAGACACGTCAAACTTATAACACCCCTTCGTTTTTGCGTCGGGGGTTAAAAAGGCTGACTGTGAACTGAACGAGTATTCCAAACATATTACACCTACTATGTATATCAATATGCTACATCTTTGACAAATGTAAACGTCACTCATATATGGTCAGGGCAGCGATACGTTATGTCTGCCAGCATGATGAATGAGGGGACGGTATATGTATGTTTTTGGACAAAAAAGATTTATGATCAAGGTTTGGTTAATATATTATGTTTTAGAAGACTTTTTGGTTGGCTTAGAATGTGTAGAGTTTAGATATTATGACGGCACATACTTTCTTCTTATTTACTGACAAACTTGTTTGACAGAGTATAGTGAAACACACAGGCCTATCAAAAAGTGTCAAAAGTGCAATCTCATTATAAATTTTATTCATTTTCATACTGCCACATATTTCCGCGTTCAAATCGAGACACTGGAACAATTTACGGGTCAAGTTCATGAATTGTTACGTTGTAACAAATTGTTATTGTTACTGTTACGCAGTTTAACGCTCACTTTTTATACACGTTGGAAGTTACGGGAACAATATTGCGGTGCATGTTATATTAGGAGGACTTTAAGTACAGTTTTAACGATTTGGATACTTTTGTTTTATATGAAAAACAGACGAAATAAATGCAGTAAGGAAAATATTTAAAATTTCATGACATGCAATTATAATGTAAATTTCTTGTAAAAACTTAACGTTTGTCATTTTAAGAAAAGTGCATACCCATAAAAGTGTTTTACATAATATTCAACATAAGGTATATTAAATCCAAACAAAAAACAAGTTAAACAAAATTATAATTCGATTAGATTTTTATCCATCCTAATTGCTGCAATTGCTGGTCCTCTATAAATATAATACCATTAAAACTAAGAGGTTTGATATTAATTTTGTTCTTAAAGACAAGAACAAACAAAAAGGTAAGGTTATAGGATTATCATTACCGTTATAATAACCAAATTAACCCAATAAACTACCAAATCAAACCCTTTCACCAACAAGGTTCAAATACATACAAAAGTATCAGTTTCATACAAGCGATAGGCACACAAACGAGCCTTCGTAGACGCGATTAGGGTTTGCAATCCGGATATTCGAATATCCGAATTATTCGAATATCCGCCAATATTTTTATCCGAAAATATTCGAATAATCCAAGTGAAATTATTCGGATAAACGGATAATTTCTATAAACATTATTTTTTATTTATAAGTAATATATTTAATAAATAGACGTCACTGAAACCAATTTCGATCAATTCTTAATACGGATAATGTTATTGCTAACAAGTTAACACCTATTTATCTTCAAAATCAAACTAATATTATTTCATTCTAGCTTTTCTAGTTAAATTGCTTCACCCCACGCACTCAGTTCTTATCGAATATTCGATTAATTGGATGATTTAGAAAAACAGAAAAACGTTCGATTATCATTTTTTTTTATATGAAAACGTTACCCCAATCTACTTTCATTACTGATAATAGCTAACGTGAAGTTATCTGTAAAACCGTACTTAATAAGGGAGATTTATACCTAGATTTCCTGGTCCCTTGTTGTTTTGAAATTGAAATTTAGCGCCTTACTCCGAATTTAGCTGTTACCAGTTCCATAGCAATTTAGTACGCCAGAACTCCCTCCACTTCACTAAGAAATATAAGGTATTTTCCTTTTAAGTCCTTAGTTACATGCATACACAAAAGTCGGTCTAATTACTACTTATACTTCGAAATCCTAGTCGATCTACTGATCAGCTTGGAAACTAAAACCCATCAAATCGCTGCCGAGTAATTTGAAGCGTTTTGGATTTGAATTTTTAAATAAGTTCGCCTTTGTGCCTCCTCCTTCTTCATTCTTTTAAATTTGATGTCTTGTATATTTTGTGTTGGTAGCACAATAAAGAATTTACTTACTTGCTTATTTGTCACCTATCCCCTTCCATTGGTACTTTGGTACCAGCCACTGTGCAACTAAAGTCTAAAATGATCCACACCTGGATAGGAAGTGTCTTCGACTAACTGATCTTCTCTTTTTTTATTATTCTGTTTTGCACGAGTACCTATATCTTTGCTCATTCCTGTTCTAATACCCTAACCAGGACGCTTTTGTTTAGAGCCTACGAAGAGAGTTTTCAATTTTTTATATTAAGTATCCGATCCGGTCCAAGATGGCATCTGGTACGGGCGCAGGCATTTATGCAAATGACTACAGTGGTAGTATCAGCAAGGGCAATTATGCCACTGTTTTCCAAGCCGAGACATATGCAATAATTGCCTGTGTACATGAGAATATAGTTAGACAAACCCAAGGGAAGAATATCTATATACTCAGCGACCGTCAGGCGGCACTCAAAGCCTTCACATCGCCCAGAGTTGACTCTAGACTGGTATTAAACGGCATTCAAGCTCTTAACAAGCTTGGAAGGCAAAACAGGGTGCAACTGGTATGGATACCAGGGAACGAAGGCTTCACTGGCAATGAAAATGCTGATGAACTTGCCAAGGCCGGATCTGAAGACAACTTCATAGGTCAGGAACCTTTTGTGGGCCTTTCACAAGGAACCATTAAAACGGCTATCTATCTAATCACCAAAAAGAGTGGGATGCCCTGGTAGGCCTGAAGCATTCAAAGCTCTTTATGCGGAGGGTAGACTCTGGGTGGAGCAAAAAGCTAGGAAAGCTAAACAACAGACAACTCCAAATTATAACGGAGGTCACAGGCCATTACGGCATCAAAAGAATTTTGGCCAAAATGGGACACGCTGACAACACTGACTGTCACATGTCTGGCGAAGAGGAAGAGACCGTCAGACATCTAATGTGTGAATGTCACGCCCTCGCCAGACAAAGAATGAAGAACTTTGGAGCAGGCTACCTAGTACCAAAGGACTTCAGAGAGCTACCCATGAGCGTCATCATCCGATACGTGTGGAGATGGTCGAGAAGCTCCTGATTAGCTGCCTTCAGATCTTAGGATCGAAGGGGGTAATTGCACAAAAGATCCCGATGGGTCGAAATGTATCCGGAAGGACCCTCGCAGATTTAAGATAAGTATTCGATCCGATAAGGACTGACTCCTATACATTCTCGAAATCATTCAAGGCGCCATCTTTGATTTTTGCCTTTGACATCCTTCCTACATCCGATATCGGATCGGATAATATGACAACGCTGTATAGCCCTATAACCATCATCATATCCAATGATGTTGTTTCACGTTCCACTCTACACAAGCCATCCTCTCTACCATCCATTTCCAAGGTAAAGGTGTTGTCAGAAAAACTTCTCCTTATACCTAACACCTAACTAATCACTACTAGTCTACTACTGTCTTATATCAACAGCTCACTATCTGATTGCAAGATTCTAGTCAATAGAACTAAAGATAGAGAGTTAGGTGTGTTTTAATTTCTACAGTTTGCTGATTTACGCAAAAAATAAATAAAATAATTATGTAGGTAAATTTCGCATTATGGCACTCATCTATCTCAGCCGTTATCAATTCCACTCTTATACGCACCTGGACCATTAATTTTGTTCCATTTCATAAATTATCCGAAATTATCCGATTATTCGAATATTCGAATAATAAAAATTGTATTATCCGAATTATTCGAATATTAAAAACCCGTCGGATAATGCAAACTCTAGACGCGATCGATAGCTACGACGGCGCTACGGAGCTACGTCGCGTTACAGGTGGCTGGGTAAACGTTCCACAAGATACGGAAAACGGTTATATGTACAGTGGGCCAAGAAAGTAGTCTACCAATTTTTAGGGTTCCGTAGTCAACTAGGAACCCTTATAGTTTCGCCATGTCTGTCTGTCCGTCCGTCCGTCCGTCCGTCCGTCCGTCCGCGGATAATCTCAGTAACTGTTAGCACTAGAAAGCTGAAATTTGGTACCAATATGTATATCAATCACGTCAACAAAGTGCAAAAATAAAAAATGGAAAAAAATGTTTTATTAGGGTACTCCCCCTACATGTAAAGTGGGGGCTGAATTTTTTTTTCATTCCAACCCTAACGTGTGATATATTGTTGGATAGGTATTTAAAAATTAATAAGGGTTTGCTAAGATCGTTTTTCGATATTATTTATATTTTCGGAAATAATCGCTCCTAAAGGAAAAAAAGTGCGCGCCCCCCCCTAACTTTTGAACCATATGTTTAAAAAATATGAAAAAAATCACAAAAGTAGAACTTTATAAAGACTTTCTAGGAAAATTGTTTTGAACTTGATAGGTTTAGTAGTTTTTGAGAAAAATACGGAAAACTACGGAACCCTACACTGAGCGTGGCACGACACGCTCTTGGCCGGTTTTTACAAAAGTTTCTGGGAGCTCTAACGATCGCTAGGGTTGACTTGACACATGGCATGACGTAAACATCATATATAGAGAGAGCAATTGTCACTGACATAAAATTATTGCAAGCGGAAATCGACCTTGTTGTCTCATGACGTTCAAACAAACCTCACCCGTAGGGTGGTAAACCACATTTTTGGTCGACTGTACTATCAGCTGCAAAATTGCATGGAGATATTATGAATGAATTCATTGATAATTTCGCCATGCACTTTTGCAGCTGATAGCACACTAAACTAAGTGGGCCATTTTTTTCAAAGTTGTCCACCCCACTTTTTTTTGGATTTGGAAATTTTCTGTGGTTTCCACTCAGAATCGCGAGCTCTTTCAATTCTAATAGGAGAAAAAAAGTGTCCCAAGGTTTTTTTCCCATTCCGTTACCATTTTTTCATACATTTTGTATGGCGGTAACGGAATGGAAGGTTTGAAAAAATGTATGGAAATCTTGGGACATTTTTTTTCTCCTATCAGTATCGAAAGAGCTCGCGATTCTGAGTATAAATCGCGTAAAAAATACTCATGTTAGAAAAAAGTGGGGTGGACAACTTTGAAAAAAATGGCCCAAGTAACATGGGTTACTTTATATGGAAATGTCTCAAGATAATTTTTGAATTAGAAATCGGCGGGCGGGGCGGCGGAGTATACATATTTATTTAACATAAAAAAACGTATTTTATAGATATGTATATCCTGTTCTACAGACTTGCTTTTGTTTCATTCGAAGTGAATAGTTCAAAGTATTAAATTCATATGAGATCCTTTGATAATCGATCTGATAATCGACCTGATTTGAATTTTACAAACGGCAAAAAAAAAACTTTATGACTATACGATATCATTTGAAAATGTCTGTAACGTTTCTTTGAACCAAAACGTCATCTTTGATTATGTATTAAATTATCTACACTGTATTAAAATAAGAATGTGTGATAAATGACAAATTTTTAAGATAATTTAGTGATCGAATTTCTGATTTTAAATCAAATTAAATCCCTATTGGAACGTTTAAATAATAGCAATTTAAAAAGTCTAATATAAAACCCAATCGTGAAACCGCAAAATTAATACCTATAAAAACACATAAAGCAATCATCAAAATCAAAGGAATCTAAGCTCAATAACAATGGAATAAAGTCAAAAATGTATGCAAATTAATGAGGACTTACATCGTTTTAATATGCGTTGGCATAAATCACCCTCTCAGTTCAATGACCTTTGCGTAAATAAATAGGGTAGGCGAATCCTCTTTTATTCTTATTTTAATAAAAAGGAATAATAGAGATAGATCTATACGTTTTGATTTCGGTTATTGACGCTTATTTGTATTAAATTTATGTTAGAAATCTTGAACCACCGAACTGTCTCATTACTTTAACTTAAAACGATTATGTATAATTACTATACTGTATTTCTATGTCCTAACTTGTCTTATGTACAATAAAGTGTTTACATACATACATACATACATAATTATTTTAACGGGCCTAATAAAATATAAAAACTTGATACCTTTCTGATTGGACTAATGTAACACATGATTGTTACATATGGAAGCCTAGTATGACTTTCATTTTGCATTATTTTCACATTCTACAAACAAAATAGGCGTTTCCACATCTGGTTGAGGTCAGTAAAATAGATATCAAAGATGAAAGCTTTATTGATCAGTAAAATAGATATCAAAGAAGAAAGGGTCTTTATTGATCTTGGGACTAAAATGTCATATAAACTTTTCTAGATTTCGTCTAGTTTCAGAGTTTTTGCCAATTTAAGATGTTCATAATAAATGCTTTGTGGAGCTCTCACAGTAGTCATAGCTCTTATGAAATATTGAAGGCTTTATGGATATAAAATACGCCAAAAAAAGTAAAAAAAAAAATAAAAATTTTAAAATTCTTTTTTTCTTTCTTTTTACCTCAGAAACGCGTTGTTATGCGCAGGTTTGATTCTTTATGATTGTTACGCAGGTTTGATTCCCTGATAAAGTGCAGTTTTTGGTATAGTTACCGAAATTATATTAGTACTACTTGTACTATTAGTATACATACAGGTATATTCTGTGTTAGTAGGTACACACATTATAATGACCATAAAGTAACAGAACTGTGCATGAATATCACTCTCAAGCAGATGTAAAATAGGTTATCACGAATGTCAAAATTAAACAAAAGTTTTGATGATCGATTATACTACTGATCTGATCGATTGATCGATACTACTGATCGATTATATTAATGTGATATTTTATCATAGTTGACTCAAATGCAAAGCACACTCTTTTTACATTTGAACGGTCAGAATCGGCCCACTAAATGCATTAAGCGTGACATGAAATTTTAATCGCCTGGTCAGGCCACTCAAGCGCCCTTAATCCCAGGGTCCCCTGCCCACTAAATCTGCTAAATTTGGACCATAATTAGCTCTGGACGGAATGAACAGCGTTTGATTGAAACTAGCCCTTTGTGGGTGATTTAGGGCCGTTTAGAATATTGGTGGTTCGGGACTCAACAATAACGTAGGTAACTCGTCCGATCTATTCTAATTAACGTCTACTTAACTAACGCGATACGCTTACGGAAAACCTTAGCCGCTTAAGTCCTTCTTGACGCGCACGATGCAGTGAGATAAGGAATGCAATGCACGGTCGGTTGTGTATCTACTTGAGTGGGTGCTATTTCATTTTTACCCGCTAATTTTGTAGTGTAAGTTATTGCTTTGTAATTTTAATTTATCCTATGTATCACAATAAATTAAATGTAAAATGTATCCACGAATCGAGTGTCAACACAAACCTGATAGGGTTTCATGGCACTCTGGTGTATGAACAAATGTAAGATTTTTAATATAGAATAAATAAAAAATAAAAAATACTCAAAGAAAATGAAACAAGCTGATATCAAATAAATTTTCATCTTATGTAATATATTCCTACATAAAATAATTGGAATATTTCTACCGGTGGTCGAGTTGGGAATCAAACCCGGGTCATTAGCTTTCGCGGCTCACGTCATTACCACTAGACCACCCAGCCACCCAGCCACTCTAAGAATTTTCATGTTAAGTTTTATATACTGAAGTTTTTCACAATATTCTGCACAAAATTATGGCTTCGTCCTTAAATCGGACATATTCGCGATAGAATATCAATGTCTTTATCAAAAGAGATGTTTTGTTTTGTTACAGTGTATCGCTGTGAAATCCTATAACCATATTTCGAATACAACCATAGTTCGTTATCCAAAGTTTAATAATTAAAGAAGTCGACCTGTCAACGCTGGAATGCATTCATCTGCACCAGCAATATTTGCATTTAGAATATTCAAACAACCTCCAAGTTTGTGAATAAATTTTGCGAAATTCAAATTTCATGAAAGTATGAATACACGAAAACGAGTTCCTTAAGAACAATGAAAACTTAAACGATGCGAAGTTTTCGAGTATTCACGACTCGAAATCAGTATTTCAGTTATCGAAATCAAGTTAATGCAAGTCAATATTTTTATTTCGAAATTTTAACCCCCAACGCAAAACCGACGGGGTGTTATATACGTCTGTCTGTCTTTCTGTCTATATGTGTGTCTGTCTGCGCCTCTGCGGCATCGTAGCTCCCAAACGGATGAACCGATTACAATTTTTTTTGTTTGAAAGCTGAGTTAGTCGGGAGTGGTCTTAGCCATGTTTCATGAAAATCGGTCCACTATGTCGCGGTCGAGGGTTTTTCAAAATTTTAATTTTGTGGTTAGGTTATATTAATCATCAATGTGTTTAAGAGTGGAACTACAAGTATTGACGGTTGACGGTGGAGCAATTTTCATGTCACGTGTTGGTCTTCAGCCTTCACTTTGACAGCTTGACACGACAGGGCTCTTTCACACAGAAGACCAACGCGTGACTTGTAAATTGCTCCACCGTCAACAATTGGACGTAGTTACGCATTAACGTTCCAATCCACATGAAATTGTCATTAAGTTTTAGACCAACGCGTGACTTGTAAATTGCTCCACCGTCAACAATTGGACGTAGTTACGCATTAACGTTCCAATCCACATGAAATTGTCATTAAGTTTTAGACCTTGTATGAAAAACAAAAGTCGCAAAACATGTCGCAGCAATAGCGATATAATAACGTGAGTACAACCGTATTTCAATTAATTATTTGAATATGTCTCACGGAAGTTTAACGTGTAAAAACAAAAGTCTTTAATTTCAATGACAATTTCAGATGGATTGGAACGTTATTGCGTAACTACGTCCAATTCCACTCTTAACCACATTGATGATAAATATAACTTAACCACAAAATAAAAATTTTGAAAAAACCCCCGACCGCGACATAGTAGACCGATTTTCATGAAACATGGATAAGAACACTCCCGACTAACTCAGCTTTCAGACAAAAGAAACTAAATCTAAATCGGTTCCTCCGTTCGGGAGCTACGATACCACAGACAGACACACACAGACAGACAGAAAGACAGACAGACAGACAGACAAACAGACAGACAGACAGACACGTCAAACTTGTAACACCCCTTCGTTTTTGCGTCGGGGGTTAAAAATAAATATTCTTTAGTGGAAGGACTAAAACAGAATCCAGTATTTGAAATACAATTACCAGTATTGAATTGAATAACATTGCTACGTGACCATTCACACTTTGCTTTAATAAAGAGCAAACTTGTTAAATTCACTGCACTTATTGGATTTCCTACACATTAAGTGACACTGCAACTTGAGCAGTTTCGTGTACTGTGCCTACCCTGTTTCGGAAGACAGGCGTGAGTTTAAGTATGTACAAACATGTTATAAAACGCTAACGCCCTTATTCATAACGTTCACTAAAGTTCCCTTGTCCCTTTCCGACGTATTGGTGTGATGGAAAGGGACAAACGAACTTTATCGGCTTGATAACTTTAATGTATTCTTCTTTGTCGTATCCTCATGGCTGAGGGACGTGACGAATGTGGATGCTCTTCACCAGTTATCTCCACGCCACTCGATCCTGGGCCCGGTGCATGATAGCCTGCAAAGTGGTCTTTGTCACAGACGTTATTCTGTCTGCCCAATGCGTGCCCATGCTTCCACTTCTTCGCTTCCTTGCCATGCGTCCCGTGATTGTGAACTTCTCTAGACTATCTGGTGCGGTCCTGCTCAGATGGCCGAAGAAACCCAGCACACGTTGGGTTTAATGTACGTTTATGAATAAGGGGGTAAGACTTTAGTGCCACGACGCAGAAAAGTAGGTCCAAATCTCGTGGTCCAAATCGTTTGGCAGAGAGAGAGAGAGGATTGAACGGACTACCGCTTTCGGCATCTGGGTACATACTATAGCCAAATGCACATAACGCTTACGATAATATCGTTATCGTAGCTAGCTATCTCTATCGCTCTTCCGTATGGGCGCGACAGAGCCAGACTACGTTTCAATCGGCGTGTAGCGTCAACGATTGTTATTCGGCTAGGCCTCGATCCTCGCGCTCTAAGCTATTATTATTATTACATATATCACTAAAAATTAAACCTAAATTGTTTAAAATTAACTGTTGCCAAGAGAATACAGTAAATGTCTGTTACCGTTATGTGGGACAGATCAGAAAAGCAGGCGTCTTGGTTAAATATAAACAAACATCAAACATATCAGCTGGACAGTACAAGGGCATGCAGTGCCAGAAATAACAATACTGGCGGCTTTTCGCTCTTGGTTTGTGCGATATGGACGCATTTGCTGGCGAAGATTGCAACAAAAGCATGAATAATTTGATTTTTGGTCACTCCTACTGAAGGATACGTATACGCACAAAGAAAAAAAGTACACGAGAACTGAAAATCTCTCACTGAACTGCAATATCCTACATTTCTGGCTATCTCATACATTTCGACTGATGTGATGCCTCTTATTTCATCTTATGAAACAGTCATTGCGCGATTTCATAATTGGTCCCATAATAAAAATTTATTATTATGTCCTCAAAAGTCAATATGCAAAGTTTGGCTACTACTTACAAAATCAGCCTGTATAATAAAGCGGATCTATTATACAGTTATTAGGGTGTCCCAAAAAAATCAAAGTTGTTTTTTTATAACGCATACCCTCTAATTTTGTTCGAATGATGTCAAAACTACCGTATATAAAATTTCATATCCTTAGAACCACGGCAACCCGTGCCGACTTACATCGAAACATGTGGGTACTTGTTTACTAGGCGCGCGCAGCAGCGTACCGTTGTTTTTTTTATTAGTGAATACATTATTTTCGTTCAAGATGTCGTAGTTTTCGAAAAAGTATTTTCTTAATCAAAACATCAAATTACTGGTTCAAAACTATCAAATTCAAAACAATTTTCTACAATAGAAAGTCTTTAAGTGTATAAAGTTCTACTTTTGAGTGCATTTTTTGGGAAAAGGCATGTATTCATATTTTTCCTAAACATATGGTTTGGAGGGATTAACAAAAAAATGCTAGACGGTGTTTCAGCAGCGTCGACAAGAGTTTGTTACAAACTTTTTTTGATATTGCCTTTTCAGGAGCGATTATTTCTTACAGCGAAAATATTAATTAGCTGGAGTAAACAAAAAACTCAAAAAAGAAAAGGCGATCTTAGCATTGAAAGCAAAAACCTAAACACTATTCATTTTTGAATAACCTCATCCAACAATATATCATCATTGATTGAAATGAAAAAAATAGTTCAGCCCCCACTTTTTCCTATACCCGTTGAGAGCACACGGCCCGAGTCTAATATTTCCGTAAGAAAAATTTTTCCATCCAAAATTTTGCTGCATTTTCGGTGTCAGATAAGTTGAGCGTTCTTGATATTATACAAGCAACTATTGAAGCTCCATAACATTGACGAATTTCCAATAAGCTAACGACCATTACAAAGATTATCCGCGGAAAAGCGAACGAGCGACAGGAATTAAAGTTGGACGGACAAGGTACCAGACGGGACGGAAGCTGGACGGATCCACGGTAAAGAAGAACACTTCCGATACTTATTACATATGATGATAAAGAACAACTTCTTGCTGTACCTAAATTGGACAACTCTTCAGGTCGTGAACAGGCAGAAGCGGTTTGGAATGCTCTTTTAGACTGGAATCTTTTATCATTTCTAAGCTCGCAATTCAGAATCGCAACCCTCCTTGACGTCTGCCTAATCGACATCTTACGTCAAACCCTGGTTGCAATGTATTTTGGCAGTGAAAGCTCCTTACCAAGACCTCCGCTTTTTAAAAGCCACCTACGCATTGACAAAAGCATCTCAAAGGTAGCTTTACCTGTCAGCACTTGTGGTAACCGATGAGGTGTCTATCTTGTCTCTCTTTGAATAGTGTAGACCAAGAGACTGCTAACTTGTCCAATACAATTCCATCAGCTCATGGGGGTACATGCCATCAAAAGAAGAACTCTGTGGCCCACTCTAAAGAAAAAAAACTCGAAGACTTCGTTTCCGCCAAAAGGTCTTTGTTCACTCGACTGAAACTTGACGACAGCTTTCTCAACGAGTCTCCTTCTTTGTGGTCAACTAATGCTTCGTTTCAACATTAAGGTACAGACCTTAAGAGCAGTAAACGATACCGCCGAAAGAGCAGTCAAGTTGAAAGAATAAAAACAATTTCTACTACGTTGCGTAATAATATATCCAGACTGTAAAAAGCGAAAAGATCTTTTTACTTATGACAGTTATCTATCTAGATTCAAACTATGCTAAGATGATTTACCACCAAATGTGGAACTTCGCAAAAAAAATTTTCTGCTTGGGAACCCTAACAGTTATCATCTAGATATACGATAAACGCATTTTTTGCGTTGTAGTGTCCTCGCTATAGTGAGGGGAAAAGTTCACTCGCAAGTTCAGGATTCTATTCTCGAACCATTCTAACTCAGACAATCGTGACCGGTTGGCTGAGTGGTTTAAGCATCCGTGGCTATAATGGAGTACGCTGGTTCGAATCCAGCATCGGACACTTGGAGGCCTTGGTCATTTTTTCTTTGTATATGACATTTATTTCAGTTTATAGATTTAAGATATCTTGGAATATGATGATCTTAGTAATGGTTCAATGTTAAAATATAAGGCGATCACTTAGGCAAAGCTAAAGAATATCTTGAATGTCACTGAGCCGCTAATTTTTCCCGCAATATTTTATCCCACAGTTTTTGTTTTAAAACAAGTCTGTTTGAAAAGAAGAAGCATCCATGTTCGACTAAAAACAGACTACAAAATGTTGTACAATCTTGAATATTCATTTCAGCGGCCGGCGAACCTGAAGGACAAAGGCTTTGGAAATGCCGTAAATAAAAGTGTAATCCGAATAAAAGCCGTATTCAAACTTCATAACTCGAACTGTTTGGATCTGTCTTTGATGTGAAATATCTGGGGGCGAGCAAAATATATAAAAAATAATTTAAATATCGAGGTTTTACTGGTGAATCCCGATAAGTTGAGCAGAACTGGTTTTTGAAATTCGCACTATGGTGGAATTTCCACAATATTTTTATTTAAAGGACAAATTATCTCGATTTATCGGCTACATAGCAAATTTCAGCTAAATTGCTATCACACGCTTTAGTAACCATATACCTAAGTCGTTATGCAATCTCATAACAGCAATGAAGCTGTAACAACAATAGAAAAAATTGCTTTTAGGGACTTGCATTTTTGTATACCATACATTTAAATCTAATTTGATGACTAGGCAACTATTTATTTACCTACAGAATTTGTGTTAAAAACTATAGATTTATGCTGCTCTCTAACATTTAATTATAACCCTAGTTCTAGAAAATCTGTGTTAAAACACCGGAAGGTTTGTCAAATGGTGACGGCCTTAGCTTTTAGTATTCTTTTCATAGCGTCTAGTCCATCGCTAATCAAGCAAACGGACTATAGCAATGACCAGTCTACTGTGAACTAAAGATCCTTAGAAAATGTATATAAAGAGAGTTCAAATAAGGATAACTAGTACACAAAATAGAGAGCAGAATTCTGTAAGAAAATTTTGAATATAAAAATTTGACGGATCGGATGAGAAAAGTCTTGGTTGACTTTGAAATGACAGATGTTTGAAAGAGTAAATAAAAAAATGTTATGACAGACAGACACGGATAGACAGTAGAGGAAATTCGTATGTCAAAGTTGATTGTCAAAAATTAAAATACCTACTTAGAGAACAAATGAAACATGAAATTTTTTTATACGTTATGGACATACCAAGTTATAATCAAAGTGATGAGTTGTGTCCTACTATTACGAATTTGCTGGACGACATCGGTCTGTCATTCACAACAAGCAACTTATTTTTCTACCAGCTTCCATTTCATACCGGAGGTTGGCTTTCATGAAAAGTTGGAATATCTGCTCAAATTGCTCAATCCATGCTCTCGCATTTTTGAGACAGGAGTTACGTAGTTCTCCGTGTGATCTTTTTTTGAGTTGAAGAGATTCATACTTCTCGTTTCGCATGCGTCGCAAACAACAGTTGCAAATAACAGACCAGGTACCATCAGGTAAAGGGGTAATCTATGAGCCTCTTTAAGAAACCATTCCTTTTAATTTTGTGAAACATAAATTTTCGAAACCAATAAATGCAATGACGACAATAATAAATGAAGTCATAACTGTTTACTCTAACTATATTACTACAATCCGTCCGTTCAGTCCGTTCGGTCGTTTTCAATACAATCCATGCTTTGAGCCAACCGGATGATTCTGTTTAAGAAAATTGATTTAGTTTTGACATTTTAGTTTACTTAGATTTCATAAACAATAGCCAAAAATACATTCTGAAACCTAAAACGGTTATGATCTGTCCGCTGAGGTCATCTATCTTAGGTTATGTTTTATGGCAATCCTGAAAAGTTACGCGTTTCTGAGAAAAAACAGATTATGACTAACGAAAATGGAAACAATCGATACATTATAACTTGAGACTTTATGGAAACCAATAGGAACCAAATATAACGAATACCATCAAATTATAATGACTGAATCAGGCACACACAACATACATGGATTGAAAAGTCAGAATACATCCATTTCTAAATGTATTACTTGAGCCAATTCTGGAGATAAGAGCCAAATGGATCCTATGATATGAATCAAATGAACTGTGGCGTAGATGAAAACAAAGGAAAAACAAAGACAAAGACAAAGGAAAGGAAACAAAGGAAAGGAGGATGATGGTCACACATCTCATGCGAATCAAAGTGCCTTACATATCAGAAGATAAGGAGCTCTACGTATCGCGCTTGCATTAGGTACTCCGCCGGGGCTGACGAGGTGGTGGATTACTAAGACACTACACGCTGAGGGTGCACCAGCTGCAGTCGCGCCACTACGTGCACTTCACTTCATTTGTAGTGCGCGTGCCGCGTACGCTGCAGGACATCATCGCGTACGCAGACTTCTGGCCGAAGGGTGAGGTATTTCGGCGGTTCCAGGGATTTTTCTGTATTTATCGTTTGTGTCTTGTTTTGTATTTTGTAGTTTCACAGTGCCCTGGTGTAAACTGTAATACTGTGTTACTTTTTGATTAAATAAATAAATATATTCCATGGAAGATATATTTTTTGCTATGCAAGATATGCACATAAGTGGGCTTACTCATGGCCACATACTAGCCGAGACGAAGACGTAGCCTACGATGGAGTGAGCTTGCTCAGGTGTCTATTCAGTTGTTTACCTTTGATTTTTAGGTTACTGGGGGGTTAAGTTTATGAGCTGCGAAATCATAGACGCCGGCAACGAATTCCACTCCTTGGCAGTGAATCCTTCACCAATCACCATGAACGGTAACCGTTAGATCAACTCAATGGTGCTATAATATAAATCAACATAGGGTCACAAAAATATTAAGACGATACGATGCAGCTCAATTCTCCATACAAACGCTCTCGACAATTTCCTCCCTGGTTTTTGAAGATAGAGCAATGCCATGATTTTTTCATCACAGTTTTTTTTTCTATTTTTATTTTAAAAGACGCTAGAGCCAATCAAAACTGTCTAAAAACGGCCTTTGACAATATGGCTCAAAAAAAGGTGTGATACTCAAGATCGGTAACAATTAGCCAAAAAATCTAAACGGTTCGACACAGACTATTTCATAGTTATTCAGATTCTCAAATTTTGTTCCGTTTAAATAATTTTTGAGGAAGGAAACAGTCGAAAGCGGAACCTCGATTTTAAAGATTTTTTCGCAATATCTTTTAACTGAGTTGAGTTGTTATTTAACTAAAATTCCCAAATTGAAAGGGGGACTCCATTCCATTTTAGCATTTTCGCTCCCGTAGCGTCTTAATACCATATCTTATTGATACGAACAGAATCGGCAGTCTTGCGCCCGTGCCAACCAATGAAGAAATGATGAGTTTAAAATAAACCTCGTCACGCACACTAAAATAAATGAAACACCCATAAATCATTATTAACCACATAATAATTTCTGCAACGAGACTATTCCATCAACCCGATTCGCTAAACTTAGCTTAAGACTTCATAAGAACCATAAATAAAAGTTCACATAAATAAGCCATTACAAATTTATATTAGTAGACGACAAAATCTGGAGCTGGAATGAGGATAAACAAGATGTTAGACATTGAGCGACAGTAGCGCTTGCACTGACGGCATCAGTAAGTTTGTAGAATGAATGAAGTATCCAATAACTGTCAAAAACGTATGGAGATGACGCGGATTTACGTAATGGGAATATTAGTGTGAATTTAATGAATTCGCATGTTATGTACAGTGGGCTCTTTCACTACAGTTACATTGACAATTTTGTGCCTATTGCTGGGTTGATATGTAACATTGCATTGTCCACTCATTATCAACGTCAATATTTTACATACATACAATCACGCCTGTATCCCATAAAGGGGTAGGCAGAGCACATGAAACTACTAAAGCTTCAGGGCCACTCTTGGCAAATAAGGGGTTAAAAGAAAACGAAACTGTGGCATTGCAGTGACAGGTTGCCAGCCTCTCGCCTACACCACAATTTAACCCATATCCCATAGTCGCCTTCTACGACACCCACGGGAAGAAAGGGGTGGTGAAATTCTTAACCCGTCACCACACAGGCAATATTTTGTGAATGAAAATATGCATTTGTGTGACAGATTGTTACAGATGTTCTTGAGAGATACGATTGTATATCGATACAGATGTATTTATACTTATTAGTAAATTATAATTGTAGATGCCGCGAAACTATGGTGATTCGAGGATGAGAATCGATATTTGACGATGCGAAGTACGAGTACTAAACTTACCTTAAATAGGTACCTATATTGAAGAAGAACACAAATAGCAGTCTGGAGAAATTATTGTTGACACACTTATTTTACAAATATTGGCTTATTTGAATTTGCATGAATGTAATTCATTTATTAAGATATTAAAAGCTCACAATAATACCTACCAACGGTTTTCAATAAGTACTTATTACATTACATTTACATACAATTAATTATTCACACATAATTTTATGTTTGGTATATACATTACGACTACATTTTCTCAATTACCTTTTCTATAATATTTTTATATAATTACATGACAGCCCGTCAAAAAAATCGATCATATTATTTTAATGGAAACAAATATATGTAATGTAAGTACATTACACTCTAAAAAAAATTTGGTTGCTCCTATCAATATTTTGATAGTCGTAGTCAAGCATCGTGATTCCATACGAGCCTGATAAGATCTTAGACAAATGAAATAAGGTAATTTTGATTGCTCTTACTTTTGCAACGTAACTGAATCGATTAAGATCTTGTTCAATAATTCCATGAAAAATAATTATGCTAACTGAATTACCTTAGTAAGTTCAACTAAGGATTGAATCAACCTATGTTACATAGTTATGGCTAACAAGTTAATAATTGATTCAAGGTGTACAATGGTTAGGAATAACAAAACACCTAAGTAATTAGTTCAATCGTACATTCTTAGTTGGTCTTCATTTTTTAGAGTGTAAATACTAATGGCGACACATTAAATTATAATACGATTATATTAAGCCAAATTTCCGTGAAACCGGATTATGGATAATTCCGATTAACGGATGGACGTAAAAGCAATTTTCATTTTACCAGGAAATTTTATTTAATGGTTTTAGTTTTAGGAGGCATTAACAAACTTAATAAGATATATGATCAATATGTTATTCGCTTAAAAAAAAACACACACATAAAATATTGTACATATGTAGTGAGAAAAGGGTTTCCGTCGTATTTGTCATGCTAGTTCAGTCACATTTTGTACTGAGACTGACTGAAATAGCATGACACTTCGTACGTTTATTTTTAACAAGCAGAAACGTCTGCTAACGATTCTAAACATTTTTATGCCCGATGTCCGGCGTGGCTTCCGTAGCTCAATTGGTTAAGAGCCTTGCACGGATTGCAAATGATGCGGGTTCAAGTCCCGCCGGAAGCGTAAATTTTTCCATTTTTTCCTTTAATATAAAAATACTTCGTACGTTTCCGTAACAATACGAAGGCAAATCTTTTCGCACCACATCTGTATGTAGGTATAATGTATCGGTTTTAAGTTGATATGTGAACTCGTACTGTGTCGATTTCGATATTTATCATTCACCTACCTACCGAGACTTCATACTTACTCATACTCATACTCATACTCATAATTTATTGATA